>NC_072453.1:6133447-7333447 GCF_027596085.1 Anoplopoma fimbria
GGAGCGCACGTGCTCGGGTGGTACCTTGCTTCCGTGCGTAACGCGCACCGGTCTGTTCCCCCAGTGCTGCTCTCTGCACGCGACATGCTAAACTGGCGCTCAGATGGAATGACAGACATATCCGCGTTCACTCTTTATTTATATGTATGGAACTGTATCCGGTCATAGAAACTCTATATATTCATTTCCAGTTAGTTAAACAATCAGCTCTGTTATGTTAGTTCTGTTTAAATGATTGTTTGTGTTGTTTGAATCTGTTTGACTCTGCCCTTTTTCTAAAATGTGGTCTTTTCCTATTCTATACAGCTATTGTCAATATTTATTTAAATCACCTGAAGTCAAGACAAAACAGAAGCGTGATCTCATTGAAGTAGAACCCACTCAGAGTCTCCTGTCATTCAGCTATTTATAGCAGGGCTGTAACTAACCATCAGTGCAACCCCTTAAAATATTGAATTGACTATAATGCTAAGACAAGGAAAACAGAATGTTTCCACATTTGAGAACCTTGAACAAGAGGATGGTTGGACTTTTAAATTAAAAAAGTATCAATTGACAAAATGGTTGCAGACTTACTAATGGATTAATCAGTTTATGGTTGCAGGTTTAATTTCTGTATAAATATTTCAAAATAAATACTGTGCATTTCCCCTCAGTTTTTCCAGCATCTCATTCCTGAGTGTCTTACATAGATGAATTGCCATCACTTTCACCGTCTAAAATAAAATGTTATGTGGTCTCTAAGTGCATATACAGAACCAATCACTTCATTTAACCAATGCAAATTATCTCCAAATGTATTTATTTTGTGTGACTTCAGTGCTTGTAACAGTCTACAAGTCTCTCACTACGAATTCTTCGTGTCATGAGGAGCTTTTCAACCTTTCAAACAATCTACGCCAGATATTTGACTCTCTTCTATCCGATCAATGATTCCAAGCTGTTGTCTCAATTGTGCACTAAGGTGATGACCTGCCCTGACATTTGTCCTTGGCGTATGAATTAAGAGATTAACTAAGAGATAACCAGGAATACTCACTTAGCAGAATAGATCATGTATTTTAGCTTTCTTACATGCTTTCCAGATTCACAACTGAGCACTTTTCTTATCGAGTCAGACTGGTTCACAGAAGCGCCCAGACATTTCCTTGTGGTGTGACGAGTGCAACTTAAAGACCGTCAGCTTGTGAGGATTACAACGGCTTTTCTTTCACGCAGGGTCAGTCATGAAAAGTCACTGCAGCAGATACGATATGTGCTATGTGTTGGCTATTGTATTGCAGAGAATGAAAACTCTGTGAGGACATCCTCCTGATACTGGGAAATATAAATTGGTGTCGATGAAGAAGGAAATGTTGCGAATTGTGTGCTAGATGATGTGTGAGTCAGGGGAGTTGACAACAAAAGGCAGGCAGGGTTAAAGATGAAGAGGAGACAGGAAGAATGAAGACAGGAGCCCGCCCAGACAAAAATAGTCCAAGAGAGCCAGAGTTATTAATAATTCAAGAGTGAGAATCATTAATACTTGATCAGTGTCAGAGACTGTTAGAACCTCTGCTTACAGTAACTAATAAATCATATATGTTTTATAATTTTGTCGCTTTTATTTACTAGTATGATTACTGATTTTAGGTGACCGCTCTGATAAGGTTTGCTGGCAAGAATGCAAAGAACTGTTTTTTTCTAACTAAATATTTTGGTATCCATGTCTTTTAAAAATTTCCACGGGATGAACGTCTTCTGATGCTAGAGAGCTGCAATGATGGATGTTTAAAGATCAACTGATGCTTTGATGTTTCTTTCCCTGGTATTTCACAATTGTTATTGACCTCGTCCTTGGTAACTTGATAGAGCGGTGAAATTCTGGTTTAGGACAGGGTGCGTAAGAGAACGCAGAGGAGAAAAATCTTTAACAGCACACAGCTGAGAGAATAAACCTCCATTCTGAATTAGATCGAAAGGCCTATATGTAAGCAGGATGTACAAAATGAGTGAGGCTTATGTCACGGCGATCTTGTCCTTGGTCATGACATTGTGCAGCTTCTAAGAATGTTATTTAATTTAAAGAGATTTTGGTTGGGTGTTGACTCAGTGGTCTACATCCGTTTAAATCTCTGCACCATGAAACATCTGATTATTAGGGGAAAAATGCTCACTACGAAAATATTGTATTTCCATGGCGCAGTTTAATACATCCTGTGGTGAGGACTTTTCACTTTCCCTACCAAGTTGTCAAACGGTACCAAATATCATTTTAAGACTGCTGCTCAGTGAGTATGCAGTGTCAGACCTTCAGTCACACACACCTCCAAGTCTCCTTATCAAACCTGAAGGGGTCACAGTGTTGGTTTGGTCGTCGTTAAGATCAGTGTCTTAAGGCAGAGGAGATTCACTGTGATCACAGAAACCACATTTACCACACTAATGCATTAAACTACGCGTCCGGTATTCCTGTTAAAACCAATAAAGGCTGCAAATATAACAAAGGAGTGATCTACTACTACCTCATTCTATGCCTTTTTCCACCAGCCTGATCCCCTATTGCTGTCTCTGACTTGTCGACACACAATATAATAGTTTAAGCTGTGATTAGTTATTTTGACCATGTATTACATTTTATTCAGAGTTTAAAAGCTGTTTTGGCTTTGTTATTTTGTTTTTGTATTGGGTCTTTAAGGTGACTTGAAGTTTTTACTTTGGTTGTTACATATTTAATAGCCCTTAGTAGCAACTTGCCATCATATATCACTAATCTGCTCTTGGATGCAACTGTTTTAACTGTGTCCTGGCGTTGTCTGGTTGTTTGTTTTCTCATTAATTATTTTTCTTGTCTGAATTTATTTGTTTTAATTATACTCTCAACATCTTTGAAGATGAGGGCATGACATGCCTTTAAGATTTCTCAAGGTAATAATACAGATTGAATGAATGAATGAACGTCAAAATTGTCAAACAGTACAGCATTGAAATGTCTTTAGGAGTTCGACCAACCATTAAACACTGACCTACTGCACAGATAACATTTTTATGTTTGTTGGATTTTCAACCCGACCATGATGAATGCTTACAATAGCCACTGTGGGAGCAGGCTACTGTTATTAATGGTTCACCCTAGTGGCTCTGGCGGCTAAGAGTCATAATACACTTAAATGTGGTTAAATTCTAGCCCTGATCCTGGTCCCATATTCTGTTCTGTAGAATCCGCTGTAAAATAGAGTAGTCTATAGAAAACATCCCCATCCCCCCATCCAAGCATTATTCATACTCTGCACTGTTGGGTGTTGTATTTTGGATAAAAGCTGCAGGCCTGAGTGGACTGATATGTACTCTCATGTATGTATCTCTCTACGGTAGTTGTGAATTACAATTACCAGACAAAGGCCACAAGGATGTTTGCTTTTATCTTTTACATGTTTGTATGAAAAACTAAATATGTATGATAAATGAAGCTATGGAATAAAAGAGGCTCTGTGCTCCATCATTTGGACCTGCAGTGCATTTGGAGTCTGTTTGAGAGCTCAGCATTGCACATGTTTAATAGATGACCTGCTGCTTTTAGATACATATTTGATGCCTGTTAGACTGGAGGCTGGCAGAGGTCATAGATTCTCAGGGTTTCTCAGCAACCATATGAGCTCAGGTTATAGACAGCGGCAGAAAAAAGAGCAGAGTAGAGTATCGTTGGTTGGAAGGAGAAGAGGAGCATGGATGCACCGGGATGAGGCAGGTTTTATTTTTAACCTCGCACTGTATTCCTCACTGTCTGCCAACTCTGTCAGGAGACGAAGGTCTGCAATAATAATACCCAATTTATTAACACCTTGAGAAGACAGGATAAGTCAAAGTTATGTCAGCAAGCTCCAGTGATGGTACGCTGACACATAACTGTGCTGACTGTCTCTTGTTTAGATTCTAGAGTTACCGGTAAATTGACAGCGAGAAAGATTTTCTGTACATCTTTTTCAAGCCAAGCTGTCAGTCTACAAGCCCGTCAGCACCGTTCACACTGAGTTTGGAAAATCTCAGGTCGCTCACCGACTGACTGACTGCTCTAAAAGAAAAATCAATAATATGAAAATCTAAGAGTACACTTAATGCATTTTATTTTTTAGGGCCCAAAATATGTTACAGTTGAGTGACTGTTTTCTGGTACTCCCAAAAAAAATTGAACAGCTGTTTAGTTCAGTGAATCAGCAAACAGTACACTGACTTTTTGGTGTATTTTCTCATATGTAAGTGTGTTTTGGTGTGTATTGTCAAGGTTGTTTGCCATACAACATTGCTATCAGTTGAAATATTTCAACTGATAGATAGCCCGGACAATCCTGTCAAACAAATCACAAGCTGACAAAACACAAACACAAGGATTGAGACTATATTAAAGTTGAACTATTAAAATAAACTTTTTAAGAAAACATATTCACAAACAGAGAGTTTATAGTGTTTATATATCTGGCACAGGACCAAGTGGCTGATTTGAGTCTAAACTACAATACTTTACATATTAAATGATCCATTCATTTCCTTTTTTTTTGCTTTTCCAATCCCTTCTGAACAGAGCTCTTGAGAAGAAGCAAGAAAATGGCGAGACCATCGAGCTGTCGGCGGAGGGCCGGCCGGAGCTGGTGGAGGAGAAGGAGTTACCCGTGGTGGACTGCACATGCTTCGGCCTGCCCAGGCGCTACATCATCGCCATCCTCTCAGGCTTTGGCTTCTGCATCTCCTTCGGTATCCGATGTAACTTGGGTGTGGCCATCGTCAGCATGGTCAACAGCCACACCGTCTTTAAAGACAACAAGGAGGTCATAGTGGTGAGTGGCGGTGGATGAGGTGTGAAGTCTACAACAGCAAGGCAGAATAAATATTAGTGTTTCCAGATTATCTATTTATCATTTATGTATAATATAAGTGTGAGGTGACTCTGAATTTTGTAGTTTGAGTTAGGCCCCTTAATTACACTTAAGGGGATTTAAAATTTTACAATATACAATGACATTTTATACAACGGCGCACATCCAACTTAAATTCGGAAAAGCCCTTTCCTGTTTCCAAGTTTAAATTGTCAAAACTTATAGTAATGGTCAGGTCAATCAGAGGATCTAGATCTCTTAAAGTATCTCAGTCATTGTTAAAGTCAATGGGGTCAGTCATCAGAAATAAAGGTTTGACAGCTGTGATGTGACAGTGATGTGAGGGAATATTGTGATGGGTCAATGGTCGATCATATGCCTCAAGGGGGACAGTAATCAATCACATCAGTTCTTTTTATTGATTGTTCTTCCTTCAGCTTTGCGGCTTGTTATCCCAATTAATACACGTGCAGATCACCTCAGTGCTTTTTAGGGATCAAACTCTAATTCAAGTACATGCGCCCTGTGTGTCCCAACAGAAAGCACAGTTTGACTGGGATCCAGAAACAGTGGGAATGATCCACGGGTCCTTTTTCTGGGGATATATAGTAACCCAAATCCCAGGAGGGTTCATCTGTCAAAAGTTTGCAGCAAACAGGTCTGTTAATTCACTATTTATTGTATGTAAAGGATAATTGTGCTTTCTTGTTTACATACTGAATGTCTCTTCCTGTCCCTATTCTTTCCTCTTCCAGAGTGTTTGGCTTTGCTATAGTGGCCACGTCTTTCCTGAACATGCTCATCCCGGCAGCAGCACGGATGCACTTTGGCTGTGTTATCATTGTCAGAATATGTCAAGGACTTGTGGAGGTGCTTCACCCTATAACTTTGTCATTAACAATAGAAATTGGTAACAAGAAAGATTTCCATTTTATTGAAAACATTTAGCATAGTGTAATTTCTTCCCTATCCCGCAGGGGGTTTCATATCCAGCCTGTCATGGCATCTGGGCAAAATGGGCCCCACCTCTTGAGAGAAGTCGCCTGGCCACGACAGCATTTTGTGGTGAGTCTGTGATCAGTGTATCTGATCTCTCTGCCTTTACACAAGGGATGTTTGTTTTCTAGTTTAATAAAGCCACACATAGAACTGAAACAGTAAGTCGATTAATACATTAGCTAATTTAAACAAAATAACTCTGCAACTATTTTGATGTGGTCTCAAGTGTTTGACATATAAACTTAACAGTAAAGTGACAATGGAAATGTCAGATCAATTTAAATGAATTTAAATTGCAGCCCTAAACACATTTTTTCTCTTTAACTAGGTTCTTATGCTGGGGCTGTGATTGCCATGCCATTAGCTGGAATCCTGGTCCAGTACTCAGGATGGTCATCAGTCTTCTATGTCTACGGTAAGAGACCCTGGTCCTTTTGTCTGGAGGCAAACAAAATCAAATGTAGAGGCTTTACACTGGGGCTGCTTTTTTCGGTCCAAACTATAACTTGGTATACTACACATTGTCTTTGTAGGGAAACACAATACAATGTGATTGTCCCCATAATAAACATGATACCAGAGACCTACAGTAATAAGTTGATTAATGACAACAACTATGCACAACATTAAGTAAAACAGTGAATGCTGACACATACTAAAACAAGGACAAGGAGTCGCAAAAAGACAAGTACCATAAATATGAGAACCAGAAAAAACTAGTCCAGTACAGTTACAGTTTACATCCATGCCACTCCAAATGATCTATTACACATTTGTGTGAAATTATCATAATAAGATGTGTTTTTGTTAGGTCACAGTGACCTTTGAACACCAAATACAATTAGTTACTTGAGTCAAGGTGGACATCTGTGCCAAATTTTAAGGAATTCCCACAAGGTGTTCCGGAGATATCGTGTTACAAGTTCAACATTTAATCCGAGAGCATGCCGAGCTGGCAGCTAGAGTCAACATTTCTCCTTGTTCTTTTTTACCTTTCTTTCCAGTTCTGACACTTACATTGCTCTTGCTTTTCTCCCTGCCTGTCTTCTTCCTCCTCCCAGGAAGTTTTGGGATCATGTGGTACTGCTTCTGGTTCCTTGTGTCTTATGAAAGTCCAGCAGCCCATCCCACCATCACTGAGGAGGAGAGAACTTATATTGAGGAAAGCATTGGAGAGTCGGCCCAATTTACAGTCACGGTCAGTATTCAGAATAGATGTGTATAATATGATTCAAACACTGTTATTTACATTTCCGTCAACTGAATGTGAGTTGAAACGTTTGCACTTTCACTTTGCTGGTGTTGTATGTAAATGTTAACATAAGGACAGCAAGCAGATTTGAAAGAAGAGATGGTAAATAAGCAGAGCAATGTAAGAATAATGAGGACGTTAGCCTGAATTAACCTTAAGAGGGTGTCAAACATCTTCATGAGCCATTTCTATAAATAGTACGTATAGTTGAATAATAGTTTCCAAATGAAAGCTTCACAGATAGATTAGAAATGATGTATAAATTGAAACCTCTGCTCATATGTGTCAGCATTCATGCATTCAATTTATTCCACCCATCATTTTATTAATCACAATACCCTGGTTTCTATTTTATGCCTCACAAAAATCTCAAAAGAAAAAATTGGTTATTAATCCAGCTAAACAGCTGTACATTTATGTTTGAGAAACAAGTCAGAGGCTTATAAATCCGCTACAAAATCAGTGAAATAAGTAACTTTTTTTTGCTGCGTTACAGAAATTCAACACACCGTGGAGGGCCTTCTTTACGTCTATGCCAGTGTATGCCATCATCGTGGCAAATTTCTGCAGAAGTTGGACTTTCTACTTGCTTCTGATCAGCCAGCCTGCATACTTTGAAGAGGTGTTTGGGTTTGAGATCAGCAAGGTAACAGAAACCAGATGTGGTTAAGTGAGTTGTACTCCAGGAACAAATGTTTCCATATGTCCAATAACATGAAACTACTGAAGAAAGTCAAAGACCTAGAAAGTCTGTTTCCGGTTCGGTTACATACAAATATAGTTTTCTCTGTCTCATCTCTCTTTAGGTGGGCATAGTTTCTGCACTTCCCCACCTCGTCATGACTATTATCGTGCCCATTGGTGGCCAGCTTGCTGACTATCTGCGCTCAAACCAAATCATGACCACCACTAACGTCAGGAAACTTATGAACTGTGGAGGTAAGAAAGCAAAATTAGAATTGCAGAAAATGGAATGCATAGATGTACACAATAAATTAACTCACTTGTTAAAACTGTAGCCATATCTGATATAAAAAAAAAAAATCTTCTTTTTTTAGTCAGAATGCCGAGTCAGTCATGAGAAACTGCACATTACCTTACATTACATTACAGTCATTTAGCAGATGCTTTTATCCAAAGCGACTTACAATCAGTAGTATATTACATATCATTCACCCATTCACACACTGATGACAGGCTACCATGCAAGGTGCCACCATCAGACTCTAACTAACATTCATGCAACATCCAGTCCACACCGATGGCAAGCCTTCGGGAGCAATTTGGGGTTAAGTGTCTTGCCCAAGGACACTTAACGGTCGGTGGTATCGAACCACCGACCCTCTGATTGGAGAACTACCTTGCTCTCCACTATGCCGCAACCTTATTGGCTAATTATGGGGTCAACTACAGTATTTAGTCAGCTGATGTGAGAGAAGAGTTGCTGCATAAGGGAAATGTTGACTTCCTGAAAAGCGGAAGCCTCATCTCTGTCAGCTATTTTGGAACTACAGAGAAATCGATGGAGAAGTGCAAAGTGAAATGGAGAAGTATACAGTGTACATAACACTTTATGGGAAGCTGTCAGTACTGGCCAAACTTAAGGTTACTGTTCAGTCAACAGCATTTTATTAACAGGAGAAGAAAAAGGCCTGAAGAAAACAGACTTAAGTTGACTTGAATAAGCATTTTGCATTGAGACTTAAAGGGATACTTCTGGTCTTTTGAAGTGGGGTTGTGTGAGATACATTACATTACATTACATTACAGTCATTTAGCAGACGCTTTTATCCAAAGCGACTTACAGGAAGTAGTCTAGTCACCAGAAGTCATAAGTGCATCTCCTTTCTTAAACAAGCATCTTAAAGCATAAGCCAGAGCAAAAGTATAGTGCAGAGGCAAGTTACTACGAAAAGATACTTATCCATAGTCAGTGTACACCTGACCAACAGTAGACAAGCAGACAAGTGTACCATCACAAGAGTAAAGCAATGTGTACTGCTGTTGACAGGGACAGCAGCAAAAAAGTATTTTAGCCACATAAAAGTAAGACTCACCTTAAAGAATCACACACTGACTATAGACAAGTAACTTATTTAACCCTACTTTAAAATACCAGAACAATTGCTTTATAATGTTAATGTTTTTACAATAACAAGTTAAACTCATTCTTTGTTTTAATTCTATTTTACTTGTCTACATCAGGGTTTGGGATGGAGGCAACCCTGCTGCTGGTGGTGGGCTTCTCTCACACAAAAGTAGTTGCAATCTCATTCCTGGTCCTGGCTGTCGGGTTCTCTGGTTTTGCCATTTCAGGTGACCATGTTTTTTTTGTAGTAGTTACATTTTGAATCAATGTATCAACATTGCCCCCATTCATATCAAAAAGCCCCTTTTTTTATGAGGACATCAACATGTTTTAACCTTTTAGTAACAAATATTAAAGTACAATTTGTAGAGCTTGTGAATATATAACTTTCCTATCATTTATGTGCTAATATTGTATTTATCCTTCCTCATAAGGTTTCAATGTCAACCACCTGGACATTGCCCCACGCTATGCTAGTATCCTCATGGGTATCTCCAACGGTGTGGGCACGTTGTCTGGTATGGTTTGCCCACTTATTGTTGGTGCCATGACAAAGCATAAGGTGAGGACTTGTGTTGTAAAATACATGTTAAAATACATTTCTGTTTTTATTTTGTTGTCTGAGGGAGTGTTTTTGTTATTATTATGGATTTCTGCACAGACATGTATGTTGCATGTCCTTATTATGTACATGTGTAAAAAGTCCTCCAACTGAGTTAAGTCATAACAAATGTTTCTAAAACAACAGCATGTGTCCCTTCCTCAGAAAGATTTTTACCATTTTGCGTGTTCAATAGTTATACAGGGAGAAATGATGACTTAAGGGGGGCAATATCAATTTTAATTTGCACTGAAAGTAGCTCAATCGACCAGAGGTTGCAACCACAGGATAAGTTTAATCTAAAGTAAGTTGTTTGAGCAACAAGTTTAATTGACAGGAGTAAAATGTATCCAGAGTATAAGCTCATTTATACTTACATTTATTTTTGTGCTTTTTCTCATGCTCATAATGTCTCTTACTCTTTTTTTCCTCTCACCCTACTTTGGCAGACGAGGGAGGAGTGGCAGGGAGTGTTTCTTATCGCCTCGCTTGTTCATTATGGAGGTGTTATATTCTATGGTGTGTACGACTTCCATTTTCCCTCACTCTTCCAGTACAGCATTAGAGCATTCAAGAATGCAACAATCTGTGCATTGCTCTTCATGCAATCTTTTGTAGTTTGGTTGTCATAGGCCTGAATACTGTGCAACAACTCTGTATCTTACGGATTGATCATGTCTCTGGGCTGCAGGCCTCTTTGCATCTGGAGAGAAGCAAGCCTGGGCAGAGCCGGAGCAAATGAGTGATGAGAAATGTGGCATCCTGGATGAGGACGAGCTTGCAAACGAGACAGAGGAGCTGTATCACACAAGTGGCGGGGGAGGCTACGGAGCCATGAACCAGGCAGCAGATCCCAACGGATCCGGAGGGATGGGGGGAGGAGGAGGAGGCTGGGTCTCCGACTGGGACAAAACTGAGGAGTATGTCCAACCAGGGACCAATAATTACCTTTATGGAGGAGGGGGGGACCGATAGTTAACATAAAACCTGCAAATCTTTTGCACATAGCCTTTAGTGAGGCAGAAACAGTACATCAACAGCGTGGAGCTTCACCTGATGGCATGAAGAACTTTGAAAGTGGGGATTCAAAATCGAATGCTGGAGTGGACCATTTTCAGAAAGTCTGACTATATTATCATAACTGAACTGAATCCAAAGAGACTCCACAGTAGAGGTGAAGACATTAGTAAATGTAAACTTGTGTTTGTGTGTGCAATTGTGTACCTTGTGTGAGAGGCAACCTAAGTAAGTGTATTAGAACCCATCACCCTCCCTGCAATCTTTCTCATAGGACGGTTGTGTTTTAGGCCTGCTGTGGCTTTCTTTGGTGTTTATTCACTGTAATAATTGTAGAAATGTCTATATTATCTGACAGGATTTCATTTGTATGCCTCTCACTTGAATAATTACAAATCTTTAGGCGCACATTGGTCACAAGCGCACTTTTGTAGTTGAGTGAAAAACTATTGAGTTTGAAATCAAATCATAAATGGTTGTAGAGCTTCCCTAACCCAAGGAGTATTTCCCATCTACTGAAGTGAAAACAAGTAAAATCACCAAAACTGGTTTTCTGATGGTTTTCACACAATGTTATAAAAGCTTTTCTCCTAAAAACAATGTAAAGTTTTGTCCTTAATGTGCACACTTTTAAGAAAAAGCATGTTACTTGTGCCAATACAACAAAATATTTTGCTCTGTAGTATTGGTTTACTCATCCACTAAGAAGATAATTGAACACCTGCAAATATAACTGCACACAGCTTTCTGTGGAGTATTAATAGCCCATACTAATATTTTTAGATGCAGCATTTTGAATTCCTTCTGCAAAAATGTTTGATGTACTAGGCCTCGAACCTGTCTGCCTGCTGATAAACTGGGGGATAAAAATGCCTCATATAACACTAGAAGCAATGTCATAAGCCAGGGTAGTTTAAAGACACTTCTATCGGGTCTATTTGAGACTGTTTCTTCCAATATTCCAGTATCTGAATTTGTTCAATATGATTTACTTCTAATATATGCTTCATTGATTTTATTTTATGTTACTGTTGTGTTCAAGCAATTCTTGCTCTATGTGTAAACATCAGCATATAACCTAATAACCCCCACACATGCCAGTGTCTGCTCTCTGTCACAGTGGCAAAGCAAAAATAAAACCTGAGCCGAGACTTTTGTGTGGGTCCAGTTATGTAGCGTAATTCAAAATTAAAAAACTGTGCAAATAAAATGAGAATGTTAGTCCCGTTGAGCAGTCATGTAGATCTCAATCAGTCAAGCTCATTTAAAGGTGGACTTTCATTACCTTTCACTTTATTTTATAGTGCAGCACGCTAAAGACATGTTAAAAGATCACTAAACTGGCTGATATTGGACAACAATGACAGTTCGCTGTACATGAGCAATTTGTTTTACTTTTGTTAGTAGTTGTTGTAATGTAACTATCTAGCTCCAAAATCAAAGTCAAGGACTAAAACAATATCCCTGTGTTAGATTATGAAAAGGTATCCCTTTGGCTGATACAGTTTCACTGAGTTGAGTTCACTAATAGATTGGATAGCCTAATAAATGTTAGGGTTTCTACTGTTTTTGTCATCTTCATTCATTTCCTTGTTAAATGTTTTGTTCTGGATTGTTAATTAAAATTGTAAATGTAAAAATGATGTACATGTGGAAAATATTGTATAATAAAATCTAGAGGTGATAATTCCTGCACAAAAATGACAGATCTTAGTTATTATTTATACGATTTTTATTCTTATGCATTACTTAATTGTTTATATTTTAATGTTTTTAGGTGATGTATAAACTCTCTTGCTAAAAAAAAGATGATTACAGCTGAGTGTTCCATTATGAATCAGCGCTTTTCAATTTTAATTTCAGCACCTGTTTTGTCTTGGTTGAGCCAACTTTCTTTTGCTTCATGCATGATTCAGGCATTAATAATGCAGCCTTTTAAACCTTTGGATACAGTGGTTTCATGTTACCCATAATGCCTTACTCCTCTCCAGACAGTGTATCGATCACAGAGCTAAAGCATAAAAGCATGGAAATTAAGAAGAAAAATAGATTTTGGCTCAGGGATTCTCTCATACTGACCTGATCTGGTCTCTAAAAACCAATGGGATCATCATGCATCCATCTGCCAGTGATATAAAAAGTAGTCACATGGATGCTCTAGAGTGTTAATATTTATTTACCTCATCATGCTCCGCCTTTGCACCGTGATACTGATCTTTTCATTTACCAATGAAGGCTGTTAGTGATGTGATGTACTCACAGCTGGGCATGAATCTGATCACAAATAATCCACTCTCGGCTGACTAGGCAAAAGACATCAAGGGGACAATTAAATGAGCATTGCCTGCCTAGTGGTTGTCACCATAAACCCTAATTAATAGGCTTATTCTGTTTCCTCACTTTTTAAAGAACAAATATAGAACAGGTCCATGTTCCACTAAAATCAATTGCCTTCATAATGTTATGTAGACCAAAATGAACAAAAGGTCACTATGGGTTTTAGACTTACAGTAACCAAATGGAATATAACATTTGTTCAAATATTAGACAATTGAGATTGTCTAATATTTAAATTTAGCACCAAAACAATAACCTTTAATCAACTAAACAACCAACCTACAAAATTATAGCACATTGATTTTTTTTTTTACTTTAATGTTACCATATCAAAAACAATCTGCATTAATGTAACGTTACTATTCTCACATAATCCTACTAATAGCGTAGCTTGTTTGTGAGTCGCCATATTTTAACGTCATGTTCGGTAACAGCAGTAGTTAACGCTAATTGGCTGTTAGGAGATCAGTCCGTACATAGATGCGGTAAATGCGTTCAAAGCTCCTCTAGTTCGTAATTATTCCCTCTGTGTCCTCAAAACACGCTGACCCTTCAGATAAACTCTTGTGATTAAAGACAGTGTGGTGAGGACTCACCTGTGGGACTGACAGATAAAACAGGCCATGGCTAAAACCTGGTTAGCAAACAAAGCCACAAACAACATATTAAACTCTTCAAGTAGTAACAGACTCAGTGACACTGCATTCAAAGGTAAGTAGTGCTGGAATTTCACTTTATTTTCAAGCTTAATTTCCAGAAAGAATATAGTCAAGTGCTAGTACACAGTAACTTGTAGTAGGCGACGGGTGTATATATTGCCAGTAGCATATAAATACAATGAAAACCTTCAAAACTGGAAACTACATTATTTATGACACAACACCTGTTTTAGGGCAGATGGCTTTATATTTGTAAAATGTTTCAGAAAATGATCTCTTAGTACCAGAAAATTAACAGGGTGTAGTCCGGTTTACTGCATGCAAAGTAAGTGATAGGTAGTTTCTTTTAGAATTTTATTCCCCAAAAGTTGACTTATTGTTGCTGAACTGGCTGCACTGGTTTTTGTCTTGCCCTGACGCTGCCATTCTAAATAGCAGTCCTGTCAACTTGTTTGACCTTTATTTTCTCCTCTGCATCACAAACAGTTAGAGAGATAACACCTGAGTTTCATGTGTAATTAATTATTATTCTTGAACCTTCCTTAGCATTAATTAGTTCTTAGGTTAAAAAGGCAGTACAGGTTTATAACTTCTTAACATTTTGTGCTAAAGTGATTTTACAAACCACAACCAGATTGAATCAAAAGTTTATTTCAGCACATAACAGGAATGACACTCTCTCCCAAGAGAGATATCTGATCGGCACACACACACAATGATATACAAAGTGATTTTATGTTAGAATGCAAAAGCAGAAATATGCGATATTATGCCATTTCTTATTTGCACAAATAAAAGAATATCACAGAAAGCATTGGTAAGCCATATACATTTTAAGATACAAAAGTCAAATTATGGGACCATTCTCTATGTCTGTACAGATGAATCTATATGACTTTACTCATCCCTTTCCATAATTTTGTTTTATTAAGCACTCAATCTACTTTTCACATTAGAAAAAGTTGCCATGAAAAATGTGTATGATGCCATTAGATCGGAGAAAACATATGAGTTGAAGAAATTATTTGAAAGGATCAGAGCTGACACAATATTTGGTGTTTTTGACTGTATTTTGACTGTACTTGAAAAATACAATTAAAAAAGAAATCGCAACAGTTGCTACCTGCTGCACTATGCAACATACATATAAATATATATATATAAACAGGATCTTATTTTGTTATAATTGTAAAAAAAACTTAAGCATTAAAGCTACTGAGACATATCCTTTTATGGCGCAGTCTTTTGTTCCTCCTTTTCCTCTACTGTCTCATATTCTCAATCCTTTTCCTTCTCTTCTGCTGCGTGTCCTCACTCGCCTGCTGCTGCTCCCACCATTCCCAGGGTGTTGTACACCCCCTGTCATCTCCTCTTTCTTCAGTGCCTCGTATTCACCCTCTTTCTCCTGTCTGTCTGGTGCTTCTGGTTGAAGGGTGTCCACATAAAATACATGATAAATACAATTAAAAAAGAAATTGCAACAGCTGCTACCTGCTGCACTATGCTGCTACCTGCTGCACTATGCAATATACATATATATATACTATAATATATACATATATATATATATATTATACATATATATATATATATATATATACACATATATATATACGGTGGTGTATACTTTTGTGGTCATATATATATGTATATATATACATATATATATATATATAGTTAGCACTGTCGCCTCACAGCAAGAGGGGCCCGGGTTCAATTCCCGGGCTGGACAACCTTCTGTGTGGAGTTTGCATGTTCTCCCTGTGTCAGCGTGGGTTCTCTCCGGGTTCTCCGGCTTCCTCCCACAGTCCAAAGACATGCACCTTAGGTTAATTGATGACTTTGAAATTGCCCGTAGGTGTGGATGTGAGCGTGAGTGGTTGTCTGTCTATATATGTCAGCCCTGTGATAGGCTGGCGACCTGTCCAGGGTGAACCCTGCCTTCGCCCATTGACAGCTGGGATCGGCTCCAGCACCCCCGCGACCCTTAACTGGAGAAGCGGTTACGGAAGATGGATGGATGGATGGATATATATATATATATATATATATATATATATATATATATATATATATATATATATATATATATATATATATATATATAAACAGGATCTTATTTTGTTGTAATTGTAAAAAAAAACTTAAGCATTAAAGCTACTGAGACCTATTCTTTTATGGCGCAGTCTTTTGTTCCTCCTTTTCCTCCACTATCTCATATTCTCAATCCTTTTCCTTCTCTTCTGCTGCGTATCCTCACTCACCTGCTGCTGCTCCCACCATTCCCAGGGTGTGGTACGTCCCCCCTGTCACCTCCTCTTTCTTCAGTGCCTCGTATTCACCCTCTTTCTCCTGTCTGCCTGGTGCTTCTGATTGAAGGGTGTCCACATAAAATACATGATAAATACAATTTAAAAAGAAATCGCAACAGCTGCTACTTGCTCCACTATGCATATATACTGTATATCTAAACAGGATATTATTTTGTTATTTTGCGGTCCTTTTTAACATACTTTTGTTTTAGGTCAAAGTGTTCCTCTCTGCAAATTACCTGTTTAATCTGACAATTCTCGATACATGACCCAGAGTTACTTTAATTTCCCATACGTCACTACAAAGTTAACATCTTATCATAGAATTTGAACTTTAGGATTGTGACAAAGACACCACTTCACTTTTCTGGTTTGCAGGAAATTAGATTATTTTTTTAAGCATTAAAGCTACTGAGACCTATCCTTTTATGGCGCAGTCTTTTGTTCCTCCTTTTCCTCCACTATCTCATATTCTCAATCCTTTTCCTTCTCCACTGCTGCGTATCCTCACTCACCTGCTGCTGCTCCCACCATTCCCAGGGTGTGGTACGTCCCCTCTGTCACCTCCTCTTTCTTCAGTGCCTCGTATTCACCCTCTTTCTTCTGTCTGCCTGGTGCTTCTGGTTGAATGGTGTCGTACTCGCCCTCCCTGTGGGCACCCTTCTGCAGCATCTCATATTTGTCATCACCTGTGTCTCGGGACCTTAGCGGCACATCCTCATAAATTGGTCCTAAAAACAAAAGAAAAACAAATGCTATTTAATGCCATCAGTGTGCTTAAAAAAAAAGTAAAACAAGTTATAATTACTCACCTGTGGTATTTCTCCTCTTAGTCCATATATAAAAAACCACAGCGGCTGCTCCTAGAATCACCAGCACGCTGAACACACCAATTAGAATAGATTTGGTCGGAGGTTGATCTGAGACGGACACAGAACATATGTTACTTGAAATCCCTGTGTCTGTGACCTTGAGATGGTACATATTGGTTGAATTAGTAGCATTTCAGTCTTAAATATTGATATATGATTTTTTTAAAGCAACATATGACAACTAACAGAGCTCTGACAGGCCAAATAAAATGGGAAAACATTAGTTAAATACTAATTTAAAGGGGTACTTCAGCAATTTAGTATTGCAATGCCATAAAGTTAGGGGTCTCAAAAGACTGGCATTAAAAATGGTTAAAATTGATGCTATAGAGATGCAATTATATCTTGACCTTTAGTACGTTGCATCCAAATGTTCTCACAGGCTGGATAGTGCTCATGACGAGTTAACTGTGCTTAATTTGTAAGATTGTCAAGGAAACAATGTCAAATTCCGTTAGCAGTAACAAAAGCAGGAACTCACAAGTGTGAACATTGCTGAGATAAGACCTCCCGACGGCCCACACAGCTCTACACGCATAGGTACCACTCGCTTTTGGCATCATGAATCCTAGGCTTGAATCCAAAAAGGCCCAAGACTGACCATAATCTTTGTGGTACCAATGATAGGTGCTATCACTGGGACAAAGTGAACAATAACACGACATGCCAATGTTTGTAGAGAGAAATGCCTGCATAGGAAGTGCTGAAAAAGAACAAATGAGGAGACAGACTTAAGAAGTTGCTGTGAATGTCCACTGGAGAAAAAGATGCATGTGTTGGTTGGATATGTGTACCTTGAACAAACACTTCTTGAATATCAGAGACCACTTTGTACGCTGGCCCGACAGAGTCCCTCATGTATGTGAAGGTGGCATCACACTTATATCTTCCCTTTGCAAGTTCTGTCACTTTGGGGATTTTGTAGGTAGAACTCAGACTATCCAGAATTATTTCATCGTCTTTGTAGAAAATAGTGCGGCTAATTTGATCGGCGCCCCAGGCCAGGCACTTCAGAGTCAGACTCTCCCCGACCACAGCAGGCAGAGGATACATTTCCAACGATATGTCCTTCTCTGAAAGAAGTAGATGACTGCATTAGAGTTTACCCCTATAATTTAAATGACTAAAAACACTTGTGAGGTTGGTACTATGTTGATTATGCTGATGTTACATTGTCAAAGGGGTTGTTCGTCGTGAACCTGCATGTCCCCTTGGTTTTGTCAGAACATTAAAATAACAGTAGGCCTACCTGAGGTCCTGACCATGATTTGGTTACTTCTGCGCTCTTGAGTATCAGTACACCAGAAAATGGTCTGTTGGACCTTCAGTCTGTTGGGTTGAAAGACCACTCTCACGCTGTCATTCTTCAACCTCAACAGAATCATGTATGTGGATCCTCCGTCAAAGACCCAGCACCTCCATCCCTTCAGACCATCCTCATTGCCAAGCTGCAGGACAACTGAACCTCCGTTCCTCACCACTGGCTGGCCTGTCTTGATGGTGAGTGAGGCACTGGGGACGTAATCTGAATGGTAAATAGATAAATTTTAAAATTATTTGTGTATCTCGCTTTACATCTTTGGGAGTTTGAACTGTAATGCTTATGTTCATGTGGTACATTTACCGAGGACTTCGATGTAGAAACTGTCACTCTTTACCCCGTTGCTCTCACATTGATAAAAGCCCGAGTGCATGGGTGAAGCAAATTCTATCTTCCAGGTTCCTCCTGTCAGCACTTGTTCCGTGCCGTTGAAGTACCATTTCACTCCGCTCCCGCTGTTACATCGCAGAATAAATAAGTCCCCTGAGAAGATCTGCTTGAGTGTGGGTGAGATAGACACTAAGGAGGCAGGAGACAAAGAAAAATAAGACATATAGATTGTGGAGGCATAGTTTATGCCATTACAGGAAACATCAAAGGGCTGTTGTACATGGTTATTGCTGCCACCTATTGATATTTTACACCTCTGAGAGGTAATACAGGGAAGGTGGAGAGCTGACAGCTTTTGCACATCTGTGAACACTGATTACCTTGTGGATTTTGACATCTTGCCAGGAGCACGAGCTCTGTAACAAAAAAAAATGTTTTATTCTTTATTAGAATATTAATCTTTCTGTAATAATACACAGTTAACATTGGTCTCTTCCATCTAGAGCGGGGCATTTCAGACACTAAGTCAAAATGTTGATTCGCAAAATCAACTTTTTTGGTGATATAGTCAAATATATTACTTTTGACTCAAACGGTGTGATGTTTTCTTCAAAGATTTTCAGCTAATGAGGTTAGGAAGTATAACGAGCATCACTATTACACAATGTTTAACCACGATTGGCTCGTCAGAATTCCTAAGCAGCCTTTAAAATACAAAAAAATTATTGAATGCGAGTCTATGGAGCAATGCCGGATAGTAGTTGGACCCGGGTCAGAGCTGGCTAAAGCTCCGTTAAAATTGTCCGTTAGAGGGGGGGAAAGGGTTAATTACACGACATAACTTTTATTTTTTTGCTTTAGTCCAAAGCAACTAATAATAAGTGAAAAACAAAAGTTAATGCCAGGCAGATAAAGTCCAAAACCTGAGCAGCTGAATTCCATTACATACTACTCTCATACTGCTTTGTGATGTTCTCTCTAGTCGTTTGTCATTCAATTAGTTTCTTCTGTTTTCTCACCTTTTAAATTAATATAACATTTATGTTCAATTTGTAGAAATTTTATTTGATAATTTTAGCTCTGCCTGTTTGCATACCTAGTTATACACATTTTAATACTAATCCAATGCAAGATTAATTATTGATATTATTAATAACATTTCAAATTTACCCTAACACAGTGAGTTAATTGTAGAGTTAGTGTAAAGCCTCCAGTATCCTCACAAGTATACTTGAGCCAGTGCCTGCATGCGTGTGCATTAGTATTAGTGTATACATTTATCAACTTTAACTTGTTCAGCAATATTGTTTATTGTAATGTGTGCTTTAGTTTAGTGTAATTCAGTACAGTTTAAATCCATTACTATAACAATAATAACAAAACTAATCAAACAGCTTCATGAAAATGTTCAGCTTAATACTCAAAAGGTTTCAATTTGATAAAAAAAAAATTGCATATTGAATTCTGTAATTATAGAGTGCCAAACATGACAAAATATACTCACCTATAAATCAAAATGTATTAGTTTTCTAACAACTAACTACTCTAACCTAATGCTTTACTAAAGAGCATGTCTGTTATTTTTATAGAGGCAAAACTTTAACTTATTTGTTAAATGTTAAATGCAATTCATAACAGAAAATTCCGCTAAGTGGAAGAACATTTCAGTATGATTTAGCTACGTTGGAAATTGCAATTAGTTGCACAATTGATTAATTGCCTCTATCACCAGGATCGCCAGCTGCAGGGACTCTATCAAAGGCCTCACCGTTAGTTTGTGATATATTCATACTCTACAAAATATGAAATTAGATGTTATACTACACAAATACATTTAAAAATCTGTATTCAAGCAATATCAAAGCTGCTGAGCAAACAAATAACACTCACAAAAACAAAAAACCTATGTTGAAAAATATAATCTCTCTCTCTCTCTCTCTCTATATATATATATATATATAAATAAATAAATAAATAAATAAATAAATAAATAAATATATAATATAAATAAATAAATAAATAAATATAAATATATATAAATAAATAAATAAATATAAACGTATAGACCCAGCGGTTCATGTTTCACTGGTTCTCTCTTACCTGCCAGAAGCAGCAGATGTGGTATCCCCCTCATGGCTCTGCTAGAGAAGCAACGGACAAGAGAATCATCAAAATGACTGAGCAGTTGGGAAGTGACCAGACCCTAAGTGTCTGTTTTGAGTCATGTTGAGGAAGTTGCTATTGGGCCTGAGCCAAACAGTGTTGCAAGAGGAAGGCAGGAATCTAGATCTTTCTGCCTTGGTAGACACAGTATCTACATATTCTTCCCCTCTGCAACAATATATCTCAATAGTTTTCTCAGTACTCAGCATCATCTTAACAGAACTTACCTAGTACATTCTAAATTGTGGCAGAGGAACCAAGAGAGCAACTTGAAAAGCACACAAGCTGAATGTTAAGAAAGACAGAGACACAGAGTGAATATAGAATACAAAGAAAGGAGAAGGAAAACTGGAAGTTGATGCTTGAGAAAGCTTAAAGATTAGTGACTTACGGACTCCTAAAAAGGAGGGAAGTTAATATTTTCTTTGAAGATTAATAAATGTCAGTATGTACTGTAATGGAAAATTATATTAGTGTATGTTGGAAGTATATAGTGTAAAAGGTTTTGAATGAAATGTACTATGATGTGAAGATTTTACTCTAAAGGTCGAGAACCTTGTCTCTCTGTATGATAGTATTACACTGTGGGAAGGTGTTATCCCCCCCTCCCTGCTCCTCATGGCCCTTCACCTCTTTGTCATTCATACCCCCACCCCTTGGCCTTCTCCCACCTCTGTCCTTCCTCCTCACCTGATCTTCATACCCACCTTTTGGTCTTCTGCCTCTCCTTTGTCTTTCTTCCTTCTCCTAGACATTCATGCACCCCTTATGTTCTTCATAACCCCCCCCCATTACACATTCATTGTCAGGAGATGCTAACTCAGAACTGAGCCTGGCCACCCCGGCTCCCATATATACAGGGGTGAGCAGCCTTACTCGGGAGTTCAGTATTTTGCAGGCTCCCGGTGACTCTGTAAACTTCTGGCTCTTTCATGCAAAGAAATAAAATACCGCAAGGACATTCATTTGTTATTTGATCATTATTGCAACGCTCATTGAGACTCATCTCGGAACATAGATAGTATTAGTATAAATTGTGTATTAGTATAGTAAATTGTGTGGGAATCTCCACCACAGTACAAATGCTTTACCTGGCCAGTCATAGTTTGACAAACTACAGTCAGACGGGTTAACCGAGAGGCAGTGAAAAAGAGAAACAAAGTCCTCCAAGCAAATAGGCACGAAAGATAGGTATTTGTTAATTCAAAAATCTATAGTTAGAGAATCCCAGTTTAACTTAGAAGGCAAACAAGAGACTCAAATTATCTAAAAGCAATCCTGCTTTTGTATGGGAGAAAATAGTTTAACAAGGCACAGACAGAACAAAACAGCAAGAGAATCATTTACATGCTGCATCCCTAATTAGCACCTGAAACTTGTGACGAATAATACTTTCAATAGTTTCAGTTGCTGGAAGCATGCAATGCAGTGTGTAGTTGCAGGAATGCAGCTCTCAGTGGAGGTCCAGACAGATGAAATAAGTGCTACAATTTCATAAAGATGTTTTTTTTGATGGATAGAGCTATAGATCCTAAACAACTTTGGCATTCAATTATAGCAAGGCACCATGAAGTCATTCACAATAATATATATATAAATCTTTATTATGGACTCAGATGGTCCACTCACATCCAACATACACACACACATATATGATAGACTTCTATGTTTATCAGGAACTCAACATTCAGATATGTAAGGTCATGATGGCTAAAGTCAGTTATATTACAGTTGTTTTAAATAATGGTCACTAATAACGTACCCTCTGCTTATCAGTTGATTTCTAACAAAGATGTTTCTACCACAGAGAAACTGACACAGCTGTTTCTCAGATCAAAGCAGAAACCCGATGAGTTTAGTTGTTGGTGTAAGCTGATATCACAGTGTAAGAATGTGGTGTCGATCAAACTGACGGGCGAGGCTCTGAGGCTAAAAGAGGAAAACAACATGTAGTTTCCTTTGAAGAATATGTGACAATCATCAGTCAACATCAGGTCACTATTAATCGACACACAGATAAGATGAGATATTTGTGAACTTGTCTGTACTACAGGTGCCCAGTTCAGACTTTAAAACTAATCAAAAACTCAACACTCAAAAAGTTTAATATCACACAGTTGTAGAGCACTCTGTAATTGTTAACTACATGGGCGGATCATTTCAGGACACTGTGGGTTTTAGGTGTTAAATGAAATATCTCAAAATAAACAGCTGAGTAATGGTCAACAACTTCTTCTTTCACACATTATAGAAAAGCAGAACACATTTGAGCTGATCCGCTGAAAAGGAAAAACCGATAACCACATGTAACATGTCAAACCAAAATGTGGTGTTGCCTTGTTTCTCAGAACCCAAACAGTTTCCTTTTGCGCAGTGGGTACTTTTTTGACTTACTGTTAGCAACCTCAATGTATTATAATGAAAGATATGAAAAAGAGCCGAATCATTTTTATAAAGCTAATTGTTTCTTTATTTTGTACATAGTAGATTCCCATGCTTCTAAGACATACCAACGGTATGAATGTTGAAATACATTTCAAGGAACTACTTTCTAAGAACTAGAAAACAGTGAATGTTGACATATTTCTGAAACTTTAAAAAAAGAGCACTGTTTCATTGCTCACATTTTAGAAATAGGCTGAGGTCTCTGTTTCAGTAACTTGAAATGGCCACCAGAGTCCAGCACTGCACCGGTTTTCCTTGAGAAAATAATTCAGGAAAAAGGCCTTAACGCAGGTTTGAGACTGTCTGTAGAGTAGGCAGCTTTTTCATTGTTCATCATACAATATATATATATAAAATGTTAAATTTCAAGAGTGAGTAACTGTATACAGGGCTGTGAATTTGCAAAGCAATCTTGGTCTATGTCTGCAGTGGTCACAAGTAGTGAATGTATGGTTTATTAATACTAATATGTATATTGTTACTAGTGTATACTCTCACTGAAAATGTACAATACATCATTTCAAGCCAGACACATTTCAAGCCTGTGATCTAAAGCAAAACCTTCTCTGTGCTTTCCAGCTTCGATTTCATAAATCAATAATTTTCTCTCAACCTGCTCTCTACTCCCATCTCTTCTTCTGCTTTTGTTTTCTTTTTCACTCTGACTCTAGCACTCTACTAAGTAGATGCACTCTGTAAAACACACCACAACAAAGCAAACAATAAAAAACCTATCCAGCATTTTCCTCACCTTGCCTTTGGCGTGAGAGACGTTCACACAGAAAGCAGGACGAAAGCTAGTTTCTCATCTAGGGACAATGGGCAGCAAAGGCAGCAGATGCACCAAGGTAGGATGAAAGTGTAATGAATACGCACCATGGAGTGGTGCACCATTAAAGGAGAGCACCCACTGCAGTTCTTGTCAAGGGTTACAATGCAGGTTTCATGTCGTCTAAGAGGCCGGATATGACAGGTTTCAGAGTGTGCTCTAATGTATTTCAACCCAGCTCACCTTCCTCTGTCCTCTATCCTTCTCTCTGATGGGCTCTAAGAGCAACCATAAAGCAAGCATAAGGACATTTATCACTCAGCCAATACACTGAGAATTATTATATAAACTTACTCGGTATCATGACACATATTCCATATTAAATATTTATAATTTTTTACGTAAGTTGTTCCCCTTGTGGTTGTGGACATTGTGGTTATACCGAATACTGATATTGATGCAGTCTTTCCTTGAGTACGTCGCAAACGACATTTATCACTAGGATTCATCAGAGCTGGACTAGCTTTAGTCCTGATAGCCGAATGATTAAGGTTTTGTGCATGTCGTACCTCTCTATGACTTTTCTCTCCCCACACGTTGAGGTAATAATGACTGGACTATTTTTCCAGTCAGTGTATTTGTCAATAAACACTGCCACAAAACACCGTCTGTTAAAACTTAAATCCACATTTCACTAGCAGGTCAGTGTGTTTCAACTAAAGTGCTTGTTGAATAGTGTTTGAAACCTTCCAACGCACCTTTTTCTTTAACGTGTCAAAACCAACCATCCAACAATCAGTGATAGGACGGGTGTGTAGAGGTGAGAATAGAGGTTGATTTGAAACATCTCTGTCAAGATCCCTTTTTTCATTCTTCCATCACCTTCAAGCTTCCAACCAAGTACAACACCATGGACATTATCGTCATTATATTTGAACGATTATCATGTCATGACCCTCTCTACGTTTGAGTTTGGTTGTTGTAAACATGTATGTACACTTTTGCATTCAGACGGGGTTGGACGACATGTCGTAAGAACTAATTAGTTTGAAGCATACATCAACCTTTAGATAAAACATCAGAGTTGGGAAGTAATGAAAGACCATGTGAATAGTTTTAATGAAATGTGCTATATACATTTGATCGATTGCCCAGCTTGTAGTTATCATCCATTATTAGGTCCATCAGTGTGTTTTGTAAGGAGTTATAATTGTATCAACCTCAGTAGGCCAATTGGTGTAATTCTGCATGGATATCTGTTACATTACTATCTTTTAAAGTAGGGAATTTAAAAAGTGATCAACCCACCAGGGTAATCAGTTTATGTTTTTAAATGGTCAGTTCAGCCAAAACACTAAAACAGTAGGGTGAGGTCTGTGGATCATCCAGCATAAATGGGACAATATTTATCTTGCTGCTTAGACTTTAAAATGTCATTTTTCAATCTGGTGAGCATAACAAACAAAATGCTATTCAGCTCCACTGCACTGGGATTTGGACAGAACTCCCAGCAGCACGTATTTCAAAACCTCACTTAAAAACCAGAGACGTCTGCATGGCAAGATGCCACAAGGGGAAGCTGAGAAAAATGTGTTTTTGTGTGTGATTTACATGAATAGACCCTTTAAATTACAGAAACCGCAATAACTCATAGTCAGACTAGTTGGCGCTCACCTTCTTGACAGATTCATGAAGATTGTATTAACTATTCCACAACATGTAAATGCATTATCTGTCATCATCGTTTATCTCTTCTGCATTGGTAATAAAGTCGCATTTATGAATGGAAAAAAAACGGTCAGGAAAAGCAGTCTTTCTTTATTTCTATGAGTACCTCTCAGCATCAAAGACACAAGGGGGACAAAGAGGTGGCCTGAATCCATTCACTGTTCGTGTGAGACACGAAAGGATAAAGGGGAGGGAATCATATCATGGGACCAATGTGAGTGTGTTTGATTGATAGAGTGACTAAAATAATGAGCGAGAGAGAGAGAAAGGAGAGGATAAAATGTGGTGGAACAGTGAGAGACCAAGAGGACGGAGTGAGAGAGAGTAATGAAGAAAAATTGGGGATAATTGAAAAGAAGAGCACTTGGATACAAAAAAAAGCATAAAGAGGAACTGACAGATGGATGGTGGAGAGTCGGTACACAGTGGAAGTACAAAGAGTGGAAGGATAGCGAAGGAGAGAGATCAATCTAACAGCTGAAGTAAGAGAGAGAGAGAGAGAGAGAGAACACCACACTGGAGAGGGAGTGCATGAATGTGTGTGTAACAGAGAGAAAGGGAGAGAGACAGAGAAGGCTCTACTGGGGCATAGAGTAGGGAAATTGTGTGTGTGTGAATGAAAAACAGAAAGAGAGGCTGCACAATACAGGGGCTGGGGCTGGCTCACACCAATGCACATTTAGAGACTAGAAGCCATGAAAATGTGATTTTGCAAGAGAAAAAGCAAATCACTTTTTCTTGTTTTTCCTCATCTATATTTCATCAACTGGATCTTTCACTCATTTTCTAATCCCGGCCCCCTTTTTTACTCTCTTTGTGGTTTATCAAGGAGGTCACTGCGGATACAACGAGGAGCAACACAGCCTGGACTGCAGACTAAAAGGTACTTACTTTTTTAATTTAATTTATACTCTCATTTTTGGTGGAATTGAATAACGTGTGTATCTCACAATCAAAGTAATGTAAAGTGAATATGATACAAAAACTGAAACAAATTTAAATGTCCTCTGAGGTCTTATTCCCATGTTTAATGTAGGTTGGCAAGAAGAGCAAAGTGGGACAGAGAAATAATTAAAAAGATCACCAAACCTTCAAAGAAAACACTAAAGTAATTGCTTATATCAATCCAGAACAGCTTTAAAACTGATTAGATAGAGAGCTCTACTGATGTGCATATAAGCTTTAGTAGCTATGGTTTTCAAGCATAAGACAGCTGTTAATGTGAATTAAAAAATTGAATTACAAAAAGATACATTAAGGCGTCATTTTAACTGAAAAACTTGATGCCAGGCTTTCTTTACTGGAAACAGTGGACAGTGATGGTGGAAAAGTTCATTTCACTAAATGAGCCTTTCATGCTGATTCCAACTATGTGGCCATAATTGAATCCCTTGTGACTAGTTAAGACCCCGTTCCATGTAGGTTATTCCATGTTCATTATGAATCAGAATTGTACATTGCAGTACTTACAACTGCTCCCCCACAGTTACAATGTGGGTTATGACCCGTTGTGTTACAGTGATACATGCACAGAATTAATGGGGAATAATTGATGTCGATAACATAAGGTAGAAATAAGCCTGGGAGTTAGGAGAAAGAAACAATAATACTTGTGTGTATGTAAAAGCAAAATTTATGTAACTCCTCTTTAATACCATCCAGACACTTATAACCTTGTATAACATTTAACAGAACCAAACGAGAGCTCATCAACACCCACATTTCACACACTTCTTTAGTTGCAACTTGTCAAAATTGTTACCTGCTCGCAGTGTTTATGGTGTCAGCTGGTGGAAAGGTGGAAAGGTGGAAACCCAATAAGGAACCCAGAAAACGATACACACACACACACACACACACACACACACACACACACACACACACACACACACACACACACACACACACACACACACACACACACACACACACACACACACACACACACCTAAACGCTGTGGTGTGTTCCAGCTCTGTACAAGATCATCCTTTTAGATGCAACATAATTGACTTTGCACAGCCTCCTAAGACCTACCCTGCACAGTGTAATGCACAACAAGCGTTGCTGGCT
The DNA here is from genome assembly GCF_027596085.1 of Anoplopoma fimbria. Taxonomy (NCBI): domain Eukaryota; kingdom Metazoa; phylum Chordata; class Actinopteri; order Perciformes; family Anoplopomatidae; genus Anoplopoma; species Anoplopoma fimbria. Next base: position 6,161,263 of record NC_072453.1, read on the forward strand.
TTAAAAGGTTATTTTTTCTATTGGCAAAGTGCACCTGGGGGAATTTATTTGGAAAAGGAAGGAAAAATAAACAAGGCAATTTAAAGCAGAGTGGGCACACTAAGATAAATGGCTTCCTAAGATACACAGAACAATTGATCATAATGGAACAAAGAACATCAGCTGATGTTATCAATGCCAAAAAGAGGGACTTAGTGATTATAAGTAATGTGTGGGTAATTCCAAAACAGTTTGATTATGACAAAGGATTGGAAGACATGAATTACACTGAATTGGCCAGAAACCTGGATTTGTCAGTGGAGATGTGTGTGTCTCTCTGATTTCACCATCACTACCCACTTATTTCCAGTTCATCCTGTCCACTGTCATGCTGTTCTTTCCTGCTGAGTCCTGTTCTGTCCTCTCCGATCTCTGCAGGAAGAGCACAAGTCGATACATAGGCCAATCAGTGTAACAGATGTGACAATGCTATATGGTACAGTAATTCCCCAGAGTTTGGTATGGAGAGATTGTAGGACAAAATACAGACATGCTGAGAGAATATTTTCAGTGACAGCTCACTGCTGTGGAGGAATGCAGTTAGATTCTATTAGCTGCAAGCTACTATGGTGTCTATGAAGCAGAAAGGCAAAACCCACAACAAAATGTTCCTTAAATCAGTCCCATGGTAGTATTAAATTGGGCTATAGCTGTATGGAGCTATAAAAAACAATACACACGTGCCCATTCAAATAACATACACACGCACACACACGCACACACTTATTCATAAGCTTTTAATTCAAGGACAAACATTGTAAAATCTGCAAAGAAAATGCCACAGATCATCTTCTGCCTGACATTTTAAGTGGCATCATCAAATAAGAGAAGTAATTTCATTCTTAAAATAAAAATGATCATTTAATATGATTTTTAATGGACTTCTAATTGTTATTTTGGGAACTCACAAAGTCTTATTGTTGTGCTCATTAAGATGGAACGGGAGAGAAGAGCTGTTTCCCCTGACTCTGCAGGCTTCTCCTTATTACATACAGGGAGATTTCCACCAGGGGAAAGATCTTGAGGATTGCTCTAAGCCATGAAAACAGAATCCAACAAACTGCAACATATCCACCATTAGGAAGAACTGAAATAGCTCTATCTGCATGATTTCTTAACACAAATTCAAGTTCATTCAAGGACAGATGGCTCAGAGGGGAACAACTAGATTTTAGATGTACTGATTGAAGGACTTTATCAAGGAAACACTACTTTGCACTTGCCAGCTTTTAAACCAGCGGTACACCAGTTAGAGTCCATAGTATGTTAATCTAATGACGGGAAAACGGGAGTAATACATCACATAAGGACGGGGCTAAAGCGCAAGTAGGTGATCATAGACCTTTAGCCATAGTAAAGGGGTCTCACCTCATTAACCTCACTGTTTGCTGACGTGATCTAGCTTCTAGGCTGCTGAGCCCATTTCAAGCCGGCAGGGTCAGATGGCCCTGAAGCTGGTGCTTTTTGGCTCAATTGACGGTTGTAACAAGGTGGTGCACATCTGATTAGAGTCAAGAGCAGGTGTAGAGAACACGCTTTCCACAAAATATCTTGGATGGAAACAGCACATTTAATACTTTCATTCCAGTCTTACATTAAACTTGTTTTCTGTAGAGATGCCCTCCAAAAAACACGTGATGGTGCCATTTTATTCCAAATACTACATTATTTTGAGGGTTTCTTCAAACTTTTTCTTGCCCTCTTGGTTCAAGGTTATACATGTTACTTGTTTAGTAAAAAGGCTTATTAGAAAATCCAATGTATACAGCGTTAATGGCAGAGTAATAGTTATAAGTAGAGCATAAAGCTAAGAATAAAGGGTCTTCCTGTCAGTACAGCCAATTACACCCCATTACATGGTAGGTGGACACACTGTTATGTGGCCTGACAGGCATCAACATGGTACTCACTTTGTCAGCCATGTCTAACAGCATTTATTAGTATCTTGTTGACTTTTGTCTCTCATTGTTACCTTTATCTTGATGGACGTGCAAGGTAAGTGAAACTGTCACTAGTGGACATGGTCTATTCATGGCTGTTTATCTGCCATACAATCCACCTTAATCTTGCGCTCATCACTGTGTGTCTGACTTTGTCTGTGGCCTGCTTTCATTGTATTTGAGGCCTGAGGTCTTCAGACATGAGCTCTGGGAAACAAATATAAAGTAGAAGATGCTCTTGAAAAGTTACTTAATACCAGGAATTGAAAAGATGGTCTATGTTAATGGAAATGTTATGACATCGGCTCTTTTCTACTTCTTTTGTTGTTGCAAAACTGCTGCACAGTTTCCTTTTATCATTTTTTAATGACATTTTAATTCACTTTTTGTCATATCATGTGTGGAGAATGAAAGGGAAGATGATACATTTATTAGATAGATGGTGTTGTGCAGGCACACAAAATATTGTAACACACAAGTTTGGTTTCAGGTCTGCTACAGACCTGGGATCTGGTGTCATGTAATTCATTGCTGAAGGCAAAACAACTAAATGATAACAAGAACATTGTGTCTCATATTTGGGCCACTAGGCAAAACACTGAAGGTATGTTATGTTGTGTAGAGGTCCTCAATCTTGCAGTTGGTGTCACACATGGGGGTAACTTGATTTGGAGACTGGAATTGCAGGAAACCTATAAAACAGAAATATTTGATTGATATATTTTAATATAAGACTCATATTGGCATACATTTGTTCTATTATATCATCCATTTATAGCTTGGAAATACAATACAAATCTATCCTATACTCTAGTAAAGGCTAGTAAAGAAAAAGTTGTTTTCTGTCGTGTAGCTACTGTTAGCTACTGTATCAAACAATATTTACGGGAAGGGGGAAGTCTCAGAAATTGCACAGGGGGATGTACACTCCTAAATCTGTACTGCATTGAGGTCTCCCAGCCCATCCAGCCAAGTTTAGCCCAAGCGAGGCCCTTAGCGCATGCTCCACCTGACCCAATTATATCCAGTCTGAGGGGAAAGATAGCCCACTTTGATGTACACGAGACCACCAGCCAAGCTGAAGCTGACTGGTCTGGCACTTAATGCTGCTTTCTGCCAGACATTCAGGACAGATGTGTGTGAGTGCTGCCTAAAGAGTCAAACTGTGTGTGCGATCACACAGTATGTGTGTATGCGCACGCACACGTGCTTGGAGCATCAGGCGATGTGTGACCTATGAAGAAAGCCTAGGCCTCTTTTGCTTAAAAAAGATCCGCCCCGGTGAGGTGGCAATGGGGAGGATCAAACTGGAAAGAGCAGGAGGTTTATTTTGAAATAGAGTGCTGGGATTCATTTTTTAAATCATCCACTTAATTACTGATAGGGAGGGTTATCATGTTTTACTTGATGAACATCAGATATGCAATTGCCTAACAGGCATCTGTTTGTGTTGGATAAGGAGAATCTATCTAAGTGCTGTTGCTATATACAGTAGGGTACCCTTCATACCCCAGCTGGCCCTTCCCCCTTTAACTGCTACGTCAGAGCACCACCCCCAGACCTGATGGCTAGCTATGCACCATTCATATAAAACCGAGTGCCCTCTCCCCCCAGTTTAGTGACTCATCCCATCCATCTTGTGTTGGAGTAGGCCTAGAGTGTTCTTGATGGTACCCCATCACTGGCGGTGTGAAAGAGGCTGAAGGGTGGAGACCCAATGAAAGAGAGGGATATAGAGGACAGAACTTGGCCGCTCTACTTTTGCAGGGACGTAAAAGTGGGACAATCTGTTCCTTGGATGATCTCCAATTCTACTTTCCGGGGACCGATACACTGAAAATATATCTATACACATGCTCTGTCCTACATACGGAGAGAGTGAGTGAGATGAAGAGAAAGAGAGAGATTCACAAAAAGATGAAATATGAGTATGAGTTGAACTGACTGTCCATAAAGTCTTTATAGTTCATTCATTTGAGACACAGGCAACACTGTCACACCAGCCATCACAGCAAACTACAGAGAATTTACAGTAAGATATTTTAACAGAAGATACTTCCTCTTATAATTTGACATTTTAAATACATTTAAATAGGCATGACACATTTAAATCAGTCAAACTGAGCCAGCATTATTTTTGATCTTGCATAATTTGCATCGTGGTAAACTTGAGTTTGACTTATTAAAAAAATGCTGCATAATGTTTTGTTTATACGGAGCCCTTCAAGGACTAAAGCAACCAAACAAGCCTCAAAGTCTGCGCTTTTTTGCATAAAGCAAGATGTACAGAAAAGATCTCAGAAAAGGCAAAGACGAGTAGAGATGAGGGGCATCACTGATATCTCTCTGCAAAATCTCTCCATCCATCCATCTTAGCTTTCCAGGTGCTCAAGGAGGGTATCCATCTCTGTCCTCGTTGTCATTATTTAATCAGTGTCTGATTCTTCCTCCTACCCTCACTCCGTATCCTTACCGTCTGTGAACCGAAGCCGGCTCAAATCTATCAAAATCCTCTCTCTGAGTCTCCACATGGCTTCAGATCATCAGAAGTCAAGCTGCTCTATCGGTTTCCCATGGGTAGACGGACTTCTGAAATCTTCAGATGTCCCTATTCTCTACTCTAACATTGCAGGACTGTTGAAATTCCTATCCAAGTTTTGAAACAGTAGCTCATGAGATCAGGAAAAAAGGCAAGCGCATGACAAAATGATATAATAAAGTGCAATGTTGAGATATAAGAAGAAACTAGATTCACATTTTTTTAAGTCAGTCTAAAAACAGAAGTTGATAGTCCAACATTTACAGGCTTCATTCTGTGTAAAAATATAATTTCAAAGTTTATCTGAAGCTAACATGCAGTAAAAGTAGCTGTTATCTGTCTTTGGTGGCCTTCATTTTCCGCAGACCACTGTCGCCTCGCCACAATCTTAAAATCAGCCATCACAGCAACATAAGGAATTGAATATGGTTCTAAATCATGTTCCCTAATTAAAACAGTGAAATAAGCCTTTAAGTTCTTGCTGACATTACAAATAAGCCATACTTTGGAGGTGAAGGATGTCCTGGCCATTTTCATCTGACCTCTGAATAAGTGAGAGTAGGAGAAGAATACAAACAAACCAATAAGTCATATTGCAGAACAGTTCAAGTGAGAGTCTGAAAAAAAGATTCGGTGTAAGACAGTGAAAATTGAGTTTTCTGCCTCTGACAGAAGGTGCCGGAAGACTGTTCTGTCAAGAGAGTGCAATCCACTCCTCTCTGCCACCACCGTTCTCCCATGAGAAAGAAAAGTCAAGAGTATTTGGAGGGCTGATGGCCAGCACAGGGACAGGAGAGCCTAACAGCTGGCAAGAGGAACTAATTCTGAGCTATTGTTGTGGCAGAGCGTAGGAGTTGAGTGACATGATGGGGAAAGCGAAGACGAGACAAGTTGTGACGTTTATAATTGGTTGCAGTGGTTGACGTGGGCATTTCAGGAGGTGTGATTGGAGTTTCCATAGTTGGAGGGTGAAATCAAATAGCACTTAAACATGACTATCCCTCCTTTCATTCTGTCATTATCCTCACGTTACTGTTGATTTTGGCTCAGTTCTCCCCTCGCTCTCATTCCTCTTCCAGTCACGGCTGTCCTCTCACCCCCACTTTTTTTTCTCAGAATCTGATTACTCTGCTTTATGCAAACTATAACTCTTCATCTTTCTCTCTTGTGTATTTCCCCTTTGCCCCTTTACATCCCAAATATTGTGCTCACGTCCACTCTCAGCCTGTCCTTTGAGCTCCCTTATCTTGCCTAGTACAGACTCAATGTTCTTCAATATTTGATGAGACTTTGTTAATAAATCAACCTCCTCTGGTCCCTCCTGGTATACTTGAATGATAGTGTTAATCTGCAAAACCCTGTGAGTGTTAACACTCCATGCTTTCTCAGCCTTAGATAAGAGAGGCCTAAATGTGAAATGTTGTAAAACGGTGGTGTAGTGTGCTATTCTCTACAATTGGCCATTGGTAACAGCTGACCTCTCTTATGTCTATTGAAAGGCACTGAGCCCCTTACATTTGCTGCCAGTGCTAGAATGCCTTAATGAAAAACGTTTTATACGTAATAGCCAGCAACAATGTTTCTCCAAAACATTTCCTCGTCATTAATCACATCACTTTTCCCAAATGTATTGTAAGTGGTTAGACACTTTATTCTCAAGTGGTTACAGTTTTTTTTCACAAGCTTTTCTTCAGCTTCCTGCTCTTCCTGTCCTGCCTTGTTCTCTTGCGCTGACAGGGCGTTGTGTTTGTGTTGAAGCGGCCCACCCTGTCACTCTCAGATCATCTTGGGGATTCAACAACAGCCAGTCCTCTTCCCTCTGTGGTATCGCTCTTTTGCCCAGAAATGCTCAACTAGCAGACTTCCTTTTGGCCAGTGAGACATAAACAGTCCATGCTTGGATTGTCTTGCATACATCCGGTCAATCATCATCAATCAAACCCTGCTGACTGTATTATAGCATTTAGAATATAGCTCTTTTAAAAGTCGCAGTAACTGTAATGCATATTGTTTCATTGCATGAAACAAACCATAATAGTGCATATGTGAAGGACCTGGCCAGGTTTTGTACATATACTGAGCAATATCTATGTCAATCTTTCTTTATCTCTTTATGTTTTTAAAAGGTCCAAAAATTGATTTCCCTAAAATTGAGCCTTACCTTTAACCCAGAGTTTTGCAACCTGAGCGTCAAAACCCCCACGACGGTACACAAAAAAATCAGGCAGGTCACAAGATAAATAGCAGTAAAGGAGAGTAGAAAATACGTAAAAATATATATCTGAAGTGTAAAGTTAAACTTATGGTTTCAGACTTTTCTCAAATCTTTGCTTTCATGTGAACTGTTAACAGATTTCAAGGAGTCACGAGCCAAAATCTGGAGCTTAATTATAATACTACCTTACTTAATATGAGTGCTTACTCTAACTGCAACCAACCAGCCAGCCAACCTCCATCACCTTGATTTTTTTCTCTTTCTGTTATTGCAAGGATATCCGGTCCTCACAATGAGAGATATGACTGTTGCTTTTCTCTGCTGGAAAAGCTCCTGCACTTTTGCAGCATACTTCAAATTCAAATTAATTTGGCGTTTTCTCAAATCATGTCAACAACTGCACACTGAGAGAATTTGAGTTTACAGAGTTATCTGGATACCTTTGCTGAATAAATGCCTCTTAAATCTGTGGACTGATGTTTAGTTATCTTAATAACCTTTTGTAACAAGCCCCCTGGTCTGTTCATGTAATGGTATCCGTGCTGCTTGGAAAAGCTTGAAAGTTGAAGGAACAGACCATAGAGTATTGTGCAGACAGGGCTAGTAAATTCCTCAAAGCAATAAATAAACCTGTTCGTTCTAGAACTAATAGAAGTAAAGTGAAAAAACAAGGCCCCAAGTGATTTACAGATTTTTACTTTATGTAACCAATTAATTCTCACCTACTGCACCTGGTGGGTGTGTTAAAGGGTATGAAAAATTGCTGTAGCATGTGTAAAATATTGACAAGTTCACTTGGCCATAGCCTTTCTACCCAGCAACAATCAATGCACAAGCCCTATGTTTGTTTTATTCCAAATCCATAATCTTGCTTGTGCAAATAATAACCAAGTTTTAATTGATCTGAAGTATACTGCCAGCTGTATTGTTCTTATTATGGCTGTAATAGCTGCATCAAACTTTGCACAATAAGTCAAAAAATACGTAAAAATATATATCTGAAGTGTAAAGTTAAACTTATGGTTTCAGACTTTTCTCAAATCTTTGCTTTCATGTGAACTGTTAACAGATTTCAAGGAGTCACGAGCCAAAATCTGGAGCTTAATTATAATACTACCTTACTTAATATGAGTGCTTACTCTAACTGCAACCAACCAGCCAGCCAACCTCCATGACCTTGATTTTTTTCTCTTTCTGTTATTGCAAGGATATCCGGTCCTCACAATGACAAACACAGGCATGCAGACACACTTTCAGCTGTGCAACAATCAGAGGTGGAGCCAGTGTTGGCAAAGCCGCAAGCATACTTTGTTTTCAAGCCAAAAAAAACAAAGCACTCCATCTGTTACAGTATTTTAAATATGGGTATAGTCTATGACCTCTTCATCAAATGTGTTTGTTGGATCTCTGACCATTGGCTAGCTTCTTCATCTCTACATTATTATTTATGTCAATTACAGGCTACTGTAAGCTGTGCCAGACACCTGTCGATGTCCTTGGTCACCAATAGAGGTTGATAAGTCAAAAGTCATAGATCACTTAATGCACCTTTAACCTTCATCAGCACCATGTTTTCTACATATTTTACTAAAAACGGATTGACTCTTCAAGTATTTGCATTTTGGTGATCTGTGATTGAATGATTTTAGATCTGCGTCCTAATTTCATCTGATATTTTATTGAGTTCCATCTGTCCTGATACCCAACTATTTTAGACCCCCAAGTCATATGACATTCAGAGCACCAAACTGCCAATGGGATAATGGGAGATTCCCTGCGTCATTCACCATCATTAAGGCTGCTGTTGGCAATGGTCCAGATCTGCATGATGGCAAAGCCCCTATAGCCATACTTCACCACCACCGAAAACCAGGACAAGACATATGGAGGCGCCAGTATGCCAAATCTGAAACACACTGAAGGAATGACACCATCTTAAAGCAAAAATTCACCCTTAGACACTTTTAAGAATGTTTTAAAATAGCGGTGATGCAAGTTGTAATCGCTGATCCATTTTATTCTTCATAGTGTTTTTCGTGGTGCAGGTAACTGGCCAAATGCAAAAGACCTGACATAATGTCAAGCAATATATACTGTATTTCATGTTATGTCAGTCAAATTTTATAAATGCTTCAGCTATCTATATTATCAACAGTAATGATCATGTTAAGACGTCAGTCCCCCAGTTTTAATTAAGAGATATGACTGTTGCTTTTCTCTGCTGGAAAAGCTCCTGCACTTTTGCAGCATACTTCAAATTCAAATTAATTTGGCGTTTTCTCAAATCATGTCAACAACTGCACACTGAGAGAATTTGAGTTTACAGAGTTATCTGGATACCTTTGCTGAATAAAAGCCTCTTAAATCTGTGGACTGATGTTTAGTTATCTTAATAACCTTTTGTAACAAGCCCCCTGGTCTGTTCATGTAATGGTATCCGTGCTGCTTGGAAAAGCTTGAAAGTTGAAGGAACAGACCATAGAGTATTGTGCAGACAGGGCTAGTAAATTCCTCAAAGCAATAAATAAACCTGTTCGTTCTAGAACTAATAGAAGTAAAGTGAAAAAACAAGGCCCCAAGTGATTTACAGATTTTTACTTTATGTAACCAATTAATTCTCACCTACTGCACCTGGTGGGTGTGTTAAAGGGTATGAAAAATTGCTGTAGCATGTGTAAAATATTGACAAGTTCACTTGGCCATAGCCTTTCTACCCAGCAACAATCAATGCACAAGCCCTATGTTTGTTTTATTCCAAATCCATAATCTTGCTTGTGCAAATAATAACCAAGTTTTAATTGATCTGAAGTATACTGCCAGCTGTATTGTTCTTATTACGGCTGTAATAGCTGCATCAAACTTTGCACAATAAGTCAAGGCATGTTTCTGGCGGTTGTCACAAAGTATTGTGGGAAAAGTATAACATCAGTGAACCATGTTATCATTGTCAAGTCAGATAGAAGGACAGTGAGTAGGCCAAGAGGTCTATCACAACATTTCTAAATCACACCAGCATCCCAATGAACATCAAAAACTGATGATGTATAACAGTGTTCAAGTATGTAAGGGTGGAATTTTCCTTTAAGGAGCTCACATCTAGCTGTTAGCCCTGGGTTTTGCCTAAGTCATAGGTCAGCTCCATTACCACAAAGTAGCAATGATCTTGACCTCATGTGAAGCTAAATTTCATATGAAACTCACTCTTCTGCAAAGAAACCTGTGATGCAAATTCACAGAGTTTATATATAGCCTGTCTTTCATCAGCCTGCTTTTCCCCGATGCATTCCCAGTGGCTAAATGGAAAATGTGGACCAGCTGTGTGCTCATTCACACATGTGGACTTATTAGCATTGCCGGTGGCTAGTTTTTCTATTATTGCACGTGTCTTTTTATATACTTTATTATTTTCCTAAGCTCACTCTATCAATTATGTTTTAAGAGGTAAATGACCTTACTTCCTTCTCTGCCTGTTTCCCACAGCATGTTTCTAAGGATGAAGCCAGTCTCATGGCATAGCCATGTTTTGTCTCCATGACAGCTATGTCACTCAGCGATCTCTGCAGTGACACCTGCACAGCAAAGGATGCTGGGAAATAACGAGCACTTTTATCCCGGCCAGGATGACATTGATGGGGAGGATGAGGAGGAGGAGGAGGAGCAGGGAACAGAAAGCAGAGAAGGGGAAGATGGACGTGACACTGAGAATGGAGAGTTAGAGAGTCTGGAGGAGAAGGAAATGACGAGAGGACGACAATCCTGGGAAGGGAAAGGTGGCGAGGTGGTGAAACCAGCAGCCATCGTGGTTGGTAGACAGAGAGCAGACCGACCGCTGAGGCCGGGCAACCTGGTCAACCGGGGTATCGCATACATGTCCAATCAAGCCCTGCTGCATCATCAACCAGCCAATAAGCAACAGCATCATCCCATCGCAGCCAATCAGCAGCCTCATCACACGGGCCTGAATGCGCTGCAGAAAAGACGAGCTCTAATGGAGCGCAGCATGACCGCAGTTGCTCCAATGGAGGACTCTTTCCTGACCATGATGGTGTTCCGCATTGGAATTCCTGACATCAAACAAACAGTAGGTGCATGTTCTCATCCAAACACTACGGCCAAGCACTATGCAAACAAGTTTTTCTTGAGACTTATTCTGACAGTGATACAAATTTACAGTGGTGGGAGAGAAAACATCATGTTCCACAAGTCAGTTCCTCATATCTGCAATTTGTGAGGAAAATAAGTCAAACACTTAAGAATACTCAATCAAAATCAATCATTTAAAAGTGTAGTTACCTATAAAAAAAAAAAGTCTCCCTTGCAAACAGAGCACTGACTGGAGGTCTTTCCAAATGAGGAAGTAGTTCAAGCCAATTCTCTCTGGTATTACTGCCTCAGAGAGTGAGATAGATAGATTTAATTTAACAAACAGAATAGAAAAAAGAATGATAGCTTGAGCAACTTTACAACGTTACGGTAATAGTGCATTCGGCTTATGTAAGCATTACTTATTCTGATCTTTACAGAAGTACAGACGAAACTAAACTTTTTTTTAAAAACACATTTCTCTTTTTTTATCTGTTTCAAATTTGTTGCTGAGAAGAACCCTTGGGTACTTGATGCATTTTTTTTTTTACATTAGCCAAATAGTGTGTACAAATGTACAAGGGCATTACTTATTTCAAAGCATTTTCATTCCAGCCATCCCACAAGCCCAGGGATGAATCCCAAAAGGATGTATGAAAAAACACAGCTTGGCTTGCGAAGGCTGACATATTCAGTCAACACCATGTAAGCATCTGCCTTGGGTCAGGTATGGTCATAATTCGTTTCCAAAACTGAAGTTAGTATCAATTCACACTTACACTTTACAGTTGCTCTCTGCTGTACAGCGGTGGCAGGTGAGAATTGGCCAGGGCACACACGCCATATCCAGGTGAGAACGGGTGCCCCACTGTAACCCCTCCCCCCGCAAACTGCCTTTCTCCTATTTCAACTCCCTGAACATGCCGACTGTTCTACATGTCAGCCAATCTGCCCTCAATACAACAGTAATTGCTAATTATCTGATAGGTTTTAATGAGTTTGGGGAGAGCTGGGGAAGTGAGTGACGCTGGAAAGGAAAGAATTGGTGGAAGGCGTCTGTGTTGCACGTAGGTCTTCGTCAGCCACAGGCATCATATTCAGCTCTGCACACGACTGAAAAAAAAACACTACCCACCCCAAACCTCCCAGCTGTAATAATATTGAGCTGAATTAGGAGAGATGAAGAGAGGGAGTGAATATTAGGAGCTAGTTTAAGAGAAGGAGGGGAGGAAATAAATGCCATAAAGAGAAAGGTGAGGGAATGAATAAGCAAAGAGGAAGATAAACGCATTTGCAAGAAGCATAATGATGCACAGTGAAGGTCCAAATAACTCTCCTGAGTGGGGACAAGTACTGCCAGATAGATCTCAGAAAACCTTTGGTTGAATAAAACCGAACAATGGGGAAAGAAGTGTCACTGTAATATACAGTTTACATTACATTAGAGTTCTCTCCCAAGGATAAGCCGTCCTACCTCTCTCTCTTTCACAGACACACAAACACACACATACGCACACACACAACACTGCACAATTACATTCACGGAAAGACACACAGACACACACATACACTTCGCAACTCACTTATATGCGCACGCATACACAAACACATCCCCATCATGTGGTTTACCTCCCAGGGACCACCAAGACATTGCTACGGCAACGGGTGCCTGCCTTCACTAATGAACTGGTTGCCATGCCAATAGAGTTGGCTACACTATCAAATAGTGCAACCTAGTGGGGGAGCTGTAGAGGGGGGGCAGAGGGGACATGAAAGTGTGCTGAGCTGTGCAATTTTTACTTACAGTTATCTGAAATGGAACAATAGCATGGATGCATCCTTCTCATTCAGGCCTCTCAGTCCCCGTTGTTCAAGCTCCCGGTCAGCTCTGTCCTCCGGCTCCAGTGTTTAATAAGAAAAGGACAAAAAACGATAGTCTTACTGTTGAAATGCAAGGAAATGTAATAATATGAGGAAAAGGGCAGTGCACAAATCACCGTGAAATCTGGTTAGGCGTACTGCATACACATGATACATCCAGGGTGAGTCTCTGGTGTATCACACACAAACATATAGTAAGAGGTGAAGGAGCTTTTCCCTTCAAGCTAGTTTGTTCTTTCTCCCCTTGGAAGCATGTATGCAGAGATTAAAGGGAAAAAAATAACAAAGGGAAAATATTTATCCCTGTATAGAATCTTTACTTCTGCTTTAGTGGTAAAGGGAAAAAGTGCTGTGAAAAATAAATAGACTTGAATATATTGATAGCTTTGATAGACTGTAAAGATCAGTATAATTCATTGAATTTCCATGGACGTGGCAGATGATTAATTATTTAAAGTGATGCATTCATATTCTGAACATACCACATTCTCATCCATCCATCATTCACCAACTGACGTTAAAACGGTCATCCTACATTATTAATCCGCAATGATAAAATTACGATGGCTAGCTATTTAACCAAACTGACTAAATATAGCTGAAATTGTGTGCATGCAAATGAACACACACACACAAACACTATCGTTAAATGAGTTGCTATTTTAAAGATATTGACTTTTTAAGGCAGAATTGTTACGCCAAAAACTCAGAGAATACCTGTAGCCAAACAGTAAATGGACGTCAGTAATTATCTTATTTATAATATACTCAAATCAGAGAAATATTGATTAAAATAATGAAATACTAATGAGACTAACAAAAGGCTATAGCTTCTTATGAAACATAACACTTGTAGTTTCAGACAGTTAACTTATAAAAGGAGCAATACAACAAGATAAAAATGTTCTGTAACAAGCAGCATAAGTACTTTATTTTATTCTGTAACAATGTTATTTTTCAGAATAAACTACTTCTTGATTGTGCATGGCTGACTTTTAGCCTGTTCTCACACACAGGACGTCAAATACTGACGCTTTGTCACGTCCCTCTGCCTCTGATACCTCACGTTTTGCTGGACGTAGTTACTTTAAGCCCAACCATGATGTTTTTCCTCAACCTTTCTGAATTGATTAATCATGTGTAATCATCATGCTTGGCTACCCAGGACGTTAGAAAGTGAAGGGGTCTGACAAAGCGTCAGTATGTATGTGACGAGTTGGATGAAGACGTGTTGGACATTTTAAGGGTGTTGCTTTTAACAGTAAACCATTACTATTTCAGACATCAGAGCAGGTGTAGATGAGAGGAGCATTATCTGACCTCCGTGCTCCCCTGTGTGTCTGTCAGAGGTGTCTCCAGTTTGACCAGGACTGCAGGGTTTGGAACGCTAAGCAGCAGATCATCTGCTCCCTCAACGAGCCGTTGTGGGACGCCTACAACTACGGCCTCTTCCAGCCGGCTGGAGAAGGACGGGACGCAAAGTTCCTGGAGGAGGAGAGGGCCCTGCGGGACTACTCACAGACCTTTGAGAAAGGGGTGCCTTATCTGGAGGTACAGGGGTCTAAATAGTGGGAAAATGACCCCATGTAGGGCCATAGCCAGGATTTCACATATACTGGGGTCATGAGTCCAAGTATCCCCGTAGCACCAACACCCCCTAGAAAATTCCGACTTGATGCTTAAGATGAAAAGCTTTTAGTTTTACAGTCAACTGTTCAGTTATATTGCCTTTAAATTTATTTACTTAAATATCAAAAGGCTGTTTCGGAGACTTCTCCACACTGCCAGGAATAACAAGCTGGTGGGGAAATACTTCATGTATTTATTTGTTGGCCTAAAAGTTATTCAATTTAACTATACTCAGCCTTAAAAATACCAAAAATCTGCTTATAAGATATCAAAAAGTGTCGCTACAACCCCCCAAAGTTTCCACAAAAGATATAGTACAAAACGTCAGTTCCCTCCGTGGTAACAACTGCCCTGACTGAGTACACTCTTTATTACCGAACATAAAATACAGCATTGATGTATTTTATGTTCACCAAGTACAGGAACAATCTTTGTGTGCATATTTTATCTTTTGCAGCTTATTTTGTTTGATGACATTAACTATTGTACTGCATCATACTTTGAAAATGTTATTGCACATAAATAACTAAGTAAAAACCATAAGGAATGTTCTACAATTGCAGACAAATTACTCACAGCTTACTTTTTTATTAGAATTCCCATGTTCAACAAAGTTAATGAACAAATCTTCACAAATATAATATCCACCTCATGGACTTAATTTCATTCTGTGCTTTATGTAACCAACAAATTATATTATATTTCTCCACTTTTTAGGAAGTGGGCTGTGAGATGACATCAATATGATTTTGTCATGCTGTGATACAATTATCTCACAGTGCCCTCTGGTGGTCCAGCTGCTGTAAATGTTGATATTCTGGGTGGGGCTGAGAAATATCCCTCACTCAGGGTTTGGGTTCAAACCAGAGTGTTTACATTCTTGACACAGTTCCAGATAAGGACTGCTGCTCCACAGCAGAATCTATCTCACTGCTCCTTAAGTGTATGTATTTATAAAACGAGTAATGGCTTTTTTAATAACTTCAGTGCTTGAATTGGACCAGTATTCATTGGTATATAGTAGTTTCAGGTTAGGTCTAGTTCTTACTGTGTGCCACAACTTTTCAGATCAAACTAGTGTCAGCTGCTATCACATCAGCAATCCTCAGTGGTTTACCATTACAGTACAATACTGATGTGGAGACAGCACATTCAGTCAGGTGATATTCATTGACATGGTCTCCCATTCAAAAAGACAGCAGATGGAAAAACCACCTAAACTCAGTTAATTCATCTTTTGAAGGATGTTATGTTTATGATAGAAAGGGTGTTTAGAAGACTGATTCTTAAGACCATATTTTAGAGCAATGTTTTTTATTTCATTGCCTAATTTTATTCATTACAGAAGGTTCTGAAACATTAAAACACTGCATAATACTGCTCTCTGTACATAATTAACATTTACACAGAATAAAACACAAATATTTAAACAATACACAGTTTTTACACAGTAAAAATAGCCTGCCAGGAGATATTTCCAGTGATTACAATATATTTTGATTAATGTCAGAGCCTTTGATGCCTATGGTTTATATAGATATGTTGTTCTTCCTGTGGATAAAAGAAAACTGCCCTAGTTAGCATATCTGGTTGGTAAAGCGATTTAATCACCATCAGCCTTACTCTACATTTGATTACATGTGATTACTCATGGAGCTGTTCCAACAACTCTGAGTGGGAGAGTTAATTTCTGGAAAGTGTTTAGCTGCAGTTAACAAGAGTAATGGTGCTTTTTGTGCTTTAAAGCTGCAATGCTGAAATAAATAGCTTTAATTATTTGCTCAAAAAGCACAAGCCATCTATCATTATTGGAATGAAAAACTAATTTAAAAAAAATTCTCCCAGCTTTGCTTCTCATATTTTTTTAAAGTTCAGATTGTAAAACATAATCTGACGTACATATTTACTGCACAAAATGTTTTTGTTATTTCCACCATTTAACCATCAAACTGAACTGTGTTGCAGCATGACGATGAATCACAGTTTTCACACATATCTTTTTTCTGGTCCTCAGTTTAGGTACAAAACCAGAGTTTATAAACAGACAAATCTGGATGAAAAGGCGCTCTCCAAACTCAGCACAAAGGTATTTCTTCTCTTGTCAATTGAATATTTCTGGTGCACAATCCTCGTTTACACTCGGACATTCCTTTCCTTCCTCTTCTACCATTCTCAGGCCAGTCTGAAGAAGTTCCTGGATTACATTCAGACTGGAGCAATAGAGAAAATGACAAAAGTCCTCGATAAAGGTCTTGATTCCAATTTCCATGACCCTGACAGTGGAGGTGAGTTCACTGTGTGTGCTGACTCTCACTGTGGGAATAAAAACTTTGCCTAGATTCAGTCTTTGATTTTAAATAAATGACTGTACAAGTGGTAATGGGTGGTGATATGAAATGCTTTAACTTACACTTTTCTACCTGCCATCCTTGCTGACCCTTTCCCCTTCTGTGGGTCAGAGACCCCGCTCTCTATAGCCATGCAGTCTGGGCTGCCGGTGGACGGCATCAGATTGCTGGTTCAGGGCGGCGCTCATTTGGACTTTAGGAGCAGAGATGGCTTCACACCGGTGCACAAAGCTGTTAGGGCTCACAATCACGCTGGGCTGCTGGTAAGGACTTTGAATTGAAATTGCATATACATTGCAAATACACTCAAGTAGGACAGACAAAGTGGACAAAATAAATTGAAAGATAATTAGAAGAATTTATATGTTTAAGGCACAGTCACATACACACCTCATATACACATTTTTTAATGTAGAAGTGAATAAATTGCAAAGGCTGAATGAAATGTGGGTGGTCATTAGATTGAAAGATGTTAAGAAGATTGACAGTTCTTAAATACTGTAGATGTAAAACTATTGGTTAGTAAAACTTTGTGACTGCTGTTGCTTTACTACTTTACAGTACACTTGCAATTGGGAACAGAGGATTTTGCCTTTAGGGAGCACTGTTAGCTGCTTTATATGGCATTCAAAGACAACATGTCAAAGCTACTTTTACATTGCTTAAAAAGACCCTCTTTTATTTTAGTTTCAATCCCCACTTCAGCTACATGCAGTATAAAACTGGTAGTATATATATATGAGAAAAAATGTTAAATAATCAAACTATATATACATATAATCTATTTAGACATGAACATGTTTATCACAATAACTAAGTATGATTCAATTTATACCGTGTGTTGTATTGATCAGCAGCAGCATCACGAGTAAAATAAGACCCAACCATATACCCAATTCTGTCTTTCTTTCTTGTACTTATTACTTTGTTTCTTTCTCAGCTCGTCTATTTCTCATGACAAACATAATAAGCACATCCACAGTCATTTGAAAAGTGATGCTTTTCTTTGGTCTTTCCTTGCCAGGCTCTCTTGTCCCTCGGAGCATCTCCAAACTACAAAGACCGCTGTGGCCTGACCCCGCTGTACCACACTGTACTGACAGGGGGCGACACTTCCTGCTGCGAGACCTTGCTGTATTACAGGGCGAGGCTTGGGACGAGGGATGAGAATGGCTGGGACGAGTCCCATCAGGTACCAATGGACAGTTTAATATTAATCTACCTATCTATACATCCATTTATTTCTATGTGGTTTCATTGTTTTCTTTCATGTTTTCACATTAAATATATTTGGTCTTTGTCTCTCCTCATTCAACTTAAGCAATGGACCAACATGTCCCTGTCTGATATCTGTGTTTGATGTCATGTACCATCACCCTGACTCTCTCAGCATTTTCTCCATCTCCTCTCGTCTCAGCCTTCCTCACTCGTATCTCCATTCTCTCTCCTTCCTCCCTTCCTTGTCTCTTTCCATAGCACAGGGATGAAGAAGAGTTTGGAATGGAAGAAATACATAAGGTACCCTTCATCCTACCATCTCATCTCCCCCTCCAGCCTTTCAGAGGCAAAGGCACTTAGAATCATGATTTTATAAAAATGTAGATAAACTGAATGAAGTGACTGAGCACATATTTTCCTTAAACCTGTTAAAATGTGGGTTTCAAGCTCAGTCCAGTTCAGAAAGAGCATCGGATACTATCTCTTTCTTAATGTAGATGCGGGTGCATTGCCTACATCATGTCTCTGACATTCTGGTTAATTTGTGTTTGTGCTGCAAGCCGGTTGTCATGGTATTTTATTTTGGTTTCACCGTGCTCTTGGTTTTCTTTCTTTACTTTGTACGTATCTTGTGATATTTAAGTCTCTGCAGAAAATCATGAGGAAACCTCTCAGGCTGCTGAAGGCTCGTTTCTGTTGTTTTAATGATTTTTGTTTCCTTTCTTTTCGATAATAGTGCAATGTAATTGGCACTGTCCTGTTTTTCTGTAAAGAGTAATTATGGATCTTAATGTGGATGTAAGACATTATCTCCCTTCAAGTCTAATTGTTTCTCTTTTGCAATATCTTTCCTCTTCTCTCCTTTTCTGACTAATTTTATTCTACTGAAACTGTCATATATGAAATCACCCTTTTCACTTTAACTTGTCTCTTTCTATACTTTCTAATTCTGACAATTTGTGGATATTTCTATCACATTGTTGACACTTAAAGGCTTGCCAGAATGGTTTTGCACAGCACTTGGAGCATCTGCTGTTTTATGGGGCAGACACCTCCTCTCAAAATGCCTCAGGGAACACTGCTCTTCACATTTCTGCCCTGTACAACAAGGCAAGTATGGAAACAGATTCCCTTACATGCAATTATTATTACCATAATTACTGCTGCTGTTCTTCCTAGAGGTGTTAACACATCACTTTCCCTCTCTGAACAATCAGGAAAGCTGTGTCCGCGTTCTTCTGTACAGGGGAACAAATAAGGAGGCAAAGAACAAGCATGGTCAGACCCCTTTTCAGGTAAATGGTTATGATAAATCTGTACACAGTTTTATTATGGGTTTATTTTTAGTAGCTTTGACCAACACTTTTGTCACAAACTTAAAGAGGAAAAGCAGACAATGCAATACAACAAGAAATAGCTATAATTACAATAGCTTAACTAATTACTTCTTATTTTGTTTTTTATGTTTGCAGCTAGCTATAATGTCTGGTCACTTTGAACTTGGGGAAATCATCAAAAACCACAAAGATTCTGACGTAGGTAAGCTGTCATGCCAAACGGTCTCGTCTGAGAGGGCCATCAAGTGTTACAGTTCCACACCTGCTTTTCTTTGTACTTTCCTGAAAATATCATGTATTTTGCCAACTACAATCTTCCTTTTTTCGCTAACAATCTACCTAATTCCTCCCTCCATGTCACATCAAACCCCACTGCCCTTCCGCACTTTTTACTCCTTCTTACTCATCACCTGTGATCCCTCACCCGTTAACCTCAACCTCCCATCTTCAGTGCCCTTTTTGGAATCGCCAAAGTATGTTCCCAAGCGAAAAGAGAGCGCCCACACTCTGCCTCTCCCCTCACTCCATTCCCACCCCCTACTGCGCGCTAACAGTGATAACTCCATGACCCAGTCCGACCCCCTGGTCCTGCCCAACAAGGCTGCAACCAATCCCAACCCGGGACAGGTACTGAGGACCATTAGGTGGCTGCTCATCTGCTGATCTTTGTGATAATAGATATGCTTTGCTGGTGTTGCATTTCTTTCTCAGTCTTTGACATATAGTAAATTACAGGATCAGCTTTGACATTCTGTCCATGTGGGATTTGGTGTGTTTCTGCAGGGCCAACGCAGGGCCTCCATAGGCATGAGAAGCTCAAGCAGCCCCAGAACTCGTACTCGCTCCCCATCCCGGGGTAGAGGAGGCCAAAGTGACACAGAGGAGAGGCACCGGCAGCCAAGAGGCAGACAGGGGTAAGGAGGGAAGATGTACAGTGTATATGAAGAGAGGGAGAGTGGTGGATTCTTATTCTGACCAGGTCATTTAAGGCCATCTACCATTAGGACTCACTAAATCTCCAGTTAAAAGCCGCTGTATGCAAGAGAATTACTATTTGTGTCTCAGATACATACTGTGTACTATTTTTAGGTGCAATAATGTCACATATTTCAAGTGTGGTATGGATGGCATTGTTGTCTTGCAGGGCAACAGAAATAGAGGATCTTTTCACAGCCTGAAATAAGTTTAAAAAATGTTAGACAGTGATGCATTTACTCCGCTGAGTCTACAGCCATGCTAGGGGCTCTGTGAGGCTGTACAGTGCCTACAATGGCAGATATTAACATGCTGATGCTTACCATGTAAATCATCTTAGATTAGCATGTTAGCATGCTTACATTGCTAATTAGGATTAAACACAAAGGTGAGGCTGATCATAAACAAATTATTGAACAAATATAAATGAAAATAATAATATATCATGGCATATTCATGGCACTAGGTGTGCTAGATCACCGAAGTTGTTCATCATCAAGAAACTATGAATGTCTGAAACAGATATTGTCCTAATCCATCTAGTAGTCGTTGAGATACGTCAGTCTGGTTCAAAGTTGTGGCCAACTCTTCCATTTCTTCTTGATCTAGTGTGGATAAAAATAAACCAAAAAATCCCTATTACTACAAAACGTATGGTACTTGCTATTTGTGTCTTTTCACTTTTGAAACACAAATTCCTTGGTTACTAAATACATTCATTTAAATCCTACATACATTTTTTGAGTACCACCTGCCCTAATAGTAAGTCATTTATAGTATTATTATACTGTGTTAAGATTGTTAGCACTTTCTATATATCAGACATACAATTTGTACTGAACACTACTTGTAGTGTTGCTGCACGCATTCCTACTGTTGCTATGACTCAACTACTGACTGTCTCTGATGAAGCCTGACAAGCTGTATGTTGTATCACTTTGTCTCACTTGTTTTTCCACAGTGTGCAACACAGTCTTATCTCTTGGTTTTGTAAGAGGCTCTCTCTCTCTTTCCTCCTCCCTCTGTAGTGCAACCTCAGCGGGCAGTGGAGGAGGTCAGATGAAACGTATGTACAGCGCAGTGCCAGGGCGGGTTTACGTGGCCACTCGTGCCTACTCTGCTAGCGGAGACAAAGAGCTCTCACTTAACAAAGGTGACAGAGTTAAAGGTGAGATAGAGTCAATAAACAAATAGTCAATTATGAGAATAAAAGTAAAACTTGCCTTTAATCATGTTGTTGTTTGACAGACAATTAGCTTAACGTTCTCAACTGCAGATGATTTTTTGTAATGCTGAGATTCTGTACTTCCAGTGCAGCTGCAATATAGTTTGATGCTGGAACATTGTAACTACTGTATCTAAAACATCAACAGCAAGAAGAGATGTCCATGAGGGAAGAGAGGATTGTAAACAAGAGAAATGAGATCCAGTCATCCCAAAGCAATACATGTTCTCCTCTATTCTCAGTTGACTGTTCAATGTTATTATTAAAAAAGGTGGCTTGAAGTAAACAAGGAAGGTTGAGGGATAGACATGTTACAGTGTAAGAGTTTGTGACAATTGATCTACTAGCCAAATTAAATTATATCCATTTATCTATGCTATCTTTTCATCTGTCCATCTATCTGTCTCAGTGTTAAGTGTAGGAGAAGGGGGATACTGGGAGGGAACAGCAAAAGGTCGCACTGGCTGGTTTCCCTCAGACTGTGTGGAAGAGGTGGCGGCTCCCAGCAAAGACAATCGATCAGGTAAGACAAAACCAGAGGGAGCTTCACCTCACTATTGTATTTTAAAATATGAATCCGTCCACGGCAAACGTGTAGCATTTAGTTTTTTTGTGGTAATCTAATGAGAGATTACAATCTGGAAACACCAAACTGGAAATTTTTTGGTGACCAAATTACTGCAATACAGCAAAGAGTCAGCGGCATTAAGGACTTAAAAATCTGCGTCAGTCAAATTGAAAAATAAAACAGTAACCTGAAGCAGAAGGAGGACTTAAAAGAGAATTGCAGCAGAAGCTCCAACATTTGTATCGTTAAAGTTCCAGTAAGGAAACTTCGGGTTTCAAAAATGGTGTAATCCCTCTGTTCTTCACATCAATTGTGGAGAAGAAGAGCTTTTTTTCCATTTTTTTTTTTATTGTTGTCGCTAAGTCTGATTGTGTGTATAGTTAGCTGTCATGTTATATATTTGATTTTTAGGGTAACATTAACCGTGTAATCTGTATAAACTAAAAATAAAATTGCTAACTTTGGGATCCAAGTGACCTCTGAAGGGTTAAGTCAACAATATTTATTCATATTTAATTGTTATGGCAGGTATAATATGGAGGATGATTATCTATGTTTGTGTTGTTTTTTGTGTGCGACTTTTTTTGTCCATCTGATTGTTTGTATAGTTAGGCTTTATGTTATGTACTATTCCTTTTTGGGGTTACATTTAGCGTGTAACATGTATAATCTGAATTTTTATTATTTCTCCTATTTTTAAAGCTGCACTGTTCACACAGCAAGCAAACCATTTGCCCTGTAGAAAACAGGGTTTAAAACATATGATTCGTTTGTGTGTTGCACTAAGGACACAATGCTACTAAAAATGGTGGAGAAGGTATCATGAAGGAAGCTGAAGATTTAAATTGAGCATATGTTTTGCCTGCATGTGCCTTGCAGAGACGCGCAGTGAGAAAGCCAAGAGGAAGCTTTTCCGTAACGTCACTGTTGGAGCCTACGATGGCACTGACGGCCCGAGGTAAGAAAAGTTGCTATGAACCTTAAAACCTGTGATCGGTCGATAAGTCCAAACTGATGGAAAAGTGTAAATGTGAGGGTTATTCTGTTTTTCTGCTGCCCTGTGACATTTCAAATTGTCCCTGACTTTTCTCCCACTGTATGCTGGGACAGGCCCTAGCACTTCCCTGAACAGGATACCAGTATAGAAAATAGATGGAGTCATAAAACAAGGATACATTTGATTGACTGCAGCCTTTGATATAGTTCTAGCTGTGGTTTGTCACATGAGCGTGGGCAGCCACTGAACTGTCTGCTCTCTGGGTTTATTACTGTAAGGAAAGCCTGTGAGGCAGGTTAAAGCGATTGAAATAGTTGTCACATTCATGTTTTGCAGATAACAGGAGCTTCGTGTGTGTGCGTGCTCACTTGTTTCGCCCTCGTGCTTTCATATCATCCTGTCTGCTGCATGTGTCTCTGCTGATCCTGAGCATCGCTTGTTCACTATTGTTTTAGCTGTGTGAACACGTCAGCGGTGAAAGCACAAAGAGCAGCCATGTCATTTTCAGCTCTGCCCCTTTTGGCTCCACCACACAAATGCACTTGTCTCTTTGATACATCCAGCCAGAAGCCCCCCCCCCTCTCTCTCTCTCTTCTGCTGTTGCTTGTTTACACGGAACACAATAATGCCATAATGAGAGGTAGAGGGGGGGTACTTCTCCTCCTACATGGCATTTGTTTGAATCTGCTGCTCAGCCCTGGGCAGCTGCAGCTGTGTATTATGAAGCTTTGCATGTTTGTTTTATAGTTGGTGTGCATCTGAATATGCCTGTGTGTGTCTTTGCGTGTATATTCATCATCCTGCTGATGAGTCATGAGGAGGCTGAGACACCAAGCAAGGGTTCGGTCCCTGGGCTAGTGAGACCTACCAGTTGCCACCCCTGGGTTTCACAGCGTCTTACACATTGTAGCTGACATTGTACCCTTGTGCTGAGCCGCTGTCAGTGTCATTGCAAAAAGGCATTCCCTTTAATGCAGCTGAGTTTGTGTTCTAAATGGAAATAGCAGCCACTGGGGTTATATTACCTGTGCTAAGCTGGTTAAGCGTAATTGCAGCACTGTGGTGAAGTGGTGCTCAATTAAGAGCAAGGTGATCCGGAGCATGTTCCCTCACTGCAGCTAGGCATTTGGGAGAATGTCAATTACTATTTCAGAGCGATATGGAGAGAGGAAGAGTGTTTGTCAGCCTGTGTGGTGATGACAGCTCTGTTTTAGAGGAGAGGAGGGAGCGAGAGGAAAGTTTGCAAATGTGCGTGTGAGTGAATCCAGGGTGAGAATCAGCTGTTAGTATATCTGTGATACACCAGTCAGTGGATGTGCAATTCAAGCACTGTCTCTCCCTGTGTCACCTTACATTTGTACCCATCCCCCGCATCCCCACACGGTGAATTCAGCCCCATTCTGCATCCAAACCCTCCTCCTGTCATGTACCAGCACGCACTCCATACACTCTCTCCCTGTTGGGATAATCGCTGGTATTCTCTCCCTCTCTCTTTTTTCATTCACATTGTCTTTCTCTTGTCTGAAGTATGCGGGGTGCAGACCATCACGCTGTCTCTATCCTTCTTGTTCCCCACCTCTCTCGCTCTCTCCTCCACTCTCGCGGCGCTCTCCGGCTGAGCTCTCGCTGGAAGACCAGGAGGGGGGGGAGGGAGCAGGGAGGAGGTGGTTGAGTGAGAGAGCGCGCACGAGAGAGGAGGGGGGGACATGGCAATGGGGGGTTGCGGAGAGAGAGATCTCTCTCTCTCCCTCTCTTCTTCGTGGCCGTCACTGGGCCCCAGAAACAGGAGCGTGTGGTTCATTTACAGGTAGCGGCTGTTTCCTCATTCATTGGCTGGCTATGGATGTGAGGAGAGGACAATGGAGAGAGGGGAGAGGTAGATGATGCTATTGAGAGGCCGTGCCTTTTCAAAGACAGACTAATACGCTATGTATTCTGTGCGTGTTTGTCTCTGAGTGTGCGTGTGTATATATGTGCGTTTGTCTAAGATGTGTATTTTTTTCTTATGCATGTGAATATCTGTGGTGCGGAAGTGGCTATTGAATGGAGACTCTGCAGCCTGTTTATTTCTGTCTTCCTCCCCGTGTGTCTCTGAACGCTGTGTGCGTGTGTGTTAGTGCATGAAAGGGAGCACATATTGATGCATTTCAGTCAGACAGTGTGGGTGTATTTCATTCTCTTTGAGTCATGATTTCTTTAAGCAGATATTTTTCATTCACCAGGACTTCCCATGTATTGCTGTTCCTTTTAAGAAATATTATTGTCACATCCCATATATTTTTTCATGTATCCCAGCATATCATTAAGAATGGTATTTTGTCTGTACAGAAGGATGAAGTCATTATGTGGAAAGAGTGCGCTTTGTCAGTTCCCTTCAAGCTCTAATTTGAGATACCACTCATTTATGTGCTTGTCTGTGTGCATGCATTTGTGTTTATGTGTGTGTGCATGTGACTATATACAATGAATGGAATATATGTGTTTTCACTTATAATTGTATACGTCATAGTGCTTAATTGCTACCTTTATTTATGTATATGTACTGTTCATCTATCTACCAAGTCTCCATCCACAGTGTGTGTCACTAACAACCATAAAGTGCCTCTATGGTGTTGTGTGGGTATTGTCCCCACGTAGACAGTCTATCTGCATCTACATTCAGCAGGTTAATGGTTAAAGAGCTTTTTTTTCTCTCAATAATTGTGGGTAGAAGAGAGGATGACTCAGGAGGGTACATAATAACTCTGGTCTCTAGTAGGCTTACAGCTTCATTGCAGCCAGCTCAGACAGTGTGCGTTCTACAAGCCTACAGGGATTAAACAGGGACTTTGCGCTTTTTATGGCCCTAATTGGCCGGGTCATAGTGGTCAATGTGGTGACATACAAGTTGAGCTTTAAATATGTAAAGGAAATCCAGTGTGTTACTGTAATCCAGCAACACAACTGAGACCACCTGGAGGGACCAACGCAAGCCACGTTTTCCCCTTGTAGAGGTGGATGGATGAAGAGCCCAATGGATTTTTCCACCCACTCTTTGCTACTTTGATCCTCAGAGAGGGAAAGCATGGTGGAGGACAGGGTGAGAGAAAAAGGAATGAGGTGTGAGGAGCAGATGGCTGGAAGGCGGCTGTGCGTTGGCGAAACAGTAACATTGATGGAGAACACACAAGGGATGGACCTCAGTAGGGGAAACTAGCGATCGTCTGTTCAGTGCTAAAGTTACAACTTGGTGTCGAAGTCTGGATCTTCAGGCCTCTAAGCCAACGCTAACGGCTCCGCTGTACCTCTGTGATCTGTGATTCCACAGCCAAACTTTATTACATGCTCTGCCGGATTGAACACACAAAACCTTGCTTGGTCTGTGCTGTAAGAGGCGGTGTGGAATATTCTATTACTGCTATTGTTATTTTAGGACCAGTATACACATGGGTGTTTCACACGTTGTGGAGGCAGAATGAAGTTGGAGTGATGGTCGCCTCTGCCAGACGTAGAAAATATTTAAATCTGCTGACTTGTTGGCATTTTTAAATGTAACATTGTGGGGGTTTTTTGTGTCACATGGCCAAGTTACTCTGCAGACCTGATTGTCAGGAAACCAATCAAATGATTGTGTTTAGGTTTAGGTTACTGATAGTTATGGTTGGATTAAGCACCAAGGTTTTTGGTCTGTTGATTCAAGTGAAGGGGAATTGTTATTGAAAATGTGTAAGCAGCTCGACAGTAGACATTGCCTGACATATTGAATTCATGGCCAAAAAATACTATTTAAGTTCCTTACTTCTCATGAAGGTCCAGGGTGGATGCAAACACAATTCACCCAAAATTCCCATTTGAAAGGGGGAGGGTCAAAAAGAAAAAAAACATGTATTCCCAGTGAAAATTGTGTCCTTATTTTCACTACATTATTGGGAGTGAAGCTATCACTATAAATAAAGACAATTCTTCCACCAGGCCACTCGTCTTGTTCACTCACAGGTCAGCCCTTCTAGGAAATCAAATTCTTTGATTTGATTTCAGTTGGAGTGTCAGTTTGGTTTAAGTTGAAGAGCACATACTAACACTAAAATGAGCTGCCTAAGAAAGAAATATCTGGAATTCCTCTTGAATCCCACAGCTCTGCTCAAGCCCCGGGCTCTCTAACAGAACCAGGATGAATTTGACATTGTTAGAAAGTCAAGTCCAGAAATGAGTCATGAGATGTGGCTGTGTGTACCAGTGTGAAGTCCATTTAAAAACCAGACCTATATTAGAGAAAGGATTGTAAAGCAGCTTGGCCCATTGTCCCAGACATGGTAATAGAACAATGAAGGAGCTTGCTGGGCCAGCTGTTACACTACTCCAACAGTCTTTTAATAAGATTGCAATACCAATATCTGTGATCATTTCTGCCCTCCGAGCCTGTGGTCTCTTAGCAAGAAGAGTTTGTGGAGGAACATTAGAGGCCTGTCCACCGTCTTCTGTTCCATGATTTGATGTGTCATGTATGACCGGTAGTGGTGCGCTGGAGTCGGTAAAACTGTATCCTTGCAAAAGCTGCCAGAGGCAGTGAAAGCTAATGCAGCAATTTAGGTGCATTTGGAAGTTTCCATTATCAGTGAAGTGTATGTGTACATTTTTCTAATGTGCCGTTCCCCTTAGCCCAGTGCTTGTCACCTCTAGCTGGATAAGTCCATAGTATGGAATGCCATCTCATATACACTTCCTCCCATTGTGACACTAACTGTATCCCTGACATCAACCCTTTTGTGCACAAACGCTTTTTGACATTCTCAAGCCAACCTCTTTTGCTGCAGTGTGATATCATGATGTGATGCAGTATATCTGTTTTACACATTCAAAAAAATCTTTATTTGCATGACAATAAGACTTTTCTGTTGCTATAGAAGTCATATAGCACTGTATCTCTCCTATTCTCTCTCGTTTCCTCCCCGTCTATCTCCAACCCTTTTTCCCCTTTGCTCCCACTTCAACCTTTCAAAGTGACTACATCATTAAGGAGAAGACAGTGCTCCTGCAAAAGAAAGACAATGAGGGCTTTGGATTTGTGCTTAGGGGAGCCAAAGGTGAGCCTCTTCGCCAAAATGTACCTCATATTTTTCTGTCGCTATAGATTTCTCATTCTCATATGCTCTTTTTCTCTCTCTCTAATCCATCTACCCCTCCCTCATTTTCAAATCCCTGATCTTGTTATCTGTGTCCACTCATGCTCATCATTTTGTCTTCTGTCCTCTGCAGCTCAGACTCCCATAGAAGAGTTCACTCCAACGCCAGCGTTCCCCGCGCTGCAGTACCTGGAGTCTGTCGATGAGGGGGGCGTGGCCTGGAGGGCGGGCCTGAGGATGGGGGATTTCCTCATCGAGGTAAGGACAAGAGACATTTTGGAAACTGATCCTGAAGGACTATATTACATTTTGAGTGAGGGATTAAAATTTTATTTAAAATGAAAGTGCAACAAAGTGCAGGCATTTTCCTGTTGAAAAAGACATAGACCAGGCAGCCTGAAGAGAAGTGGGTACTCCAAACATCTACACCACGTTACAAAGTAACTTCTAAGAAGCACTGAACTGATCACAGATGGCTGATATCTGCAGGGTGGACAACAGGACCGCCTTACAATACAATAGCTTTGCAGTAAATACCAATTTGATAAAACACATTGGACCATATTTACTAGGAAAATTAGGTTGTGCATATGTGTGCTGCGGTTTGTGGCAATTTGATTTACTAAAACATCATTAAGCAGCCTGAACTGAAACTCCAGACGCACTCTGCAAGTTAAGGAGAGCTGATAGGTGCAGATGGGATTTCTATGAGATCAGAAAAGAAGATTGTGATTGAAATATTTATTTTGGCCAACTCTACCTGAAATGTTACCCACACATGTTGCCACCTCACAACAAGAAGAGTTGGTGTCCGATCCCCTGTCTGGGCAGGACCTTTCTGTGTGAAGTTTGCATGTTATTTGTGTTCGCCATTGTGCTCTGGTTTCCTCCCACCACCAAAACATGTATCCTCCATGGGCTGTGAATGTGGGGGGTTCAGTTAAGGCCTCCAGCGTAAAACCTATGCCCTTTCATATTTCTCTGCCCGTTCAGGCAGAAACTCTCTGGCCATTTTGTACCTTTAAAAGTTCCTGTTAGTTGCCTGAAAAAACTCAGTTCTAAAAATTGTGAATGCCAAACCTCTATATAAGCTGACAGATATTTCTAATTAGTATTCAACCTAATATGAGTCACTTATGTAGCTGCCCAAGCCTTTGTAACTGTGATTTACTGTAGTCGCTGCCTGAATTGCTGAGGCACTCGTCCAAAACAGTGGAAAATGATGTATGTTTGAAGAAAAGTCTTTGAAAACTGCAACAACATATGCCAAACATGGGAAAGCTGCATTTCCAAAGTGAACCAGTGGTCATTTAAGTGGATCAGCTCATCCTTCATTCAGTCCTTCCGTGTCTTTTTTTATCTGTAAGGTGAACGGCCAGAATGTGGTGAAGGTTGGCCACCGGCAGGTGGTCAACATGATCCGACAGGGCGGCAACAGCCTCATGGTGAAAGTTGTGATGGTTGCTCGAAACCCTGAACTGGAGGACACTGCTCGGAAGAAAGGTATGAGTCAAACTTGCCTGGTATGTCGTTTACATCCTATGTTTGTGATGTGAAGATAAAGCTGATTGCGTGTTTACTTCACCTTAAAAGCCTGTTGCAATGCGGTTGTCAATGGTGACTGCATGTTTATACGAGAAAACTAAACATTAAGTCTGCATTTGGCTGGCTTCCTTTGGCAGCCCCGCAGCAGACTAAAAGACTGACTCCTCCTGCCATTGCCCTGCGCTCCAAGTCAATGACATCAGAGCTAGAAGACATGGGTAAGGTGATATGGGGGGAAAAGATTGCAAAGAATTAAGAAGAGGGGAGGTCTCTTAAGAACGTTTAAAATATATATATATATAAGAAAGGTTATGATTAAACAGGTTGTGAAGTGATACTTGTCTGGTGCCATCAGTCACAAACTTTCTTTTTTCTTTTTTTCCTTTTGAACCAAATGTGCTTCTGCATACAGTGGACAAAGGTGGGAGAATCACGGATTTGTGTGCTCTCATTATCATTTCCGTCCCCATCACCATTCCTTTCATCAGTATTCACACCATCACATGTGTCTGAGTATGTATTTCATCCAGCTATGTAATTTGTCTAATACACATGACTACACAGCAGTTCTAGTCACACCTAATTTCTGTTTCCCAAATTATGTATGCTACAGCTGCATCTCCATGGAAAAAGAAAGCAGGTGAATATCAGCCTTAATCATTACCCCTATCAGCCCCTGAGCTTTAATTAAAAGTTAGCTTGTTTGATGCTCTTTTTTCCCCCCCTCATTTTTCAGATTACGAGCCTTCTCTTGGTCCTGATAAGAAGAGGACCGTCTATCAGATGGCTCTAAGTAAAAAATCCCTCTCACCAATCTTGTCATACTGTAAAAGGGTGTTTTCAAACCTTGAGGGGACGGGAGGGAATCCTTCTTTTCATGTTTCTGCTTTTATTTTATGCTCCCTCTCACTTTCTCTCTATATTTCTTTCCTGCCCTGCCCCTGCTTGGTCTTTGTTTTAGATAAACTGGATGAAATCTTGGCTGCTGCCCAACACACTATTACATCAGACAACCAGGGCCAGAGGGGTCATGGAGGCAAGAGGGACCGGAGCAAGAGTATTGTTCCCAACGTCTCCAATGAGGTACTGTTGAGAATTAAAAGGAAATGGTCCTATTTTTGGTCGTTACCATAATTTGTCTGGGCCTGCTGGCTTTTCAGACTAATTTCCATATCTACAAAATATTAACAAATACTGTACAGTTATGAATCTCTCTTCCAGTCTCTAACATACCAAATTCACCTACAACAGAGCTTCTCCACTGATTTAGAATATATAACGGATATTAAGTCATGGAAGTGACTAGTGCTAGAAAAGGTTTGCTATCTATAGAGTAGCTTGGTCTTAAGCTTCTTCTTTTTTTAAAGCTGTTTATGTTCTCCTGCTTTCACTGCATTTTATGAAAATGATTGACAATGTACCACCCACACAAAAAAATGTTTAAGTGTGAGTCAGATTGAGTCCATTCATCCATGTTTTGTTACCTTATACTCCAATACTTGGACTGACTAATTCTTCTGTATGGTATTATACTGTATATCAATATCAGCTTAACAGCCGACTTCAGTTTGATTTTATAATGTTTGAGTAAATGTTTCCTCTCCTTTCTCTACTCCCTTCTTCCTTTCAAATTCTCTTTTGCTCCCTTTTTTGTGTTTTGACAATTGAAGCAACCCTATGAGCAGCAGTCATCAGTGAGTATGGTGCAGCCCGGACCAGGTTTTGGCTACAACCAAGCTCATTTTCAACCAGGCCACACTCAGCATGCAGTCATGATGCGTCAGAAATCTATTGGTAACGGCAATCGTCATGGAAAGATTTCTGCCTGCTTAATAGCTTATTTTAAATTTTATAAACCCCTGTGTTCTTGTTCTCAGGTGTAACAGAGGAGGAAAGACAGTATCTTCACCCACCTGCTATGAAACTGGCCCGGAGCCTGTCGGTGCCAGGACCGGAGGAAATCCCCCCACCCCCTAACACATCCGCCCCAGAGCCACCTTTGTCAGCAGGCCCTCATCCTGGGAGAGGGCCTGCTATGCCCATACCCCCTGTATCTCAAGCCCACTACCAGCTCAAATCCCAGCCAGGGCATGCTACTCAAGCAGGCTGGGAGAGGGGAGGGCCTGGTGGGATGAACCAGCAGGTCATGGTCCCCACCCTCCGCAGACAATCTGAAGAACTGTCTATCAGAGAGCCGGAGGCGCCCAGGAGAGGTGGTGGCAAAGTGGGAGGGTTAAGGAGAGGCTACAGCAGTGCTACACCACCGACAAGTGCTAAGCCAAAGGCTCAACAACCACTGCAACAACACGCGCACATGGCCAACCGGGAGCAGGGTGGAGGGGCTGGCAGGGGGGCAACCAGGAGGGGTGGTCGAGGAGCTCTGATGAAACAGTCGAAAGTGGAGGATGGGCTTAGACAGCACCGAGGAAAAGGAGTTGCAGCCAAAGAGAAGAGCTCCATCCCCATCCCCACCATCATTGTCAAAGCGCCCTCCACCAGCAGCAGCGGCCGCAGCAGCCAGGGTAGCAGCATGGAAGCTGAGCCCCAACCGGATGCTGAAGACCACACCACAGCAGATACAACCTCAGACAGCCCCAACACCAGTCTACCCTCACCACTCACCCCTTTGCCACCTCAGCCCCCTACCTCAACATCTTTGCCTTCATCAACTGTTTCCTCATCTGTTTCCTCGCAGCAAAACTTGGAAAACTTGGATTACACTTCAACATACGGTACGGCCTTCGGAGGAGGAGGGGCACGCAGGGAAAGAGAACGTTTCCGAGATATGAGAAGAAAGAGTGCATCTTTTTTCCTATCAACTGAGGAGGACATTCAAGGAGAGGCAGGGGGAGGAGCAGGGGAGGGAGGAGGAGTACTAGGGGCAAGAATTCAGCCTTTACAGGGTTCACAAATGGAAGTGCCCACCCCACGTCTACGGCCCTCCAAGTCTATAGATGAGGGCATGTTTTCTGGAGACAACTATGTCCACTATTCCAGCAGCATGCCCCCAGCATTTGGCCTGCCTGAGTATTCCTCCCCAGTCCTTGGTCAGGATGGCCAGCCCAAGTCAGCTCCCTCAATGTACGGCACCCAGGCCACTACTACTTTCATCCACCCACTTACAGGGAAAGTTCTGGACCCCTCGTCCCCACTTGGCCTGGCCCTAGCTGCAAGAGAGAGGGCCCTGAAGGATGACCGCAGGACACGCAGAGAAGAGAGACACTTTGGTCGGCAGTTATCCACAGTAGGAGCGTTCCCTACCCCTGTTCAGACCCCAACTTCTTCCCTTTTTGCAACCCCTACACAATCGGCCTACACTTCCCCTGTGTCCGTCCACTTAAGCTCCCCCACCACCACCACCTCCCCTGCATCTATGAGCCGGCCGCAGTCACCAAGGATATTACGTTTGGGAGGAGGAGGTGGTGAAAGGATGGAGAGAGAAAAGGAGGGAGCACCAAGGGAGGGTCTTAGAGTTCGCTTCTCAGAGGACCGAACCAGTCAGTATTCAACCCAGTATTACCCACAGAGCCCCAGGGAAAGAGAAAGAGAAAAGGAGGTTTATGACAGCAGACCTGCTGCCCCCATGCAGCCTCCTCCACCGCCGGTTCAACCAGCACCCCGAAGACCTTCCTTTCTGCAGATGGATAGTGCTCCCAACAGCAGCTACATCCCTCAGTATACTGTCTCCACAGCCCCAGGACAGACGCATGAAACTATTGGAGAAGCAAGAGCAGGGACGGGTGGAGGAGGTCTAGGACTGATGGTTCTCCCTCCACCAGCTCCCTCAATAGATGCAGAGGATGAGTTTGTCTTTGCAGATCCCTTACCCCCACCTTTACAGTTTGCTAATGGTAAGAAGGAGAGAGTCCAGGAGTATCCTCAGCAGCATCAACACCGAAGTCAACACTCTGCTGCTGTGGCACCCCCTCCCCCACCCCCTCTTCCATCTACCAAGCCCTCAAATGCTCCCCAGCCCCCCTCACAGGGTGGGGATTCTGCTGCCTCCAGCCTTACATCCTACGACAGTGAGGTGGCCAACCTTACCCAGTCAGCTCTCTCTCCATCTTACCCGTCCTCACAGATATTTCCCCCTCCGTCCGCCACTAATACCACTGCTGAGCCTTTGCCTGCCACTTCACTACACAGACCCCAGCCCATGTCTCACTCTCACCACTATTATAGCAGCCCTAACGACCCCTCGGTAGGTGGTCACATACCGACCCAGGATAGAGGCACAGCCGCCCTCACAGCCACCATGACATATGCTACCCCTACCATGACAGCCAGTGCAGCCGCCACCACCACAACCTCACCGGGATCCTCTGACTACAGTATGACCATGGCTGGGCACAAGGCTGGCCTCAGTACAGGGGGCAAAGCTGCTGACCATACTCATCACCCTACTGTTATACAAAAGAGCGGAGACTGGCAAGATGCCGTGGTGGATTCTGGGATTGAGGAGCTGGACAGTCACAGCAGTAGCGACCACCATTTAGAAATGCTGGGATTGAGTGGGCTGAGAGGAGAGAGGGGAGGGATCGGAGGAGATGGTCGAGGAGGAGAGGGAGAGAGAGGAAGTGAGCATCAGGATCCTTGCACAACCTACTCAGGTGGGCAAACATTTGAGGTGCACAGCACCAAACAGGCAAACCCTGTGTTTCCAAGGATGACTCATTACAAGGAGGGAGGAGGGAGGTGCCCGCCTGTTGCACTTCGTAGGCAGAATAGCACCAACCCTGCTCCTTTGCAGTTGCACAGACAAAGCACCCCGGACGATGTCAGGTTAGATGGAGCTTTCGCAGATGATAGAAAGCGCAAGCAGAGTCGATCCAAAATGGAGGATGGCTTCAACACAGCTCTGGCTGCCTGCTTAGAGAGGCCGATGGACCCTCGGTCAGTGAGCTGGGTTGAGGTTGGGGAACATGAGCAAGGTGGAGACGGACTACAGAGAGGTAGTATCGTTTTGGAGGGCCGAAGACTTCACTCCCCTCTTTCTGGCGTGAAGGCAAGCATCATCAATGAGCTGAGCTCAAAGCTGCAACATATGAGTAGCATGAAGAGCATGGATGACTGGAGCAACTCTCCAAAGTCACCCACCATGCATAGGTTTGTTTGTTTTCAGTGACCTTTGATATTAAAATTAAAGTTTGCATATTTGCTTATTTTAACCGAAGTTTGTTGTTTGTCTGTCTCTCAGGTATTCCGCGGATTTCACCGATGTATTTCATAGCCCCCCTTCTGGCCACTCCACCTCGCCACTACCCACCTCTTCTCCACAACATCGTCAGATCCTGACACCAAATCTGTCGGCCACTCCTTCTATCTCCCCATCTGCTCAAGTCCCAATTCAGCGCAACTGGACCCGCTCCCCATCTCCACAGATGCCTACCTCCCCAGTTCATGCACACCCTCCCCATTCTCCGACCTACTGCCCATACCCAACGTCGCCGAAGCATCGGTCCAAGTCGCGCAGGCAGACTTTTGATTTTCAATGCAGTCCCACTAAGGAGATGCCTCTAAGGTCTTCAGTCTCACGACGGCGAGCTCCAAGTCCTCTGATCTATAACACTGAACAGCCAAACCCCACTCCTCCCAGGCCCTCCTCTCTCCCTATCCTCCCCAGTACACCTGTCTACAACAACCCCTTTGACTTCCCCGGGCCCCTCACTCCTCCTTCGCCTGGAATCCCTCTAGGAGATACCTACAAGACTTCAACTCCTACACTGTTCTCCCCATCTGGTGTGCCAAGTGCGAACCCCCTACTTGTCTCCCGCTCTCTTTCCCCCACCCATTTTCTCTCTGGAGCCTCCTCCCCCATACACTTGCCCCCCAGCCCATCCTGCCTCAGCTATCCCCATCTCACCCCTCCTCCACCAGCCAAACCCTTTGCCGTCAAGCCCCTGCCCTACTGGACCAAGTACGATGTGGCCGACTGGCTGGCTTACCTAAACCTGGGGGAACACATAGAGCGTTTTATAGACAATGAGATAGATGGATCACATCTGCCTTCGCTCACCAAGGATGATTTCCTGGACCTGGGAGTGACACGTGTGGGACACCGAATGAATATCGAGAGGGCGCTGAAGAAACTCACTGACAGGTGAGGGAGGACTAATAGACTCTGGAACACATAGAGGAAATGGGGTCGAAGGTCAAAAAAGGAAGCACTGGATGGTGAAGGACAGACAAGTTAGCTCGGCCATCCCTATTCTTCATTAGATGCATATAATTTGATAAGTTATCTCATCTTCCCTCGGTCCCTTTTCTCTTTATTTCCCAGTTTTATTAACCCTATTTAGTTTGCTCCGCCTTTATTTCATTTCGGCTCGTTTTTATTCTTATTGATTTGCCCTCCTTCTCTCCCCAGGCGGCTCTCCTCCCCTTTGCATGTCACTACTTCTCCCCGAGACACAGACTGAGAGAGTCAATGGGGGGATTCAAAGATGAAAGAAAGGGAGAGAAACTAATTGACAAAGATGGACAATAACAGAAGATGTGCAAAAGAAGATTGGTGGACATCAACAGGTTGTGTTGAACTAAGACTAAGAAGGTCTGGATGTGGGGAGAAGTTTTCTTTCAAATTTGCTACATATTTAGAGAATACTGTTGGAATTTGTGGAATGACTTTTGGTCAAGAATGGGTATGAGGACGTTAAGAATATCATATGAAAATGACGCTTTTCAACTGAAAATATACTTTAAAACTATTGATGGACAGGCATTTAATTAACACACCATTTTGTGCTGTAAAAGACAAAAGACACACACACTCATATTCTCACACACACTGACAGATGGATTCTCACACCATCTGCTGTTTAGCAGCATTGAGAAAACTTCAGTCTGAGTTCAAAGAAAAATTGAAAAGTTGCTGCTTAAAGGGTAAACCTTCATAAAATATTACTGATTGTGGCTGAGCCAGAAACTCTGGGTGAAACATCCTAACATCAGTTTTGAAGCTTTAAGCAGATCAGAGTATCAAATGGCTGTGACTACATGAGCCAAAGTCAGAATATGAGAGATTTGTTTGTAAATGATGATAGATAAAATGGTAGACAATAATAGTATTCCTTTTATATATTTGCCATATTCCCCCAAAGGATGCCCCAATAAGCTTTGTATGTATGTACTTTGCGAGCACTAAATATATCTTACATGTTAAACGGGATTCACTACTATAGTAGAACCATATGTTTTGTACAAAGTGCTGATCGCAATCATTCATCTCAAACTGGTCAGGGTATATTTATAACTGTTGAATTGAAGTTGTGCATAATGAGGACGTACAAGTATTGAGATTATATTGTTGTGAAATGACCTTTTATTATTTTCCTGATAATTCTATAGAAAGGAGATGAAATATAGAGAAGAGGAATTGAAAAGGGTTTGCATGACATTTTTAACTGCAAATCGTCTGTTTGTTATTTTACTTTACTGGTGTTTATTGCCATAGCACAGGTCAAGGGATGGATCCGTCCTCCTTGATGCCATAATGTTGACCGCTCTCTCTCCCACAGCAGGTGCAGTGATCAAAAAGGGCTTTTTACTGCTTCTCTCTCTGCCTGAACCTCAACCTTCAGCCTCTGTGAGTCTGTGTGTCTGATTTTGTGCGTGAGTGTTCGTCAGACAAATGCTTTCCCTGACCTACACCTTTCTCTTTCTAATGCCTTTTTCAAAACATATTTATAATGGTCAGAAAACTTTTTTTTTCTCACTAGTTGACAATCCCAGGGTTTCCCCGTTCCACACATTAACCCTCAAAAAATAAAACACACTTTTTAAAAGTTTTTTTCAGAACACTAAACTTATAGTAAATACTACATATGTTGCATTGAGGTGAAGATTTACGGCCTGAGTTTTTTTAACATGCCAGTTTAGCCATTACCCTGCAGTGAACTCAACTGTAAGGCAAACACACATCATTTATAGATCTATATGTAATGATGATGATGGCAATGAAAACATACAAATATAGTATAATAAATATGATAATATTAAGTATGTTAACATTTTTAAGAATCTCCGTCTTCCAAATAGTGTGGAGAAATTCTTTGAAGCTTTGTTTTGTTTACGTTTTATTTTGGAGTTTCTGTGAATGCTTTCTATACTGCTCGCCCTGTGGTGACCCCAGTGAAGCTCACACACGTTAGTTAATGCATATTCTCTCTATGTGAGTTTAAAATTATGACTCTGTATTCTCATGCTGAGGTGCCTCACTGCTATCTCATGATGGACTATTCTGAGAAGTGGAAGGACTGAGCAGTAGTGTAGAAAGCATTGCAAACTATGATTTAAAAGAGTATTTTAGGTCTAGTAAAATGCATAATGAATATGACTACATACAGTATGAGCATAAATATGCAGAGATAAAAGGTATATATATAAATATATATAGATAGATAGATAGATAGATAGATAGATAGATTTTTGCTTTAAATAAAATAAAGTATATACTGATAAACTATATGATAGAGGTACAACTAAGGTGTTGAAATAAATGCTTAAATGAAATATGGCCCTGTCGTGATTATTATTTCTCCTTGGATTCCCTCTTTTGACAGATTCACATAATGATCCAATTTAAAGTGCTGTGTTTGAATTGAGTCATTTGGCAGCAGATCGTCTCTCAGCCCTGCGGTGGTTGAACACAACATTGTTTTCAGGTCCAGGATTATATTCCCATCAGGCTCGGTGAGCTAATAGGACAAAAGAGTAGAGCTTGCGGGGAGGGAGAAGATGAAATGGCTTAATTCAGGGCAAGTAGTGGATGCATTTAGGCAGCAAACTGAAAGACGCCTGTGAGGCATGAAAAACAATGGAAAAACCGCTTGGAAGGAGACAAGTGTGTGATTGCTTGCTAGCATGGTGGCCAGTTTTTTGCCAGATGTCCAGGTTGCCCCTACTTTGTAGCCCTCTAACTGAGGAATCTGCTCATAGTTACCAAAATTACAGATGTCAGGGCTTGTTTATCTCTGTGGGAATGAGGCCACAAGCTTCCAATTTTTCTTCTCACAGTATAAAAAGAACTTCAAAGAACAGAGAAAAACACAAAAGGATTGTAGAACAATTCCTCCAAAACATGTTTCTTCATTTAGTGTTTTGATGATGATGGAGGAGAGCACTGTCTAAAATCTCCCATACGTGTTGGGTTGAAATCTGCTGACTGCGCAGGCCACAGAATGTCATCATCAAGCAAGTGCTTTTATGATTTTTCTTTTACCCATTTAATCAGGTTTTTCCTCTTATTTGTCACCCATCTGTATTTTCAATAGAGGCTGCTTATAGTGTAGTCTGCGGAGCGTAAACAGAAACTAATGTTACTCTTCAAATTTTGAAATGTAATTTTCCGATGATGTAACACAATCAAAACTGCATTCACCTGTTGTATCGGGATGAAATCTCAAAAGACTGATAAGTAGAAGAAACTTACTGCACAACTAGGTAACCACTTGTGTTTAAATTGAAAAAATACATTTTGTAAACTGGGTTTACTTCTGAGTGATATCACAAAACTCTTTCAAGGGTCACTATGCAAGTTATAGTTTGGAAAATAGCGATTAGGGGGACTGAATTTGATGAATTTACTGATCAGACCACAAATGAGACAAGACTAGGCTAGCTATTGCACCCACGGTTCCTCCGCCTCTTTCCCTGCCGCTAGGGGACTATTTCGCTGGGAGGAGAGCTGGAGGCAGCTCTGGAGATGGACCTTCATTTAGCTGTACCAACTCGATTTGAACCAGCGCCGGGATAATGGGCAGCTGCAGTGCTGGGTTGTAACGGCAGCAACAAAGTGTTTCTGACTCAACTTTTTTTGTTGCTGCTGTTTAAGGTTGCTACAGTTGCTAACTGAAGGCCCATTTCCAGCCCTGCTAGACGCTATCCTCCATGGCAAAGTAGTCTCCACACATTTTATTATTATTAAAAAATTATTAAAACATTTTTTTTAATTATATTATTTATTACCAGGGTTTCTAATTCCATAGAGCCTAAATGAACACCTACCCAAATTGAAATGAAACCTATGCAACCACTAGTGAGTAACAATATCTCATGTAGGGTGGGTGGTGAATGTCCTTTGGATTTTTCTGGCTCTGGATAAGCTGTTAAGAACGAGTGGCTGTTTGAAAACTAATTATATACAGCATTTATATAGAGATATATAAACCAGATATAAACAGCAGTGTGTCAACTAAAATTCTTGTATTTTCCACTAACTTCTGGCTGATATCCAGAAAAGTAAAATCCCACAACAAGTGTGTGGTGAACTTGCTGCATACTGTGATCTCTTTCTAGGCCTGACCACAGAGAGAATGGCAGGTCAAAAAGGGGCACAGGGCTAATGTGACAGTTCATGGGCCACCCCCACTCCCCCTGCTCTCACACACATTCACTAATAAGCTCACATGACTCTGTGCCACACTGACATGTTTCTGTGACCAGCCAACGGTCAAAAAGAAGGTTCAGCATCTCATTAGCACCATATCGAGAGAGACAGAGGGAGGGACACGCATGGAGAGAGAAGGAGGGGGATTCTTCCAGTTGTTTTTTCTACCAGTGGAGAGAAAGTGAGAGGGTGATAGTCAAAGAGCTAAACAGCCTGATAGGGAGTGAAGCCAGTGAGTCAAAGAAGCAAAGGATGGGGTTAAAGTAGGGAACAGAGGAGCAAAAGGGGAAGAAGAGTTCATGACTGTGAACTAAAATATCGCAGCTGACAGGAGAGGAGAGCAAGAAAGGTAAGTTTCTTCCTCCTCTTTGTTTGCCCTGAAGCCAATTAGCAGCGGAGTGATCACCATGAAAAAGGCTCTGATTTGGTAAATTTTTTCCATGCATTGTCTCGGTGTCTCACGCCCACTTTTAGATCAACAACGTGTGTGTGTAACTTTAAGTGCCAAGGGAAAATTAGGTCAGTGAGAGAGTAGAGGGAAACATGTGTTAGAGGAGGAGAGGCACACTGGGAGAGGGGAGACGGACAGAGAAATGGAGAGAAACCTCTCGGCCCTTGATCTACAGTAACAAGTGGTCACTTGAGTAATCACTGGTCATTCAGAGAGAAATGTAAGTGCTCCCAGGCATGACTGCTCTGTTGCCACTTCTTGCCTCTTTTTAATGCTTGTGGATGGATTTTCTTTTGTTAGCATCAAAATACTTTTATATGAATGCCTCTGTGAGATCAAATGAGTGGATAAGCTGTTCCTTTCCTTTGCGTGGATAACAGAATCAGACAATGTTGAAAAAGTGAAATTTAAGCTGAGCCATCAGGGACTCCCTTCCATGTTTTGACTTGCAGGAGCTCATAGCAACTGAAAAAAATAATGAATAACATGATATATATATATACGCATTTACACCAGTAAGCTGAGGGAAAGAAAGTCCTAGATGAGCCTGACTCTCCGTCATGCTCAGTCTTGTGATGAGGTGTGGTTAGTCACTTTCATATTACTCAGCCAGCAATGTGTCAATGTGTTACCGAGACAGAAATAGGCCCTAATGTGACTGCGTCCTTTGCGTGTTTGTGCATGCATCTCTCTTCTTTTGTTCAATCTTCCTCCAATATATATGCTCCACTTGGGCTTTGCTTTACAAGCTGTGCAAAAATGTCCGGACAGTTGAATTCCTTTTAAATCCTGTCTACCCATTGGTATGCCAAATCAGAAATCTTGCTCTTGAGGTTATGATCTCCGAATC
Source organism: Anoplopoma fimbria (assembly GCF_027596085.1). Classification (NCBI taxonomy): domain Eukaryota; kingdom Metazoa; phylum Chordata; class Actinopteri; order Perciformes; family Anoplopomatidae; genus Anoplopoma; species Anoplopoma fimbria. Next base: position 6,202,592 of record NC_072453.1, read on the forward strand.
GAATGGCAGGAGGAGTCAGAGTGGGCGACAGTTGGTTCTAATAGGCCTTGTAGTAGTCAGAGCAAAGGGAAATATGACCTTTCCATGCTGTTTATTTTGGGAAGGCAACAGGAAGAATGTTGGAGCAGCTGTTCTATTCCTACTGGCAGATCCCACCCCTGTGAATTCCAGTCTGCCACTGCATGACACTCCCCTTACCGAGGCAGGGGGCTTCTTGGATGTATCCAAGTGCTGTACAGTGTAAATAACACCTCGTCAGAATCATCAAAGTTGTTATGGCAATAAGCTCTGCAACACACACACACACACACACGCACTGTAAGGTTTCAGCCGCCAATTATTTCCTATCAGACTTGCCTGCCATGCAGGGGGAACTGCTTTCTTTATGAGGAAGTCAGCCTGCTGTAACTGCACATTACACCGTGTAGACATCCAACCTGTTGCGTGATTATCAATGTCACCTGTCTGCCAATAAAAGCTCACTTTCCTTGCTCGTTATGCATCTTAACCAGTCGAGCAACTCCCTCGTACAACACAAACAGCTTTCTTTTGCTTTCTGAGACAGACACGTACCCTACAATGGCGAGCCTTCCCAAAGAGCCGCCGGAGGACTCCAAGAAACAGAGCTTCTGGATGGTGAGGATTATATTTATGATTGAATCTTACAACACTACGATACAAGGTATAGCTAGTTAATCCAAATCACTGCTCAAGTGTGTTTGTGAATGTACATACTTGAGTTCTGCAGGCTTGTTATTCTTACGTATCATTACCATTCCTCCTCTCAGCCGGGGAATTATGTGCGTACAGTGCACCGAACTGAACAGTCCTTCCAGGCCTGCAACGACGTTGTGGCCTGTTTCATGGAGAGAGCAAATGTAGAAAAACATTACGCACAGCAACTCAGCCAGTGGAGCAGCAAGTGGAAGTCCATAGTGGATTCTAGTAAGTATGAGAAATTGCAGACAGCTAGCCTGAAAACAGATAACATGCATTCTCAGGTCTTTTTGAACATCTCAGCCAACATCAGGTTAAAATTACCTCTTGATATTTCTTAAATTGCTGCATCTGTGCTTGTTTGAAACTTTCAAAATGGGGGCTCATTATTTCTCTATTGGTTCCATGACCTCTGTGCTCTGTGTTATTTCATTCCTCAGTCTGCCTTTTTTCTCCCTTCACAGGACCACTTTATGGCTCCCTCATGAGGGCATGGCAATGTTTCTTCACCTCCACCGAGCGTTTGTCCGCCATCCACTCATCCATCTCCCAGTCGCTCATGGTGGAGGAAAGCGGCCGCGTGAAAACCTGGCAGAAGGAGACCTTTCCAAAGAAAATCTTTTGTGGGTTCAGGGAGAGCCACACCAACAACACAAGTTTTACTCGTGCGCAGAAACCCTGGTCCAAAAAGCTGATAAAGGTGTGTGTGTGTGTGTGTGCGACATGCTTGTGATGGAGGTCAGAAGTAGCAATGATAGGTTGACTGAAAACCTTATCTCCACCATTTAGTCGACTTGGTAACTTTTTTTTGCATTTCATGGGCTTTATTAGTAAATGGATTTACCAGAGGGTGGGCACTACACTGTCACAGCGATGCCGACACGTTAGCAACTCTAACCACCATGTTGGCGCTCTGGTGGCTATGAGCCAGCTACAGTGGAGCGCGCTCTCATGCACTAAAGAGAGCGGCCTTACATGCACTAAAAAGCAGGTAAAACCAGCCCAGCTATGTCAAGAAAGCGCAGGGACACCACCACAAACCCCCTGTAAGTTTAGCTTACCAACTTCATGGAATGTATTCTCCAAAAAGGGCCACCTATTCCTTAAAAGTTATGCATATACTTTTTCTATAATTATTTAAAGCACTGCTTGTAAGTTGAACGGAAATTAACGTAAAATCAAAGGGAAAACTGTCACCTTTTATGTGGATGTCCAATCAGTATTGATGGTCTGTAGTTGATTGCTGTTCCTACATGTACGAGAATGCATTGCGTGCAAGCGGTTATTTTGATATGTCTGATAAATAAACAAAATTAACCCTAAAAACGTAATTACGAAATATTCTTACCCCTAAACTGAGAAATACAACTGTACACCTTCTTAATTAATGTCCCTCTTGTAGACTGAACTAAGAAAGGCTTAATTGCTTTGTTAACTCATTGTAAAACAGTTTTCATTCAAACTGGAAAGAAACATATTACATCTCTCAGATCACAGTTAGACACACTGTGTCACTAAATTTGTTAATACGAATCAAAAAAATAGGTTATTACATGCTAATTAGTGAGCTTTAGATGTGCTGATTGGCAGATTTCTTTTTTTTTTACCTTTGAACATAGCCACGCAAGCTGTTTTCCAGGCTAGCATAGCTAGCTAACCATCCCCTAACCATAGCTTCATGTTTAACTCTCGACAAGAAGGCAAATCAGTAAATTTCCTTTAAGTAAATAATATACATGTGTCTGAATGTGTATTCAACAGCTGGAGAAGGTCCGCGTTGCATATCATAAGTCCTGTCAAAGGGAGCAGACAGCCCTCGACAAAGAAAAACAAGCAAACGAAAACTCTGAGATGAGTCCAGAGAAAAAGCAGAAAAACACAGAGGCCAGAGAGAAGGTCACAGAAGAGAAAGAAAAGGTGAGAAGGGATGTTAACACACTGCACCACTGCACTCCAAGTCATGCATGTTGAATAAAGGCTTAATTCACAGCACATTTAAATTCCCAATTACTGATTCATGACATGCCACAAAGTTAAACATGTTGCATTCCAAGAAGGACTTGTTGGCCTGCTGCAGCTGGTAATGCACTTTCTACTTTAAACACAAGCCCCAGCCTTAGGTTTCTGTTCCAAGCATTTTCCTTGTATGGAGATTTGTTATTGTTACACTTCTCTGTGTTTATGGAGCCCAACATGGGAACAGAAAAGAGCACCAGATGATTTATACATTTTAGATTGTCTTCCATTCAAGAATCAAGTACATGTTCTACTTTTCCTCATAAAGTTGTTCTTGTGCACTGCTTGCAGATCAGAGACCGCTATGAGAAACTGCTGGAGGAAGTGACGTCCTACACACCTCGCTACATGGAGGAGATGGAAGCCATCTTTGAAGAGTCGCAGGAGGAGGAGAGGAAGAGGATCAGCTTTCTGAAGCAGGCCTTCCTCTCCATTCACAGACATCTTGACATCACCAACAATGAGAGGTGAGCAGCCATCAGGTGACAGTGTGTAAGTAAATTGTTTGTTAGGGGCTAGTGCAGAGTGTCTATATATTTATCGTGTCCTTGTGTCAGTGTGAAGGCGGTGTACGGTGAGCTCCACCACACTCTGATGTCCATCAATGAGCAAGATGATCTTAAATGGTGGAAGAACAACCACGGTCCTGGCATGCCCACCGACTGGCCAAAGATTGATGTATGTTACAATGCTGAACTCAAACACATGGAGGATAAAAATGCATGCACTATCAGGGCAACCAGATTAGAAATAAACAATTCAATGATAAGTAAATGCAGTATTTGGCAGAACCAAAGACTTTGCCTTTTTCCAATGGTACATCAGAGACATCATGAACTAAATGTGGACATATCTTCTACAATGTATATTGTTGATGGTGTAAACCTTCTTGTGTTGTTGTTTTTCTTGTGCTTACCTCAGTTAAAGAGATGCATTTAATCACCATATAAACAAGATATTTTCCTATTTTTGTGTGAATATTTGCATGATCTTGCAATGCAATCATTATAGCAGTTTTATTTGACCAAAGTGTTGCTACATTTGAAACCTAAACTTGTATCTTTCTCAACAGGAATGGGTCCCACCAATTAAAAAGCTAGATAGAAAGAAGAGAGACAAGATGAAAAAAAAAGAGAATCGGCCGTAAGTAATACAGGGTAGCTTTTTCAATATATAACAAAATACATTTTATTTCAATTCATATTTGTGTAAATGTGATTGTTCAAACTTCCATGTCTTCTCCTGTTAGTGTGATGATTGGGGGTGTGAAGGTGCGAGCTATGTATGACTACGTGGGAGAGGAGGGTGATGAGCTGTCCTTTAAAGCAGGTGACACCTAAAGTGTGATGTGACGGCACTCAAATATATCAGACAGTAGTGTTATTCTCAATGTTTTAAAGCTATAATAGGATTTTTATACTGAATTGCAACCATTGTATCAGTTTAAATTTGAGTGTGAACACAATAAATGCATCCCATCCCTCTTAATTGATGGCAGGCTGGTAAAATTACATGCGCTGTTTGCTGTTCACTAATTTTATATTACATGATATCTGGGTTGTGATTCTGCCATTAAATCATGCTTTCATCGAAGGGGCATGCACAAACATCTATCTGCATTTGTAGAGAAGCCAATAGGAAAACCCTCGCTGAAATGACCTGCAAATGGGCAAAGTCTTCCATCTCTGGCTAGATTTTCTGAAACCTGAAAACAAAGCAAAGAGGAGGTGCCAAAGTCTAGTTTTCTCTCAGACCACTGGAATTACATTGTGCCTAAAGGTTGTTGAATTTTTGCCGTAAGACACCAGAAGCTGAGGTGAGCCAAGCAAACTGCACAGCTAATCAAATTAAATAAAAACACACTCTCTAAAATAGTATTTTTCAAACTAACATATATTATATTATTCCTAAATCATCAAAATAATATAGGAAAATTGCACATGCTTTGTATATTTGAAAAAAATTGGGTAACATTTTAGGAATTGGTGCATGTAATAAATGTTAATTTAAGATAATAGGTAATAATGCCCTAACTAGTCCTTATAAGATGCTTATTAACATGCTCGTAATATGTTTGACTTGTTTGTGGCTATATTTTATAGAACGTTCTCGTTTTGGCTGTATTTGGATAAAAATGTACATGAAAATGATGGAATGTAAAAAAAGTTCAAAGAGCTATCTTAAAGTGTGTTTTTGTGCTCCACCACTAAAACATTGTATTTATATGTAATTCTTCATTCAAATTTGACAAATTTTGATATGAAGTGTTACTGAAATTTAGAGCAAATACCAAGTTTTATTAATAGAAACAACATCTTGTGGCATTTCTGCAATGGCTTAAACATGCATTGTGCTGCTAGAGTTGAATGTTACAGCCAAAGTGTCAAATAATAACAACAGTTAGAGAGCTCACATAATGTTGGTTGGTAGAACTTTAAAGTCAATGTAAAGAAAAAAATTACAACTCTGCGTCTCATGAAACACATCATTTGCTATTTATTAAACACAAACATTGATCAACAGACTTCTATTTTCTTTGATCCCAGGTGAAGTGTTCCTGAAGGTCGAGGAGGAGGATGACCAGGGTTGGTGTCGAGGAGTCCTGACTGGAGGGAAAGAGGGCTTCTACCCAGCAAATTACGTTGAAGTTGCAGAGTGACGTCAAACTGTCAAATAGACTTTGTCCTAAACTTATTTCTTACAAAGAGTTAGTTTACAAATCTTCCAAAACTAACAACTACTGTTATATAATATAGTTTGTAACACAGATAGAATCTGTTTCCAGCCACTTTGAAATGCAAAATTTGTTAAGGCCTTAATATTCTTACCTACTTTGGTTTGAATGCTTCTGCAATATGAAATAACTTCTAGACTAAATGTACTGTTTGTGCAGGAGCTATATGAGTATATGCGCGAGTGTTTGCATGCATGTGTTCACGTTAAGACGAAACAAAAAAGAACAAGAGAGGATATTTATTTACTGCCGTCGTGTCTGAGTCTTTAGGTCATTCAAATGAAAACTCAGGCACAAGTAACAATGATGGGAGCACACAAGGTTAATGTTTATTTAAGTATTATGTAAAGGCACATAGAAATAACTTTGACTGAGGGAACTGATTTTCAAAATAAAAGTGTAATTGTTTTGCCTCTAATATATTGTGTTGACAGTGCTTCTGTTGCCATGATAGCTGTGTGCGTGTATGCATGCGTAATCCTTTATTAGTCCCGCAGCGGGGAAATTTGCAATGACTAATGGATGGCTATGTTGCTCAGTTGGTTGGTCCACCACTTTGGTAAAGATTGAAATATCTCAACAATCAAATGGATTTTGAAAAGTAATTCATGGTGCACCGAGGATGAACCCTAATGACTCTAGTGATCCTAGTAACTATGACTTTTCATCGAGTCCACCAGCAGGTTAAAGTTAGTTAGCACATGTTAGCATGCTAACATGTGCTAACTAAGATGATGGACATAGTAAACATTGTACAGGCTAAAATAGCCGTAGCAGCTTATTAGCATTGGTCCTGGGTGAATGCGATGATGTTGCATTTGGCTCAAAGCTGTGCTGTACCTATAACTATATCATGGTTGTAGACTTATTCTTGTCGAATTTTCATGTTTTAAGACAAACAACACAAAGGGTAAAAGAACAGATTAAAAAACTAAAACATACATGTGCCACCATTTTTTCAAATACATTTAAAATGTTTCAATTGTATATGATATGTTTTTTTATTATGATTTATTTTGTGATAAGGGAATGTTTTGTAAATAAAGATACATTTAATTTCATGAATCAAACCAAGGATTAATAAAATACTGAATTACACTAAACAAAAACAACAAAGACAAAAGTAATTGGTTCAAAGTATGCTCTTTAGTAATTTATTTCTTCTGTGATCAAGCTTTATAGATTGGGATTAGCATTGATAAAATAAATAACATGACATTATATTACATTACAGATGCTATTAACTTAATAATATAATGACATTATAGCATGTCATTGTAAACTTTATTTCATTAGCAAGGTCTATGTACATCAAATATGTTTACAGTATAGTCTGTGTAGGATATTCATTTACTTTGAAAGGCATGTTAAACATCTTGACCTTAAACATATTATTGTCCGGTTTCACAATTCAGCTTCTAATATTCCGCTCATTTAAACTTACATTCTTGAAATGTTTAACTAGAGTTAGGCAATAGACAATGAATATCGGACTAACCACCCAACCTCACTGCTTTGTTCGCACACTACTCTATAGCACCACAGCAGGTTCTTGAGGACAGAAACTTGTTGGACAAGATGTCTGAGACACTACTGTGAATGACGAGACGTCACACAGTTGTTGAAACATTTGAGAGAGCTGAGAAGGTTTCATGTTGAGGGTTCTACTGTACTGACAGCATTCAAAGGACTCTGCATGTGTAAGTATGTCTTAGATATGCTTGTTTTTTAGAGGATGTGTTCCTTTTATATTGCAGATACAATAGATAAATGTTGGCTGAATTGTGTGGATTAAGTTCCTTTTATTGGAGTGCTTCTTATTACAGGCGTGTCGACATCTTAAAAACGGAGTGTCACATGATCCCCAGAGACAAATTTTATTGTAATTACTTTGGAGTGTAAGTCATTTTTTTATGTTTTACAGACGTTAACATATCCTCTTTCATGTGTTATAAGGTGTGTTGTTTTGTTACATAATGTCCTCTCTCTCACAGGCAGGTAGACTCACAATGGAGTTTGCTTGTGGTTTTGTTTATGTGCCGCCATCAGTGACTCAGAAGGATGGCCAACGTCCTAATGTCATCCAGCGCTCAGGTGTGATCCCTTTCAAACACTTATTCTTGTTTAAAGGAGCTTCATTTAACATTCTGAACATTAATATCTGTGTAAATATTCAGTGGAGTAATGTACCTGAGCAGAGAGAAGTTCCTTTCCTTGTGTGTGTTGTTTTTCCGAGCTTCTCCTTGCTTTGTTGACATAGCTTGGCCTGCCACGCGTGCTTTAAGTGCCTTTTTAATGCACGTGAGCGTGACCCACTGGTTAGCGCCCATAATTGCACTGCTTTCATCCGGCGGTTACAGCTGATAACGTTGTCCCCAAATGCAGACAACCAGCAGCAGTTAGGTGATTTTAACAGTAGATAATAAACTTACAGCGTATAGTCCAAACTGAAGTAATCGAGAATCCAGAGGTTAACAGGAATGGGGCAGGAAAAAGATGCATTTAGGTAGAGATTCATGTTCAGGTAGAAGAGGCTGGAAGCAACATTGACAAACTTTAGAAAAGGGGCTAGTATATATGTAGACACGTGAGCAGGGAAATGTGGGAGTCAATACCGAGGGCATCTGGTGGACAGGTGGAGAATGGCAATGACTGCAAAGCTTCATGGAAAAGCATGGGCCTGGGGAAGTAGGCAAACTATAGAGGCAGCTGTCGTGACAGTCAGTCTTAGATTCAAAAAGCTTCTTTGTTGACTCACCAGTTTGAAGAAATCCACTAAAGAGACACAAAGCTTTCATTGTGCAGCCACTATATCTGAAACGGTCACGTCACCAGCTGTCAGGTCCATTCTCTGCAGGATGGCAAAAGAGGTTCTGGGAAATAAAGGAAGTCAGAAGTATAAGTTAAGAGAAAGATTAAAGGAGTAAATTCCAATACTTATTATTAAAAACTACTGATTTCTAAAAGTAAATGCCGACTCAGTTCAGCAGAGCTTTCTGAGTTGTTTAAGTACCATTATGCATTATGTAATGTGACACACACAACCTATCCTGTCTATCTTAGAGGACAGAATCCTTTCAGATACTCAGCTTTTATCACTAAAACCCATCTGCCACCTGAGTCACATTTATTCACCGCATAAAGGTCATCGCTGCACCAGTTGTTTAATCTGTGCTCCCATTTCTCTTGGAAGAAACTGTTCTCAAATGAACAGCCACTGTATACTTATTTTGTATTTCTTTGCTTTTTAGCTCTTCTTCCTCGTGTTAACCGGATTCGTCCTCGCAATCCTCCCCCTCCTCCTCCAACAAACTCTGCAGAAGCCAACTCACTAAAGTCACCCCAATCTCACCCAAAGGTCATTGAACAGCTGGAAAGGAGCAAGGAAGTGAAGAAGGCTGTGAACCCCACTCCCTTTTATGAAAATGCTGAATTTCAAAATAAAGTGGGGGAAGCTTCTTCCCGCAGAATAACTCCTCAGCAGTCACCTCCTCGAAAAACAGGTATTGTGAATGTAGCAATATTAATGTACATGTATGGCTGAACAAGATCAGTTAATATATTATGGTATTATTTTAAAAACCTTAGATGCAATTGATATCCTTAATGAGTATTTTAGTGTTATCATTTAAGCCGCACTCAACTGAAGGCTACCAAACAAGTGTAAGAATCTAAACAAATTAAATAAAAGAGGCTTTATTTTATCTGAAAGTTTGGTTCTCTTTGTTTGAAACAGTAAGCTGTATTGGATTGGCACATCCCAAGAGAGGGGAGAATTTGGGTGAACTAGCCCTTTAGGACTATAAGGACTTGATTAATAGTCGGATATTGAGCTGCTGGTGGTAACGCACTGTGATTTGTGGTCCACTGCTCCTATGAATTCCAATGATCTGCAGCAAATGAGTGACAGTTTATATTATTTGGGTGAATCATTCCTTTAACACACTGCTCCTCTCTGCTTCACCAAGCTCTTCTTCCACCACACATGAGATCTTCAGCAAACAGCCAGTCACCTCCTTACAGCCAGCCACTTGTTTCCTCCAACACCAGCAGTCAGACATTTACCTACGACCTCCCGAATGAGCCAGATTTAAAGGTGCGTCCTTGGGACCCGAACTACTCGTACGCCACACCAGAAGGCACAGGGGTGGCGGTGAAGCTGCCAGCTGAAACTATCAAAGGTAAACAGACAACTTTTGTTTCTAATGCATTCTGTTTTTATTTGACAGTATGGAGGAATAAAAACATCATCCCAGTTTTATTCTGTTCTGCTCTCATACCTCAGTCCCACTTCTTCCTCCGAGACCTTCATTCATGAAGTTAATCCCAGAGTACATGTTGCTGTTGCCTGCACCCCACTCATCTACTTCAACATCTCCGAAATCAATCTCAGACACATCACTTGTCCCATCACCTACTAGTAAAGGTAAGTGCAACAGTCTCTGTCATGCTGTCAAAAGAATAACTCTCATCATGAACGTTTTACACCACCAGTGTTTATTTTTAATGCTCTTGTTGTTCCCAACTCAGGATCAGCAGATAAGGGGCCTCTACCTGGGAATCCCAATGTGCTCCTTGTCAGTTTAGGAAAATTACTCTCAGAGGAAAGAGGTCAGTAAAACTTTTGTCATCACCATAAAACCTCCATTATATCCCATTTGTTTTATTTTCAGTCCTATTAGCATATGATGACATTGATGTTTGCATATTTCTAGCACAGACCACAAAAGGAGATCCCACCTCATGCTCTGAATGTGGTGCTGTGCTGGAGTCCTGCTACGTCAATATGGTAATTACATGCTGTATTTCATTCAATCTTTATTCTGAAACTGATAAGTAGCAACTCCATTCGGAGTCATTGATTTTGAATGTGAACAATAACTGTAAATCTCCTTGTAATCACTACTCCGAAACACAGAGCATAACAAGCACAAGCCTCATTTATCATAACATAATGAAACAATGGATAACTTGGGTTTGTTTGATTGATACAGACTGCAGGCAGTGTGGAATCCTTTAATGTCTGTAATGACTTTCAGTAACAGTAATCTTCTCTCCTTATGCTGAACTACAGGTTAATGAGTGTTACTTCTGTCAGCCCTGGGAGCTGACCAGCACTCCCAGTATGCCACAGTGCCACCAGGATGCCCTCTCTTGGCTATACCCTAATGAAAAGCCTGACTGTGCTGCTGACGGTCTGCTGCTCCTCTGCATCGACGTCTCCGGCTCCATGAGCGTCACCTCTGAGGTAAAACCACATGACCTGACACTGATCTGTTTACCGCTGGTATCATTAGGCCATTTGAGACATCTGGGAATCTTTAATACATCCTGTGGTGTTTCAAATGATTAGTCTCTGTTGTTTTAAGGTGATAGAGGGAGGACAGCTTGTCCACAAAACCCGTCTCCAGGTGAGTATTTTATATTTTAACCTTGTATGACTGAAAAAAAACTGGGATTCTTAACATACTGTAGGTTTGCTTAATAATCAACATCTACAAAATGAATATCAAAATGCTGTTTGTGCAAAGATGCTATTACGATGCAGTTGGTGATATGGTATTATTGTGTTCAAACCAGTTTGTTCTGGAAGCCGTGTTACAGTGTGTTCAGAGATTGAGTGAGCAACAACCTGACATGCGAGTGGGACTCATCACCTTCAACAATCAGGTACATAAATAATCATCAGAGGCTTGATCTTCCCAATAGATTTGTATGTACATTTAGCTCTTTTGCTTATTTTTCAGTGAACTATTTCTGTCTCTTAAATTTGTGTCTGACGTATTCTATTGACACATATAGAATGCAAGTGAGCACAAAATGCAAGTTATTACTGCTGCTTTTTTTCATCCCATATAATGTTTGTGTTACCAGGTGACAATGCATGGAAATGAAAATTTGACATCACATTCCCTGAGCGGTTCTGAGTTAACTGATCGCAACTTTCTGAAAAAAACTGCAGCCGGTTTCCCAACTCCACCTCCACTCTCACAGACCAAGGATTACTTACAGAGACAAGTCATGGGGTAAGATTTCATATTTTGATAATATAAATCACCGTATTGCATGTTTTCTGGCAGTTCAGTAAATAAATCATCTTTAAGAAATAACCATATGTTAATCCGTTTTTTTAATACTCAGTGAATTAAATACTTAGAAAGTACTAGGTATTTTGTGAATTCCCAGCCATTACTGACTTTGTTTATATGCTTGCACCAAATAACAGAATAATTGGATTAAGACAATACTTTGATTTAACTACACTGTGGTGGGTAATTAAGCAGAATTCTTATTAATAGAGATTTTCTGTCTTTTTTTCAATCAAATTGACGACATATCACAAAATGTCAATATATGTTTTCATTATGCTATGATTCGATTGAAAGAGTATGCATTCATAAATCATATTGAATTACCTCCCAATTATTGTGTGTTATAAAACTTGAATAACAGATGTCTTTTTTGATTTTTCTCTTGTTGAAAGATTATCTGACGGTGGGTTCACAGCTCTCGGTCCTGCTGCGCTCCTGACGATTACGATAGCCTCCAGACAGCCAGGGTCCAATGTAGGTTTTGTCTTATTCACAAGACCATACAATTGTATTTGTATGTATTAGCCCATGTACTATATTTTACATGTGACCTGTAGTACATGATCCTTTCATAGCACTGCACACTTTAGCTGCACATAGTCAGCAAGACTCATGCATACCATAAAGTGTTGATGACAATATGAAGTTTTGTTTGTTGATCTTAATCAGTATTTCTGACTTCTTAAGCAACCAATTGTCATTTTTCATTTGTCTATTCTCTAAATACAATCCTGACCTGCTATCCCTTTTGATCTCGAAGGTGATTATCTGTACAGATGGAAAGGCCAACACAGGGTTGGGGAATCTGGAGGTAGAGGATGATGACACTCTCCTCTCATCCGCCATCTTCTACCAGGACCTGGGGGATTATGCTGCCAATCAGGGGTTGGTGTTTTAATACATATTACAGTTCATATTGTATTATAGTCAAGTACTGCACTGTTATGAAGATCACACTGAAATGTCCTTCTTTCATTAGTGTGACAGTGTCTGTGCTGTCCATAGAGGGAACAGACTGCAGGCTGGATGAGCTGGGAAGACTCGCTGATCGCACTGGAGGGAAAGTAAGATGTGTTGTGATGAGTGTCAACGTTATTTTTATATTAAGTACCAGTATTTTTTATTTATTACGTATATCACTCATTAGATCTTGTCATCTGTGCGTTTTGTCCCCTAGGTGGTGATAGCAAGTCCCAAAAGTTTGCACACAGAGTTTGAACAGATCATTGAGAACAGGATGATAGCTACACATTGCACAGTCATGTTACTGCTACCCAAATCACTGTAAGATCTGATCTGTATATACCTTAATAGTAATGTTTCAAAGTGGTCTAGTTGCAACATTATATATAACATTATTAAAAAGTATTGACTGATGTTCTCCTTTGGTGCAGGTGTACGAGAGGAGAGAAGGAGGCAGGACACAAAGGGACCAGAGAGGTGGGGAACGTGGCTCCAGATACAGAGATCACCTTCCAGTTTGGAGCCAATGAACATGACAAAGATGGTGAGAAAAAACTGTAACGGCATGTCAACATGACAGACTGGTTAGTTTGGTATGCATGACAATGTCTCACTGCTGACTTAATCTGTAGTAAAGTGCTTGAGTAAATTAATTCAGTCAAAATCCATCACGAGAAATCAACATGTACTTTCTCAGAAACTTTCTCGGTTTACATTTTTTTTTTCTGTGCTTCCCTTCAGTGTCAGCGCCAGCCGCTGGTAGCCGTGTGTTCATTCAGCTGCAGATCAGGTACAGGCAGAGGGAGGGACAGACGATGCTCAGGGTGATCACCGCAGGCCGGGATGTTACTGATGAAAGGTGATAATGATGTTTTCATAATTACAGTACTTCGCTTACTCTGGGGTTTTAAGATTACCTCACATACACACACACCACTGAGCTGTTGCTTAAACATTATTTTCATTATCGTCTGACATCTTTAATCAACTAGGAGTTTTCACCCTGGAGACAACAATTGATTAGATGTATTATTTTACACCAATCTCAATGAACCTTTAAGTAAAGTGTTTGTGAAAATCCAAGGAGACTGGCTGTTGCTGAGATAAAGGGCCTTTTACATCATACTGAAAGGATTGCACCATGTAAATCGCATTTCTCATCCATTCTAACATTTTATCGCACAGTAAATGAACCTCTCAACTGGGTCTATACTGAATGAAGGTCATGCAATTCATCGTCTAAACAGCTACAAAGTGGCCCCTGTGTGTGTTTGCACAGAAATGATAATGGCAAAGCTGAAGCTGTAAATGTTAAGAAGCACTCTTCTGATAAAAGTGTGACCCTCCTGCTCAGCTCGGCGGCCCTGTCCTCTCTCTCCATGGCCATCATTCAGCTCAACTCGTCACAGGCCGGCGCCGCTCTGGCTGTCAGAGGACGCTTCCTTGACGCCAGGAGGGAAGGAGAGGTGCAGAGGAAGCTGATCGAGAGAGCGATGTGAGTAACAGGAGGGATGGAGGAAATTCTGGCTGACAGTAGTTTGTGTGGGCCACATGTAGAATGAGAGCTACTTAATCCTTAGGTCTGACAAATGGATTTAATGAGGGCATATTATTTTTACTCAACAAAAAAACTAGGAAAATGATATTACAAAAGGATAACAAAAATATGAATTTACATTATTGTAAATAATACATTGGATTACAGAAACTGAGAGCAAAACTCAACTTGATGCAAAAGTGACATTAAAATGTCAACTAAAGAGCAAATGCTAAATACATCAGATTTTTCTGATGAACTGTTGATTAATAATATTCAAGATCAAACTGGTAAATATTGTTTTTTCTAATTCAAGGGCTCATAAGCAATGACCCTCATTTTTGGTTCATTCATTCAAATGGATCATTTTGAGTTTAAGCTTGTTTTTAAGGCTTTCATTTTCTTTTTTATTCCTTTTGATAAACTTGATTTTATTATAGAAATTACAGTATGTGTCTGGACGCATGCTGTTTGTTTATTAAATGTACTTCTTAGGCCAGATACTGTACTGTACAAAGTGAGTCTGCCTCTGTTTGCAGAGAGTATAATCACAGTGCAGAGGACCATCAAACATACCAAGAATGGATTAAAACCATGGAGCCAATATACAGCAACCAACATAACTACACAAGGGTGAGTTTTTACCATATTTTAATCAGCTTCAGTGTCTAACATTGGTTAAAAACACAACACTAAACTCTTTTGGTTTGTTTTTTACAGAGAAAATCTGTCGATTCAGACTTAGAGGTAACTCATGTTGTGTTCTTTATAAATTATACTGTTTAGTAATTAAATTCTTTGCACGTTTTACTGACCATTCCTCCTCCCACCAGTCTCTAACAGACGCTGGTGCAGCGCTGCTCTACACTATGAAGCACAGCAACAGGAAGACCATCGTACTGAAGAATAAACATAAACTTTAACCAACTGTCAGCCTTCAGATTTCATCTAGTTGGAAGCAACTCAAGTCCTGAATGACAAGGACAAACACTGCTGTTTGATTTTTATTATCTGGCTGAATAAATATCCCTCAAATATTTCACAATGTAAATAATGCATTACAGGTTATATAAAAAAAACATGGTTATCTGTATCATAAAGAAGTAAGACTTTGTATGAGTTATTTCAGTGTGTTACATCAAATCTGCTGAGGGAGTATTGTATTTGACACTGTGGCAGAGTTTACACTGACCAAAACAGACAGGAAAAAACCTGACTCAGAAACACCTTCATGCAGCTAACACCTAGTTCTTTTTGGGTCATCAAAACACATCTCACAACATATATAAACTTCCAACAAAACAGTTATTATAGTTCAGAATATGATTATGTAATTGTGTTTTAATACGTGCAACTTGATTGCAGCAAACTTGACAAAGCAGCAAAAAATACAAACATACAACAGCAGCTAAGTATTATTATTTACTTTATATATGAAAACATAAAGTATATGCACTGAACGTTGTTCAGAAGATGCATCAATACATAATTAAGTGGCGGCAGGTTCCAAGAGAGCAAATGCAATCTCCATCAATACCCAGACTGATGCTGAACAGCCGACTGTGCCTCTGTCTCTGTGGAGATCTGTGACCGTCTCACCGCCGTGTCTTTGGACACAACCAGTGTTTGCTAAAAACAGGCTCTTAAGCAGATGCTGTCCCTTTTTCAACCTCTAGTTTGGTAAAGAGCAGCTCAGCCAGGAAGAGGTTCACCAGGCGACGCACGGAGACCCAAATCACAGGGAGCGACACTTGTAGGTGTTGTGGGTGGCATCCACCGCTGTCTGGAGAACAGGTGAAAGGCCTGTTATTATTGGTGCCATTATCGCTCCTGGCTTTTGTTTGGAATCTTAACAAAGGGAAAGTTGGAAAAAGGGACCCACAACTGCTGAAATTGTTATTACATATTTCGGACAGATCATTTCCCTTTTAAATCTAGCTTAAATTTCATGTGTGTTCGGAATTCTTCTTGAAGTATAAAATCAACAAAATGTCGTTAAGATCACACAGAATTTAATGATGATCATTTTCTCTGCCCCGAATGATTATGGATCCCCCGTTTTTAAATGGGATGTACCACTAACTCATCTTAAAAAGCTTTAAGGAGCATAAAGCTTGAAAGCTTTTCATTAAAACATTCAAAAAGGTCAAAGCAAATATATCCAGCTGTTGGTATGCATGGATTCCCGTGGTACTTCATGTAATTCACCATACATTAATAGGAATGAAGTTTATATCAGTAAGAGAGCTTATACGCTTTGCGTGCATTCCCAAGAAATAATTTTGTCATTGCAATGTATTTTTTACAGTTTCACACCAGATGTTGTGCTGACTTGACTTTTCCTAAGCAGCTGCCTTTTCAAAATTGAAGATGCTCCTGACAAAGATAACTTGTAACAAAAAAAATTCTAAAAAAACATTGGAACTATTTACACAATACTCGTTTTTTATTTGAGTAAAATGTAACTCAACTGATTTTTTACATTCCGGAATGCAATTGACTTCCTTATTTTTTACCCAACAAATTTATATTAAATAATTCTAATACATACACAGTAAAACAGTAACGTTTTGTTCCTACAAAATGTAAATTAAAGGAATTTAAAAGCATCATAAAATACATTTACCTGAAATCACAACATCTTAAGTGATCAGCATACATGTTAGCAACACCATATTTTTATGAAGAGATTACAGATAACAGAGTAGATATTTATAGTAGGCTACTTATAGCATATATGTTTTTTTGTTTTTTTTAAATGAACACCATATGTAACATCTTTGAAATATCATGGCAATGCAAAACAGTGACAAAGCACTGACAATTTACATAAAGGAAACTCTATTTTGAGTTTTTCTTGAAAAAAAGTTTTCCTGTAAAAGAACACTTCATTAGACCCATCATCTAAAAAGATGTAAGGTCCATGGCTAAATATTTGTGGAATAAAAACAAAAACATTAAAAGAAAACAGCTCAAAGTCCCTCTTCTTTGATCAAGTACTCAGTCACAGGTACAGTGACCGGAACTGTCGGGGAAATAGCGCTAGGTTCAACCGTGGAGGGGGATACCTCACTGGGGGTTGGAGGAGAGGGAAGTGGATCAGTGTGAATAATGTTTATGTCACTGAGTTGGCTTGCTGGGACAGGGTCTGCATGAGTCCGCAAGTGCTTGCGAAGATAGGCAGCAAACAGGAAAGCTTTGCCACAGTGGGGGCAGCTGTGAGGTTTACTGGTGGAGTGGATCTTCTGGTGTTTACGCAGTCCAGATTTGTTGAGGAAGCCTTTGCCGCAGCTGCTGCAAACATGAGGCCTCGGCTTGGGATGCTGCTTCTCGTGCTCCTGCAAGTCTGCCAGCTGTGCAAACTCTGCCTGGCAGGTTTCACAGACATGTGAGTCCACAGGCACGATTTTGTTTACAGCCTGAGGAGTGGAGTCAATGGAGTGAAGATTCTCATGCGCCTGAACTTCATCCCAGCTTCCAAATGTAGCATCACAGTGAGTACAGGAGAACTGAGGGAGAGTTGTGTGGGTAGTGAAGGCTGAGGCTGACCCGGCCTCCGTCTCCTGTTGTTGCTGTTGTTGCTGCTGTTGCTGCTGTTGCTGTTGTTGCTGTTGTTGTTGTTGTTTTTGCTGCTGCTGCTGCTCAGACTGCTCAGCTAGATGAGTTCTCTCATGTTTGCGCAGGCTTGAGGACACCACGAATGACTTCAAACACTCCTCACATTTGAAAGGCCTTTCTCCAGAGTGCACACGTCGGTGCTTGTTGAGGCTGGAGCGCTCAGCAAATGACTTGTCACACTCAGTGCAAGAGAAGGGCCTAAGACCCGTGTGGACAAGCATGTGGCGGCGCAGATCCCAGGACGCTACAAAGGCTTTGTCACAGCTCTGGCATTTGTAAGGCCGCTCTCCAGAGTGAACACGCTCATGCACGGCCAGATCGGCTGGCTGCCGGAACCTCTTGGAACACTTATCACAGGGATATGGTTTGAAACCCAAGTGGGCTCGCTGGTGGCGACGGAAACTTGAGGGGTCAGAAAACATCTTGCCACACTGTGGGCAGAGGAACGGCTTCTCACCAGAGTGAGTGCGGAGATGAGACTGGTAGGAAGAGAGCTGGGTGAAGCCTTTACCGCACTGCTCGCACTGGTAGGGTTTGTTCTGGGAGTGAATACGCTGATGGCAGGCAAGGGAGGAGGAGCGGGAGAAGGCTTTGCCACATTCTGAGCACAGGTATGGTTTTTCTCCAGTGTGGGAGCGCTCATGGTTTTTCAGGTCCTTCAGCTCTGTGTACGTTTTCCCGCACTCATCACAAGCGTACGGTCGGTGGCCTTGGTGGTTCCTTCTGTGTTTCCTAAACACAGAAGGATCTGCAAAACTCTTACCGCACTCAGCACAGAAGTATGGCTTTTCTCCCGTGTGAGAACGCATGTGCACCTTCAGTTTAGACAGGGTGGGGTAGCTCTTAGAGCACTGACGGCAAGAGAAAGGACGCTCGCCACTGTGCTGTGTCATATGGATCCTCAGGCATATGGCTTGCATAAAGGCCTTTCCACACTCTGTGCATACGAATGGTTTCTCCCCAGTGTGAGAGCGGCTATGGTTGCGTAGCTCTGTGGGTGTCTTGTAAGCCTTGTGACAGTCGGGACACTGAAAGGGGCGCTGAGCTGAGTGAGTACGCTCATGCTTTGAGAGTTGAGCCTTGCTCGAAAATGTTTTAGTACATTGAGAACACGAGTGCTGTTGCTGACGATCCTTTACGTGTTCCGAGAGCTTGTGGCTCCGCAGAGCTGACAGAGTCTTGAAAGCCTCTGTGCATGCAGAGCATTTGAAGGATGGTTTGGCTTTTGGAGGCCTGCCTCTGCCGCGTTTTTTTGCAGGCTGATCCCTCCCCAGCTCTTCCTCTTGTTGGCTCTCTTCATCCTGTGCAGGAGGGGTGTACTGCTCCACAAGAGGGGGGTTGCCAGGCTGACGAGAGGCCATCTTTATACCTGCAAAGACATTTTTTTAAAGACCTTTGTAATAAGTATGTAAATAAACAGATTATTAGCAGCATAAGACTATGAGACTAAAAGACATCAGGTTTAAGTCATTGGCTATGATAGATGAGAATTAGGAGAGCAGATCGTGGCAACGGCTGATGAGGATAGACTTGAAAAAAATCTATGTTACAATCATAATAGAAATATTTTGGTATGCATTAAATCACAAAATGGCTGGCATTAGGACCTCAGGGACAATAAGCTAACCGCTTTGATGCCAAAGGAAGTCGCGATGCGATGACAGAGACCACTGTGCATAATTGACTGACATGTGCCCGAGGATCAAAGATCACCAGTAAGTGTGTTGGTGATAACAACAGCATACGATATGTACGTATTATTTCTTTGTTAGCGCTCTTGCTAAACACTTTAACTAACTCAAAATGGCTGGCTTTAGGACCGGCTGCACCAATTCACTCGACAGTGTCGTCATCATAATGACCGAGATTATGCGGGATGGCTTTGGTTAACATTAGCTGCCTTGTGTGCATTAAATAAACGAAGACATTTCTTACCAGAATCAGGACATTAATAGCTGGATCTGTACACGACTGCATTTGCAGTGAGACAAGGTGATTGCTGTCGACTGGCTACAGGGTGGGGGACGGCGCTAGGACCATGATGACGAAAGCTCTCGGCAAGCCAAGTGTGCAACATTTTAATGCGCGTAATGTTACAGAATATCAGGATAAGACTAATAATAAATGTATTAAAACACCCTGGTAAAACATGCTGGTTCATATGATGCGAGCAGGCTGTTTGCCATATTGGAAACGTGTGCCAAGCTGAAGTCAATAGCAGAAGTGGCTAATGCTAAGTGAGCTAACGTAACACTAGACGGCTGACGTGCTTTGGGTGTTTTACGATAACCAGCAGCACAATGTTAACATGGTGGTTAACCTAAGTGTTTGGGTTAAATTTGAGTTTAATGTTTGCTTTGGGATTTATTTAACGCCGAGCTCGCCGCAATTATTTTTAATTAAACTTTTCGTCTATCGAGCGAGAGGGGAAGCATTTCACTGCTGCACATTTCCTGTTTCCTAGCAACAAGAGCAATGTGGAAATGGGGATGGAAGGAAAAAGACAATTGGGAGAAAAGGGGGGGGTTGCCCTTTATACAAAAATAACGCTTTTTAAATAAGGAATGAACATTTACCTCCGGAGGCTGGCGTTGAATGAGCACTGCTGCAGGTATTTAATTTGACACATTTGCTGACGTTGTGACTCTGCTTTTAAAACGACTTCTTGGCTTTTTGGTGCAATGTTTGTTTAGCTAGTTAGCCCTGGCGATGCTAGCTGGGAGCGCACTCACCTTTGCACACTATTACACACATCTAGCTGCAGCTGGCCGGCTCGCTCGTCCTCACAACGTGATGACGACGAGTGTGTTCGTTCTGGTTTTGTTTACAATGTCGGAGAAAATGTTTTTTGTTGGAATGGCAATAAATATATAGAGAAAGAGGCGTTTCCCGGTTTATTGACATAGCTAGTTCAGTTAGCCTGCTGCTGCAGAGGGGTAGGCAACATGTTGGGCTGGTGACCGTTTCTAGCTGCTTTCAACTTAATACGTCGGTCCATGGTACTAGTTACTTGCTGGAAGTGTTGCATGTGATCTTAAATATAGTGTTGTGTATTTACAAAGATGCATTGATTTAAATCAGGGATGTGAGCCATTTACTTTATGAGATTTTCGCTGATGCTACAGGAATTACAAGGTTATTTGTACCTTCTGCAATGTATACATCATGGCATAAAGCTGAATACAGTTACATAGATTTTTTTTTTTATGTTTTCACCACAGCCCTAACTGGTATTTTTTCTTTCCTCAACAGCTCAATTTGCCTGCCCCTAAATTTAAGTCGCCCTCCTAATTGTGTGGAACTGGTTCTCAACATCTTCTGCCATGTTACGTCACTGGGCACTGCTCGGACCTTATTAAAAATCCTCTTTGTATACGGACATTAAAAGCATCTAATGCATTTCCCCTTTGCATTTTCATACACTCTGTGTCTGGTGCACTCCGATAAATTGCTACCTTGTAATGGCAGAGCAAGACCCTGGCAGGACAACAGGTTTTCCTTGCAAACAATGTGGCATGGTATGTCCCAATATGCCCAGTCTGCTCGAGCACATGGACGCTCATCTTCAAGAAGAGGAAGAACGCAAATTTAAATGTGATGAATGTGGACGTGGTTATAGGCATGCTGGTAGCCTAGCTAACCACAAAAAGACTCACGAAGTGGGTTCTTTTCAATGTAACATCTGCGGTAAAGAAAACTCCAATGCTTTGGCCCTGAAGAGTCATCTCCGGAGCCACACTTCACAGAAAAAGTACTCTTGTGCCGAATGTGGGAAATCTTTTCGTCTGGCAACACAGCTGTCCACACATGAGAGGGTTCATCTTGCGAGGCGAGTAAAGGAGCAGACGTTTAGGAAGGTAGACATGGAATATCCCACACATGAAAACAAAGATGAAATTGAAAATGATCTCAGTGAGCAGTCGGCCAATGTCCAGATTTCTACAGAAAATAGCCCAGCTGACGACAAGATGGAGGTTGTTTATAATGCACAATCCGAGACCTCTGATGATGCAGAAAATCGACCTTTCAGATGTGATTTATGTGACAAGTCATACATACACCATCGAAGCCTGACCAATCATAAAAAAACTCACCAAGTGGGAATGTTTGAGTGCACAGTGTGTTTCAAGCTGTTCAATAACATGGCTGCCCTCTATAGCCACCAGAGAACTCACAAGACAAGAAGCGGGACAGACCCTGATTCAATGAGTGGCTCATACACAGACACACCACTGGGCCAGTTTTCACCTGAGAGCCAGGATACTCCAGTAAATTTTTGCCATTTGTGTCAGGTACTTTTCCCCAATGATGAAGAGTTCCAGGAACACATCCAAATGCATAACTCTTCCTCTCTGTCATTTGGTCATCATGATACTTTGTCAGAGAACCACAATATATCGTATGACAACAGTATTGCTTCTCCAGAGTCAAATTTTTATGCATCTCCTATAAATAATGTTCCCTCAGTATCATCAATAGATAATCATGGAGGCTTTGATCAGCCACAGGAGCGGTTAAGAAGTAACGGCCATGTGTACTCCGACTGCCTCAATAATCAAACACCCCCTTCCAACAGCACTCAGGGAGAACCCCCAATCATAGATACAAGCATTCTCAATCCGGCCCTGATGCACACACAAAACACTGAGAATGCAACTGAACCAGAAGAGACTTCATCTGTAGATTCTGATCGTCCTTTCAGGTGTCAAATATGCAGTAAAAGCTACCGGCACTCTGGGAGCCTCATCAACCACAAAAGGTCACATCAGGTCGGGATTTACCAATGTTCCATCTGCAGAAAGAGCTACCCTCATCTAGCTGCCCTAAAAAGCCATCTTCGTCTTCACAAAGCTCAGTCGGCATCTTTTGGTCTCAACACTGAGGGGGACTGGCTCTCCTCAGAGCCTCTGACTCTCGATAACCAACAGAGCTGCTTCTCCTCTCAAGACGAGGAGGAGGAAGTCACTACTCCTGTGCTTGGTGTGGATCAGGAGAATGGAGTGGACCACAGCAATAGAGCGTTATACCATGAGCAGTTTAAACAGGACTTTTCCCAGGATATCATGCATCTACCTCACAATGAACACCCAACGCAGAGGCACATGTGTGCAGACTGTGGGGAGACATTTGCAGATATTGCAGGGATTAAGTCTCACAGTTGCCCACTGCTACAGCAGCAACACAACACTACTAGCAGTGACTATGACAGTAATATCAATTTCCAGGACAGTAATGGTCACTGTGTCATTGGAAATCCAGCGAGTAATGTCGAGTGTCACGGTCTGAATAGCCACGACCAAAGTTACTTTGAACAGAACTTCCATGACGATATGAGCATTGATCAGCTGAATGGTGACGGAGAAGGTGGTAGTGCTGACGAGGATGATGATGATGACGATGGAGATCTTTGTCAGTGCTCTATATGTGGAAACAGCTACACCAGCATGAGGGCTCTCAGGAGCCATCTCCGAGGGCACACACAGGCGAATGGTACTCCTGCAAGCTCAGGGCCTTCCTCCATGTCTTCCCATGAAGAAATGAAAGAAGATGAACCCGGAGAGATGATGATCTGTAGCACATGTGGAGAAAGTTTTGCCAATAGGCAGGACTTGATCATTCATCAGGTTCTACACAAAAAGGACCAGGTAGATAATGTAAATCATGTACATATGAACAACAGTGGTGTATCTGTAGGAAAAGAAGAAGCACAGAGTATCATCTGTGGCAGCTGTGGCATCTTCTGCACCAACTACCATCATCTTGAAAGCCATGGTTGCACAGCTGAGAGGACGGATGAGTCTACACATGGAAAGGAGGAAATTCAATTAAATGATGTTTCCCTGAATAAAGACATGAGTCACAACAAAGAAACTCTGGATTCCGAAGATCGCCAATACAAGTGTGATCAGTGTGGGCGTTCATACAGACACGCCGGCTCCCTCCTTAACCACAAAAAGTCCCACAAAACGGGTGTGTTCCGATGTCTCATCTGCCAGAAGCGCTTCTACAACCTGTTGGCCCTTAAAAACCATCAGAGGTCCCACTTTGATATTAAGAGGTTAGTTCCAGTAAGGATACACATCATCCATGCATGTAAAATTGTTATTCATGTTGCACACTGTTAACATTTGTTCGAAATTATGAGAAAGTGTTAAACCAAAAACCTTAAAGTTTCCTGTAGAGTCTTTATTTTTTGTGTTGCTGATGTGTTTTGTCATCATGGTTGCCTGTTTTGCAATCCGAGAATTCACCATATGCCTTGTCTCCTCCCCCAGGCATACTTGTCATGAGTGTGGGAAAGCCTTCAAGATTCAGAAACAGCTACTGAATCATATGAGAAGGCACAAAGAGAACCAAGCCAAAATCCAAGATCTCAACAACCAGATCCAGACTCTCATGCAGATGAATGGGACCGGGTCAGATGATGGAGGAATGCAGTCCCTAACTTCAAATGCCAGTCAGGCTTTTTCCTCCTCCCGACGCTGCAAGCAACTGCGGGGAGGTAAGAGAGGACAAACAAAGCGGGAGACAGCAGTCAAATCAGAGGACACAGGTGACCAACGGCCTTTCTCCTGTGATCAATGTGGACGCACGTATCGCCACGCAGGAAGCCTCGTCAATCACAAAAACTCTCATAAAACAGGCGAATATTACTGTTCTGTTTGCAACAACTCTTACTCTAATCAACTAGCGATGAAGAACCACCTGCGCACTCACTTAGCATATAAAAAGCACTCTTGCCAAAACTGTGGAAAAGGCTTTAGGGGAAGGAAGCAGCTACTAGCCCACGTCTGTACAGACCTCAGAAAGGATAGGACCAGAGGCAGGAGGGGCCTAAAACCTAGGGCATTTAAATGTAAGGAATGTAAGCAGGCCTTTCTCTCTGCTGACCAACTGACAGCCCACACCTGCGATGGACGTTCAGGCAGCAGTGACGCAAAAACAAATGTGTCTACAAATAAAGAGGAGCGACCTTTCACATGCAACATATGTAATCGCAGCTACCGTCACGCAGGCTCTCTGCTGAACCACAAAAACACCCACAAGACGGGACACTTCAGTTGCTCCTTCTGCTCTAAGCCTTTCACCAACCCCATGGCTTTACGCAATCACACACGCATCCATACACAGAAGAAAAAGTATGTCTGTCTCACATGTGGAAAGGCCTTCCGCCTCGCCAGTATCCTGCACAACCACCAGAGGGTCCACAATCGCGTTGCAAGTCATTTCAGCTGTCCTGCGTGTGGAAAGAGCTTCCAAGGCAGGTCTGGCCTGAAGAGGCACCGCTGCCGCAGAGGCCAAGAGAACTCCCCGAGAGCTGGAGTTCAGCAGTCAGAGAGGGGAGACAAGTGCTTCATGTGAGTTTATGTGTTAATGTTAACTCAGTATGTAAGTCTTGTTTTTTTTGTGTTTTTTTATCTATTAGTCTCCATCAGGGGCTTTCTATATGTTTTCTTTTTGTTTAACAAAGCTTTCCTGACCCTTCTGATATATTTGTCAGGCCAACATATCGTCTGATTTAAGCTTACAGCCGATATGTTACCAGAAATTGTAGTAAACAATGTTAAAGATAAGTTCACTGACAAGTTTGTTTTTTTAAATTTAAAATATCCTGCCTGTTCTATATCTTTGTGACAACACATGTTGGCCAGAGAGGCTGTCTGCTCTCCTCCCAGCTGTAGTCTCCCCGTGTGGCGGAGAGCACGGACCCAGCGTTCTTTTTCTGTTACCAGTGTAACATTAGTTTGAAAACATGTTGGAATTAGCAAGTGAACATTAGCTAGCTAACTAAGCAGCTGCTTAATATGAAACATGAAACAACTTAATGCTTCATCCACACACTCTTGTTGCAGCGTAGGAAAACACATTGCTATTGCCAGAGAATTGTCAAAAAATAAATAAATAAAAGTCATTAACACGGATTCAACATATGTGCTTACGGCTTAATTTCCTTACACAGAAAGGTGACAGCAGCCTTGTGCTGTTAATGTAATGCTATGCAGTGGTTACAGAAAAAACGACAGTTACGTTTATAGCTTAAAAACACATTTAAGGATCATTTTTAACAGTGTTTGTTTATGTTTTTGTGTTAATGTTAAAAAACTAATATAATTATAGATATCAGCCTTAAAGATCCAGTATTGGTCAGGCTGTTATTTTAAAAGTAAAATAATGTTTTATAATAGTACAAGTTAAGTAATATTAAGTAATTTGCAGGTTGATTAAAAAGTTAAATTAGTTGAACTGTAATATCAGGCATTGAATATGAACATATCCCTGCTGCAGGTGTGATCTTTGTGGGCGCTCCTACCGCCATGCTGGCTCTCTCCTCAACCATAAAAAGACCCACTCCGAAAACCTCCACCACTGTACCTTGTGTCTCCAGACATTTCCTGATCCTGTCACTCTACAGATACACTCCATGATGAGGCGTCACTGCTGCCCAGAGTGCGGCAAGACCTTCTGTCTAGTCGCACACCTGCAGAGCCACATGGAGGTGCACTCAAAGGACCAGTCTGTGGTCTGCAGCCCTTGCCAGCAGAGCTTTCCCAACACAGCTAGTTACCAGCAGCACCAGGACACGCACCACAGGGCTCAGGACCCCTATCAACAAAGCATGGATGAACCTGTAGATAACAACATTTGCTGGGACTCAGGAATAAGTCAGACGATGGGGATCGACGTGATGCACAAGCAGGTTCCACCACCTTTGTCCCACATTCCAGAAAGCATCACAAATTCACAGATGAGTAACGAGTCTCCTGGCACAGAGGAGAAGAGCCACGTCTGCGAGCATTGCGGCCGCACTTACCGCCACGCCGGCTCCCTCCTCAACCACAAGAACAGCCACAAGACGGGCTCATTCTTCTGCTCTGTCTGCCAGAAAGAGTTCACCAATCTGATGGCTCTCAAGAACCACCGGCGCATTCATACAGAGCCCAAGCGCTACCAGTGTCTGGAGTGTGGGAAGGCGTTCCGCGTGTCCACACAGCTCATATGTCACCGACGAATCCACACCAAAGAGAAGCCCTTTGCCTGCCTGCTGTGCGACAAGAGCTTTTCCAGCAAGTCCAACCTGCGGCACCATCAGAAGATGCACCAGAACAGCCAGACCTACGACTCGTCTTTTAGCATGGATGCTAACGCGTTTATGGACTTAGACATGGGGTCTTTTCTTTAAAGTTGGATTCCAGATTGTACAAGAGAAGAACACAGTCCTTTTATTTATCAGTTTTTCATCCCTCTATCAGTAATTGTAAAACAGTATTTTTTTCCAAAAAAATTCTCCTTGTTTATGACAGAAGCTACCTTGAGGACTTGCACTTTTCATTACTGACTTCCAGTCTTACCCCCACAAAAGATGGTGACATCATTCAAAAGACTCCAGAGGGTTTATCAGTCAGCTTTTAATAAGGCCTGAATGTTGTCCATAAATACACAGGATCCCAGAGTACAGGACGGCTGATGAAAGTACTAGTCGGCGCTCAATCCTCAATCACAAACAACCCAACCAAAGTGAACAGAAAAGTGCAGCCCAGGTCCATGCAAGAACATAAACACTGATAACATGTTTTTGTAAGACAGTACTGTTCTAACAGTGATCTCGCCTCTCTTACTTTGTATAATCGTGTTCAGTGCCTCTGTAAGTTCCTTAGGAAACGAAATATACAAACTATATATATCTCTGAATCCTTTTGTTAGCTTTGCCGTCAGTGTCAAAGGACTGCTCACTTTCCTTTTGGATTGCACATCAGGCAAGCCTGTTGTTATTAAGTCAAATACCTCTGGGTGTGTCAAAAGGTCAGTGGCAAAGCTATTTTCTGAAATCATATTATCAAGTAAATAGTCGTACTGTTAATAATATTCACGTTGAGTGACATTGTATGCTAAAAAAATGAGTTTTTTATTAATTTATTCCTGTTATTTTATGTGCATATTTTATTAGAAGAGCTTTTTATGAATGTTGTAAAAATCTGTCTTCTAAAACTCATGTAGCCTTTAAGGAACATCCATCCATCCATCCATCTTCCGTAACCGCTTATCCAGTTAAGGGTCGCGGGGGTGCTGGAGCCGATCCCAGCTGTCAATGGGCGAAGGCAGGGTACACCCTGGACAGGTCGCCAGCCTATCACAGGGCAGACATATAGAGACAGACAACCATTCACGCTCACATCCACACCTACGGGCAATTTAGAGTCTTCAATGAACCTAAGCTGCATGTCTTTGGACTGTGGGAGGAAGCCGGAGAACCCGGAGAGAACCCACGCTGACACGGGGAGAACATGCAAACTCCACACAGAAGGTTGTCCAGCCGGGGAATTGAACCCGGGCCCCTCTTGCTGTGAGGCGACAGTGCTAACCACTACACCACCGTGCAGCCCTTAAGGAACATCATCTGTCAATTTGTATTTGCTTATTAGTTCTTAGTTACAACAGGCAGGAATGAATGAGCCAAACATTATTGGCAGCACTCAGGGTAAACCTTGCAAAGGAACATACCTGATGTGTAAAACATTGTAGATAATCAGTTTCTGAACTGAGCATTTTATCTTCACTTGTGCCATTTCAACACTTATAATTTAGCTCATGTAACACTTGTCAGTTGACAGTCAGCTGCAGCTCCACATGCAGTGCATGCTGTTCAATTAAGATTAATCTTGAACCTTTGAGAAGCCTCAGTTATGTTAAAGTGCCAGTGCCTAAAATGTAAGTCAACTGTAGCAGTTAAATGTGAACAAACCTCCTCTCACTGTACTTGTTATAAACTGTAAACCACAATGTTGATTTTATATTGTCCGCAAAATTAGATTTTTTTTTTTTTTTTTTTTTTTTTTTTTTTTTTTAAATCTATCTTCTGATTTGTGAATCTCCTCAGCCACAGACAGCCAAAATGTTTAAAATAAGTCGATAACAGAAGTATTTCAACTGTGATGTGAAAATGGTTCTTTTTTGTCTCCATGAAGTTTCTTACCCCACAAATGCTTTTTATGAATCAAATAGTGTGCCGATGTATTTTCAAACTAACAAATATGTGGGCAAAATGCCTAATTTCTGCCAAGCACAAGTATTGCTACAAACAAACCAGGCTTTATGGATGTGCAAAGACGAACCAGTTTCATCTCCACTGTCAGGTCCATGAACCATTTTATGTTCTTTAAAAATGTGCAATTATTGATTAATTTGTTTAGTTTTTTGCCATGTTGCTAACATAATTGTGGTTTATTTTCACAAATCAGAAATCTAGCAAAAGGGATCACATGGCCCTTGTTTTTTTTTTTATAACAATCTGAAATTTTCTTTTCTTTATGCCTTATACATTACATTTCATGTATGAGTATGTTTGGCACTGGTCAGAAGTATAAAATACCTCATGGTAAGTCCTGCCTACCTAGCAACTACTTAATGCCTCATGCAGCTTAAATGTAGAGAATACACTGTAACTATAGATCTAGTTATCAACTGTAAGACATGGAATGGATGAAGCATCAATTTTAAGGTTTTACATTGTAGTTTCAAGAAGCTGTTTTTTTCCATAAAATGGTTGTTTTTCGCTGCAGTTTGTTGTTTTCAGAGTTATATTTGCACATTTATAGATGAGACACTTGTAGCCTAAGGAGGTCAGGAAGTTTAGAATAAGGCAACCCAACCTGTTGTCGTCTGTCGGGGTGTCGACGGGCAACAAGTCGGCTGTTCGATAGTTCACCTCACCTTAGTTTGCGGGTAGTAATATTTAAGCAATATGCTGAAAGTATTGTTTCAGTGCATGAACCAAGAACATATTTGTTTTGTCTTTCCATTGTATGGAGTACGGTGGCATCAGATTCAGTATACCTACCTACACTAGCCTTGATAACATTACATTACATTACATTACAGTCATTTAGCAGACGCTTTTATCCAAAGCGACTTACAGGAAGTGTATTCAACATAGGTATTCAAGAGAACTACTAGTCACCAGAAGTCATAAGTAACCATGCCATCTGCCGTTTTCTTACATTATTTAAAATCGTACGTGTATTAATTAAGATTTAGATGATCTTACTATAACATATTTCCTTATGCCATGGTAGCCTACATGTAAAACGACACATTCACATTTGAGTTAAAACAGTAAACTTTTTTTTTTTTTTTTTTTTACAATGTCCATCCAATCTCCCTGTGGCACTTAAAACGTTCACTCCTCTGTCATTGATCACAATCACAGCCTGGTATTTGTGGCGTGTGTAAATCTCAGAGTTCTCTCTGTAAATATTTTAAGGAAATGATCAGTCTGATATATGTACATTCAGATTTTCTTCAGCAGGAGAAAACTGCTATTGTGTAATAAAAAAGCATATACAACATGTTTGGATTTATTTGATTTCAATGCTCAGAAATGTATGCTCACTATTTAATTCATATTTATATAACTATTTTGTCACTATGGAACGTAGATTTGTACTTCTTTGTTAGGACCTAGTTTAGAAAACAAGCAAATTATTAAAATAATTAAAATGAATTAAAAGACTTGAAGAAATACAATGTGTTTGTTTATTTTCAAAGATCTTCCAAGTGATAGTCAATTTAAGTATATTGGATACTATGTGATGGTTTTTTTTTGCATGTTTGTACAATATCTTATTTTATTGTATAATATACTGTGACCTTTTTTCATGAAGTGTCATACTATGACCGTTTAAGTGACATTCTTTAATATGAAATTAAAGTTTTTATATGACATACTATACTATGAAATTTGTATGACATATTATACCATGACTTTTATGACATACTAATAGATTTAAAGACATACGCTGACTTTTTAATGAAATACTATTCTTTGATTTACATGTTTTATAACACACTAAACTGCTATACTTTTTTCAACATATTCTATGATATTTTTGGGACATACTATACAATGGCATTTTCTGATAGACTATACTAAGTCTTTTTTCATCATAATAAACTGGCTTTCTTTGACATACTATACTATGACGTTTTTATGGTTCTCGTTAAATGTGGCTTTTCTTTCTAGGTACTATACCTTGACTTTTTTCCACATAATTTAATTTTGCTTTTTCAAGTTTTTTTTTCCACATAACATCTTTGTTCTCCACATACCACATGTTTTTTGTTCTCAACAGACTTTAGAATTACTTTATTTATTTTTTTACATACTCTGACATTTGAATCATTTTCTTTTTCAACATATTGTCCTATTAGTTTTTTTCAACTTGGCTATTTATGACATAATGTAGCATGACGTTTTTTCTGCATGCTACATTTTTTACCTTTTTTGACATTTATTTATTTAGAGTTAGCCAAGAGGCAATTTTGTTCATCATCTGTTGTCCCTGGATAGATATTACAAGGTCACCCTAAAAAAAAGAATATAAGTTATAAGTTATTCATCATATCTCCTTTATAAGATTGCAGATATAATAAAAGGAGAGACAATATTTATAAAAAGTAGAAACATAATTTAGGGGCTGCACGGTGGTGCAGTGGCTATCACTGTCCCCCGTGACCCTTAACAGGATAAGCGGTTACGGATACTCTTGTAAAACATTGTGAAGTACTATGTAGTTATTTAACACAGAGGCACATAAAACGACACATGCAGAGCAAATTAATTAGGGATAATTATGTTAATATAAACATGGACTAAAGAAAAAATATGTTGCATTGTTAGACAGTAAAAAAAGACAGCAGAAGCAAAAAACATAAAAGAATACTGAGAAATCAGTCTGACACAGCAGAACAACAATAAAAGACATGCATGCAGGTAGATGAGGGTCGCTTGAAACTGCATAGACATAACATAGACAGAGAGGTGACAGCAGACAGGAAGGTTCAGATCGGACCGATGGAGGACAATAAGGTACTGTTATGTTCTAGTGCTGACTGAGCTGGGCACTAACTAAACACTTCTTTAAATGAGCTTTCAATGAACATTAGGTGTCCAGGTCTCTAATGGACACTGGGATGGAGTTTCATTCTAGTGTAGCTTTTACAGAAAATGCATACGGACTGAAAGCACTTTTCCTGAGCGGGGTAATGCAATCCTCTCTTGCTGCACCTCTTTTGAGCTGATATGCAGTTGTTATGTGGTTTTAAACTGTCTGAGCAGAGGAGAGATCAAGCTATTTATAATCCGACATAAGACAGACATTCACATATTTTATGGTGTGATTTTATTGAGTGTTCATACAATCACTGTAGTGGAGGACTTTTTTTCATATCGAGATACTAAACTTTTTTTGACATACTATACTGTGACTTTTTTCAAGATACTATTCAATGAATACTCTTTTCAGTATTCTTTAATGTGAATTTTATGATTTCTTTCGACTTACTATACTATTAATTTTTTTGACATAAAATATAAAAAATAATATATATATACACAATATTCCATGACTTACTTTGACATGCTATACTATGACTTTTTTGGGGGGACTTTGTAGAAAATGCTATACTTTTTTCGGCACAAGTGCTTTTTCTGATATGGCATACTATGACATTTTTCGGCACACTTTGCAATTACTTTTCCAATTTTTTTTTGACATAATGAAATAACTATACTATGACTTTTTTGAACATGCTATACTATGACTTTGTGCATTACTTTTTTCAGCATAATATTCAAAGTTTCTTCAACATGCTATCCTCTGACTTTTTTTAAACATAATATACCTTTTACGACATGCTATACTATGATATTTTTTTGTTGTTTTTGACATGCTATAGTATTACATTTTTTCAACATGCTAAGCTTTTTTATGACTTATTTAAGACAATTTATGCTATGATTTTTGACTTTTTGAATACTTTTTTCAAGAAACTATACTATGACTTTTTTAACATGCTTTACTATGACATCCTCATGTTTTTTATAACGCACTATACTATGACATGCTATTTATGACTTCTTTTCGACATACAATACTATTACTTTTTTATGACTTTTTTGATATAAAAGACAATGACTTTTTGTATGACCTTTTTTCCACATTCTATACTATTACTTTCTTCGACATGCTATACTGTAACGGGTGGTGTGTGCTATACTAGGACATTTTAAATTAGTATTCGACATCCAGAACTAGGACTTTTTTTGTCAAAATATCAAATTACTTTTTTAGATATGCTATACTATGACTTCTTTATGACTTTTTTATGACTTTTTTTATATAATAGACTATAATAGGCTTTTTTATGAAAATGTTTTCATCAAGCTATTCTATGATTGACTTTTTTTTGCTATTCTATGACTTTTTTCGACATGCTATATTATGACTTTCTTCAACATGCTATATTATGACTTTTTTCAACATGCTATGCTATGACCTTTTTCAACATGCTATACTTTGACTTTTTTCATTACTTTCTTTCTTTCTCTGACCATGTGGGATCAGATATACTTTGCCTTATTTTTCCTAACATACTATACTATGACTTTATTATGACCTTTTTCAACATGCTCTACTATGACTTTTTTCATTACTTTCTTTCTTTTTCTGACCATGTGGGATCAGATATACTTTGCCTTATTTTTCCTGACTTTTTGTATGACTTTTTTTTCACATTCTATACTATTACTTTCTTTTTTGACATACTTTACAATTACTTTTTTTCCAAATAATATACTATGACTTTTTTAGACATGCTATACTAGGACTTTTTAAATTACTATTCGACATCCAGAACTAGGATTTTTTTTGTCAAAATATCAAATTACTTTTTTAGATATGCTATACTATGACTTCTTTATGACTTTTTTTTAATATAATAGACTATTACTTTTTTCAGCATGCTATATTATGGCTTTTTTATGAAAATGTTTTCGTCAAGCTATTCTTTTTCATGACTTTTT
The DNA here is from genome assembly GCF_027596085.1 of Anoplopoma fimbria. Taxonomy (NCBI): domain Eukaryota; kingdom Metazoa; phylum Chordata; class Actinopteri; order Perciformes; family Anoplopomatidae; genus Anoplopoma; species Anoplopoma fimbria. The sequence goes on from NC_072453.1 coordinate 6,236,128, forward strand.
TTGCTATTCTATGACTTTCTTCAACATGCTATATTATGACTTTTTTCAACATGCTATATTATGACTTTTTTTTTCAACATGCTATACATGACATGCTATACTTTGACTTTTTTCATTACTTTCTTTCTTTCTCTGACCATGTGGGATCAGATATACTTTGCCTTATTTTTCCTAACATACTATACTATGACTTTATTATGAGCTTTTTCATGATTTTTTTCAACATACTATACTATGACTTTTTTCCAGACTTTTTTCGACATGCTATACTATGACTTTTTTCATTACTTTTTGCGACATGTTATACTATGACTTTTTTCATTACTTTCTTTCTTTTTTCGACATCTGACCATGTGGGATCAGATATACTTTTTTCCTTGCCTTATTTTTTTCCTAACATACTATACTATGACATATGAGCTATGACTATGACTTTTTCGACATATTATGAGCATTACTTTTTGCGACATGTTATATGTGGGATCAGATATACTTTGCCTTATTTTTCCTAACATACTATACTATGACTTTATTATGAGCTTTTTTTTCCATTTATTTTTTTTTCATTATCTTTCTTTTTAAATGACATGATACTTTGACTTTTTTTAACATACTATACTATGACTTTTTTCCAGACTTTTTCATGCTACTTTTTTTTCATTACTTTTTTTTTCGATGCTATACTATGACTATTACTTTTTTATACTTATTTATTATGAGCATGATTTTTTCAATATATACTTTGCCTTTTTTTGCTATAAAATGTTTTGACTTTAAGCTTTTTTTTCATGACTTTTTTTGCTATTATGACTTTATTATGACTTTAACATGCTTTTTTATGACTTTTTTCAACATGCTATACTATGACTTTTTTCATTACTTTTTGCGACATGTTATACTTTGACTTTTTTCATTACTTTCTTTCTTTCTCTGACCATGTGGGATCAGATATACTTTGCCTTATTTTTCCAAACATACTATACTATGACTTTAACATACTATACTATGACTTTATTATGAGCTTTTTCATGATTTTTTTCAACATACTATACTATGACTTTTTTCCAGACTTTTTTCGACATGCTATACTATGACTTTTTTCATTACTTTTTGCGACATGTTATACTATGACTTTTTTCATTACTTTCTTTCTTTCTCTGACCATGTGGGATCAGATATACTTTGCCTTATTTTTCCTAACATACTATACTATGACTTTATTATGAGCTTTTTCATGATTTTTTTCAACATACTATACTATGACTTTTTTCCAGACTTTTTTCGACATGCTATACTATGACTTTTTTCATTACTTTTTGCACATGTTATACTATGACTTTTTTCATTACTTTTTCTTTCTTTCTCTGACCATGTGGGATCAGATATACTTTGCCTTATTTTTCCTAACATACTATACTATGACTTTATTATGAGCTTTTTCATGATTTTTTTCAACATACTATACTATGACTTTTTTCCAGACTTTTTTCGACATGCTATACTATGACTTTTTTCATTACTTTTTGCGACATGTTATACTATGACTTTTTTCATTACTTTCTTTCTTTCTCTGACCATGTGGGATCAGATATACTTTGCCTTATTTTTCCTAACATACTATACTATGACTTTATTATGAGCTTTTTCATGATTTTTTTCAACATACTATACTATGACTTTTTTCCAGACTTTTTTTTTTTCGACATGCTATACTATGACTTTTTTCATTACTTTTTGCGACATGTTATACTATGACTTTTTTATGACTTTTTTTTTTCAATATAATAGACTATTACTTTTTTCAGCATGCTATATTATGGCTTTTTTATGAAAATGTTTTCAACAAGCTATTCTTTTTCATGACTTTTTTTGCTATTCTATGACTTTCTTCAACATGACTTTTTTCATATTATGCTTTTTTCAACATGCTATACTATGACTTTTTTCAACATGCTATACTATGACTTTTTTCAACATGCTATACTTTTTTTTCAACATTCCTTTTTTGACATTACTTTCTTTCTTTCTCTGACCATGTGGGATCAGATATACTTTGCCTTATTTTTCCTAACATACTATACTATGACTTTATTATGAGCTTTTTCATGATTTTTTTCAACATACTATACTATGACTTTTTTCCAGACTTTTTTTCGACATGCTATACTATGACTTTTTTCATTACTTTTTGACATTTTTTTTTTCATGACTTTTTTTTTTTTGCCTTATTTTTCCTAACATAGACTATTACTTTTTTTTTTTCAGCATGCTATATTATGGCTTTTTTATGAAAATGTTTTCGTCAAGCTATTCTTTTTCATGACTTTTTTTGCTATTCTATGACTTTCTTCAACATGCTATATTATGACTTTTTTCAACATGCTATATTATGACTTTTTTCAACATGCTATACTATGACTTTTTTCAACATGCTATACTTTGACTTTTTTCAACATGACTTTTTTTTCATTACTTTCTTTCTTTCTCTGACCATGTGGGATCAGATATACTTTGCCTTATTTTTCCTAACATACTATACTATGACTTTATTATGAGCTTTTTCATGATTTTTTTCAACATACTATACTATGACTTTTTTCCAGACTTTTTTCGACATGCTATACTATGACTTTTTTCATTACTTTTTGCGACATGTTATACTATGACTTTTTTCATTACTTTCTTTCTTTCTCTGACCATGTGGGATCAGATATACTTTGCCTTATTTTTCCTAACATACTATACTATGACTTTATTATGAGCTTTTTCATGATTTTTTTCAACATACTATACTATGACTTTTTTCCAGACTTTTTTCGACATGCTATACTATGACTTTTTTCATTACTTTTTGCGACATGTTATACTATGACTTTTTTATGACTTTTTTTTTTCTCTGAATATAATAGACTATTACTTTTTTCAGCATGCTATATTATGGCTTTTTTATGAAAATGTTTTCAATTCTTTTTCATGACTTTTTTTGCTATTCTATGACTTTCTTCAACATGCTATATTATGACTTTTTTCAACATGCTATATTATGACTTTTTTCAACATGCTATACTATGACTTTTTTCAACATGCTATACTTTGACTTTTTTCATTACTTTCTTTCTTTCTCTGACCATGTGGGATCAGATATACTTTGCCTTATTTTTCCTAACATACTATACTATGACTTTATTATGAGCTTTTTCATGATTTTTTTTTCATTACTTTTTGCGACAACATACTATACTATGACTTTTTTCCATTTTTTCAATGACATTTTTTGCTATACTATGACTTTTTTCATTACTTTTTGCGACATGTTATACTATGACTTTTTTCATTACTTTTTTTTTCATTTTTCTTTCTTTCTCTGACCATGTGGGATCAGATATACTTTGCCTTATTTTTCCTAACATACTATACTATGACTTTATTATGAGCTTTTTCATGATTTTTTTCAACATACTATACTATGACTTTTTTCCAGACTTTTTTCGACATGCTATACTATGACTTTTTTCATTACTTTTTGCGACATGTTATACTATGACTTTTTTATGACTTTTTTTTAATATAATAGACTATTACTTTTTTCAGCATGCTATATTATGGCTTTTTTATGAAAATGTTTTCGTCAAGCTATTCTTTTTCATGACTTTTTTTGCTATTCTATGACTTTTTTCAACATGCTATATTATGACTTTTTTCAACATGCTATACTATGACTTTTTTCAACATGCTATACTATGACTTTTTTTTTTCAACATTACTATGACTTTATTATGATGATGATTTTTTCAACATACTATACTATACTTTGACTTTTTTTTTCATGCTATACTATTTTTTTCATTACTTTTTGACCATGTTTTACTATGACTTTTTTCATTACTTTCTTTCTTTCTCTGACCATGTTTACTTTGCCTTATTTTTCCTAACATACTATACTATGACTTTATTATGAGCTTTTTCATGACTTTTTTCAACATACTATACTATGACTTTTTTCCAGACTTTTTTCGACATGCTATACTATGACTTTTTTCATTACTTTTTGCGACATGTTATACTATGACTTTTTTATGACTTTTTTTTTTAATATAATAGACTATTACTTTTTTCAGCATGCTATATTATGACTTTTTTTTATGAAAATGTTTTCTCAAGCTATTCTTTTTCATGACTTTTTTTGCTATTCTATGACTTTTTCAACATGCTATATTATGACTTTTTTCAACATGCTATACTTTGACTTTTTTTTTTCATGACTTTTTTTTCAACATGCTATACTTTGACTTTTTTCATTACTTTCTTTCTTTCTCTGACCATGTGGGATCAGATATACTTTGCCTTATTTTTCCTAACATACTATACTATGACTTTATTATGAGCTTTTTCATGATTTTTTTCAACATACTATACTATGACTTTTTTCCAGACTTTTTTCGACATGCTATACTATGACTTTTTTCATTACTTTTTGCGACATGTTATATGACTTTTTTCATGACTTTTTTTGCCTGACTTTTTTACTATACTATATAATAGACTATTTCACTTTTTTCAACATGCTATATTATGGCTTTTTTATGAAAATGTTTTTTCATTACTTCAAGCTATTCTTTTTCATGACTTTTTTTTTCTACTATTCTATGATTTTTTCTTCTAACACACTATACTATATTATGACTTTTTTCAACATGCTATATTGATGACTTTTTTCAATGCTATACATGACTTTTTTCATACTTTGACTTTTTGACTTTTTTCATTACTTTCTTTCTTTCTCTGACCATGTGGGATCAGATATACTTTGCCTTATTTTTCCTAACATACTATACTATGACTTTATTATGAGCTTTTTCATGATTTTTTTCAACATACTATACTATGACTTTTTTCCAGACTTTTTTCGACATGCTATACTATGACTTTTTTCATTACTTTTTGCGACATGTTATACTATGACTTTTTTCATTACTTTCTTTCTTTCTCTGACCATGTGGGATCAGATATACTTTGCCTTATTTTTCCTAACATACTATACTATGACTTTATTATGAGCTTTTTCATGATTTTTTTCAACATACTATACTATGACTTTTTTCCAGACTTTTTTCGACATGCTATACTATGACTTTTTTCATTACTTTTTGCGACATGTTATACTATGACTTTTTTCATTACTTTCTTTCTTTCTCTGACCATGTGGGATCAGATATACTTTGCCTTATTTTTCCTAACATACTATACTATGACTTTATTATGAGCTTTTTCATGATTTTTTTCAACATACTATACTATGACTTTTTTCCAGACTTTTTTCGACATGCTATACTATGACTTTTTTCATTACTTTTTGCGACATGTTATACTATGACTTTTTTATGACTTTTTTTTAATATAATAGACTATTACTTTTTTCAGCATGCTATATTATGGCTTTTTTATGAAAATGTTTTCGTCAAGCTATTCTTTTTCATGACTTTTTTTGCTATTCTATGACTTTCTTCAACATGCTATATTATGACTTTTTTCAACATGCTATATTATGACTTTTTTCAACATGCTATACTTTGACTTTTTTCATTACTTTCTTTCTTTCTCTGACCATGTGGGATCAGATATACTTTGCCTTATTTTTCCTAACATACTATACTATGACTTTATTATGAGCTTTTTCATGATTTTTTTCAACATACTATACTATGACTTTTTTCCAGACTTTTTTCGACATGCTATACTATGACTTTTTTCATTACTTTTTGCGACATGTTATACTATGACTTTTTTCATTACTTTCTTTCTTTCTCTGACCATGTGGGATCAGATATACTTTGCCTTATTTTTCCTAACATACTATACTATGACTCTATTATGACCTTTTTCAACATTCTACAATATGACTTTTTTCGACATGCTATAATATGACTTTTTTCGACAAGCTATACTCTGACTTTTTTCATGACTTTTTTCAACATTAAATACTATGACTTTTTTAAAAATACTATATAATGTCTTTTTTTTCCTTTCTCTGACCATGTGGGATCAGATATACTATGCCTTATCTTCTAACATATTATACTATGACTTTATTATAATATTTTCGACATGCTACACTATGACTTTAATGACCTTTTTCAACATTCTACACTATGAGTTTTTCATGATTTTTTTCAACATCCTATACTATGATATTTTCATGGCCTATTATGAAATACTACACCATTACTTTTTTTTTGACACACAATACTATAACTATATCAAGGCATCTTTGTGTCATACTATAGTATGACTTTTTATTACTTTTTCATGACATACTATTGTGTGACTTTAACATATGATATTTTGACATAGTAAACTATTACTTTTTTTCTTTATTTCCATGACGGAATGTACTATGACTTTTTGGTATAATCTGTGTTTATGGCGTTCAATACTATAATTGGTGACTTGTGTCATGACTTATTAGATAGATGTTACCTAGCAGAAAATGGAGCAGTTTTAGCAGTTTGCATATAAACACGACTTGCATTTATTGAAGTTGTCAGTTTTATTGTGAAAATACATTTGGTACACAAAGCAGTTTATAAGATTGCATTACGTACAAGAAGCCAGTGCATGTACAGTATATACAATTAGAAATAGAATGCAAGAGAAATATGTGGAAAATGTTAGTTATTGCTCAGTATCATCGTTAGCTGGCCGATTGGAAGTTTAACAAAAATCTTCACTGGAGTCCCTTTAAAAATGTGCTTGTCACTCGCAATTGATGCAATACAACATCACAAGATACTTAAAAATAAATAATATTAAAACAAAAAAAATTAAAGAGGAAGTGTCTGTGTTTTAAGCAATTCTCTAATTTTCCTACCAAAGGGCAAGCAGTTTACCCACAAGCAGACAGATCCAAAATATGACCTGAAACATTGTCAGACACATAGAATACATCAGTAATTGCTGATGAATATAGAAAACAACCTGAACTAAAAAAAGAAATGGAAAACAACAACCCTGGCCACCATGGTTCTCGCTGGTTTCAAAGGCCACAAAATTATAAACAGACATCTCTACATATTTTGTGAGATCTGAAACGATTCAACAGGTCAAAGTTAGTATGCATAGTGATTGTGTAGCTCCACCAAAACACTGTAGGTGTACTTTTTACTACAGTACATTCCTCGTAACATTCCCACATTTTAGCAGTTTAGGATTGTGTGTCTAGCGTTCTGTCCCGTCCTAAAACACCGGGACAGTAATGAATGCATTCTAGGGTTGTGGTAGAGATAAATCCAGCTAAAATCTCCTAAAATCTAGTAACATTACAACAGACAATAATGTAATAACCTGCAATAAAGGGTCTTTGTTTCTTTGTCATCAGTAACAGTGAATGAGTACAGTTAATCAAAAGCTCTGTCACTATACCAGGCAACTAAAAGAGCAGGTACAAGCAGGTACTGGCAGGGAAGAGGGCTAGAATACATTTCACCTACTGTAAAAGTAGCTACATTCAAATGGCCTTAATGTGCCAAACAGTACATCTTACTCACATGTGATTTATCTTTAAGAGGCTGTTGTGGTAAATGACCGGAAGACCCCTTCAAACCCAGCTGAATAGCAGGAGATCCCACTTCAGCCCAGCAAGCAGCAGTAGCTGTGTTACTTTCATTGGAGTCCTACTGAAAAATACACAGGATTTGGAAAGCATCCTTCTCTCTGAAGAAAGAACTGTAGTTTTTTTTTCTGAATCAAACATCTGTAAAGCCACAACGGCCTCCCAGACATGGATATTATTTAACTGGAATATAAAGGCACACAATATCTGAGAACGATACCACTTATATAATGTTGTTACTATTCCTACAGAGGTGTGAGAGTTGCTCCTGTGGTCACTGTTGGGTCTACACTGAGTGAGAGAACTGAGCACATCTCTTCACTCAACAGTCACAATAAATTAAAATTGTCCGATTCTGGTGAAGAGATACCCTGCAGTCAGAGAACATAGCTCTGCAAAGAGGTTGCTCCATCCAGGTCTGAACCAGTCGCTCCTCGGTTCTGTCACATCTGTTTCCAGATTAGGATGAGGCTGTGAAGGCCATGACAACAATAACAGTCACAGTCAAATTATGGGTAATTAAAGGTAGATTCACATTTACAACAAACAGCATGCTTTGATTATGATCTGACCAATATGTACTTTTCAAGGATAACATTATATCGATATTTATGGAGTGAAGCTGCAAATATCTGGTTCTGATATTTAGTGGTTTGCATTAAAATCTGGCTTCATGCAAATAAAATGTGAAGAACAAAAAAAACCAATCAAACATTGATGCAATTCTTACATACTATATGTTTGTAGGTGCCATTGCTGGATTTACAGACTACAAAGTTAACTTGTCCACTCCTCTCTTACATTAGAAATATTTGGGTCCAACCCTTGTTGTGATATAGTGACAGTTATACCTACTGAAATGTTTAAGCCTGGTATAGCGGCCCAGCCGTTTCTTCAATGGGTTCTGTAATAAATCAAGATAAAAATTAGCATTTTTTTCCCAGCACCCCAGTAAAATTATTGTATAATATGTCATGAAAAAGAAACAATATAGTATTTCATTAACAAAAAGTTATAGGATATCAGAAAAAAGTCAGAAAAAATGGCCCGAATATAAAAACATAGTATGGTATGTCATTAAAAAGTCATAGTACACCATAAAATAGTCACATACAAAATCGTTAAAATTAAATTAAAAGTAATAGTACAGTTTATAATAAGAAGTTCCGAGAAAAGTCATCGTATAGTTTATCATAAAATATCATTAAAGAGGTCATAAAATTATTAGAAGGAAAAAGTCATTGTATATAATGTCATTAAAAAAAAGTGAATGTAAAATGTCAAAACCTTTCATAGTATAGTAGGTCATAAAAAGTCACAGTAAAGTATAGCATATAAAATGAAAGTACAATTTAAAAAAAACAAAAAAAAACATAATTATATATATATTATATATAATATGGCATTCAAAAGTCATATTATAGAAGGTCGTTAAAAAGGTCATATTAAAGTATGTAGGTAAAAAGGTTATATAATAGTATGTCATAATTAGGCATTCTTCGATTCCAGGGTATGTACTGTATTAGAAACTAATATAGAAAAAATGCAATTTGGGATTACAGGTAGTGATATAGGCCAAGAAAAAATGTGAATTATTTATTTTTTATCTTGTACACTTGTATATGTCATAAAAGCTTAATCTTTGATTTGAAGTTCAAAATATCTCACCACGTAGAGGTCGTTTGTGTGACTTGCGTCGATGCACCATGACCCCGATAATCAGCGCAGCACCAACCAGCACGACAGCCAGCACGGAGAAGCTGGTGATGGCTGCCAGTTTCCACACGTCAGGTGTCTCATCCACAGATTTACCTATTGGTTGTACAGTAAGAGCTTAAACTGCAAACAGTGAAAGAAAGTACATCACTGTATGACTTCATCGTGGCAAGAATTAATTTACATAAACTGATTCAATGTCTTACATGTGTTGCATGACGGGGTCTTTGGGTACTGCTTGCATGATGCACACGGCACACAAACGTCAAAATCTGGGTTCCAAAACTCTAAACTGCCACACTGACCTGCACGCAGAAAAACGTCAGATCATTGGTTCGTTAGTTTTAAGGGAAAAACATTTTCCCTTAATTTATTAAATATAGAACACTGCTTAAACCTTTGAAACATAATAATATGAAGGTTCCAGGATCACTGGGGCACACAAACCCCTCCACCACGATAAGGTGGCGATTCATTGGAACGGCTTATTTTGCATTATGCTGATGGCAGATGCCTAATCAAACACAATGCCACACAAGATATGCACACAAAATATCTCAATATGGAATTATTCCTTTAGTTATCCACTCGTCTTTAATCATGCACTCTACAGCCACTCATGAGTTTGTTTTAATCAGTAACTGTTTATGAATTCTTTATGGACTGAAAGAGTCAAAAGCATTTCCATTCAGTGTTGTTTTTCCCATCCATCCAAAGATGCACTTTATGGTTCCCTCTATAGATAAATGTCTTGTAAACAAGCTTTGTAAAAGTGTTTCATTTCAATTCAAACCAGATTTCTTTTTAGTTTAGGTTTAGATTTAAATTTTGTTTCATATTTATTCTCATTATTATCTACCCAAGATCTTCCTTGTTGCCAGTGGTTTGGTACTTTTTGTAAAAAAACAAACTAAAAAAAAAAAACGTTTAATGAAATCTTAAGTAAAGAGGTAAAAAATGAAACACCAAAGTATGGTTTACATTTTGTACTACCTTGTCATTTGCAAGTGCCTTCATCATGTCAAGTGTTGAAAGAAATGTTAGAATTCAGCTAATACAGTAAAATGTTTGGCTTTCTTCTTCTCATAAAATGAAATTGGGAAATTCCTATGGGTCAGAGTGATGATGCAACTTAATTGAAAGTGAGTGAATTACTCAGTAACTTTGGGTGCATGTACAGACAGTGCGTAAAGAGCAGGATGTGTTTTCACAGTGCTTCCGTTGAATTGTTTTGCGTCTGTGTACGTGTGCGACTTCCAGAGAATAAGCGAACACTGTGAGAAAGAAGTTGATGGTGGTTTAGCCTTTGCTTAGCATCTACCTCTGTGGACACAATGGAAGGCTTCATCTCTTTTTGTGGCAGCCAGACAGCTGAACAATAACAACTGTGCACTTGCCAGATGATAAGGAAGGAATTAGCCTTAAGATGTGACACAGTTAACACCAATAGCCGAGTGTAGAAACTGTTAATATTTAATAATGTGTAGTCTTCCCTGCAGGTTTCTGGCTTTGGTTAAGAGGCACGTGGGAATTAACCTTTCAAAGTCATGCATTAAGTAATAAATATTGAGACATCACGCTGAAAAACCTCTAGTAAAGCAATATTACAACACAAGTCAGCCTATGGGATGAATGAAACAATACCAGACACGACAAAGTCACATATAGAGAAACAAGGAAACAGATTTTTGATGGATAAAATTATAATAATCTTTCTTCCTTGTCAGTGTCCTAAATGTATTTGCATGGACACCTTTTTTTCTGTCCACCATTAGGAGCCACCTCAAGCCTGAAATGACTCATCATTTGTGGGAACTGTCATGTTCAAACTGGCTACTTTTATCACCACTGAAAGCATAACCAAAACTAACAGAGAAACAAGTCTGACGCAAACCAAAAGTAGTTCAATTAATGTGTGGGAAACTGTGGCAGCTTCAATGACAACATCACCGCGGTTTTAGCGTAGTGTTGCACATCATATAACAAAAAAGCAACAAGTTTCACTGTTTTCGTAAGTGTAATAACAAAAATATAGTAACAGTCTGACCACTAACATTCAAATGAATTGTAAAATATATTTTCTACTGTTATCTACTGTTAATGGAGCCTGATATTAGCCTGATATTACCTGATATTTAAAAGTGACCCCCAGAAAAAAGCCAAGGAGCCAAGGAGTAAATTTGTAGAGACCTGGTCTGGGGCAAAAACCAGTGTTTCATTTTTACTGTGATTTAATTGATGAATATTATACATCAAATTACTAATTTCGGCAAGATACTTGAACTGAAATGAGAGGTCACCGGGCCTAATGGATAAGTAGAGTTGAGTATCATCAGCTTAGCAATAATAAGCACACAACCAAATTGCTGGACCGAGTGCCCTATAGGGAGCATATACGTACAGAGAAAATAAAATGGGTCCAAGAATTGACCCATGAGACACCCCACAAGTTAAAGGAGCACAGTTGGAAACCTTGTCATCAACGGATACAAAAAAATTCCAGTTGGATGAGAAGAAAAACAGTTTACAAATATCCCAACCTATTTTTCCAGCCGATTGATTCATTTAGGGTGACTGACTGTGTCAAATGCAGCAGACATGTCTATAAGAACTAAAATGGCAATGTCACCCTGGTCACATAACACAAAATACCTGTCAACCAGACAGTAAAGGTCATTATTAAACCAGCTGCAGCCAAAAGGCTCTCGCTGAAAAAAATCATGTTTGAGGCACTTTGACCTCTAACTCTCTGGTTATGTTACAGCCACATGCTCAGACCCCAAGAGACTCTACATCCTCCACAGCCTGCAGAGCTGGGCTGACTCATTTTATGGCTGTGGTCACAGCAAAAATGTGTCACAGTTCTTGTAAGCATTTATCCAGATGACTACAGCTCTACATCATCGAGCAGGTCCAGCTGGTCTCCCGCACAAGGGTTCAAAAGGTCACAGAGAGGAACTGAGCCTTGACTGTTGGTTGACCTCCATCCAAACCACACCTGAGAGTGGAGCTTTTGACGCTCAAGGCAGACAATAACTTGAAACTGCTGACAAAATTTCTACCATGTTTCTGATATTGATCTTAACCTTGAGGTAGGGGGTGGGGTTCAGTAAGACTCCTCCTGATTCATTTTCACACATTCCTGAATGGCAATGCCTCCATCACACAGCATTTAGCAGCAGGGATTATTTAAGTTTCAATGATTTTTCACTTAAAATCCAGCAAAAAAAAACAAGTTTGGTGTCATTTTTTGTGTTCCCCAGCAGAAGACATTGGCATATCTCAGTATGTAGCTGCCTGACAAAGGCTGTTTTTGGGTGTGGGGGTGCTGTGTTTTGTCATGAACTAGAAGGGTGTGGGTGGACCAACAGCTGATGTCCAGATGTAGAGATGATTTCACATAGATAGAATCTAAAACACGCAAGCATGTTTTGATTAAGTGAATTTAAAATGCATTTGATGACTTCAGTGTCAGAGGAAATGGTCCTAACCAAGTGTAATCATTCAATAGTTTAGGCTCTCAGTGTAATCTCGGATAAATCCAAACTGTTGTGGACAAAGAGTCAAAAGCTTTTTAGTTTCTGTAAGACAATACAAATATATCTTTGAGGACACTGGCAGTGCAGCCTATCCATGCGTCCTGTCCGTCTTACAAGGGACACGGATGGATGGGGTGAAATAAGGCGATCGGAATGCGGAACCGGTGAGAAATGCTGCTGGTAAAGGAAGCGGCTTTGTGAGCAGACCCACTATCTGACTCCATTATAGGGAGACCAGACCAGCAGACTCTAGACCATGTTAACAGGAACAACAAACACCCAACAATTCCTCGAGTCAAATGTAAAAAAAACGAAGAGAAAAAAAACCGTGATGTCATTTTAGTTAAAAAAAACTAAACAAAAAAATGTTAGAATTGTTCTTAGAATAAAAAAGTTTATTTTACTTACTTTTCTGTGCGCTAACAGCATAGAAATTGGTCACAGCCGCTATAATAAGTCCGCACAGCGCACAGAGAGCGTTCGAAGCCATGATGTCTGCGGGTAGAAAGCTGCTCGCTGTCGGCTACACAATTCCCGAAAGTTCATCTGATTAACAATCCGTGCTGGTTTTCAGCATGGAAAAGCGAGCATCAGAGTGAGTCACCCGGAGGAGTCTGAGCCTTGTTTTAATAGTGCACACACCCACGCTAACAGTTCAACTCCTATGAGTCATTTCCTATGTACTGTACTGCTCGGATTCTCTGTGCGCACTCCCCGACTCACAGGAAACTCCTCTGCCATAGTATGTGGTCTTGTTTGCTACGTTTCAAGTGAAAGTTTCAAAGAAACCACCTCAGGTATGAAAGTTTAAATACATACATTTCATATTTTATGGCCACACCCTACAGGGTCTTCTCCACATTTTTTCTTTTTCTTTTTTACCAGTCTGTGTAGTCTGGACTTAATAGTGTTCTCATTGTTATTACCACGCCTGTCGACGTCATTCCCTCCTCTGTGCCAAAAAACACAACTCTCTGGCACGAGCCTTGGTCCCATGCACAGAAAAAGAGGAACAGCAACTGAGTCAAAAACAGATGACATTCAGTAGAAAAACTATCAGCTTTTAAAGCTTTTGGGAAAATCTGCTCAAAGTGAACACCAGATAATCTTTATCTTGGTCCACTTGAATGCTCTGTACTGTACAACTGCACTGTTGTTTTTGATTGGAAAACTGACATTTGAATAGTGTGTGTGTCCCTGACGCAGGGTGGTGTTATTAATGTCTGGGGCTGGGTGTTGCCTGATGCTGCAGCACAAATATGCAATAACAAAGCCAGTGAACTTACGCCTGGAGTGCTATCACGTTGGCCTCTGTCACAGTATCGTCTCATATATTAATGAAGACCATCAGTTACTACATCTGTGCTGTGTGGCATACAAATGATCACTTAGCACAAAGTCAAAACTACTTATTTATTTATGACAGGTTATGCATATTCATAAGTTAACAACCACTGCTAATGTATAACTACCTATCAATTATTATTTTTGCCAACATTCTAGCCAAATATTTAAGGAGTCTTACTCAACTGTTCCCAACTGCCTGATAAACTTTTCTCACATATTCACTCTTTTTCTCTGCAGCCTGGAACTTTTTTATGTGCGTTACATGGCGCGATCTGCCTTTCCCACAAGCGCTAACGTCAAACAGACGTGAACCAACCTCCCAGTAAATAGTTCACATCATGCGAACAGAGGAAAAGGGGTTTCATTGGATCAATTAGGTAAGAAGCATGTTGTTAAACAGATGTTTTTGTACTCAACTGTCACGGCTAACCTTTAGGAAAGCGGTCTGAGAGGACCTGGAGCAGCACAGCCCACTAAGGACACCCATATGAGCTGACTTTCCACTGCAGTGATTTCATCTGTAATGAGGCACTATAAGCTGCAGATGTTGTGTCAAACTCTCCAATAGGAACCATGGCAACAGGATGAACACACACAGAGGACCTTGCCCAAGGTGATCCAAACACTGCTGTATGCGCTGACTGAGTGCCAAACTAGCTGACGTCTCTCAGGCATTGTTATTACTATAGCTTAAACAACGAAGTTACACAACTCTGCCTGTTGTACTTTATATATTAGAAGCATATTTAGTTTTACACATGCAATCTATAAAGCATGGCTTCTTCTAATTTTGAAATTTTGCTATTACGGGTTTTCCAAAAAAACAGCATGACAAAAAAAATTCAAAGAAACGCTTCATTAAGATCAACCATGTACCACTGCAGTTCCAAGTTTTTCAATACATTAAAAAAAAAAAAAAAAAAAAAAAAAAGACATATTTAAAAGTGGGCCCAGCTTGTTTAAAGAGAATATGTGTCAAATGGCCTGAATGGCAAGGACAGAAAAACAGTGCAGAGCAGCTCAACATGTAAGACTATCACTGTGTGCACAAACAACTGTGTTTATTAACTACAGCACAACACTCAGTCAGATGTTTCAATATCTGTTTGGTCACCAAAATGGCAATGATGCGGTAAAACAAGTCTTTCCAAAGAGAGATTAAAACGGGGAACCACATATCTTCTGCTATCCCCAAACTGTCTGCCTCTTTGAATACATCTTCAGTTCCTTTGTCTTTTCTCTATCAGTGTCTCTCCTTTGGTTCTGTCTACTGTTTTCTTCTTTGTGAATTAGGTGATGTAGATGCGATGAAAGTCGTTGGCTCCGAAGGCACAATTGCACTTGGGGCACTTCCTCTGTCTGGTGTCGTAACGCATCTTCAGACATTCGTAGCAGAATACGTGGAAACACTTGGTGAGCACCGTCTCCTTGTCTCGTGTGTTGCAGCAGGGGCAGCGCAGCTTGGCCTGGAGAAAGATAAATACGTTGTTTATGGGCCAAATTGTTACTTGGCAACACTTTTATGACATGTATCTATTTATTGTGTGGTAACACAGTTAACAATTGAGGGTGTAACAAGTTAGCCTCTTGATATCCCCGGACTGTTATATTTCTGTGGAGGTTTAAGCTCACTTTCTGGTCCATACCCACAAATGAAAAACAAAAAAAAGGTGTAGTAATTTGTATTACAGCACATTACTTTCACTAGACTGTTTTAGTTCTGTGAACAACAGTCTATGGCAGTTTGTGCCAGTTGTTGGTGTTTTTATAACTCACTCGCCACTAACGGAGTGATTTAAGCCAAATGTTTCTCTGCATTAAAACAAAACACTTTCTTTTCCTAACCTTGTACTGGTTGATCTCCTCCTGCAGGATCTCATCAGCATCAGAGTACACCTCCACCTTCTTCTGTTTCTCCAGCTTCCGTCTCAGCCTCGATAGATCCTCCTAGAAGTCATCAGGAGAAGGGTTGTTTAAAACAGACTCCTGATGCAATCTCCCAATCAGAACATCAGGAGTAATTTTTGAGAGCTCAGAAGAGTTAATAGCGATATCCCCAGTGCTGAGAATACAACATACCTGTGCTCGTTTCAGGTTGCTGCTCTCCCTCTCCCGGGCGTTGCGGTTTTCAGCCACAGAGACCTGGATCTCCTTAAGCTTGGCCTGTGTGTGCTCCAGCTGCACCTTCAGGTCCTCTGCCAGCTGGGCAGCCTCCACCGCCTGCAGGAGGAAAAGAACCGGACACACTTAATAAAAAATAAAGTAACCTAATGAAATTCCTGAGCTGTAATGGCAGTACAACAAGCTTGAATAAAACCTGACATTCTGAGTCTATAATTTGTTCTAACTTTAAATATTCAGTCATGTACCAACTTGAACAACAGCACCATTGGTTTTGCATATTTATCTATTTACTGACTATTTACTGCAGATTGTGTATATTTTCCAGCTCTGACGACCATTTTCCACAATTCACGCACACAAGATGACCTCATTAACAGTGCCCCAGTGCACAGTTGCTGTCTTGACAGGTACTTGGGCAATGTTAGCAATTACTAAACAGGTGGGTTTAATTGTCTAAAAATGTAGCTCATTAATACAATGTGCTGTGGAAGGAACCCAACAAATCTTGGACGTCATTACTTTTCACGAAAATCTGAACACATCGGATAGATGATGTATACAATTTGATCCTCCAGATCCTCTAAATGTAGTGTTTATATTTAGGAACATAGACATCTGGCAGCAATTGAATCATTCATTGATTAGCAATCCTTAAAAGCAAGAGCTGACAAAATGATTGATGGCATTTTTCTTCACACCTTCCTCTTGTTGAGTTCTAGTGCTTGTGTCCGAACGGTGAGCTCTTTTTCCAGAGCAGCAAGTGTGCTCTGGAGGATGCCCTCTTTTTCCTCTAGCTTCTGCACAACCAACAGCTGGGCATCCACCTGCAGAGTGACGGCAACAGAAACAGTTAATACTTAAGTGCACTGACACAATGAACACCATAAATGCTGCACTTCCAGGTTAAGAAGTTGCATGTCACCTGGGTTTTGAATGAGAGAACTTGGTCAGCCAACTCCTCTTTCTCCTCTTTCAGCAGCTTGTAGATCTGGTTGGATTTGATTCGCTCACTCATCAGCTTGAAGTTGGCGTCATCCTTTTCACGTAGCTGCTGCAACAAGCGGCTGTTCTGCTCTTGCATGTCCTCGAAGGCTTGGCCTGTAACATCCATCTCACTGAGCAGGGCTTCCTCCTCCTCAAAAGACAGAGGAGTCGGGGATCAAAAACAATGACAAGACAACGACAGAAATGGATATTGCCTCTGGACTCCAGTATAAAAAACAGTGGGGCCTTAAAAATATAAAAATAAAAAGATTGAAAAATGAATCCACAGCATCTGCTCTTACCAACTTCTTAGTGGCTTCTAGATAAAAATTAAAATAAATCACGACACACAACTAAAATCAGATTTTTTGGCTAACCAATTTATTATTGTACTATTGTATTGTTATTTTCCTATGTACCAGTTTGTTGAGATAAGCACACAAGTGTCTGATCAGCATAATCCAATTCACAGTTGTTCATTTGTGAAATCATACTATTCAATTTTTACATTACTTTTATTTTGACTTTCCTAAGACATATAATACTATGACATTTTTATGACATACAATATTATGACTTTTTAAAACATTTGGCATGATACCGTACTATGACTTTAGCATTTTTTTCATAGCATACTATACTATTTCCTTTTTATGACATACTGTACTATGTCTTTTATGAGATTTTTTGTGGCATATAGTGCAATGACTCCTTTAACGATATACTACACAATGAATTTCTATGACATACTACTCTATAATTTATTTCATGACATACTCTACTATCACCGTTTGAATTTATATTATGACTTTATGTACTATGACATACTATGCGTTTTCATCATAAAACTGATATTTTTTATGGCATACTATACTATAACATTTTAAAGACATTTTTTACAACATGCTATACAGTGACTTTTTTAAGGCACTTTTTATAACATATTATGGACTTCATGAGATTTTCATTGGCATATTTTGACTTTGCATCTCGAGGTGCAATCCCACCTGTTTTTTTTCTTTGCAGCAAAATGTTACTTTTCTGCATTTGCTTTATTTTGGTTCACGTTGACCACTTACAAACTAACTGGGGCCCATAAATAAAAGTCATGATCTCACAAGTTGCTTGTTTATTGGATAGTTTTGCCAATCTGTCACCCAGCAAAGTTAAATGTTGGCAGCAAAATAGTTTAGTTACTGTACATTATACCAGATAAGGCAAAAGTGAAAAGCCGAGTTTATCAGGATTAGTCCAGATTGTTCAGATCTCAACATCTTTCCCCTTTTTGCTAATTAAATGTGATGGAAGAACAGTTAAAATAGCTTAATACACAGTCATAACTCTTTTTACACATTTCCTGTATTTGATTTAATAACAGTCTCAGTGCTAACTTAATTTTTTTTAGATGGTCTTAGTGCAGTTGTTTGCTTTGTACCAAAGTTCACTGGCATAATGGAGCTGGAATTGAAAAGAATCTCCTCAGGGCTCCTTGGGTGACAATAATAAGAATCATATTATGTGATAAGCATCTAAGACGTCAAGATCCTATTCAATGTAACACTAAGGTCAACAGTCGAATTAATATTATTGTGACAGTATAACATTATCTAATGTGGGTGTATCCTCTATCTACTCAACTAAGGTTTTAGAATTATTTCTGACTCACTAATGAAATTCCATGAGAGCTTCTCAGACAGATGAGTCAAGTAAATGAGTCTATATCTGACAGTGTTTAACATACTTTGAATTCATCAGGGTGCCTCATCGAAAAAGATTTGCCTCTCCCAAAATAATTGCATTTATATATTTTTTATCTTTAAAATGTAAACATGACCATTTCCGAGTATCCTCTCCTGTCTTGTTTACAAGTAAATCAATTCTTAGGTGCGTTGTGAATTATATTAAATAATAACATAATAATAAAATAAAATAAAGTTGTTGAACAGAAAAGAAAAATATGCAACCTGCTTATCAGCAGATTTAAATTCAAGGCCAAAGCATCAGCTTTCAATTCCTCTTTTGCCGTCTCAGATTAGTTGAACTTCTGTTTTAGGCAAATGTGATACTCATTGCACTACTTTTATTCTTAACACAGCTGGCTGGTTTATATTCTTATCTGGTGCTGCCCGAAGGTTTAAATCAATGTTCCATACAGGGCTGATGGTTAATGTCGCATGTCATGCTGGTCTGCAATTCCTCATGCGTTTAAAAGGTGGAAGAGGTTTTAATTTTATCAAGCTTTTGAACATGTCAATTTTCTGCTATGAACAAATGTTAAAAGTGCTGCATATGTTTATAGACTTCATTTCAAACTTTGGGTAAAAAGCGGTTTGATGTTTGCAATACTGGAAAATAAAAATAAATCTAGAGAGTCCTTTCCCATTTTACAGCATACATTTACTATGGTAAACAAAAAACATGTGGTAAACATGCTTAGCCTCCAGCCTCTGTTGCCACTCCACTTACATGCTCTGATATGTTTAAGAGAAAAAAATCCTACACACCTGCTTTGTGGCAGCGAGTTTCTTTTGTAGATGCTCAATGGTCTCTTCTGCCACTCGAATCTTCCTGAGGGCATCTTCATCAGCCAGCTTCTTGCTTTCTTTCCTCTCCCTCTCCTCCAGCTCGCGCACTCGCATCCTCAACTCATCCACCTGAGCAGTTCGAGATAAGGGTTATAAGGTGCAAAAAAATGTGCAACGGTATGATGCAGAGACTAAGACACCAAAGAACAAACCTCCGCTTTAGATTTGCGTTCAGCTGCCATGAGCTGCACTTTGTCCCTCTGCTCCTTTGGAGCTGACTTATACATGTCTAACAAGAGCTTCATCTCTTTCTGGGACTCCTGGGCTTTCCTGATGGGTTAAAGGAGACAAAGATATCACATTGAAAAATTGCAATCCCAGTAGTGCAGCTCATTTAGAACTTCTAAGTGTACATACATTAATTTGCTTAAATTCTTGCTGGTAAAAAGGAGCAAACTATAAAAATATAGATATGTAATTTAGATATAAGTGGATTAGAGTAGAAAAGGGATGTACTTGAGTTCTACTCTGAGCATCTTCAGCGTGTCCGAGTCCTTCCTCTTCAGCTCGTCACTGCGCTGCCTCTCTCTCTCGCGTTCCCTTTCTCGTTCTCGCTCAGTCTCCCTCTCTCTTTCCCTCTCCCGAGCCCGTTGTCTCTCCAGTTCCTTCCTCCTCTCCTCCTCCTCCTCCTGGTCCTCATCCTCATCTTTCTTCACGTCGATGCTGTCACTTGTTGTCTCCTCTATAATCAGAACCCCCGTGTCGCCACTTTGACAACGTAACTGTCAAACAAAGCAAAAACAATTTTAAGAATTCCTATATTTTACTGATTAATACAGTGACATTGGTTAGATGAAAAGTATCACTACTAATATATCAGTTTCTGTTAGGAAACCCCTCTGGATTTCAATGAATGAACACAGCAAACATTAGTCTGTGAATAACATAATTTACCTTATTGATCTCCATCTGTGTTTCCCGCAACTTCCTTTTATAGCGCTGCACGTCACCTTTCAACTGCAAGTTGTGGTTCTGAAGGCTGCTGATTAAGTGTCGCATCTCTCTGTTGATTGGTCCTGAGAGAGCAGAGACAAAGAATGAGCACAGTCAACGTGTGCTTTTTGATACAAATACATTGCTTTAAGTATATTCCTCACACTGTCGTAAACTCTGGCGTGAAGTGCATAAAACATAATCCATCTCTTAATACAGGAATAGATTTACAATACAGTATATGCTAATGCACCATACTATGGCATGACTTCCCATTCCTCTGCAAAGACTTGTTAATAGATGTGAGGGTGCGTTTCAAAAGGTACCTGCTTGCTCGTTGGCTGCCAGGTTCTGCTCAAACTCGATGCGCAGCATCTCATACTCTTTGCGCACCTGGGCCAGGGTATCCTCCAGCTGGATTACCTCAGTCCGCAGCTTCTTCTGAAGGGACAGCTCATCACTCTGAACAGTTGAAAACAGTAAGACATGTTGACATTGCTGCAGAGTTGTGGTAATAATACACAAATCCAGGTTTAAGTTGCTAGGACAAAGGCATTAAGACATACGGTTTGAATGACTGAGTTACAAAAAAAGTGCAGGGAGGAAAAATATTTTACATTTTCTCTGATGAACACCATTTTTCTTTTCTTAAGAGATCAACTTTGACCACTGAAATTTACCTCCATGTGCTCAATCTGTCGGAGGTGGGCATTCTTGGCAGTGAGCAGGAGGGCCCGAGCCTCATCCAGCTGGGTTTTCACCCCAAGGGACTCATTGTACAGCAGCGAGAATTGGGACTGTAGACATTTGTACTCTAGAGTCTCCTTCACAACCTCTTCTGGAAGATTCCGCAAGTCCATCTGAAAAACCAGGAGATGGCAGTGAAAGGTGAGCATTTGAAATCTGTAACCAAAATACACTGGCCCAAAACTATAATTTCATCAACAATGTTACAAGATGAATATAAAATAGGTTCTTGACAAACAGGTGAGGTGTTATCAATGTTTCTAATCAAACAACCAGAGATTGCATCTTTACCTTGAGCTTCTCACTCTCCCTCACAGCTTCCTGGAGCTCCACCTGCAGTTTCTCCAGTTCTGCCATGCGGCTATTAGCCAACTCCGCGTTGTGCTCCAGCTCTGCATTGAGACTCTCAAACTAGAAAAAAACAAAGACAACATGTCAAAGATAGGAGAAATGCACATGGAATAAAAACAAAGTTTTGCCAGCACAAAATGGCATCTGAGATATCAGGTAAGTTATGTGCCAAGATATTGTGATATTGCACACAAACATTACTGCAAAAGGGCTTCTGAATGCTCACCTTCTGAATGTTCAGTGTAATCTGGCCTCCAGGAAGTCCACCTGAGCTGCCGCCGCTGCTGTATCCAGACTTGAGCTGCAGACAGCAAACATAGAACATATGTAAAAAAATAAAACAACAAACAAGACAGAAAAACAACATGAAAGAACACAACACACCTACACAGTTTCTATGACACGACTCAGGTCATGCTGATCTTTTAACTTAAACCACTTTTTTCTTGTTTTTTGGGGGTTTTAGTAGTTTTGTTGGCAGATTTGGGTCCTAATATTAAAATTCTAATGCAAAGTTTTTGAATTCTAGAAATTGTTATAAATATGCATAGCTACTGCCCTCTAATGGTTGAAACCCTGCTTTTGTAATAGAATTTTGCTATTGGTTGATCTGGAGGCCGATGACGACTATAGTGGCAACTTTAAGCACAAACCAAACACGCAACGAGTATCAGGTACACATGACCCAGGCACAACGTTTAACCAGGCTGAATATGAAGAAAAGCTGAAACGATTGCATAAGAGTCTATGGAGCACAGCCGTGTAGTTGTGAGGCCCTGGTCGGAGCTGGCCAATCTGTCAAAGTACGTCACAACATTCGGTTGAAAAGTCAGCCAAACTGACAGACAAATTACGCAGTAAAGCTACCATGAGTGATTTAGGTTGCTAAAAAACCCACTGATCTTTGTTTTGATTTTGTTTAGTTTAGTCAGTGAGGCTTAATGCCCAACCAACGCAAATTTATTATCATTGTCATCGCAGCGTGCAGGTTTTCTTTGCATAGTAATAGCAGACACAACAGGAGTGCAACACTGGAGTTTATTTACTCTTAACAGTTAAAACGGCTTATGATAGCATCGACAGCGGGATGTGCATGAATAAGAACAGCTGGCTTTACACGCATTAATGCTCAGAGAATGAAACGCCCAGTGGACAGATTAAAAAGCACCAACACGCACTTAAGAAAGATGCAAGATGCACACAGACATTTTCATACAAACGCACCTGCTCCATTGCTTCTGCCAGATGTTTGTTGAGCTTTTGTTCTCTGTTGCGGAGTTTCTCAATGTCCCACTGCAAGTCCTCCACCGTTGTTTCCATCTCTGACACTTTGGTCTCGGAGCTGGTTACCTTGTCCACTAACTCATTGTACTGCAAAAGTGGCAAACACGCGACAACAGGCAATGGTTACATACAAACAAGTTTTTACAATATTCTCAATAATATACTCCAACTATTTCAGACACACACACACACACACCTCTAATGAACACACACAAGCACCATAATTCACTACACATGCTGAAACCCACTAAGAGAGCTTAGGAAATCGTACCTCCATGGACATCTTGTGGTGTCGGCCCTGCAGAAGAGTGGCCAGATCTCGCAGTCGAGTGTTCTCCTCCAGCAGAGTGTTATTCACACTGATGATGTCAGACTGGCTATCGTCCTCACATGCTGCCAATGGGGATCAAGATTGTTTGCCAAATTAGAGTGGAGCGAACAAGTGGCAAAAAACTCACATTTATCTACACCAACAACTTGATAATGACATATGAACCAAAAGTAGCAGTCAATAAGTTTTAACATAGGATAAAAAAGGTACTGCAGATGATCCTTATTTGTACGTTTGTATCACTGGCTTATCATATATGATTGTGTCAGTAACAAGCTTATTTCCAGTTACCTGCAGCTTGGACTTGCTTGCACATGTTGTCAATGTGGCTGTGCAGCCTGTCAAAGACACAGACCAAGCAGGCAATGGCTTCCTTGCTGAATTGCATGCGGTCTTGTAAGTGCAGGGTGAGCTCCTCCTCGCTGCTGTGCTCCAATATAGCCAGGAAGCCCTTGGCATTGTCACTCAGGGGAGCAGGGGGGAGTGATGCATCTGAACAAAGTAAGATGTGGTTATGTACGAGGTTGGTTAAAATCAGCAGATGATAAAATGATTTAAGTATTAAACTTCAACCTGCAGACAGAAAATTGGAAACTGTGCGTTAAGATGCGTTTGAGGTGGTTTCGCTTGACTTGAAAGTTGAGAAAGAGCATTTAGCTAATTATCAAATAATCTAAAGCATGCTTCTACTGACAAGTTTAATACAGACAGAGAGGTTAGAATTGCTTCATAATAGCCTGAAATTCTACAAGCTCTTTGCTAGAAGAGTCTCCCAAAAAGAAAAGGGAAGCTAACAGTTGCTCCCTTCACATCTCCAATGATTTTCTCTTGCCTTTAAAGATACTTTCATGAGATATTGTTATTGCCCTCTGCCATTTCCTTAATTTTCACAACAGGTGTAATCACTTTCATGAAATACACATTTAATCATCTTAAAAAATCTATGACTATCAGACATGGTATTGATATTTTGTGGCACATACAAGCTCTTTCATTTATATCTACTTGTGCACTCCACCTGTGTGATAAAGGACGGATTTAAGCGTTTTTGCAAAAGCTGCACAAAGTTGCCTACAAGTGTCAACAGCAGTAGCAACATAACAGAAAGATGGGTTAAGTTCAATACCGGATGGTAACTGATATAAAAATCTGAATGTGAAGTCATACCCATGTAAAAACTTTCATCTATCTATAAATATAAAAAATTGTCAGATAACACATTATATGGTCAGATTACAGCAGTACATTACATTACATAAATGCATACATAAATGCATGTCAGTGATGGAGACTTTACAGAGATAACTATGGTCTGGGAAAAACCCTGCTTACCTGTTGTTGAGTCCTGTAGCGGCTCTGTGGGTGTCAACAACTCTTCTGACCCAGTAGGAGGAGGGGGCTGCTTCTGCTCTTCCTGACGCTCTACCTGATGCTCCTCTCGCTGCTCTGCCTGCTCCCCCTCATTCTGGCCCTCTGGGAGTGGAGGTGGAGGCACAGCAGAAGCTGGAGAGGCAAGAATGACACCATCTTCTTCCATTTGTATGGGTTCAGGGAGAGGGGGCGCCGGTGGCGCAGGGGTAGATGTCACAGGAGTGTCTGGCTCAATACGTTTGCGTAGAACGTGCACATTCTCGTCCAACTGCAAATCAGAAGCACACGGATTGGAAAAGCATTACTTTGAGTATACTTTCAGTACCACAGAACTTGGAGAGTGCTATTACAAAAGCTGAGTCCTGCTATATGTAAGATATTTTGATTACTATTATGGTGGTGCTTCAACAGACTGAGCACAGTGAAAAATCCTCTAATTTGCATACACACAAACAAAATATTTTTCTTTTATAGAAGTTCAGGTTAATTCAAATCATTGGATAACATTCACATTTGCATTTGTTGTTGTTGAATACCTGGTGGCTTTGACAGAATCATTCTGAAATCAAGTTTCAGCTAAAAAAAAAATTAGTATAGTTAGATTAAAACAATGTATTCATGTGAAGAGGTACCTGCGACCAGTAGCGGTTGACAATCAGCAGGGTGGTGTCATCAGTGGCTTGTCTTTTCTCCAGCTTCTCAATTTTCTCTCGTAACTCATCCTCCATCGTCTGCCTCTGCTCCAAGCGCTCACACAGCTTCTTATTCTTGAACTGGAGGACCTTCATGTCCATTTCCTCCTGCACGGAACAAATACAAACACCAAAGTGAGGAGTTTTAGTGGTCCTGATTGTTGTTTGGCAAAAAATACTTAAGATTAGCTACAATGTGTAAGTCATCCTGGTGGAAGTAGTGGGATATGGACTACAAAAAGTGACCTGTGAGTAAACACCAATAACTTACCGTAGAGGAGACTCCAGCTATGCGTATGGGCTCAATCAGAGTGGTTGTGGTTTTCTCCTCTTTTTTGCTTTTCTTCTCAGGTGGGCCAGGGGGGCTGTCCCCCCCCGGGGGACGTTTTCCTCCCCCAGCACCTGACATCTTTCCTTCCCCTGTAAGAAACCAAACAACCAAACATGACATGAAATATTTGCGTCGGTACAGCTGTGAGAAAGTTTCTAAACTAATTATTTTAATTAGATTAGTCTGAAAATGGTAAACTCATTCATTTGATGACAGTTAGCAACAGCATTAGCCTTGCACTACAATCACAGGGCCAGTGATTTTAAGATCGTCCGAATGATGATCTTCCAGTGTTCATATGCGTTCCTGTACGCTTATGTTGACTGTCAGTGTATAAGCTGCTCCATGAAAAGCTACCGACTCATTTTCATTTGGCATTTCTGCTAAGATCAACGAACATTAGCAAGCTGCAAAAGCTAGCTATGCTAATGCTAACGTTCACTATTCGAGAACTAGCGTTAGTTGGCTAAACGGCGCTCTTTGTCCAGCGTATTTAATGACTGGTGGTCGCCATTTTTTATTAACGGACAGCCACTACACGCATTATGTATTCTGTATAAAAAAAATACATGCAAAGAAATGTTTGGATCGTTTTCCGACATACATGAACAGTACAAACCTTCACACGGAGCGGTTGAAATATAACTCAGTGCATCCAGAGGAGCTACAGGAAGTGACGTCACTTTACTTCCGCAGTCATTTTTTTTTTTTTTTTTAGTTAATCAAGAAAATAAAAACTAATTTACTGCATTAGTGGGACACATGTAGCCACTTGAACTCATGTGTAATGCATCTAAAAAATAACTCAGCATTATTACATATTTTAAAGAAACATACTTCAACCTATGACTGCATCGTGTACTCTGGCCTCGTGGGGGCAGCACTGTCACAGTGTGCATTAAGAGACTACAAACTGTTTCGAGGAATGTGACTTGAATGTAAACAGTGCTCAGTTGCTAAGCTAGTTTACTGTTGTTAACATTATCTGTAGCTAACTACGTTTGATACTGTCGCCGCTGGTTTGCACAGAAGTATGGATTAACGATCCATTCCTCGAGCTGTGATGGCACAAACACACTGATTCCATATCTGCAGTAACCCGCTCTCTGTTGTCATTTGGTTGCATACATGGTGAGTAGCTTCCTGGACGGTCAGTGAACCCGTTGCTTCAGCAAGGCCAAATAGACACAGCTACCGTGAGCTAATTGTCGTGATGGATCTAACCCACATTTTTAAGTAACAGTAGAGAAGAAAGAGATGTGTGTGTGTGTGTGAAAATCCCTAGAGCAACTAGAATTAAACTGAAACACTTCCTTGTCAGGAGTTAGCTCGGCAGTTCCTGTTATTAGACAGACCATGCAACACTGTTAGCAAGTGACCAACAGTTTGCTGTAATTTTTTAATTATAGATTCATATTCTGTCATCATGACCAAGGACATCGTTGTTGGAGATGAATTACCAGACTGGGTGGGAGCCAAGGAGTTTTACCAGAAATATGACCCAAAAGAGGTGATTGGCAGGTGAGTCCAGCAAGATACACTGGCATGTGATCTCACTTGTCTGTTGGGATGATTAAAAAACATTCTGTACTCTGTATCAATGGCATCTCAGGGGTGTGAGCAGTGTGGTGCGCAGGTGTGTGCACAGACATACGGGTCAAGAGTTGGCAGTGAAGATTATTGAGATCACCGCAGAGAAGATGACAGTTCAGCAGCTGGAGGAGGTGAAAACATCTACGCTGAAGGAGATCCAAGTCCTCAACATGGTGAAGGGACACTCTTCAGTCAGTATGTTATTCTGCTCTTTTGATAAGCAAGACACTTTCATTTTCTGTTCTCGGAGGTTAAAAAGTGATAAAACCTTTTTTTGTGTTCTGTTGATTCCCTTTAGTCACTCTTATCGATTCCTATGAGTCCACAACCTTCATATTTTTGGTGTTTGACCTGTGAGTATTACCACAAATATCTCAAATCCCTTTGTCTTTACAATTCATCCCCTACTAAGTGAGTGAATCATCATGAAATCTTTGTAAGATGGTATCAATCTCGTGTTTTCATTGACAGCATGAGACGAGGAGAGCTATTTGACTACCTCACAGAAAAAGTTACTTTGAGTGAGAAGGAAACCAGGTGAGCTTCAGCATCAACACACAACATCAGCTAATTTAATCTGGCAGCATTTTGAGTCTTTGTACGGCTGGTGTTACGCTCTATAACTGTGTTTCTGCATGTTAAAGCCTCACTTATGCTAAATCATGTGTAATTTATATTTCAGAACATTTTCAAACTTTGACAAAAGCACAGAAGGATACCTGACTCACATTTACACATCACATTCCACATTTCTGCAAGTTGATGTTTTCAGGGCATTGCAAATAAATGCTGCTGCTTGAAAAACAAATCCATTTAATTAAGTAAAATATAAAAGTGTAAAATGTAAAATTGATGCATTTGACATTTACATTTTATAAAAACCCATTGCTCTACAGGAGTATGATGCGAGCCTTGCTGGAGGCTGTGCAGTACCTTCACTCCTTCAACATTGTCCACCGGGACTTAAAGCCTGAAAACATTCTCCTTGATGATCATGGACACATCAAACTGTCAGACTTTGGATTCTCTGTTCAGCTACAACCTGGAGAAAAGCTTAGAGGTACTGTACTATAAAATGAACCAGATTCCTGAAAATCAATATATTGATGATCTGTTCAGATATGTAAATAATTGAGGTTAAAATTATTTATTTTTGCCTTTTATTTAATTTATTATTCTTAATTCTATTTTTATCAGAGCTCTGTGGGACGCCTGGTTACTTGGCCCCTGAAATACTGAAATGTTCAATGGATGAATTGCACACGGGCTATGGCCAAGAGGTCGATCTGTAAGTCTTTTCTTTTGTCAATAACATTTATTTGAGGTAACATTTCAATCCGTATAAGTTTACAAAGCATGATCCCGGGTGTTGTCCTGAATTTTATTTCTAATTCTTGCTTACATGTTTTGATAAATGTGTTGGACAGCTGGGCATGTGGCGTGATCCTTTTCACCTTACTGGCCGGCTCACCACCGTTCTGGCATCGCAAGCAGATGCTGATGCTGAGGATGATCATGGAGGGTCACTATCAGTTCAGCTCACCAGAGTGGGATGACAGGTCTGACACTGTGAAAGATCTGGTAAGCTGATATTCTGTTGACTGAGTTTGAATTTAAACAATAACGTAAATAATGCTGATAATATTCTCCTTTAATTTCTCCTAGTTTAGGTTGAACCATGAAGCTATTGTTTTTGCTGTTTTGTTTGTTAGACAGCAGCATCTACAGTATCACAAGAGTCCTGATTTTCAATAATTTTGCCTGTGTTGCTCAGATATCCAGGCTGCTGGTGCTGGACCCAGCTGTCCGTCTCACTGCTGAGCAAGCTCTAGCACATCCCTTCTTCAGACAGTACCAGAAGGAGGATGTGCGACTCTTCAGTCCCAGAAAGACATTTAGGGTGGGTCACAGCCTCGACTTGGCTTGCTGATTTTAAATTCTTAGCCCCGGAGAAAATATCCTCTCCATTCTCACCTGCTTTCTTTTCTTGCCTCATCAGGTGTTGATAGTGAGCGTGCTGGCCTGTATCAGGATGTACAGCCGTTACCGCAGGGCTCGGCCGCTGACTCGGGAAGTGCTTGCCAGAGATCCGTACTCCCTTCGCGGTGTCCGCAAACTCATCGATGGCTGCGCATTCCGCATCTACGGGCACTGGGTGAAGAAAGGGGAGCAGCAGAACCGAGCCGCCCTCTTTCAGAACACAGCTAAAATCATGCTGCTGGGCCTGGAGGACTTTGAAACTTAAAAAGGTCAACCTCATTCCTAACCACAATGATTTTTTATTTAAACATTTGCATGTGCTGTCATGTAAGTGTTTGTGATGTTGAATTAATGTGTTTATTTTTAAGATGAGGAAATCAGGGCCTGGGATGTTTGTGTGCGTTATTAATGCACACCATGGTTCTGCAAGTCAAGCATGCACATCTTATCTTATCTGCCCTTTGATCCAAGTATGTGGCTGTTTTGAAACTCTTCCTGTCAGGTCATCACGTTTGCAGTGTCACGTTGCAGTAGAGGACACATTGCACAATCATTTGAAATAACACATCACATATAAGTACATCGTGTATTTATGATGTTTCCTGCTGATCATCAGTTATAACTGAGGAGAGGATGTGTTTCAAAGCACTGCGTGGCTGAAGTGGACATTAAAGCACTGTGGTTAATTATTTAAGATGATTCTATACACATAATGTTACAATTTACAGATATTCCAGTGTTAAAAAATCAGTACTAGAAGACATGTGAAACATTCAAGTACAGTATTTAGAGTGTTTTTGGTAGAGTAACTTTCAGCTATTATGCATGCAGGCATTCCTCAATAGGAAACCCACTTAAACTAACTGTGAAAACTATTTGTGACTCTATTTAACCAACACCATTCCATACTCAGTTCATTCTTCAGTTTAATAAGTGGCACTGTTACAGAAAGTGCCTCTCTAAGAAATAGTAATTGTACAAATGCAGATATGATGTACTGTATATGAAAAAACAAGGTTTTATTGATAATAAAACTAATGTTTGAGCTTGATTTGTCAAATTCTTTGTGATCACTTATTTGAAATCAACATATCTCCACCATTATTTTTTGACCTTGTGGTTGGGCATTGGTGAATCTAGTGCACTGTTGTGCTGATCTGCAATGTCTTTCATTCGCTGATCTAGTTGTCCAGACACAAGCACCATCTGCTCTCTGACCTCTTTCTCGATCAGTGCCTTCAGTTCTGATTGTATACCTGAAAATTAGAAAATGAATCAATTAGTTGGGGTGCATTTGACTTAAAAAAGTTATTTTTGCACAGTCAATTTATGATTTGTGATCCTACCGAGTGTGGCTCCCTCTGGTTCTTCGATGGATGCTTCTTGTATTTGAGGAGAGCTGTCTGTCTTGGGGGCTGCTTCTGTTTCTTTTTCAATCACATTTTCAATGTCTGGTGCAATAAAAGTATTAATAAATCTGGTCCAAATTGCTCTAAAATATCAATTCTCAATGTAACAGCATAAAACTTGACTTTTGTGCTACTAAAATTGCTGTTACCCTGTAATAATTACCTGGAGCAGATGAATCTTCCATGGTGGGTTCATCCTGATCTTGGGTCTCAGAGTAAGTCAGAGATAAATCAAGTTTTACCTGTGAAAAAATAATACGCAGAGCTCATTATTCCCTCCCGATTTAGTGTCAGTAGACTAAAGTGAAGTTGAATAAAAATAAATGTTAGCAGAAGTTGCTTGAAACAATTTGTGCAGAATAACTAATTTCCAATTCTTACCTGTGGGGTGAAAATATATTTGTAGAGTTTGTAGTGTCTCAGATAGCTGTTATGGATGTACTTAAATATACATTCCACCTCCTCAGAGCTAAACAGGTTGATACTGAAGGGGGGGCGCTGTAGTGGGGGAACACAGAGAAGCATCGGAATGAAATATTACTTTCATTAGAATTCATAGGTTTTATAATAATATTCTGAGTTAAAAGACTTTTTAAAAGATTGTTTTACAGACCCTGACTGAGTGACAGAGAAGTAGATCCTTGCAGTATTTGAAACACTGTTCTATGTTGTTGAGTGGATTTTCTGCAAGACAGGAGTTCCAAACAGATCTTGTATAAAAGTTAAGAAACATTTAAATTAATTATCTGCAGTGTACTTTGATTTCATCATCCAACTACACTGCAGTGATAATAATATGACTTTTCTTACCAATGTTAACCTCATGGATGGACTTGATGATGGACAAGAGAGCCGAGCTTTGTTCCTTTTTAAAGTTGCACTTTCTGCAAAAAAGCACAGTTTGTACATACATCTCCAGCAGAACTCCTCTTTTTGGTTCAGGGAGGACGACTCCAAACACACTGCATAAAGCACTGCCACAGAAAAGAAAAAGTAAGTGTCATTGCTGTGCATGTCATTGTGTTAAAATAGATGGATGTGTTTCTATTCATAAATGGACAGAAACCTCTCCAGATCAGGAATGGACTGTATTTTGCCTATCTCCTCCATTTCATGGTAGCTTACATCTGTCCTGCAAACACCCAGGGAATGGATTCTGTGTTAGATAGTATGTGTAATAATGCAAGACGAAAAGAAAGCATCAAACAATCAAAATGAACATAATCCAAATTATAGGCGCAGCTCTCACCATAGCATCACTTTAGCTTTCACGGCCTGTGGTACCTACATGATAAAACAATGTATTGTAAGGCAGTTCTTAACAGAATAGCTGTATCCAGTGTAAACTATAATATGAATCTTTAGATTGTAATCATGTGATTAAAAAACAGAAACGGTATTAATGACATTTTAATTAATTTAAATTTTACCTGGCAGTAAAGTGAGGCCAACATGTAACGAAACTAAACTTGAGGAGCCTACCTTTGTTTTCGTATCCATTTTTTTTTTACATTTATTTTGCAAAAAATGAGAAATCTGTAGAGTCTGACCGCTGAAAAACAGAAGAAGTGCGATTGATTTGGTTGTAACACAGACTACTCAACGCATTTGTCAAAAAATACATTTTGTAGTTAAAAAGGATCAAGTCTTTGTTTTTTGTTTTTGTTTGTGTTTTAACAAATACAGGTATTTAACGAAACCTTACATGGCTAAACAGGCTGTAATGAAGCTGGATCATTTCCTGTTTGGCTACCTCGCTGTATCCTAGCAACGCATACCCCCCCTTTTTGGGTGAGACTTTGTAGGGCGATTTGTGGTCACTGCTGCGGCTTCCGTGTTTTACTATTTACGCCTGGGTAACTGATGCAGACTGCTGACTTTGTTGTGTAAATGGAGGGACAGGAGCAGGTCCCCTTTCCTGTGTCTTCTTGTCTGACGTTTCAACTGTAACACTCAGCTTCTCCATAAAGCAGTCATGGAAAGCCTGCTTTGCCCCAGAGACTGCCCGTCCGCAGTGACTGAGCGGCGCAGTGCAGTTTAAGAACATTATCCCCTTTTAATCCACTTCGCCTTCTGCTGCATACAGGTGGACAGACGCTCAATGGAGCAGGCAGACACAGTCACACGCCCGCCTCCATATTTAATTGCTTTTTTATTTTGGAAACTGAACAGATTCTCGCATTGAACATTGATGCTGGATTTCATCTGTTGTTTTTAAGTAGCCTATCCTTAATTGTACTGATTATAGTTAGCAGTGAGTCTTTCAGGCAGAAATGGAGGACCCCGATATGAGACAACAGAAGCTTGACAATCAGGTAAATAAACAAGGATTATTTAAGTATTTGACGTCATTTACACATGAAATTGCCCAAATACGTTTTGGTTTATATCAAACTGGTACAAAACTACAATGCACTTCAAATAACCGACAAAGAGATACGCCTAACTACTTTTAAATTGAAAGAGTAGTTTTTTTTATATATGTTTCTTTTCCAAAAATATATAGGATAAATATATTTATCAGCGATATCCACACTGACAATGGAGCAAAGACTGCAACTTGTTTATTGTTCAGGCTAATTAGCTGACAAGTGGTTAAAGCTGAGACAGAGCTTTGCAAATAAATAAAGCTTTCTTGAGTCTTGAGGTCATGCTTCCTGTGTCAGAACCACCTGCTGTGTTCAACATTAAGTCACAGTCTGTTTGTGTGCACTGTACAGTATGTGAGCTACTGGCTTATATCCAGTAGAGTGCTACATACATTACATTACATTACATTACAGTCATTTAGCAGACGCTTTTATCCAAAGCGACTTACAGGAAGTGTATTCAACATAGGTATTCAAGAGAACTACTAGTCACCAGAAGTCATAAGTGCATCTCCTTTCTTAAGCAAGCATCTCAAAGCATAAGCCAGAGCAAAAGTATAGTGCAGAGGCAGATTACTACGAAAGACCAGCGGATAGAACCGGTGGAAGAGGCACTAATAATAACTAATAGTAGCTGTAGTAACCAACTAAAATAGTAGAAAACAGTAACGATGATGGATGGGCACCTGCATTTAAAATGATCCAGAATCAGTAGTATCATCCTTCAGCTGTGTAATTGTTACAACGACAACTCGCTATTTATAATTTAAAATAAAACTGCAACCAACATAATATCTATCATTATATTAGAATGTGATGTTCTAATTCTGAACAAAGGACATGGCTCTAGGTTGTCATTGTACAACATATGGTTGCACAACAAAAATGCAGTCGTTGTCCTTTAACGCTACACAAGAAAAAAATAAATAAAAAAAATAACAGGTCATTCCTGTTGTGCTGTGCATTTTTTGAATTTGCATCATTAGGAATGTAAACAGCAGCAACAAAAACACAGGAGAATACCTGTCCAACTGAATTTCCCCACATATACAGAGATAAGAATCACTATCATCTCTGTAGTTGTATCCCCAGGTATGAACATTGAGTTGACAGTTTGAATTCTAATCCTTATATTCAATTCTCGAACAGCGAACCCTTTTGATGAAAAAGCAACAAAAGAAGAGGGCTGATTCCCAAATGGTAGTAGCCAATCGGGATGCTCGCCAAAGGAGTCGAAAGCACAAAGCCGCCCGCTCTGATGAAACACCTCTGTTGATCCACCAATCCCTCAGCAACGCTTCCCTGAGTGGTTTGTATTAGAATTATTTATTATTCTATGTAGCACTTTTTAAATATAGAAAATCGAATTCCAATGTACAGTTTGATTAAATTCAGTCTCTCAAATTATATTAAATACAAGTTTTTTTGTGTTTTTTTCTGGAGATCAAGTTGAACATGCCCATGATAACCCACTGGATGAGATCACATTAGGGGAATGTGACATGAAAGCAAGCACGACATTTGATGAGATGCCTTCAGAGAATCATGTTACTCCCAAGAAAATGAGCTTGGACATTCAGAAAGAGCCTGAGGTAAACTGGGAGGTGGAGAATGATGGTCAGGCGGAGGGAAAAAAGACAAAGAAGAAAGAAGGGAAAAAAGATAAAGCCAAACGTAAGAATATAGAAAGCAGAATGTTTTATTCTCATGTGATGTCTTCGTGTTTATTTTTGTAAGTATGTGTGTGTGTACAAATTACTTACGCAATTTCAAGGATTCAAATAGTGTATTATGTGTACAAATGTATGCACACATACATTGGGCCCTCAGTGGTCTGTGACTGCATGGGGCTGTGCATGTTTGTGTGCATGCACATAAAGCGCGATACTTTGCTTTAATAAATGATTCATCAGCAATCAGCTGCTGTGCTTTCCATCAGAGACGGAACAGAACGATGAAAAGGAAAAGGAGAAAAAGGAGAAAAAAACTAAGAAGAAAGAAAAAGTGAAAGAATCTGATGACCAACAGAAGACAAACAAGACAACCAAACAAGAGCGGAAAAGTAACATCAATGTTTAATTTATTATTAACTTATCTAACTTACCTAACTTACAGTTGTAAACGTAAAATTGTATTTAATATCATAAATACATATTACTAAATGTAACAGCTTTTATAGCGTCTGTCTCCTCTTTTTCAGAGAATCACTTGCAGGAGGTTTCATCCCAGGAGTTTCAACTCCCTACAACCGAGGGGACAGAGTCAGTGGTGGAGGTGGAAAGTCCAAAGAAGAACAAACGTGACGAAAGCGACAATGAAGAAGGGACCCAGAGGCCTGTCCTTCAATCGCCTAAGAAGAAAAAACAACTCGACACATGTGAGTGATAATCTAATCATGTGCATTTTATGATAAACAAAAATGTAAAGGTGTTGTAAGGAATACATTTGTGTGTGTTATTATACAGCCAGGTGCCAAATAAGTGAAGAGAGCAAAGAAGATGAACCCCAGGAAAAGGTGAAAAAGGAAAAGAAGACAAAGAAAGCCGAAAAAACTAAGCAGAGTCTTGCTTCCCTCAACACCAACTACAGGGAGAGTTCATCTTCAGGCAGTGAATCTAATGAAAGAGTGAGACATTTTAAAGTAAATAAACTGTTGACTGTGTTGTCAAAAGAAACTTAGGCGAGTATGCACCTTATCTAGATGTGTCACAGATTGTGTTTAAAAACGACTAGTGAAATCATTCCAACTCTCATTCCAGCCGACATCTTCAATGTCAGTGGAGGATCTTGAGAAGTTTGCTTTGCGTCCAGCCCCCAGAGATGTGACGATCCAGTGTAGGGTCACCAGGGACAGGAGGGGCATGGAAAAGGGCATGTACCCGACGTACTACCTCCACATGGAGAAGACGGATGGCAAAAATGTAGGCACTTCTGCACAATTTGAACCCAATCATTGTGCACATTGATTTAAGCTCTGATTGCATGATCCTGTTTTCTTGAGCTTTCATATTTCTATAAAAGTCCTTTTCATTGTCTGTTCCAAAAAATATGTTTTTTCGTTCATCCCCAGGTTTTCCTAATGGCAGGCAGAAAAAGGAAGAAGTGCAAAACATCGAACTATCTCATCTCAACTGACCCGACAAATCTGTCCAGAGAGACAAACTGCTACATAGGGAAACTAAGGTATAACTTTCTATTTCTACCATGAGAAAGAACTCAAAACCAAAAATATCTGATTTACTTAAATACCTACAAGTGAATTCTCTGATCTTGGGATAATGAAACCCTTTAAAAAAACCTTCAGAAAACATTTAAGAATCCACTGTCATCCAACTAAAACTACGTGGTTCTCAAAACTGGACCTGAAGTACTTATTTATGGCCCACAATCTGACTTGATATAGCAGGAAAAGCACTGATGTAACTAATAACACTAACAATGTGTCTGTTCCATTTGAGTTTTTCAGTAAGCCTGAGCCAGCATGCATAACACCAGTTCCCTTGCACTAAAACACCTGAAATGGAATAGAGCCATCAGTAATAATATTATTTACACCTTGGATTTTCCTGCTATGTTGTGTCATAATATCTGCCATGAAAAGGGTCTCTTGATGGATTATTTGGAAGTGTTTATTGGAAATGTTTCCCTTTTTTTAGTATTTTGGGAATTTCTCCATGATTTGTAATGAGCCAGTAATTTTGCCTGGAATTGAATACTCCCAGCTGTTGTCTTCCTTAATTAAGACATGGTTGATATTTTGATCTCTCACCTTATAGACGATTCCAGATCATGAATCTGATCAGACTAATTTGTTTCAGGTCCAATGTCCTGGGTACAAAGTTCACAGTCTATGATGGAGGTGAAAACCCTGAGAAAAAGCCGTTCATCAAAGAGTGTGAATCAGTGCGGCAAGAGCTGGCAGCAATTTGTTATGTAAGTTCAAATTTAACTCTATACACATTCCACTTAATAAAGCATATTAATGAGATAAAACCTGTAATAAACTTGGCTATCATGTTCCAGGAGACTAATGTGCTGGGATTCAAGGGTCCTAGGAAAATGACAGTGGTCATCCCTGGCATGTTGGAGAACGATGAAAGAGTGTCCATTCGTCCCAAAAATGTATGTTTACATTTTTTTTGATCCTTTTGATGATGTTGATTAAGTGTGAAATATGTCAGAGGGACTAAAATATTATCTTATTACAGGAATCTGAGACTCTATTGGTCCGCCATGCGAACAGCCACACAGACAAACTCGTCACACTGCTGAACAAATCCCCAAGCTGGAACGAACAGACTCAGTCATATGTGCTTAACTTCCACGGTCGTGTCACCCAGGCCTCCGTCAAAAACTTCCAGATCATCCACCCTGACAACGGTAAGATGTGACTTTCTCCCTCTATTGTCAACCACAAGCAAAAATTGCTACCTGGTCTTCATTCCTAACTTCACAGTCATCTGTTTCCTCTCTTTCTGCCCAGAGGATTACATAGTGATGCAGTTTGGACGTGTGGCAGAGGATGTCTTCTCCATGGATTACAGTTTCCCCTTGTGTGCACTGCAAGCCTTTGCCATCACCCTGTCCTCATTTGATGGTAAACTGGCTTGTGAGTGAGCCACGCTGGTGTGCCTCAAGTGCTTATCCAGATCACTGATCTAAATAGAAACTTACAATTGAAGTCAAAACTATACCCATAATTTTACACAGGGTCATTTTTCATATTTTGTATCCTGGTGCATTGTAACACTTTGTATACACTAAATATGGAAAATACATGCCATAGACCTAGACTTCAGAGGGGACTTGTTTTATAGGTCCAGTATTATTTTACAGCAGATTTTATATTGAAGTGGAATAAGTTATTTAAATTAATTTAACTGTCTTTCTTTCTATATTTGCCAGCTAGGTAAAGGACTCCTGCAATTAAATATTGAGGACAACTGTGTAAATACTACCAGGGAAATATTAAATGTGAATAATACAAGTGCTGCAAGTCTATGTTTTAAAAAAAAATTATAAATAGATAGTGTCTACTGGGTTGAATTTTAATATTATGATTCAAAATTTTTTTCCAAAGCCATAACAACTTAGTGCTGCTTTAATCATCCACTCAAATCTTCATCAGATTACGTGTTATCTAAAGCCAAAAGTTACATTTATGACTTTATACCGTCATCTTTAGCCTCTTTATCAGAAATAAGGAAGCATTCTTATCAAAATACTGAAAAAAACGGAAAAAAAGCACTTATATCAGATACTGCGGACAAATTACAGAGAAATACAACCATATGAGGGTTTCTGCTCTTGCACAATCTAAAGAGCACGTTTTCAACAGAATGTTCACACTACTTCACATGAGGGGGACAGAAAGTCATTTAGGTTTCAGCTAATAAAAATAGGCCTCCTTTATGCTGTGTGGTGAAGTGAAGTGAAGCGATCAGAAGTTTGCAGATATTTTGGATAGCAAAACCCCAAATTAAACTGAAACCTGTGTTATCACATTGACATGACCGTCTCTGTGGTAACATGATGTTTACTTGTTTCTTTTTCAGATGCTCTCTGCAACATATATATAAAAGGAGCCTTAAGAGTATGGCCCTCTTTTAATTTTAACCTTTGCTACAAGTGCAACAAGTGATGAAGTTGACACACTGACAATACCTTGCCCCCTTGGGCAACAAATCAACAGTTTTGCATTTAATTAAACCGTGTTTTGTCCTGAAACTTGCTGACGTCCTCTTGATCAACTGCAAAATGATTTAATGCACTTCAACCTAACACCGAGAGACAGTCTGCTGGTCTACTAGTGTAAGTTATAAACTCTAAATCAACAAAATTGTGAACCTAAGAGGGAGACACTGTCAGCTTCTATCTTTTATAGGATCACCCCAACACACAACCAACATTCAGCTGATCTCCTGTCGCTGCTCTACACATTGCACAACTTTGCATCATTGCATAATTGCTGACAGCTGTACAATGGTTTTCAAATCTAAAATAGACTATTATATATAATCTTGTAAGTGACACAACAATTCATATTCCAGTTTCAGGTAACTCGACTTGAAAAAGAGAATCACCAATAAGATCACCCGATGTTTTGTCGGACATTTTTTTGAAAAAATCAGGTAACATTAAATCATTAAAGTTA
Source organism: Anoplopoma fimbria (assembly GCF_027596085.1). Lineage (NCBI taxonomy): Eukaryota > Metazoa > Chordata > Actinopteri > Perciformes > Anoplopomatidae > Anoplopoma > Anoplopoma fimbria. The sequence goes on from NC_072453.1 coordinate 6,275,577, forward strand.
TCACCTGAGTACACCAGCATGAAGTAAGACTTCGCATGTAGGCATTTAAGTGCTTACATACTAAAAGGAGCCTCACAACGATCACCAGGCATAAACTGTATTCCTCAACGTATGTCTAGCTCAGTGGAACAGCCGCAAATATTAAGCTTAAATACATTCACATAAGTCACTTTTGTTTGTTATCTAGCGTTGAAGATGTGATTTGTCAGTTCAGTGCATAAATAGTGCCACATGGCAAATTTTAGATGGACATCCCCGCACTATTGAAGGTTTTTATCCGTGCTAAAAACATATTTTTATTTATTTTCACAAAGTTTGTAATGTTATGTCTTTACATGCAATGTAAAAGAAGAGTCAAAAATAATAAATGAAACTATACTGTCCTAAGAATAACTTCTGTGTAGAATAAGATTTATATATGCACAATCACACTCAGGTACACAACTAATGTCCGTAGAAATGGGTATATTTCATTGTTCCCCCCTTTAATGTGAATAAGGTCCATGATAAAAATTTGTGTGATTTAAGTAATGTGATGTTTAGCAGCTATATTTCCTAATCTGCAGATGTATTACTTTACAGGAGCATTTGTTTCACAAATTTTTGTTTGCAGAGCTTGAGGAGTTCATGCAGTAATTTGTTTTGTAACAAGTTGAGTTTCACCATTGCATGCGTTTGTGTTTTTATCTTATTGGTTCATAGATCAAAATAAATCTCACCACAGTGCTGACATCACATGACTGTTTTCCAGCTATGTGCCTTTCCAATCGGTTACCATCAGTGAAGAGATCTAAAGGACACTGAAAGAATAAATGTAAAACATTTATAGACTCAAAGCATTTTCTTTTTTAATTTGTTTGAATTGCAAGGTCTGATATTGAAAAAAATACTATTGTTAAACCAAATTTCATGCTAAGAACCAAATGCAGTGCATAGTGTGATAGATTATAGGGTTGTGATGTGAGATTCAACATTATATTTGGTTAAACCGAAGCCTTACCCCTTTCACCGACTTTCCTTTTACAACTGCTCTTTTAAAATAGCACATCCTCTCCCCGCAGAGATGTGAATGATAGCCATCAGTGTGCACCGACTGATACCTCCCTCTTCAGTTTTCATTAAAAACAGTTTAAACGAGAGCTTCAGGGCAGCATGACTATATGAAGACCTCTCATGGCTGAAATAATGTCTGGATCGTCTGGTTTGATGGATTGTAGCTCTCAACCGTGGCTGAAGCTGCTGTTCGGGTTTCTGCTTGTATCTACCAACATTGTCTGTCTGCATGGAAATCTTATCACAGGTAAAATCTGAGTCAGTTTTATTTTGTTTTATGTAATAAGAAAATCATGATGATCAGATTGCTTGATTGTACGATCATTTGCACGTTGCTTAGGACAAAAGCCAAATGAATAACCGTAAAATGTAAATATAAGATGCTTTAAAAACTATAAAACAACATGCAAACTAAAGTTAGAATAAATGACTCAGGCTTTGTTATACTTTGAAGGACCTCAGCTTTTTAGATCTTTATTAGATCTTAGACCTAATGGGAAAAGTTGGCTAATGTTTCTTATTATAAAGGGAAAGGTATATATCTTTTATTAATGTTGTGATGTAAGGTTTTTTATTTTACAATAAACCAGTATACATGCACTTTTAGATGCCAGTTGGTCAATAATAAATGTTGACGTTTTGCTCATTTTACAGTAACCAATTAAAGGATAAGTTCATATTTTTTAGGGTCTATCCTAAAACATAACCAACATTTCTATATGGACATTGAAAGCGTTATTGGTCTCAGTAACTGTTTCTCTTTTCCACACTGGCCACAAAGAGCTTCCCTCTTAAAGCTACTTTAATAGAAGAGTTGGGGGACTATCTTTTAAATCTGCAGTTTTTAATATTGTAAGTAAAAAGGTTTTTTTCAATAAAACATTATACGTACAGTTTAAAATGTCATTTAGTCATCAGTAGTGTTTCTTTAACTGGATGGTACGCATAAAAAACCTACATGTTTAAAAGAAAAGGCTTCAAATACAAAGAGCATTATTCACCAACTAAAGGGATCCTTAACCAAAAGGGGGTACAAAGTTAAATCTCTGCTTTGATTCCTGAAAGTCCCAATAAAACATTGCCTGTATATCTTTTAGGTGTGGACCACGATATTCACTGTGTGAATGATTACCTGTTCACCATCAACTGCTCCCTAAGAATCGCAACATCACCAAACTACTCAGGCAGCAACAGGTCCTACTGGCTCACATTCGTAGAAACATTTGAAAAGTGAGGCTTTTTATTTCCTGGCATTTATAAAAAATGGATGACCTTAAACGTGATGTTGATATTGTGTTTCATTACTGTTTTGTGCAGATACGAGTTTGACTGTATGCTGACAAAGATCAATGAGGATTACTTCTGCAGCCTAAAGAAATCCCAACCAATGCCTGATGATGCCTTATATCCTGGGATCTTTATGGATGCAGATAGTTTTAACATTTCAGTTTGTCACAGCCAAAATGATGAGTCTAAAATCTGTGAGCAGCTGGTTGTCGAATATGAGCCTGTGGAAAACAGTAAGGAACACACTGGTTTTGGTCGGTTTTCAAAACCAGAATCACAGAACACATTAATCTATAAAAATACAGATGTATGTTTATTTAAGACCTGCCTTTTGTGTGTGTTTGTCTTTAATGTGTGTTCTCTCTAGTTAAACCAAACGCACCATCCAACCTCACAGTCAGCCACAACTCAAGTCAACACCACTTCACCTGGAAAAGTACCTATAAGAATTATGAGACTTACACCGGTCTTGTTCGCAACCTCAAGTTCCAGCTCAATTACTACAAAAGAGGAGACAAACATAACGTGAGATTCAATGATAAACAAACGAGAATGGTGTGATCTTTGTTGGGGGGAATAAGAGAATAACATGCTTTTTGGGAAACAGTTCTGGTCTGTTAGAGGCCCGTTTGTGTCAGTTAAAATGTATTGGCAAAGCAATAATCCATTAAAACATGGGAATTGTTTTATCATAGTATACAATAGAGAAATGGACAAATTAGTAATCTAAAGATTAATGAAAACACTTAAAGTTATAACATACAAACCGACGTCACATTGTCGGTTGCTGTTTGTTAACACAGCATTTAAAATTAAAATTCGTCCCTCCTCTCCAGATCAACAAGTGAGCGAGCGAGCTAGAGTGAATTAAGAGAGGGGCTAACATTAGTGAGAACAAAGCCAGGAATCAGAAGAATAAAACTTTATTTTTCTGATTGTTTAACGCCAGTCGCGTTCGAAAGCACCAATAAATAAATAAATCCAACCTCCTCACAAACCTGAGGGAAAGGTGCCTGATTTTTAGTGAATGCATGCTTCACCCTGCTGTGTCCTGTCTGCTCTCTCTGTGTTTCTCATCATTCACTAACTATGAGGGTCCGATATAGCACCACACAGCAGAGACTGAAAGGGGAAACACATACGCATAGAACAACCGCTTTGCATCAGACCATGAAAAGTGCCACATAGGCTACTTTGAGCCCCATGACAAGGCGACAGTGTTTGACCTGGGAACGGGCTGCACACCCCTGATGATTGGCTAGAGGTTGCACCCCCCACGTGCCCTGAAGAGTCCCGAACACAGCAAAATAAGAAGATTTATTTAGTAAATTGTTGCATAATATAGCTTAAATAGCAACAAAAAAAAAAGCTAATCAATGATAAAAAAAATACTGCAATCTGGGATCCTTTTGGTTTGATTTCTTTAACACAAATAACTGAATAACAGGGACACCAATTACACAATTTTGCCTAATGACAAATTAAGACTGAACTCTACATACCTAAATGTACAATTCAGAGTAAACGTTTGCTAGGATTATTAACTGCCAGTGACTCTTATCAGTTTATCACACCAGCCACTTTAGTAGTGATATTAAGTGTTGTCTTTTCAAAGTGCCCATCAGCTACCACTGCAAATGTTAAACATCCTGTGAATCTGGCTGTGAAACAGCTAAATTAAATTAAACTACTATCAGTACACAATCTTGTCCCATGATTATAATGACTCAGTACAGATAATATCTCCTAGGACAGTCAGAATTAAACTTGGTCATACATAAAGCAACTGAAAAATTGTATATTGTAACTATAAACATTTGTCTAATAACATTATTAAATAATGTATCTACTGATCTAACCATCTATCTGCACCTTCCTGTGAACTGTTGTAGTGATTTGATGATGGGACCAACAAATGGGACCCCATACAGGACGTTTCTCTCCTTTACAAAGATTAATGACATTCTACCATATCTATCTATTTCAGATGTTATCGCCTGAAATCAACACAGACTTTTTGTATTATTATTTGGATAATCGGATATTTGATCCACACACGGAGTACGCTGCAAGAGTAAGGTCCAGTCCTAATCTGGCTTCATACAAGGGACAGTGGAGTGACTGGTCCTCAGAGGTTTACTGGAAGACAGTGTCAGCTGTGAAGGGTGAGTCCTCCAAATAGTCATCTGATCTAAGCTTATTGAAGAGGATCTTCATCTTAAGGCAACTTGTTGAGAATGTAGCAACTGTTAATTCATAACTTTTAAAAATCCTCTTTGCATCCAGGCTTACTTATTTGCTGTTCTACTTTTTTTCACATTTTTTCTTCTGTGTCTAAGTCCATACAGAATTCCCATCAAACATACTTGTTTCTGGACTGGGTAAGGTGTTCATCCCCCTTTGTGTGGTGGTGCCAGTCTTCTTACTTCTCTGCTACGCTCCAGTAAAAAAGTAAGTTCCCCTCACAGCTTTTACTCCTAAGTAAACGCCAAAGTACAGTGTAACAAATGCCAATTCCTACAACGAATGCACACAAATATTTTCTTTACGTTACTAACACTTACAGGTGGAGGCAGAGTGCATTCATCCCAACTCCAGCACCCTATTTCCAGACCCTGTACAGTGACTGCCAGGGTGATTTCAAGGTAAGTTTAGCTTAAAACAATTTACTGACAATTATCTCATAACAATTTCCAATTTCCATGACTGATTATAGAGCTGGGTGGTTACACAAGAAAACACAGCAGACATGCTGAAGGCAGAGGAAACACTCCAAATTGACATCTTTACCAAGTGTGAAGTTGTCGAGGAGGAAGAAGAGAGTCAGCTCCAGTTTCACCACCAGTTCACGGAGGGCAGCATATACAGCAATATACCCGACCCGGGCTGCGACACTTCTCTCCTGGGCATCCCGTACGCCGTGAGCACCATGGCTCCGCCTTCACCTCCAGGGAGCTCTCACCAGAGTCTGGCCCTCAGCTCACAGCCGGGGAGCCCTGCTGAAGGAGACTCAGGGTGTTGGCTGGAGAAGGACTCTCCGTGGTACTGCAATGAGTACTGCACCCTGAGCACCTTTCAGCAGAGCAGTCCAGTCATAGAGCACCATGGGAGCCGTTCAACTAAATGCTGCCCAACAGGGATCATCATAAGGGAGGCCAATACTGAAGCATAAGCTGATGAGTTTGTGTATAGTAACTGGACAGTAAAAGTCTGCAGCTGAATTTCAAATAATGTTGTGCCCGAAGTTCAACTACACACATTTACACCATAAATGTAATGCTTAAAGCCAAACATATTTAGCGAATTCTTAATTTGTTTTTAGATGCTTTGCTTTTATAAGATTAGTGTGAATTTATTTGTAAAATGTTTCCACAGTATTATGCATTATGTAGATATTAATTGTATAACTTTTGCTTGAATCAAATGAAAAGAACTGTTAAAAGATAGTTGTCAGACAAAATTCATTTTGACACTTTTGTAAATGACTGAGTAGTTTTTTCTTTGTCTCTGGACCCTTAGTGGTCAAGTTGAGCTGGCTGTATATTTTACTAACGTAATAAATAAAATGCTAAAGTTCTGTAGAAAGTTTTATTTACGCCAACACATACATGAACAAAGCACCATATAACCTTAAAGTCTGATACAGAAGTAAGCCTACCTGCCTCAGTCATCATGGCCATTTTTATTTATTTCATAGCAAACACTCTGAATAACAAAAAGACAGCCAAGGCAGCAGATTCTATCATATATTACAGCATGCTGAATAGAAAACCTGGGAAAGAGAATTAGACAGAGCCATCTAGAGACACTAGTGAGATACAACAGTATAAAAGTGCCATTCATTATACAGCAGTTGAAATACTGACAATGAAATAAGCTAATTTTACATTAAATTTATGGAAAATAAAGGGGGGGAACATAAAAGGAATAGACCCTGTGAAAGAGCAATATAAAACAAAACAAAACATTTTCTTCCTTGAACATTGATGACAGCCAGCTTGCATGGAGTTGATGAAACTGGTACCGAGCTGTGTTCCTTACCACATAAGACAATTAATGTTTAAAAAGAAATGACCAGGGTGCTGAAGCACCCAACCCCTCCCAGCATTACGCGTCAACTGGCAATTAAGAACAAAAAAAATGATAGGTCGGATGGCACAGAATGTGTGGAGTTTAAATAGAAGTCTTTAAGCAAGTCCTGATGTGAGAGGAGCACATTCATTGAGAGACTGAGCGGGGAGGTGATTCTTGTTAAACCCATTCCTTCTGCCACAGCGGAGCAAGTCTTCGCCCTTACGAGGGGGAGAATTTTTTGGCTTGTGCTCGAACTCTTTTTTCATATTCTACTCTGTTTTGGCTGGAAAGGGGTTAAAAAAAATAAATTAAAAAAAGCAGTTATCATGGTGCTCTGATCAATAATTCACATCAGAAATAACAGGCATTTGCAAACCACAAAAATAAAAAAATAAATTCAACAATAAAAATGCAGGAATCCTCTTCTCCTCGGTCAGATCTATTTGTCAGGTTGTGATTCTGTAAATCATTTTAATCTCGTATGGACAAGTTAAAAACAACATAATCTTCAGGATTCAGAGGTTCCATATTGTTTTATTTTTTATGTGAAGCTAACAAAGCTTTTGTTTGGATTAAAATGAGCTGTGAAATATTTTGTATTAGTTCAGATAACGCACATCCAGACCTTTAGAACACACAAACACACATACAGTTACACTTCACGGTTGCCTCTTCAAGTTAGGGCTGTATAATATGGGGGAAAACAAACAGCCTAGCTATATTGTTTTTTTCTGCGATGTATACTGTGATATGCAGTATAAAAATATTGCTGACTCCATGGAACAGGATTTGCTAGCTATGTAGCAATGAAAGGCTCATTCTAAGCTAACGAAAACAAAACACAACCAGACTTAGTTTAATTATACACTAATGAAAACATACTCATATTATATTACATTTATGCAGATGGACCGTTCTCAATCCAACACACTGGACCTTAAGATCAAGGCTTCGGGAAGCGAGGTGTGGGGCACTCTAGAATGTTAAGCTCAATGCCAGAACTGCGAGCCACCAGGCATGCCAAGCAGACCTACTATAGTCCGGGCGCACACAGAAAATGCGCCCAGCCAGGGACGGCCGGCACAGGGGAGAGGATCCTCCCACACTCAAGAGTTTGTCTGACCCGCCAAGTTGAATTTACTGGGCAGACTATCAACTTTAAACAGATGTGGTGGCTTTTTTTATGTTACATCAGCCAAGATGCCCTTTATAGCTGAGAGTGCATTAACGAGTGATGAGTGTTGGGGTGTGAATTGACACAGGCTGTGGGAGAGTGGCACCCTACAGTTCAATTTCTAGCTTTGCAGTGCTGCATTTGGTAAAGAAAATGTACACTTTCTTATATGTATATTGATATCTGGACATAGTAGTTAAATGTTTATGTTCAGCTTTTCTTGTGCCTAGCCATATGCCTATATCAATTTTTTGGGAAACAGTTCTGGTCTGTTAGAGGCCCGTTTGTGTCAGTTAAAATGTATTGGCAAAGCAATAATCCATTAAAACATGGGAATTGTTTTATCATAGTATACAATAGAGAAATGGACAAAGGCAAATTCCTAGTATGTGTTCACACTTACTTGGCCATTAAAGCCAATTCTGATTCTCATCAATTTGTTTAAGGTAATGCAGAGTAAGTCAAACTCAGCAGGTTTAACTTCGAAAGAGATTTTAGTACTTCAATGTAGAAGACCAATAATTGGCATCTCATTTCTTTACCCTTTTTCAGACACGAAGGCTACTTTACAAACCATCTAGTATTTACACATTTTAGTGTCACGGTTGAAAAAAATGAAATCCAATGTCACTCACCAGTAGATTGTGTAAGCCTCTGCTTGGGCTGGATCCTGGATATTTGGTTCATTTAGGAGTTCCTGGATACCTAATAAGATCTGAAGGAGAAATGAATCAATGAAACACTATTTTTTTTAAATCAAAATATATATCTGTTTGCATTTCTTTATAAGTTTGCTTGTAATAATTGTTAGTCACTAAAGTTTAAGATCAGTTGCATGAAGTCTTAATTTTTATTTGGGGTAGTTTGGGTTGAAAATAATCACATAATTATAGGCTTTGTTTTTTTCCAATTGATTCTAAGATTTAATTTAATTCGAAATTTAGAGATACAGTCTGAAACCAAAGAAAGAGAAAAATTACTTTTTAAAAAGACCTTTTGGAAAAACCTATAATGTTAATGATGTATGCTTGTCAATCCAAACCTGCTTTATTGTGATGGCTGGTCTCCAGTCCTTGTCCTCCTCTAGAATAGATAGGCATACTGTGCCTGATGGATACACATTTGGGTGAAAGAGTGGAGGCTCAAATTTACCTGAAACACAAGAAAATGTTTGGGGCACTTATGTTTACAGATCCAATACAAATGGCATACAAGATGAACAAGTTCCACAAATGTCAGAGAGCTTTTTCACAGTATACACGGACTGAAATGGCCACTAAAAGGTAGCAGCTTCTGTTACTCACACAAGCAATGGCCAAATGTTATTATAATGTCACATTCAGAAAACACAACCCCTGTAGGTTGATATTAGAAAAAAATGGTACATCTCAGTGCCCAGGCATTGTCTGCAACCCATAGGGGTGATGTGATGTTTAATTTCACTCAGTAAGCAGTCGAATGTTGAACCTGTTCAGAATGACTTTATCAACACTCAAATCATTCAACACTCAAATACTGTGCAATTCTGTTAAACGAACAGTAAAGGGTTGTATATGTGAAACCACCTACTGGATGGAGCCACCAGTTAACATCCAAATCATATCTTGTGAACAGCAATGAATGGAAACAATTACCATGACATTGCATTTAGATCCATTTCAACAGCCTTAAAAAGACATCAACAAGACTTCAAACACAAAAGATGGTGCGGGAGAAACCCTGTGTCATCTACTGCTGCTTTGAACCAATCACAACCAGGATGTCAAGCAGCACTAAAGCTCAGCTTTAGTAAGAAATCTTAAACATGGGTTACTACCTGAACTACAGAGTTACCTTAAGATTAGTATAGTAACCCTTTAGAAGACCCTAGCAAAGTAAGCCCTTAGCTATAAATTACATTCTTCCTGATTACAAGGATACTTCAACATGTTGGAAGGGGTTTATATTTCAGTTTGGCCAAGTGTTAACTGGATGTCTTATTCGGCCATTACAGAGATTTTGCAGAATTGATACATTGGTAGGGACAATATTGAGGCTCGCTGAAGGGTATTGTGCACCTGACTTTACATTCTAGAAGAAGCATTTTTCAGTGCAGTATTGGCCATTACTTCCATCTACTGACTCCATAATGCAGGTTTCCACAAGGATCTGCTACAGCATAACAGTATGTAGGCACAGCTCGGACACAATAACTCACATTTTGGAGGTGAAGAAGGATAGTCATCCTTGAACAACATGCGCAGTTTGAACAAGCCTCCTTCCCACGGAGTCTGAGGAGACACAACCATTAGATTCATATTAACACATGATCCACCAAAAATTGCTCTTAAAACCTTGTAATTATTGCAAGATTAATATTAAAAGCACATTTTAGGCTCATCGCTGTTAGTTATTGTTACCAAGAATTATCAACTCAAATTTGGGGAAACTCTGTTAGTATTCACCACCTATGCTGACACAATAAAGTGCTGCAGGATTGAGTCCTAAAACCTAGAAACAAATTTGCATTTTTTGCACTAATGCTTTCTTTGTCTAATAGTTAATATTTAGTTTTTTAATGGTTTTGGGTTCTATGCTTGAAATAAGATCTCAGTTTAGCACAGACTTTATAGATTTAAAGTTTTGTTTTATGACACAAAATGTAGTAGAAGGTAACCAATCCCATGGGAATACCATAAACTTTTTTTTGCCAGATAATTTATTTTCTGCAATAATCCAGAATACAATGAAAAAAAAACATTAAAAGCCATACACCTTCAACAGAAATGTCTTTAAGTGTGTTTACATGAGTAGCCTTTTCTCAGTTTTGATCATATCCAGGATATGATGTTTACAAGAGCACAGAAAAATAGGTTATTTATTTTACTACATTCATAATAAATACTAGTATCCCAGTTAATGCAGACTATTTGCACATGGACATGTGATGCTAGCATTTTAATTCAGAAAACTATTGTAAAGTACCTTGCGGCTGCCCACTACAGACTTGAATAGGTCAGCATTTAGATGCCTTTTCCCATCTTAATTACCAAGTATATTCAACTATTTCATTACAGAAAGACAATACTCAGTTTCCTCTTTGCTTCAGAAGGAAGATGCTTTTGGGGCTGCCGTTGTTTGTATTTCTGTGTCGGTTTGTAAGTCTGAAGCTGCGCCTGTGCAGATATTCTGTAGCACTCAGAAACCAGGATGAGGTGTATACATGCAATAATATCCCTGTTTCTTTGGGAATACTCCAGCTGCCATATTTGGGTTTCCCAAAAAAGGAATAAGGGTTTATCAAAGTTTCTGAAATCGAGACATGGCATTTATGTGTTCAAACAAAATAATGGGATACTTCAAAAAACTGGACCATAACCTGGATACTCATGTCCATATAAACACTCTCACTCTCAAGGTCACTGTGTCTCTCATTTAGTTGTGGTTGTTGTGTAAAGCAAACACGTTATAAATGCAAACAGATACGTATAATAGACATTACCCCTTTCTTGCCAGGAATAGCACATTCCCAATTCATGAGATTCATGGTTCCATCTGGATTTTTTGTTGGTACAGCTACAAATCCCTGAAAAATTGAACAGGATAATGCCAACAGTTAAGATATCAGTGTTTACCAGAGGACTTGAATTAATGGAATGACAGCTCAGAGAGACCACCACAGTGAAGCCAGAACAGGTGCATCACATAAGAAACCAACGATTACTTACAAAAGGATGGTCTTTCCGCCATGCCTTGCGCTCCTGTGCAAGCCGGCTCAATGCAATGCCTGACATGATTTGTGGACTCCTGTAATGAAAGAGAATGTCAATCAATTGTATGAAACCATTCCTTACCAGCTCTGACTTGGCACCAGGGATTTACTATTCATAAACTTTGTGAAGGTAATTGCCTTTAAAATGTATCATTGTACATAGTTTTTAGAATTGACACAATTTTTCAATTATTCTAGTCATTTTTAAAGCAGAAAAGCAATGGAGGATGTAAGGATTTAGTGCTTATTTCCGCTTTACATCAGTGTATATTAAATGTCTTTTGGACTGAAAAAACAAACAATTTAATAAAGCTAAACCATTTGGGTTGTGGAGAGCTTTTCAAACACAAGGGTTTGGCACTTTCTACAGTGACTAAGGTTACTACGTGAGTGTGTATACAATTGCCAACAGTGGCATGTTAGTTCCCACCTTCTGTTAAGTGATAAATAGCACAAGAAACATTGCAGTATTAGAAAATTGAAAGCCTGCAATTAGCCATGTAGTGAGCTCCAATGATCATGTAGTTACCAGGACCTCCTACATGCATAATTAATTAGCTCCTTCTTACTAAATAAGTGTTTTAAATCAGTTAAAACAACTACATTCAATGATGGCACTCAACCTATTCATGTGTCAGTGTGAAAGATTGTGACTATCCTCACTTATAGCATCTTAACTTCATGGTTTGTACACCTTGCTGTTGGCAGTCCGCGTCAAAGCTAATTAGGAGCTCTAATTAGGACCTTCAATAGAGATGATGGACGATCTCTATGGCAACGATGCTTTGTTTTAAAGTATCGTCTGAACAGACATGTCTATGCTAAAGTGGCTAGCCAGGTTAGCTGGTGGTGATAACGTTACAGGTCTACAAAACACGACTCTCCTGCTGCTTCATGTTGGTCTGCGGTGTGATTTAAGGGCTCCAGAGGCTCAGACCACACACGTGGTGTTTCCTACGTGTTCGTGGAGCTTTACTCTCAACTTGCTGTCAACACGAGTGTCAACAACCTGACCCCCCCCACCCCCCCCACCAAAAAAAGCTATTTGATTAGCAAGCTAGCCGGTTAGCTTGGTGAGCTAACTCATGTGCGCCAGAATCGTGTTGTCTCCCGACAGGCGCTGGCGCTGTTAGCGTCTCCACACGGCCTGGTGCAGCACAGAAATGCGCAATTACACTTGATTTGAACAAAATGTTGGATGACAGAAAAGTCACAACTGTCTTTCTGCTTATAAATATATAATCCACGTTAGCAATAGGTGATGGGGAGTATTGTACAGGGACAGAGCAAATCACAACCCATTAAAAAACACGGACAAAGAACGCCAGGGCTAAAAGGCGCACATTTGTGCATTACAAAACTAGCGAAAATGGCGCAAACTGAAACGGGTAAAATATCATAATACACGACTAAATGAACATGTTCCTTAATTGAGGTGTGCTCTTACCTTTCAGTGTGGCTGCACTGGCTCTGGTAATTAGGTGAAATGAATTAATCGTGCTCAAATCCCGTTAAACCCGTAAAGTTTCCCTCCTGAAAAACCAACCGCTCCGACTCAAGAGAGACACAGAGGAAGCGAAACAAAACAGTTATCCGTCGTTTACTTCCGGCTTTGCTTAAATACCCCTAGGTAGAGCAGGCTGCGTGTGTTTCTTCAAACGACTTGCGTTTTGGACTTCATACTGCTAAACACTTGATACAATCCCATTGCTTTTACTCAAATATAAATTCTAAATCAACCAGGACTGAAATCTGAAGAATTGCCACTGCGATTTGTTAGTGAAGATCATCTTTGCTTTGCGGCTGCTGCTCAACGCGCATGCGCGGTGCCGCTGTCGAACGCACTCGGTTCTGAAAAGAACAACAGGCTAAAGTTCTAACTTTGAAAATACGCGAGAGACAAATTATGTTTGCTATATTAGTATCTGCTGGCTGCCATCTGTTTATATTCATATTAAATAAAACGTTTAATGAATTTTTCATACATCATGAATGTCAGGCAAGAGGCCCCATTCTAACAAGCACGGCGGGTTTCTATCTTCTCTTGTATAACATCTTTGCCTTGATTAAGGACCGTAAGCCGCTGTAGGCACCGTTAACCCAAACTACTGAGTTTGATAAGTCACATAGCAGACCGGCAAAATTACGAGAGTTTCGATGATTGTTTTGTCAGAAACAAAGTTTTGAACACTGTTTTATACTTCCTTGTAAAAAACAAAAAACGATTAAAAAAAACAAATAGGTCTACAAAATAAACAGGCATGTTTCCAGGCAACTAAAGCTATTGAAAGCTGTTTTGAGACACAAGGGGTCGCTATTCATCCAAAAATAGGATTTGTTGTCATGATTTCTTAATTTCTTACTCTAGTATCTACATGTGAAAGGACAATTCTACGTGATGTACAATCTGGTATGATTACTAATAAACACAGATCAGGGTAAACACACCGGGGAAAAAAAAAAGCCTACACACATGAATGAATGACAACATTTTTATTGGGTTTACCCTATGCAAGACCATATAGATATATCCCCTTAACCTCATACTTAGTTTGCACATGTTTAACATTGCATAAGATCATATAGAATAGTGATCTATGTAGTGATATGAGAACCTTATTCATTGATGTAAATGCTAGATTGAGGAAAAATGACACATTCATTCCCTCTGATTACAAGTGTGATCATCTTCAATCATGCACTACAGTGTCTGTGGCTTATGACTTGAATGCAAAACAAACTGGGCACTTATAAGTATTAGGCTACAGATTTGATAAGTTTGTCCATCACATGAAATGATTATCGATGCCAAATGCTCAACCAGACGACCTGTTTGTGAAGGGCATTAAAAAGGTAGTTGCTAAAGTAGAGGGGTTAAACACCTCAGACCAGAGTCTATCAAATTAAGTTACAACTGAACCAAGCAAACCAAATGCAAAACACTTTAAATCTCATTGCAGAAAAAAAAAAAAAAAGGTCTCAAAAGACCGAAATAAACCTTTGCTCTGACCCAACGCAGGTGGGTTCAGCCTATTAAAAGTGAGCATTACTGCAATCAGAGAGGGCGGAAAGCATGATTGTCTGCAACGCTCAACAGGCTGTCAGAAGTGGATAGAGTTACTCATCAGTCAGCACGTCCGTGTGAATATCAGTTCATGTGGAGTTGGGAGTGCTAGTTGCCATTGGTGCAGTCACACAAATCAGACGAATGTTAACGTGTGTGTGAGGAAGTGCAAGACAGTACATAATTGGAAGGCTTCAGAATACTATAGCAAATGTAAACATAGCCTAGCTCTGGCAGGAAATCCAGTCTACTTTGATTGAACCTCATTGCAGATGTCAAATTTTGCACTTTAAAAGCCCTTGTGTGTGTTTGTGTGTATAGCTATATCAAAAAACATGCATCCATACTTGTTTTTTCGCGACAATATAAAAATTGTTTAATCAAGTGTATACGTGTATATGTGAGTAAATGGAGGTTTGCGTGTCATTAAGAAGTCTATATGTACAAAGTGTGCCAGCATTAAGAAAAGTTAACTCATCCCTGACACTAAGATCAACGTGTACAATACATATAAGACATTGGATTTTGGTTTTTTGGGGGAAAAGGCAACACTAAATGATTATTTGTTAATGAAATATTCAACCTATCAAAACCACACATCAAACCTGAAAACAACTTTCTATATTAAAAAAAAAAAAAAAAAAAGTGTTCTAAAATGCAGTATTTACATTATCAACATTACAGGCTTGTAAGCAATGTGCACAGTGCTGTTTTCCACTGTAGTGCTTGTAATGCTGTGTACGAAATCTACACAAGTCAAAATGCTTAGAAGAATCTATCAAATGCAGGAAAAATACATTTGGTTGTTTTTTTGTTTTTTTTAAATGTAACAGTCAACTTCATAGACAGCCAAGTATAGCTTTGTTATTGGTTATCAAAACATGTTCCAGGCATGTTCTCAGTGAAAGACACCATGTTCAGCATCAGATGTTTCAATCTTAACTCCTGTACAAACAATTCAAAACAGAAGTTAACATTGTCAAAATTATCTAGGTTTTAAAGATCCAGTATAAACAACTTCTGTTCCAAGTTGTGTTTTCTCTACAGTGTACAAAACGTGCAGTTTTTTTAAGAGTTAAATATTAATATTGAATTTGGATTATTTACATCAAAACAAAATCCTCTGGATATGAAAAGAAAGTCCTTCACCGCTGCCTTCAAGCAGTTCCTGCCCCCAAACCTCCCACACCACAAATACTTCCCCTCAAAAAAGATCTTAATCAAACATGATGTTCCCTCAAACATACACGATAAACTAGTGAAGGAAAACTCAGAAGTTAGAGGGAAACCTTTTTTTTTAAGACGCCATTGTCTCAAGGATGTTTGTCCCGACAAGAAACAGGAAACTGTGGTTAAAAAAATAATGATATTGTAAAACAGAATTCACATTTTAAAACACCATTGACTATTTTGGCAGTTAACTTTAGACTTATGAACATGAGGAATTAAGAAAAATGTCTGGCAGACTAAAAGTGATATAAATTTATACTTTACAACATTTAGAGATTAATTTACTTCTTTGGACTAGAAAGTCCACGTTTGCAGGAGCAGCGGAAATCTTACTTTGAACAAATATGTGTCGTTAAATGTGTATGATATGTAATATACTACTGATTGTAAGTCGCTTTGGATAAAAGCGTCTGCTAAATGACTGTAATGTAATGTATCTAATACTTAACTGTATAATAAGAATAAAACTTTTAAGTGGATTTTCTGAAAACAATTATTTAATCCCACAGCACATCTGCGGGTAATTGTGTTACTAAGGTTGCTAGATTACATGGTGCCACAAGTAACTACACTAGCAACACATTTTGCTTTTTAAGCAATAAGAACAAGAAGCATCGTGGCCATATAAGGCAGATATTCTGATCTCTCTCAAGTCATCTTGTTTGGTCTATGTGAAAATGGGGCTTTTATGGTCCTGTTTATTACAGATCACTTAGTCTCACCAATAAAAAGCTCTGCAAGTTATTAATTGACCTAATGCCCCTTTACCTACGGTATCAAATCACTGACACGGTTCACAGTTTTCATCCTGGTCTGAGAATATTTTGTTTCTTTTTTGACAGTGAATATCCACAGAAAAAGATTTTCTAATCAAAGTAAAACGTTTCATATGCATCTGAAAATGTGGGTGTTGTATAGCTGTCATCCTCATGATCACAAATCTCAGTATAACTGTTTGAAATCTTTGCGAAAACATTTTATCGATTGGTTTTTGGGTTGAATTTCACATTTAATAGCCTAACTCTTTAACATGTGCTAAATAAACACAATTCCCTTCTTAACATTTCTAAACAATGATTTTGAGTGATAAAGATCATACTGATTGATCCCTTAGCAGACCCTTGACTTGGAGGATTTAAGAATGAACTCAATAGATGACCCTGAGTGAATCATTGGCCTTATATGATGATGGCCATATTCTATAGCGTAAAACATTTGTAGATTGCAATTCCTTTGTCTCAATAAGAAAGAAAAAAACTTGCCGCTAATTCAAAACAAAAAGGTCCAGTTTAAATGTACAGGCACAAATTGTCAGTAAACAGTCTTATTTACATCGAGAGATAAAAACAAAAAAAGGAGGGAAAACACAAAGTAAATGCACACTCCTCCTTTAAATCTCCATTGTGCCAAACGTTCTTCCACAAAGATGATATGTTAGCATCATAACACCTGGAGCTCATAATACTTAAGTCCTCTTCACATCCGGGAGCCCCTTTCCTGAAGAATCTGCGGAGACCAAAAAAATGAAAGAATAAACAAAAACACATCGTACCACATGCTCTGAAAGCAGTTTTGTACCCAATTCTTTACAGTCCACTGTAATCCTGCCACAGTGCAAACTCTCCGACACAGGGGACTCCTACATTTACTCTACGCGCTGGCTGAAGCAAACTTACCGCGTAGGGTGCAGAGAAAAGGGGAAATGCTTGCTCATGTGAGGAAAATAAAGCAGTATGCTGGAGACTATGCAGAACGTGGTTCTAAAGCCAATTGTGGGTGAGCCCATAAAGCTTCCTTGCTACTGGGAAGACATGCAACCAAACTAACCACAGCCCCGGAATTATTCTGAACTGCAGAAGAGATGAAGGCCAAAACAAACTGAGTGCATTAAGAAGGAAACAGCAGTAGAATTAAAATGTAACATTACCTAGTTCTGGTTCAGTATAGATTTAAATATCGTTGTTTTTAACCCTTTTATTTCAACTTTCAGCTAAATTATTCATAATAGCATAATAGTCCATTTTAAGAGGACATTTTATTTTGTGTGTTTGATCACGGCACTTCATCACACTTCTGCTTAACATATTTTCCCTTTTGGGTCTTTATCGCCATCACATAAATTGAAATAATCTCAAGGGTCCACAATCCCAGATATCTTCTTTGTGTAAATCAAGGGAGATTAGGGTTGGCTGATATAGATGCCATGCCCGAAGACATATTGCCACATTTACTGCAGTAAAAGAAGACTACACTAGTGCTGTGAAAGCAACCCTACAACTACTGTTTTTGACAATGAAATGGACAAAGTGAGTGTAGTAACCCTCCCTTCCCTTTAAATGTCATTGAATGAGGGAAAATGAGTCAAACTGCTGCAGCTGATGATTCAGCATGTCCTCCATCCAACAAGGCTGTGAGCATGGCAATAATTACAGGGGGCTTATTTACACTACTGAAACAAATGGAGCTCTTCTCATCTGGTTAAAAAAATAAAAAAGAACTTAATCTGCAAAGAAGTATTCAACCAGTCTCAGCAGGAACCATCTGGCTTTTGATTTATATTTGGCTTGTAGACTGAAGACCAAAGCTGCTTTTTAACTTGTTTTCAGTTACTATGCTCTGGTTTCAAGTGTCTCATCTTTGAGATGTGAAAAAAAGTTTTCAGTAGTGTAAACTGCATCAAGGAGGCACAGCGAAGAAAGAGGGGACAAACTAGTGAAGCTTGGTTGAGGGGACTATGAGCAGTTGAGCGCTCACCAGTGAATCATAAATGCTCAACCCTAATCAGAGTCATTCACTTCATAATCCGTCTCTTCGTCCTCACTCTGAGCAACATGCAGCATGCAGACAGCACAGAAAAGACAAGAAAGGCATGTTGTAATGTAATGGAAAATGAATTGAGGTGTGAAATGTTGAAAAGGAAAACGAGGGGGAAAATATAACTAATGGATTAATTTTTAGGGGGTGTAAACATTAACAACTACATTTAGTAGCACTCAAAAAAAGCTGAAAAACATAAGACCATGAAAAGAAAAGCACCTATCTTCCATACACTCAATTCACTTGTCTCAACTGATTCCAAATTGTGCCATTTATTTCAAATAGATACAATTTGCTTACTACAATTAAGGAGAGATGACTTTAGAATCAAATCATTGTATAGTGCAAAGTGAAATTATTCAAACTTGAGGACTAAATTTGGATATGACTGGAGATGCACCAATCAATCGGCAACTGCTCAAAACCGGGCAAAGTTCAGCTGATTGCCAAATACACAACATAAGGTTTGTGTGGCAGTTCTTTAGTGTGAGTGAAGAAGACATAAAGCTTTCAATTTCTAACAACTGCTAGTCCAAAACAAGCAGTGGAGGAACAACTACTGACTTAATCAGACTTGTCTGATGACAGCATTGAGTTACATTATGATGCATTCAGGCTACTCAGTAAAACTAGTAAATGTAAGAATATCATAATGTGTTCAAATTGAATCTTGGTGAGAAACTTGAATAAATACAGTTTATTTTTTAAAAAGGGGAAGATTTCACTATAATATAAAATAAATATTAGAGAGGGAATTATTACTGTTTAACTTTCTAACACTAGGCAGCTCAGAATACGTAATTAAATTACTAATGACAATATATTTTTGTAATATTGTTTTTGTTCAAAAAAATAAAGAAATACAATATTTTATTCCCTAATTTCTAGATTTGCTTGTAAAATGCACCAGTAGTTTATAATATTTCTATTAAAATAAATCAAAAGCATCAATACAAATGGGCAAATCTAACATGACATAGGTTTAAATGCTGAGTTCTGTCTAAGACAACTTTATGTCGTCTAGTCATCAGCATCAAAATAAAAGTTGTTCATGCCTTAATCTTAAAAGGAGATCATTGTTCAGTTTAGAAAACTTCTAAATGAATGTCTGCTTTGCTTTAATTCATACTTCTTTTTCTCTGATCACTTGTGGTTTTTCAGGCAGGCTGTTTTTTTTAACTGAGGGACTGAATATTCACAATGTTCTCCTTCATAGAGCTTCCTCATCAATAAAAGAGAGGTGCTTTAAGTTCCCTGGTGGCATGTTCATAAATGCCATGCATTTAAAACATTCAGCACAGGCCATCATTCACGGATGTTTGCCGTGAACGGATTTTCAACTGGCCTCCCCACAAACTCAGACACTTACCTTAGCCTTCTCACTGGGCTCACTGTTTGTCCCGTATGATTGATTGTGCAGCTCCTTGGAGACTACACACAGGAACTCGGCTTGGTCTTCGTTTCCGTAGTTGTAAGAGGAGCCTATGCTGACCAGCTAGTGAGACAGGAGAGCAGAGCACAGAGGAATAATTAGCCTTAGGCTTATGAAGTAGAGGCAAAAACTTGGTTACTCTTGGTGGGAAAACAGAGGTCGGGAGACATTAAAGTAATGTAAAAGAGGTTGACAACCAATCAAGGAGCACAGAGGGTCTACAGGTTCATGTAACTCAAATTTATACTTTTTGGAGCTTCTCTAATTAGACATAGTTCATTATAGTTCATAAAGACTAGACTTAACCCTGACTCTTAAGTTTGTTTGTAGGATGAATTATCTTGCATTTTTGCCTACATTAGTAACACCATATAATATGAGATACAGTGGGGGTGACACAAAGGCCCTCAGTGAGGTGTAAACCCAGAATGTCGTGGACACACAATTTCATTGTACATCAGTTAGCCAACAGGGCAACCCACCTAAAACATTTTAAACTAATACACCAAGAAAAGATGGACTAAAGAGGCTCTAAAAACTATCTCTAGAGTTAAAAGGGTAATTAGAAATTTGAATGTTAAGTTATTACACGTATAAATGCAATAAAAAGACCCGTTTTCAGGAGCTGCAGAAATGTCAGCATTGAGTATCAAAATAAAACATAAATGAAGATGAAAATCAAGAAGAAAATTGAGTTACTGAAGTAATTAGACAGAAACCAAATAATTGGTGGTCCACAAAGATAAGGTAATAATAATAAAAGTAATAGCACAAAGAGGCCACAGACAGAAAAAAAGATAGGTATTGAATACAAGTGCAGGGACTCTACCACAGGAAGCAAACAAGCTGGTTGAAAATCAATGGGGTAAGGATTTGACTTGATAGGACCATGCTTGTTTAAAGTGAATAGTTGGAGACAAATCGATACCATCAACTTTTGAAAACTACAGTATCTTTTACAAAGCAAATAAAGGAGCAAACTACATATTGGCGCACTCCCATTAGTAACACCTGCTCCATGTTTTAGCGCTGTGACTTAAGACAACATGTGTTGGATTTTCTTTAATGCTTCGACTGCCATATTAATTCAGATCACTAATATCAATAGTAGATGCTATGAGCTGTGTTATAACATCTGCTTTGTTTGATTTTCGGTTTACTTTATATTTTATTTTGGGCAGCTGTGGCTCTGTAGCTAGAATGGGTTGTCTACTAAATGTAAGATCGAATATATTGATAGCTCCTCCAGTCCGCATGTCGAAGTATCTTTGGGCAAGATACTGAACCTCAAATTGGTGTGTGAATGAGCATTTAGATTAAATCCTGATGGGCAGGTTGGCAGCTTGCATGGCAATGGTATGAATGTGTGCGTGGATGTTGTCATGAAGCGCAAAGCACTTTGAATAGTCAGAAAGAACTGGGTGCAGAAACCAAATTCAAACAACTGACAACATCAGTGGATGTACCGTTTCTAACAAGCAAGTGGCTTATTTCTTTGAGCACTGAATGCGTGTCTGTCAGGAAAATAATTTGCATGAGAAAATCCCACACATGGTATCTAGAAATACGATAAGGGCATGGTCATGTCAGTTTGAATAAAATACACCAACGGACACAAGACGATAATTAAAAAGAAACAACATCGATAAGATCTTTATAAACAAAACCTTGTGCACACATTGAAAAAACATTTGAGAAAAAAACAAAGCAATTCCTGTTCCTGAATAACTGCTTTTACTGCTGAATGTTAAGTGTGTGTACACTGCAGGCTACATGTATACCTCCTGTACCCAAGTGTGCGTGTTCAGACATGCATCGCCTCATTAGCCACTGCTGCCAGAGACTTGTTGTTGTTAAGCAATCTTCCTCACATTAAGCATCAACGCAGCAAAAAAAAAAAAGACCAAATAATCTCAACTAGGCACCATGGATTCCACTTGTCATACTGCTAAAGAGTCAACGAGCAACAAAGACTTAGACTTTCTGGATGAAATATATACTTCAACAAATTGTTTATATTAATGGAATCCTAAACCAGCCGAAGGTCAATAAAGCTCATCTCCCCAAAAGATTCTCCTGGGCTGACGGCCGCGCTTTAGGCTTTACATAAGTAGTGTTACGAGGAGTTTCCCATCTGACCTGTGTCAGGAGATTAGAGAGATTTCAGCTCTAATGGGAGATCCAGAGATCCCTTGTCTTAGAGGGATTCATTCACATATAATACACAAAGTGTAGTTTCTCATTAGAAATATTAGCCTTTGGCATTTCCAGCTGAACACAAACTCTCATGTAAACTTGGACTTTTCACATTTAATGTTTGTAATCTATATCAATTACAAGATAGACTACCTGCTGTGAAGATAAAACAACATTTCACCTCTAAACAACCAGCACTATATCACAGCACAGCCCCCAAAACAGCTAAGGGGTACATGAAAGCAGAGCACTGAATGCTGTTGACGAGCTTAGAAATTGTGAATGCAGTATGAATAAAAAATAAAATAACAAAAATAGTAAAATTTAAAAAAAAGAAATTCACAGACAAGAGGTGTCATGGTCTCTTAGCTTCACTGGTGAGCAAGAAGTACAAATGAACATCGAAATGAATCAACTCAAAAAATGACAGCTATGTGTCTACTTGGGACAAACGATGGCCAACGGGGTGTGTATGGACAACATGGGGACCATGCAGTGACCAGCCCGTGGACAGAAATTTGTTAGACACACCTCTCCGCTGTTGTTTGGCAAAGCAGGCTCCTCTCCCTTCACCTCCCTTGACACAATCAGCAGAAACTCTGACTGGTGGGCCCGCCCGTAACCTATACTGACAAGCTGCAACGACCAATCAGAGCACAGAAGGGATGCCCGGATCATGTATGTGGACATTGAGAAAGATGTGATTTGCTGTTTGGCTTTTTAGCCAATTTCCAATATTGAGGATTGGACTTTCTGGGTCAATGTGAGCATAGCGGGGTGGGTGAAGCACATGAAAGGAGGATTGCTGCTGTAAACCCTGCAGGAAGAGATTTACCTGTTCAAACTTCCAGCCATCGGACATGGTGGACACCATCTGTGTCAGCTCCTCCTCCTGGCACTGCAGCACACGGTAAACATGCTTCACTGGAACCTGAGAGGGGGACAAACACATGAGAGAAATGGGATCCAAAGGCAGAAATAACACAAAATGAATGGAGCAAGAATCATATTCATGGAGAAAAAATTATTTAAATGAAACTCCATGTACCTGTGATGTTTTACAGTCGCGATCTCTGATCTTGTCCTTGATGAGCTTTATTAATGATGTGATGTTGTAGAATTCGGCCTCTTCTAACACACCTAAAACAGTTAAGAAATAAACACTTCAGCTTTTATGGTCGACATATCCTTCTACTACCTAAAAGGAGCATCTTCTTTAAGGCTATGCAGTGATGCAAGAGCAGTGTGTGAGAATTTTTTTTTTTTGCACTTGTGGTATTTCAAAACAGAGATGTGGTGGACAGATAAGTAGTTGCCTTTATTTTTCGCAATCATGGCCGTGTAACAATCAATCAACAATAATGACTAAAATAATGACAACACAGTTTGTTACCATTTCTTTTTATTGTGCAACAAACAACTGTATTTGATTTGGAATACAGTTCATCTTATATTTTACAGAGACATTACCTTCCTCTGCCAAGTCCCTGTTGAGCACCAGCTTTCCGTGTCTCAAGTAGTTAAGCACTGGCCCAAAGTATGTTGGGTCTCTGTCTATGAGATAGGCACCAGTTTCATCCTGAAATGCAGAGAATAAATAGGATGAAATTAATAGAATAACATTGAATACATGTCAAGAGTTTTCGATTTTAAGAAACAATTCAACATTAAGCTACACTTAAGAGAACCATTGATAGTCATTTTAATTCTAAGCATCCAATACAGGGAACACAATGTACAGACAAAGATTAAAATGATTTAATATCCTCCAGTCTGAAAAAATCCTTTTTTAAAAAAGTGACAATGAGCAGGCGTATATCTTTATCGAAGCATAACATGTGAGGGGGAAAAACAACACTGTGCATCAGCGAACAAAACTCGAGGGATGAGAATTATGAGGTCAGCTCCTCTGCTGATAATCTCTACAGGGGTTGAGAGTATATGCGCACACAAGTGCGACAGCTTTGGGATATCACTTCACTATTCCCACAGGCCTTGGGTTTGATCCAGATTTCATCACAACTACTGGGTATTCCCCTATTTCTGTAGGTACTGTGATTAGACCGCCTTTGTCTCATGGGGGAAAGAGGCGGCTAAAACAATTAGAGCAGAACATAAAAAGATTTGGAACAGCGAGCTGAATCCACCACAGGGACCAGGAGGAAGCACATTGGCTTTCAACCAACAATTAGCCTCGTCAACTTTGGTCTGCTACATAGTCGGCCAAACACATAATATGAGTCGGATTGAACTGCTGTATAGCTACTGCAGCAAACACAAGGTAAACACAAAAAGTTGTTAAATACAATGTGACATTAGTGAGTCAAAAGTGCTTCATATTTACTAAAGCACTCCATGCAGGGAGGACGGGCCTTAAGCAAATGTTGTGCTAATCCTTGAATGCTAAAGGATGTTTGACTTTGCATCAGGTCAAGTACTATGGCTTCAGGAGCAATCATGGCAAATTAGCCACACTGATGGTCAGTGCAAAATTGTCATACACTGCAGGCCATGACCAAACTCAAACAGACACAACTACACTGATGAACATGTGATTAGTCATAGTTACCTCATCCTCACAAGCTCAGAGATGAGTTCTCAAAACCCATTAGTCTTTTCAATAATGAGAAAAGGTCCCAGTGCATTTTCTTTTGTAATGAATCTGAACCCTCCTGGCTGGTTGACCTCCTTTCCAATGCATAAATATCCAACTGGAGCCTAATGGAGCTCTATTCTGGTCTTATGCCCTGTGTCAGTTCCTTACACTTCCATAGACACTTAAGTTTAAGCACAAGCATGGGTAGGCTGTGCTTAAGGAAACAGGACAAGACGAAAGCTGCACAGCTCTCCACATTCGAACCGCACTGTACGTAATGGTTGATTTTAACATAGAAGGTTAAGTTTCTACTGTTAGCCTCTAGTATCACGTTTTTCTTTTAAATCCTATCAACAGTTAATCTTGTACTGAACATATGGTTTTGCTTTGAGAATATATATATATATATATATATATATATATATATATATATATATATATATATATCAAAGCTGATAATAGCTTTGCCAGCATCAGAGCACCATTTGTATTATTACCAAATTAATGAGATCCATTTACTTTGTTCCTAGCAGGAATTTGGACTGGTAAATTAAAACATTAAGGATGGCTCCATTCCACAAATTACTGATATTACTGCTTAATCCTGCATTTGACAAGTCACTATGTCTGTTTGACGAAAGGTCTATTCAACTTTAGATTCATTTCCCATTTTCCCCTTCATCCTGCTTCCACTGGAAAGGCTCTGTGAAGGGAAAGTTTGGGAAACCACTGCTATTACAAGAACTTGTCGAGGCCCAGGCAGAAAATATTACAATGTGCTTGAAAAAAAAAAAAAGAGAATGCTTAATAAAAATAAGTTTCCATGTATGATATGGGTTTAGCATAACATTTGGCTAATAAAATGGTATAATCTACATTCAGGGAGAATTCCAATAGCCCAGTGGTTAAGGCTCTCCTATCAATTCCCTTCGGTCATACCGGGACATTTGAATAACAGAGCCAGTGTTAATGTTATTAGCAACACCTGCGCCCATCCTGCTATGATAAGTCAAAATGTCTGCTGTGAAAAAAGGCTGATTGCATTTTACAAATAAACTTTTGAAAATGGCCTCAAAACACTCCCACTGATCAAACACTCAAAGAAACAATATATGTACTCTCCACTTCAGTCAACCTTCTGCCCCCTGGCCTGTTGTGCTGACAGGCCTGTCGTTGTTGCTCAGGGTGCACATGCATCTATGGGGGACGTAGGGGACAGTGACCCAGTTCAGAAAAAATTATGGGGGCTCAGATATCGGGCCCCTTGTATACAAAGGGGACAGTGTCTTTAATGAAAAACAAAAGGCTGTGTCTCTGGGGGCCCAGGCTGGGGAGCACTTGACAACAAGCAGAGAGCTGGAGGACTGTGAGGGAATAGGAGGAAGGCTTGATGCTCAGTCTGAGAAAGTTAAGCATCTCTGTTTTATGATATGATCGTGATGATTAACAAAACTATGAATATCAAGGTTTAATTGAAAAGCAAAACCCTTCTATCTCAAAAAAACACTTAATCTTCATTCAAAAAATAAAGAGATTTATAAATTAAATAAAAATAGCCAACAGCTTAAACCAAAAACAACAGATGATATCAACAAATACACTGTGTTAAGTGCTAAGGTCACACGCAACCCCAGTAATAGGGTTGTTCACTTTAAGTCAGGCATGCTTCATAGTGTTCTGTGGTTTGGTGTTGTAAAAATATTGAACGTGCAAAGCCTTCCGCACATACAGTAACCAGAGCTAAGTAAAAGCAGGCCTAACTATGACTGGATTCAAACTTAAGATAATTTAAAATGATGGTAAACAGAAGCAAATTAGAAGGGTGGGCTTTGAGTGGAACCTTATCATTCTTCTTCTACACACATTACATATCCTCCCACAGGAAATACCATGGTGACCCACCCTTCAAGCATGTGATGTCCAATAAGGCTTTTTGCAGACACAATAATACTGAACTTCAATTCTTAATTCAACAAAATGAATGCGTCACTGCATGTTTGCTTGTGAGTACAACAATGGGTTTACACCAAACCTTTGCATGGCACAATTCACCCATTCAAGCCTGATAGGTGTGGGTATATTTACTGCTAAATTTCATTTAAGTAATCCACCAGATGGTGGTTACCAGTAAATATCAAAGAGAAATAGCAACAGCAGGGAAGTCATTCCAATTTGTTCAGACCAGTAATAAAGAGAATGAAAAGGTTATCAAACGCTGCTCAGCCTTCACTGCAGTCAAGCTGGAGTACAAGCATACTGCAGAAACACCACTTAAAGATGTTGCAGTAGATCTACTGAATCACATGACTGTAGCTACTTAGCCAAGTGGAAGCATAATCCTTGTAGAGTAGGAGCCAGGAGTCCCTCTGGAGTACAAGTAGTAATGGCATACTCAAATAGGCCTTCATCTTTTAAATAATACACACATCACATCAAGGCTACATTATGTGAAACTCTCTCATATTTCAAGATATTTAACACTGTGCATTTACACGAGTTAAACCTCTCATGAACGCTGGGAAGTGCATCTCGCCTTTCCACCATTTCTAACTCTTCAAGGCAACACCCTTTGTGCCTTTTGCAGAACAATAATGACGGAGCAGAGCTACAGACAGTAAATAAACAGCTCCTTTTAAAGTCACCTAAAAGCCTTGCTGTTATAATGTGAGGCAGTTAAGAAGCTCCATGACTAAGCAGGCAAACCAGGAAATCACTGCAACCCGGAGCTTTCTCCTGGCCGAACGAGAAATGTGTATTGCAATAGAAAAAAAAGGAGCTGGAAGTGAAACGATTGGTCTCATTGACGACTGCCTTTGGTCGGTAATCAAATTCCAAATGACAACATTTCAATTTATTGCAACACAAGGCTATGATCAATTGTAGGTGGCTTTTGTTGATAAAGTTGCTTTTTACCAATAAAGCCAATAGGACCATCAGTCGCACCTGATTTGCCAATAGTCCTCTGCACTGTCCTCTTGAGCACTCACTGCAAGAAGACAGAGCAGGAGGAGACCGCGATATCACTGTTAAATATTTACATCACCTCCCATGGTGTGCTCAGGCATGACATACCAGCTGAATACGGCATTAAATGCGGCCATATTTTTCTCTTACACATGCCGCAGAGAGAACTTCTTCGGGCATCAAATGGATATAAATATGAAAAGATTAAGATGTGGAAGGAACAAGAACCCTTTGTGATGGGGTGCTTGAAAAATTGATGCAGCTCTGAAAGCTGGGTCTCTACTTGAGTGGTCTTGAGCTGAGCAGTATGAAAGCAGGAGTCTGCCAGAGGGATTGCTGCCCCATTGCAATACCTGCTTATGATCTTGCAGCATCAAATATTCACACAAGTCTAACAAACCAGGTTAGAACAATAATTCTCTAATACGACAAAACTGAGTAGGATGTTCATTCTAGGGTAAACTATTTAAAAAGAAACACTTTCTAAAAGGCTTTCTGCTGCTATAGCTATGCACGTGACAGCACTTTCTCCGTGCTCTACCCCAATGTGCAAAACAGGCTCCAGTCAACAACATGAATAATGCAGTTCTCCTCAAGAGTCCTGCTGAAGCACGTCAGCCTGCGTGACTGAGAACTAAACCACTCACTTCCTTGGCTGGGAAACACAATACTGCATTTGCACAAAAACAGAGCTCTTTGCTGATCTGTTACTCTGCTGGGCTTTCCTGTTCACATGTATTCGTGTGATGCAAAAAAAAAGATGGCCTTCTTGGCTCAGTCGCTGATTAGATGATATCATGTCAATGTAAATTGTTTTAGACACAGAAGCAAGTGAAATAATATCCAATAACCTGTTCTTTACTAGAAGCTTTCTATAATGATCCTGCCTGCAGGAGAGAGGTACAGTAATGGCTTGAGAGTCTGATACTCACTTAAGACAAAGGATTTAGATGGACTGATCCATTGCTCATGGGAGGATAAACTGACAAAAAAGCAAGCTGATTATGTAGAGATTAAGATATTTGCATGAAAATACGAGATGAGCCGCCGTCTCAGCTTAGTAGAAAGGAGGGCAGGGGTGCAAATAGATGACAACAATGAATAATGGGGCAGTAAAATCAACGACAAAAACAAAGCCTATTATACTATGTATACAGACAGTAAAACATTGTATTTGACAGTGCCGGGGGCCTTAAAGCACACACGCACGTTGCTGGTAAAACTGGCAGATGGACAAACAGAGAGCAGCCTGCTTCTGGAGCACTGAGGCCATTCAGGCAGATGAGTGACTTCATCCCCAGCTCTCAGTTGTCAGCAGCACCTCACTCCACTTGGCAGTGACTTATGTGCTCATTAGGGAAGCCTCGCCACCAGCACAGAGGCTGATTACTGCATAGCAAACAGAGCCAAGGAACAGACTTACCTCGAGAGAGGAAGGGGGAAAAACACAAATTGATCAAGCAATAAAAATGTATATGTGTAACGTTACATCATTTGGCAAGTCAATTATAGCACTAGAGCTCTTGGACATTACAGTCCCTAGCTGAGCTAAAAAAAAAAGAGCTATAGATTAATAAGAGTTTCTGTACCAATATGATGTAAAATAGAAATTTGCACAAGATTTGGGCTATTGGAATAATATGCAAGTCAATTTAACATTTTACTGAAATGATTCACTTGTTTTGACTGATAAGATGAGTGAAATAGTTTACATTAAATATTATAGTAAGAGGTTCATAGTTGAATATTTAACAGCAGTTGTATCATTTATGGAGACTATTGGTTGCTGTCTCTGTTTGATGCATCGGCCTCAGCTCTCAGATGGGGAAAGTTTCCAACTAACGCACTGGGGAGACTTGATACTGTGACTTGAAAAAGCTGTAAAACTGTTAAAACCAAAGTCAACACTTTGAACAACAAATTACGGTAACGACAATACCTGGCAACCTTCTTTTATTTTTTATTTTATTTTATTTTTAAAGACCAATTCAGCCAGCTCCACACACACACAAGCTAGCAGAAATATCGTATGTCATGTGGGGACTGTCGGAATCTAGCTAGCTTAGCGTGCTAATGCTAGTTAGCCACTAGAATTTGAGTTAGCACAAAGTATTAATAAACACTGACTGTCACAAAGCGGGGTATCTAATTAAGCAAGCTGGTGCACACAGTCACCAGCCACACTAATGACTTAACAATGCAGAAAGCAAATAAAAAGTAATTTAGTGGAGAAATAAATAAAAAAAAGGAGTTAACCAATGCGCTCCTAACTATGGTGCTAACTAGCTGACTAGCTTAGCATTTACCTTGTCGGAGTCTAGCTCCGGGTCAGCTTGGCTCAGTCTGTACAGAAATGATTTTGGGTCTCGGCACAGCGTCTGTCTCGTGGTTAAAAAATACGTCCCGCCGACGTTCAGCCGGATCCATTTGGATGCCCCGACCCCGGCTGAGGGGCTCCTCTGATCCGGAGAATGGCCCAAACATCTCCGGTGGACGGAGCTGCTCGTCTCGGAGTTGTTCTCTGCCATCCCTCTCTTCGTCTCCTCCGCCCTCGCCTCGGCTGTGTGCGGCTGACAGGAAATATCTGCGCTGCAGCCACTAACTTGGGAGTCCACGATTCATGCAAAGCAGGCTGCCAGCGCCACAGCCACTCCTACCAGCCCACTCCACCGGCGCGGACAGACACTTGTGTGCAGATTGTCCCAGAGAGAAGAGGCGCTCCCTAGTTTGATCTACCGACGCCTCGATGTGGAGCAGTGATCTCTTGATACCGAAAGCCTGGAGGTGATTGAAACATAGACAATAAACTCAAAACCAACCAGCTTTAGGTTTTTCTCTCTCTCTTGTGCTGTTTGCAATACAAAGTGTATTAAAGTAATTTTCACGACACAAAAGCGCTGATAATGGGCCGGTACTTTATTTACATGTTGCAAAATGTGAGATACCATTGCCACTGAATGCTGCTGCTGCTCTCACTGTGTGATGACTTTGGTTCTTAACAGAAGACAGGACACACGGCTTTATTTGTATGCCTAAATCCCTACATGCTTTAATTACTGGACTACCAAGCATTAAGTGGAAAATTCATCATTCAACATCTACTGACCTAGCGCACAAATAATCAGAGAGAGAATGAACAGATTCATTAAATTATCAGAATATGATTAAATCACTGAGCAAATAGAAAATGTATGATATAGTAAGAAAAAAGCTGTAAAATATTATAGTTTACAATAATTATTCACATTCAAAGGCTTTACATCTCAATACATACACAACATGGCCCCTGAACATGACTTCAATCCAAATGATTCATATATTAGAATTTAAATAACACAGAATGAACTAGAGGCTAAACATAGCCATCAAATAACCTTATACAAGAATAAAAATACAAAAACTGTATCCTAATATCATTGCATTACTTGCTTCAGATTTTAATAATACATCATCTGTACATCACAGTTCTAGTCAGTTACAAGCCAGGTAGAGTATTCCATACACAATGTAACCGACTGCCATCGACTTGATTCAAACATTTTTCTAACTAGAAGAAAACACTACTCTAGTGCTTCCTCAACTTTATAGACAGATACAGCAATTTCATCGGTTATTTGGATCAGATAGATATCTTTTAACTGACATCCAACCACATTGAGCCCCGGGCCCCAGGGCCAGAGGGTCCTATTCACCTATACTCCAGTCACGCACTGCACACACAGACTCAGCTGAAGGAAGAGGACCTTTGGAAAGGACCTTAAGGTAATATGTCAAAAATTAAAAGCATTATGATAATACATATTGCTAAAACAAGAGCACAAATTAAATCAGTCGCTTTAATTTCTATTGGGCCAAACGTCAGAATGAAAACATAACGGGCCAATGAGCCCGATGAGGCAGGTCTGCCATCTTGTCCAGGGACAACAGCTTTACTGTGATTGCTTCGGAGAATGATAGTATGTGTATGTATCACTGTTGATGAAGGTTTTCTGATCAGCATGGATGGGGTGGTCAGCACATAAGATTTAGTTTTCAATAGGACGTACTGAAGATGAGCCGACTATCCCACCGAAAAAGAAGTTGCAGAATTCACATCACAAAGAAAAAGCCAGTGAATGGTACAGAACAGCCAAATCATCCAATAAAATACGCTATGGTTACCAATGCAGTCAAAAATACCCACCTTTAAACTTGAATAAACTATATCTCCAGTGCCCTCGGAGAGAGAAGCGGACAAGGCTGAGCTACAAAACTGGCCATGCAGGAAAGATAAGCAAGTTATGATTAGGAAGTACAAGCTAGTGGCATGTTTACCCGCCCCCTGTTAGCAATACATCCTAAGTAACGGCTACGGAAGGCTCACACTTGTAAAGAGACTGAATCAGACCCTTGTCTCGCTGCAGACCGGCACTCTGCTTTGTAACATCGAGACCTTAATTTGACTGCAATAAGCAAGTTCCAAGAGACAAAAAAAAAAAAACACGACTCAGATACCTTGAGAACACTTGGGCTCTGACAAAACCATATATGGGATTTGAGTTTGGTAAACATGTGAGACTGAATCAGCTTACAGTATCTGTTACAACCATGGAGTATTATGCTCTAGAAGTGGGGCCTGACTACAGCTTGCACATACAATGTAGGAATAGGATATGGTTTAATTAAGATATCAGGATAGGCTCTGATTCACAAAAGCTAGATTTTGTGTTATGGTATCATTGGAGCAGGAAACCAGTCCTTGCATTTGAGATAGTCCTAGCGGTAGCCAAGCTTGTGTCACTCTATAGGACAAGCTTGCCTCTCTCTTCCCCCCTGCAGAATGTACAAAAAGCAGATGTGCATGGTGGCAGTCTTATCATCCATACATGGAAAAATGCAATAGAAGCCTCACAGAGAGCACAAAGAACAAGCAAAGCAACCCTGAATCCAAAGTTGTATTTTTCCCATGGTTCTACTCAGGAAAACAAACAAGGTCTAGATGCCAGCGTCTCTAAGAGTTTGTTTACATTGCGGTGATGAAGGGCACTAAAGAGGGTGTTACTCTGCTCAGTGATTGGCCTCAGAGCTAAAGAGGAGTGGCCACAGGAGGAACCGTGCTCCTATAGGCCAGGGTTTTGGTGCCTTTGATAGATCTTTCTCCACACTTCCTGGATCTTCTTACACCATCTGTCAGCATTTCCGCTGGGGTCCATCAAATAGTATGTTCGGTTGGGCTGCAAGAAGAGGAGATGAAAAAGACAATTAAAAAAGTAAACCACATAGGAGGATAAATTCTAAATCAGTCGGCAAGTATCAACATACTGCTGGAGGAAAATAAACTGGAAGAACATCAAAAATAAATAGTAAATTACCGTATGAACAAAGAAGGTTTTGAAGTTTTTGGCCTCAGGGCGTAGCTCGAGGGACCAAGGAATCTCCCCTTTCAGAACCTTGTTTACAGGATCCACGTAGTACAGGTGTGGTCCTTCAGTGAGAAGCAGCTGTCTCCGTCTAGCAAACAGACCCTGCAATGGAATGCCACACGTCTCAAGACATCAGTTCACCAACAGAGGGGGCTATGAGGCCTAGGAGACTTTCCCCAAGCACAGCATTGAATTCCCCTTTACTTTGTGTATATCATGAGTCAGAGAAATACCATGGAAGGTGACTTAATTAATGCTGAGCCAAACTTACACAGAAAATCTGTTTACTTTTTACTACAAACATCTAATACACTGCCACTTTATAGTCTAGCTGGCAGAAAAAAAATCTTCACCTATAAGAAGACCTAACTTAAAAGGTACATTTTATAACCGAAATGACATGGCCTAGAATTCACACACCTTCCTTTTATCCACTGGGCCCATCTTCAGGATCAGGTTATTCTCCACAAACTGGTGCCTGTGTAATGAAGCAACATCAGATTATTGACACCAACTCTGTTTCCCTTAAGACATTACTTATTCTTCAACAAATGAACATTTGTTCCAATTTTTTGGAAGACAAACTAGACTTTAGTCCAAGAAAGATTCAGATTTACATAAAACAACGAACAGAACTCTTAAACACACAGATTAACAGGTTGACACATTGGCATGGGCTTTTACCAGGGGTTTCCAGTGGTCTGTTTGTCCAGCAATAGCTTCTTCTCTTCTTCAGTGAACTGCAGGTCAAGCTCAAAAGAGTTATTGTCCAGGTCATGGATGTACTGCTCAATGTTGCTGCTGGACCTCTGCGGGGGTGTGGATTCATGCGGCGAAAGGGAGTGTGATGAACTGGACTGGGCCACCTGCATGTTGCTGAACTGGCTCAGGAGGTCATCATACTGAGTTTGGAAATGAGACGGTTGAGAAAAGGTTTAGTACTGTTTGGCTGAAGATTTGTAGTTTGTTCAGGGTTTGGGGGAATCAATTTTACAACAAGGCATCACACCTAAGTCTTCCCATGAAATCAAACAATGGACAAAAAGTAACGGGGTGACCTGGACTG
Source organism: Anoplopoma fimbria (assembly GCF_027596085.1). Taxonomy (NCBI): domain Eukaryota; kingdom Metazoa; phylum Chordata; class Actinopteri; order Perciformes; family Anoplopomatidae; genus Anoplopoma; species Anoplopoma fimbria. The sequence goes on from NC_072453.1 coordinate 6,309,683, forward strand.
TAAATAATTATCTTACGTTTCCATAGCAGTCCTCATCATCCTCAGACATGGCTGGCAGGTAGGGGGTGAGCTTGGGGGGTGTCTGTAGGTGTAGGTCACTCCAGGAGATAGTGTCGAAGAAGGGGTGCTGCCTCAAAGGGTCGTACCCTCCCATCTCTTCACACCCAATCCGCTTGGAAGGGTCCAGTGACTAAGAGAAAAAACAAAACAGATGCGACATGCATTTCCATTCTGTAAATAACCAATACCAGCTGACAACCAAACTTTCCCCACGGATATCATTAGCATTAAATTGTATCTCACATATATGACTCATGGTTCTTGATGACTTACCAAAAGCTGTTTGACAAGATCCTTGGCTTTGGGGAAGAATTTCTCTGGGAATTCATACTCCAGCTTTATTATCTTTTGGAATATTAGGTACTCATTTCTGCAACAAATGAAACACAAGAGGAAGGAACAACAAAAGAGGGAATTTTAAGGAAATGTTGTTTGATAGAGGTATTTTACTCGGGCATGGTTGTTGTCATGTCTAGCATTTAAGTTAGTACTCACCCAGCTCTGAAAGGTGGTAAACCAGCCACCAGCTGATAGGTTATACATCCCAAGGCCCAGAGGTCAGAGCTAAAGAAGGAAATCAGATATAGGAATAAAGTCAGAACAATAAAAATTAAATTAAAACAGAACAATGATGCACATTTGCTTCATGTACAGTTGCTTGACCAATCCTCATACCTCTTGCAGGCAGATTTCTCTGTTAACAGCTCTGGTGACACATACTGTGCTGTTCCGACGAAGGAGTTTGCTCTTGCTGCCAAAGTGCGGAAATGAATGGTAAAAAAACATGAATAACTTCATACCGCTCAAAGTGAGTAAAATGCTAAATTCGTGTAACGAACACAGTTATTATACTTCATGTTTAAGTAAAATCAGGATTGAGGTTATACCTTGTTTACTGTCTGATGATAACTGTTTTGCCGTCCCAAAATCTGTTATCTGGATGTGCATGTCTTCACTCAGAAGAATATTTTCTGGTTTCAGATCTCTGCAATAAGATAAACCAGTGGTAACTTATGGGGGAACAAACACTTTACAGTATTGGAAAATGATATATCAAAAAAAGCAAAAATAGATAAAACAAACGGTTAGTCTTACCTGTGTATTATCCCCTTATTGTGTAAGTATTCTAGAGCACAAACTATTTCAGCTGAATAGAATCTAGTACAGGTCTCATCAAAAGAACCAATTTTGCGAATGTATTTCAGAAGCTCTCCATTCTTAGCGTAGCTGAGACCGAAATCTAAGAAAAGCTAGTTAAGGAAGACCGGTTACTAGAAATCATTGTTACAAAACTACAAACTTGACACATTTACAATAAAACAAGAGGTAACATGTAATAAACTACATGCCTTGACAAACTTATTAGAAGGATACACAACTTCTCATTATCTTGAAATGTGAAGTAGAGCTTGACGAAGAATGGGTGTTCTAGATTCGACATCAAATCCCTTTCTCTTTTCACGTACTGGGCTTTCTTCGCCTTCACAATATGCCGCTTCTCTAAAATCTTAACTGGTGGAGAGAAAAGACAATTTCAGGATTTAATGGTAAAAATACACTGAGCAACTTTTCCATCTGGATAATAAGTATCATTGATATCCTTCACCAAAAGCTAGTGCATTATTACTTACTTGCATATTCTTTACCCGTTACCTGCTCTCTTGCCAGAACAACCTTTGGATCAAAGAACAAAAAAAACAAAAAAACACTGTCAGACTCATAGGTTCTGCTTTGTCAGTTCCTTCAAATTAACTGTGGATGCCCCATTCAAATGCATTAAATAAAAGAATCCTAGCATGTAGCAACATCTACACAGGTATAACTCAGAAGCTAAGTGGAATGCAAGTTAAATACCGTCGAGAAGGAGCCCTCTCCCAGTATCCTGCCAAATCTGAAGTCCTCCGGCTTCTTCTTGCGTGGCTGAGGGGCCTGGACAGCCGGCTGTGCGCGGAGGTCTGCGCTCTGGCTGCTGGCAGACGCTCCTACAGCACGGGCCTCTGAGGCTGAGCCCTCCATGCTGGGACAGTGGCTACTGCTTGCGCCTGGGATAGCAAGTGGCGAGCAGGAGTCAGGGTGGTTTCTTACCATTGATGGATGCGAGCAGGAGCAGATGACAACGCTGGGCTGAATGGGCACAACATCATACTGAGAGAGGAGAGGGAACATTGAGAACAGATCAGTCAGCAAGGTGATGCAGTTGTAGTTCTTGTTTTAAAAAAAAGCCATGTCCACGTCTGGTTTAAATAGTGTATCTTCTCTTGAGAAATATGGAAGACCTAGTCTAAGATTGCACTTTTTAATGCAACCAAAAACTAATGAATCATCCCTTCATTATGACTAAAAAGCAGTGTGCTGGTAACCATATGAATGCTGGGAATAAGATATTACAATAACAATAGTGGGAACTGCCTTCAATGTAAATTTTCATACAGACTACCTGTTTTTGAAGAGGATCATGTTCTTCTCTTTAGCACTTTGAACTGTCATTTGAACTGGAATTTTAAATATGTTCACCATCAGCTATGAGCAAACAGCTTTCACCAAACCTTTCTTATAGTGCACCATAATTACACCTGAATACCTATAAATAGGATGACACAATAGTGATAGACAATAAACAAAAATGTATATATTGTCAAACGAAAATTAATATAATAAATTTGTTGCATTTTAGTCATGCAAACTGTAAAATAAAATCGATATAAACGAGCAATTAGCCAACCTTTTCCAGCAGTTTGTGTAAATAAAACTAGATGAGATCTGGATCAAATAGAGTAGACCCACTTTCCAAGGTTGACAACTCAATTGACTGCACCTAACACTGTCTTAAATGTATAATTTCAAGTGAGACCCCTTGAGGAGCAAAGTCTAGAATTGATAAGGACATTAAAACGACTATTTGAGGAAACTGCTTCTGAGCCTGGTGGTCCCACCCTCCAGTGTTTACGTTTTGAAAACTATGTCAAAGGCACTGCTTTCATGTGACCGTTGTACTTACTAGCACATCTGCACTGAGCAGTGATCATATCAAACTGGAGGAATCCTTAAGATCAAACTGAGAAGCAGCTAACGCAAACAAAACACAAGAAAACCACCAAATAATTGTGGAGGAAGCGAGGATAACATAGACAGGTTGTGCTTTCCTACACACTGTTTGGTGCTGGCACCAGTGTTGTATATTCATAACTTACTGGACCACTGGACCCATCAGCTTACAACTCTGTGAATGTTAGTTAGCTAGTTCAGATGGCCTAGCTTCTTCTCATTCAAAACCAAGGTGTGGCCTTTTAGCTGCCTTATCCCGGACTGGACTGTGTTGTTGCCAGCTAACCTCAGTCGCAGCCCCTCCACTGAGCCATTACTACATGTGGACCATGTGATGGTGGTTAGGGACATGTCAGCTAACGTCAACCCCAGCCCCAAGTACTCCGGTAACACCAGGCCTGTGGCGAACTTTCTTAGCTAACTAACGCCTGCTAGCATGCTAACGCTAGCTCCTGCTGCCTTGTCAAATAAAGCCGGCCATCACTGACAGCGAGTTATGAACTTAACGCTAACAACCAGTCAATTAGCTCCCGTTAGCCTGCCAGGTCACAAGTCACGGCAACTTCAAAACATTACGCCAGTCTCACACAACGTTACTCAGTCGTGGTCGACATTTCAAAAGGTAATGGGGTTGACAATCAAACTACGAAATGTGAACTTTATAAAGCTGCCTTCTTACCAGAAGGTGGAACGCAATAAAGCTACTGTTAGCCTGTTAGCTTGTTAGCATCGCTCGAAAGCGCGAACATGTTTAGCTAACGTCAGCCGACAGATACCGCTACCGACCAAGGGGGAATGGTCACACATCCTATACTGCTACCAGCAAGCCCTGTTACACGCTTAACCCACACAGAATGACTAAAACAACCTCGTGTTGTGAATTAAACGAGGTGTTAGACAATGCCGTGCAGCGTAGCAAACATTAGGTGTTGTGTTAGCTAACGCTGCTAAACGGTGTTTTGCGGCTAGCAGCGCTCCTCACATGAAGGCCCGACGCAACTATTTGTTGTCAAACAGCCGCCACACTGTACATTTTGAGCCCCGGCTTCGTGCTGTTGTTCTCTTCAGAGTTGCGACACTTACCAGCTGACTTGTAGCTCTTGCCATGGGAGTTTTCCACGAGTATTTATTTGGAATAAAATAATTAGAGAAGCTCCAGTAATGGCTGCCTCTGCGCCTTCATTTTCGAGCTGTGACGTCGTTCCACAACAATGTTACCGCAGGACAGCAGAGGAGAGTCCCGCTGTGTCCGCCCCCCTCGCCACATTTACAACCTACTGAACTGCATCTTGCTGATAGGGATCGAGTCAGACGGCTGCAGTTGTTTATATATATATATTTATATATATATTCAGATGCCGCAGTTAACGTGGCCTACAAACTATATTTGATACTGATGCAGTGTAGAGAGGTTTTTTCGTCAGATATCTTACACCTTTTTAACTCCTCAACTTTTGTGTTGAAGCACACAAGTCTGCATGTATCCATCGAACTGCAACCACCAGTGATTCCAGTATGAAGGTTGCAAGGATTCCTTTATTTAGGTCTGCAGTTTACATAAATACAAAGATACAATTTATTGTACAAGTTTCTCTTTTTTGGATGCTTGTACAAAACTGCATAGCCACAAATAGCCTTTATGTTATGTTTTAGTCGTGAGTGTTTAAAAAGTTTTGCCAGTCCTTGTGGTAAAAACAAAAATCCATAGTTGAAATATGCTTTATAGTGATTACTTTAATTCAGTCTCTTCCTCTTCATGATGATGTGACGCTGTTGTTGACGCAATGTTGCTCTTTGTTTTTTCATCTTCTTCTTCATCATCCTCATCATCATCTTCGTTATCCTCTGAGGTGTCCGTATCCTCACTAGAATCCTCATCTTCAGGTGCACTAAATACAGTTTAAACAACTTAGTTACCATACTCATGCAATATACTCTGAATGTACAGGTGTTTTTCAAGAATATTTTGTTTTTTCCAATGTTGACTGTAGGTTATTTCAGTTGCAAATTAAAAAGTTGTATAAAGTGACATACTACTAGCAGAAATAAATGCAGAATCTAGAGTTTGACCAAATGCGTCAGTAAAATTATGCTTCATTGATCATCATTTCATCACAACAAAGTTTGCAAACAGTGTGTCTTAGGGATTACCTCACTCTGAAAGTGGTTGTATATTAATTGCCCTCCCGAGGAAGATTAAATGCTTACCACAGAGGTCTGTTGAGATTCCTACATTTTACTCCCGAGTTCACATCAAATGGATCTGTGAAAAAGATAGATAATTAGCTTTTGTTAGGAAAATGCTTCAACTATAGAAGTTATCATTCAGCAACAAAAAGCATTCTTTCTCTGTGTATGGGGCAAATTTCCAGACATGCTGGAAACAATTAGCCTGGTCCCACACCTCTGAATCACTGCCAAAATCTCCGACTCATTCAGCAATTGAAATTAATCACAATGATCTGTTATAATATTGATCACCAGTCTAGGAAAAAATGCAAGAAACTGTCAGTGTCTAAAATTTTAGAGAATGTGGCCTGTAATTGATGGATTATATTATTTATCATAATACAGCTTAAAAGCTTTATGAGACAATGAACATTCAGCAGCGGTGAGTCACCAAAGGAAAACAAATTATGAAATAGACAAAAATTATATATTAGTCCAGTTTCCTTAAATCAAGTTACTCGTGATTTTGCCACTTTGAAGCAGCGCTTTCACTGCAATAAAGCTTAATAGATATTAACTATTTCAGGGATAGAAGTTGAACAAGACTTAAATAGGGACAGATGTGGGACTAAAACCGAAATGACCCCAACCATCTCTGTTACACAAATATATTGGTAAACACAGAACAGACCCCAGTTTATTTCTTTCTCCCCCAATTTACCAAACTCCTCGTCCTCCACTGGGGTCTTGAGATATTCCTTTTCTACAGAGAGCATCTCTTCCTCTGACTGACATGCAGCATAGCGGTCCAGCAGAACTTTATTGAGATCCAGGAACACTGGCCCCCACTTGAATTTATTCAACAAGAGCATTGCTAGTTCTTTAAAACCTGCAAAACCAGATACAGTTTGTTAGACTTTCACTGCCATAACTTGGAACAGGAAACAAGAAGTAGTCAGGAAGACAATACAGTACATCATTCCTGAATAACTAAAGTAAAGGCCTTACCGACAATGCAGAATGTAGCAGCAAAAGCCTCAACACAGGATAACTTGCAAGGCTTGCCGTAGTTGACAGGGTTTGCAGCGACAAGGAATGGCAGTAACCTGGGATGAGTTCCAACCATCTTATTGAAGGGAGTCTCCTCCAGTTTAGCCCAGGAACAATCGATCACTGCTAAACCATTCTGAGCCACAATCTCCCTGTGTATAAAGGTCCATACAAAAAGTTCTTCTTTATTTTAGACAATGTCAATCAATTGACCACAATAAGAGAGATTTATTACAATACACAAAAGCAAATGTTATGATATTGATATAATGATTAAAAAATGCACACCTGTCTGCTGGGGTCACATACTTTGTGCCCATCGGACTCAGTATGAGTCCATTAAATCTCTGATTGAGGCGCAGGTTGTGTACAAAGCCCTTGCGTACCAACTTTCTGCCAGTGCACCGTTTGGGATCACAGTGACCCAACTCCCACATGGCAAGCGGACAAGGCATTTTCACCTGAGGGGCCTCTGCTCCCTCCTCCGGGTGAAGGCTTGCTGAAAAACACAGTGACAGAGGACACAGTGCTCATTATGATGCGAGTGTAAGCACTCTTACTCACACTTCTCATTTGTTGCACACTATTTCTTAATAACATTGATGTACACCAAATCATTTGCCATTTACTTACTATATAGCTTAAGATAACAGTTTTACATTTTAAAGTGGCAAAATAACATGAACACAAATGCTTCAATAATTAAAAGTAGAACCATAACAAGACATTGTATTTTGTTAAACCTCAAGTCGTGTAGCCCCCAAAATATGAGGTAAGCACAATACAGTTAAATAATCAGGATCCAATAGAACATGATTTTGACTGTCATTTGTTAATTCATTATTACCTTCCAAAGCAGTGTGCATTTCTTCTGTAAAGGCTTCTAAGGTTTTCCCCTTCATTTTATGCCTTTTTTCTTTGCCCTTGTTTCCAGGGCGCACAAACGTGCCCTGTTTCTTTCTTCCCATGTTGCAGCCAGTGGACAGCTATTCAGCTATTGTCAGATTACAGTTTGCATTAAAACCAACCAGCATTTCACCTGCTGTCCTGTGACGTTAGCTGCTCGCTAGCTATCTAGCTATACCCTACACACACCAGTTTGTCTAGTGTGGCTCACCAAAAGTTCACGTTTCGTATTTTATCTAAGGGTACACTACTCAAAAGTTCAAATAGATTTTCACAATACAATTGCCTTCAACACGCACTTCTTTGTACACTGTATGAACTAGTTAGATCAGCTATGGCTCGTGGAAAGCACGTCGTAGCCCGAGACGTAAACGGCGCATGCTCAAATCTTATTTTGATCACGTGCCCTGTCACCTGACGAACGACCACCAAAGCAGGAAATGTACCTCGAAACAACAGATAGCATATTTAAGTCATTCAAAAGACAACAATGCAGCGTTTGTGTAACGGGATACATCGTTTATTAAGGCTATGGATGGTCTATGTGTCTCTTTTCAGTAAGTGCTGACACTCCGCTGAGTGTATTTTTGTTTTATGCCAGTAATACCCAAACATATGCCCCACATTGTATTGTGCTGGTGGTGTGTGATAATTGATTTAAGTATGATCTCGACTTTTTTTATACAGTAAATCATGGATTCGCCGGTAAAATGAAGATAGTCGAGGAACCAAACACATTTGGGTACGTTAAGTAAAAGATTTGTCACAGTGTGCACCTTGTTGAAATGAGCACTTTTTCTGACTGGTTTTCTGTGTTTAGGTTGAACAATCCTTTTGTGGCTCAGGCAAGCAGACTACAGCCTAAAGTGACCCCATCTCCAGTGTCTGGTAAAATAGTTTGACATCATTTTAAGCCTTTTATTTCATCCTGTGTTGTAAATGTTTTTAAATGGTTAACCAGAAGATGTTGACAAAGTTATCAAGATGTTTTCTGTGGATCAACTCAGTCACTGACTTCACTCATCATATCAACACCAATGTCTTCCTCAAGGCCCTTCACATTTTCATCGGCTTTCTGGGAAGTGCTTCAGTCTGACAGAGTCAACGTAAGTATTTTATCTTGCATATCATGTAACGTGATCCCCATTTCCACTGGCTACTGAATGACCCTGTTTTTGATTCTGATTATCTTATACATGCATGTTACAGTGACATATCTGAACAAACATTGCAGAATAATTGTGTGCCTGGGTTATTTTGCAGGTATAAATATGAATTATGTCCATTTCACAACATCACCCAACATGAACAGTCATTTAGATGGAATGCCTACAGTGGGATACTGGGGTAAGATGTGGCTCCCCTACATTATATTACCTTTCTGCAAATTTGAATATGTGAATGATTGGCAATAAGCGATAGGTTGTTTTAAGAGCAGCCTTTTGCATGTTCCTAACAGGATCTGGCATGAGTGGGAAATGGCAAACAACACTTTCACAGGCATGTGGATGAGAGACGGAGATACTTGTGGAACGAGAAACAGGGAAACAAAGGTTATATGGATTTTAAATGTTTAAACTCTTTCTAAGAGGGATTAAGTAACGCTCAAGGAGATCATTATGAAACATTAAACACCAAATACATCAGTTAATATTTACCTACAAGTTTAAATCCAACATTTAATTTGAAACTCAAAGTTTCACAGACAACTTTATATAATTTCATCAACTTAAAACATTGTCACAAAAAAAATCAACAATATGAACTCCAGAACATTGTGTAACTTGTTTCTTTTCATGTTTCTGTAGGTGATTTTTGTCTGCAGTGCAAGCAGCAAGCTTGCTCAAGTCTCAGAGCCCAGTACTTGTGTGTACTCGCTAACCTTTGAGACCCCACTTGTTTGCCATCCACATTCGCTTTTAGGTAAGACAAAAGAACCATCTTACAGCACAAGTCAGTGAGGTGAGTCAGTGTTATTATGGATTTCTTATCATTTTCATGCTTTTTTTAAAAGTGTACCCAACACTGAGTGAGAAGCTCCAAAGGGAATGGGACGAAGCTGAACAGGCTCGCTATGAAGGTCTTATTACTGAGCAGGTAAAGACCAGTTCTGCTGATAACTTGCAAGCTTATGAAATGTATAGGCATGCCGAGAGTTTCCTTAGTGATTCATACAGAGACAATTAGACCTTTTTGCCATTTTCATTTCAAAACTCAGCCCCTCTTGTTCAGCATTTCAATTCCAGTTTTGGTAATTTCTCTAAAAGTCTGGTCAACAACACACAATGCACATTTGCTGCAGGGATACACCAGTCTTTTGAAGGATATTTTTGAGGATGCTGGTCTCCTGAAGAGCCAGAAAGTGAAGAAAAAGCAGCCAGAAAGTGCAGCTGACTCAGAAACACACAACTCTTTACAGAAATGTACAGAGGTTTGTACATTTATGTACTTTTCCAAATAGCCTACACAATTATGTATGATATAATTACAATACTGCTTAAAATGTGTGACAGAAACTTTATATTTATGTCCTACGTTCTTTAAAGGATTTCCAAAAACAGAGAGAAGAGATTGAGAGACTGCGTGCTCTCCTCACTCAACACAATATTCCCTTTGATTCAAAGCAAAGTAAGTGAATTATAATCTAGATTGTGTTCCCTTCTTTAAGTTTTGTACAGAGTGTAATAACATTTTTGTGCAATATCATTGCTTTATGTTGCAGATGAAGCAAAAGGAACAGTGGTTACGACGGCTATGAATCAACACCTACGGGGAGATAACGGGCTTATTGATCCGCAGTGAAAACTCTCCCAGAGCAAGTCAACTCTCCATTTAAAGCACCCGAGTGGATTTAAAGATTTTGTTGAACAATGAGAGTGACAGACACTCGCTGGGCAATATCAAATAGCAACAGCATTCAACAAGTGACACTAAGAAAAATGGAACTCCTATAACACAAACTTGTCAGACTTCTGTAGATTTTTTCCCCCCTTCTTTTTAGGATTTACGAGACTCTGAATTGTCAGTCTTGTTATTGAATCAAATCCCATCATCATGCAACTTATTGAGAAATAAAATAAAAATAACATTTTGAGAGGCGGAAAAAGTTGAATGTGTATATATGTCTCATCAGGTTTACAAACTTCACAAGAGAAAATCGGGTCCCTAAAAACTGTTGCAGGTGAAGATTTGTACTCTGTACTGCATTTGGTTGGTGCACTGAAAAACTGTATGTCTTGCACCGGGGAGGAGACATCATCGCGTCCAACACTGTTAATAATTGTATTCTCTTTTATTGGAGTGGATGAAGTTATTCTGATCAGTGACTTCACATATTATGGGCTTTGACATGCACAAACATGTTTTGACTACACACATTCCTGAAACGTTTGACTCCAGCACTCTGTCAGCTTTCTGTTGCATCTTTGGGTGGATTTGCACTTCACTTCATCAGTCCTTAATGGTGAAACTGGACTCTGAATTATTTACATTTGGAGGTGGAAAAAGTAGCTACTGTGTAACTTGTAATAAAAAAAAATATTTGTAAGATTTCATACCATATAAAAATGATGACTGAATACTACAAGGAAACAATTCACTCACAAAATAGAGAAGAAAAAGTCACCTGGACACATTGAAATAAAAAATAAATAATGAACGCAATACTGGTAATTTAATCAAAACACATCCTTTCCATAAAGGGCCAGTCCCAAAGCTACATATAATACAACATGTTTAAACCTTATCTATAATCAGGGTGATCATTAAGTCCACTGATAAACAAACGGGTTCCAGTCTTTTTTTCTAGTGGGCTTCATGTGTTTGTTTGATGGTGATGGGTTCAGGAGAGCAGCTGGATGATTTCTCTGGCTCTGTGCGCCCTCTGCTGGATATCTTTGTCCTCTGGTGCTTTGCCTGACTCTTCAACCAGGGCTAAGGCCTTCTGGACTGTGGTGTCTTTGGACCCTCCTTGAAGCCCTTCCAGATACTGGAGCAGCACGGAGAACTTCTCATCTGGAACCTGAGAGAGCGAGTATTTTATATGATCATGTTGCTTGAATCCTGTATACAAGTTTACTTTACATATTATAGTGTATAAATAAAAAGTAAATTAATATCAGTAATGATTGTTAATGAATAAGTTAGTATATTGTTCTTCTAAAGCAATTGTATTCCTTAAAGGGTAGCAAAAGAGCATATCTTTAAATGTATTTTCTGGAGAGTTCAAAAAGATGACTTTACTGAAATAATCTTTTCATAGATTCAACTTTCTGTTCTTCAAAAGTGGCAACCATGCTATATTCACAAAATGCAAACAAACAAATGGCATTCTTAAAAACATGTCATTATACGTTATGAAGGGAGATTAGAGAGTATGTGCAACTCACACACACTAATGAAACAGGAAGACATCGCTCTGAGCTCATCACTTCCCCCAACTGTGAACCTCAACCGGTAAAAATTCCCCATCATCATCATCATCATCATCACTATCATCACACTGGTTAATTTTACCTTTTCAAATTCAAACATGTGCTGCAGTAACCACGTCTGCCTGGTCTTCTGGAACTTCCACTCTGTACGGTTTTCCGCCCAGCTGCAAAGACAAAACCGGTGCGAGTTGAATTACAAGAAAGGTGTTGATTTTTGATACCACAGTTTGTAGTCTGTGTTATTATACTTTGTTGCTTTATAACATCCACTGTATTTTGTTCTACCATATACATAACAAGTTTCATGACCCTGACCTTGAAGAGGGACTCCAGATATCTAGTGTTGCACTTAGACAACACAAGAGACAAATTAGAATAGAACAGTCAAAGCAGTAGAGGCCGAGACTTTTAGTCACTAATATGGGTAAAGCTCAAAACCACTGGATCATACACTTCCCACGATGCAACTTGACAAGATCTGTTCTGCCTGTGTGGTAAACACTGCAATTTTTTAAAGTCAACGCCCCAAGTTTGCAACACACTTGCAACTTTCTGTTATGTTTTTTTGGTCTCACACCAAGGTGATATCATCAGGGTTATTTTTCTCTTTAGAAAAAAATCTTCATAGCCACAGAGAATATTTACCAAACATGTTTACAGGCTCGTGCTCCTTATGACTAGTAAACTGAGCTTTAGGTGTAAAATCTGTGGCATTCCCCATTAAGATATAATTTAAATAATTAACCACCACCGCCAACACCACAAACAACCCTCGCCACATTTACCAAACAGTTGAAGCAACACCTCTCTAAGACATGCTCAACATAAGCAATCAACATAACCAAAGTGCCATATATTTGGGGGGCTGTCCTAAATTGCATTACATTACTTTTCCTGATTATGTGTAATTTTTCTGTTAAATGTTACTAAGGAAATAAGTCAGCCGTGGACAACAGGTTAAAATGTTTTGTGAACTATTTGTGGTATTCTGGATTCATATCATGACTGAAAAGTAAATTTAAATATTGTGTATGTGCATTGTTTTTAGCCATCCAGTCCTTGCTCCCTGGTTAAGGTGACACAGACAATAGGGTGCTTTGGACTGATGGTTTCTTATTTAAGAAGTGATGACATCATAGGCAGGAGGCCAACATGTTGATTGACCTGTCCTGTACTCACTAAGAGTGTCTCTTACCAGGTGAGGTAATCTAAGGCCTGCTGAGGTGCATTGGGTCCAGTTGCTTCGGCTTTCTGTACGGTCTCTCCCTCAGCTTTAATCCTCTTCTTCTCTTCCTTTTTAAGGATCTTCTTCATCTTCCTCTCCATAACCCGTTTCTCCTCGGGGCTCAAGTCCTCCTCTCCCTCCACCTCGTGCGTCTGTCAAACCAAAGCAAAACAAAGGCTCATGGGAGTTAACAACATTAACAGACCTTCCTTTTCATGTTCTGCGTTTGCATAAAACCACCATCAAACATCCCCTACTTGCGCTGAATGTGATGGAAGGATAAAAAAAAAATATTAGAACAACAATTTCAAGTTTGTGTACCGATCAGCCATTTTTCCGTATTTTACGCTTTTTGGGGTCAATGCGGAGATAATGCTAGATGCCTCCAATGTTTTCAATCTCGTTCATTTCTACAGTAAAATGTAAAATAAATGTAACCTTTGTTTGTGCAACAGGGGGAAGACTTGGATGCTAAAGCACCTTTTGAACTTTAACCACTTCCTGTGCTCTGCAGCTCATAGGGACGGTGTTTCCTGTATCTGCAGGTCAGCATCAGCCACATTTATACTGTGTTAAATTTACTGTGGTCTGCAACATCCGTTCATAGTTGCATTTGAAGCACTCCCTTTTATTCGCAGCACACACTTGCACTGTTTAAAAACCATCGCCACTACCACCACCTTTGCACAATCATACATTGAGTGAATTATGAATCTAAACAAAAATTGGATTTTAGTTTTTCTTTTTCACTTCACATGCTTGTAATTAAGTATGTAAATCCCCATCTGTCTGTAGAATATATTGCATATTTTAAACTTCCTGGAAAGATAAATAAAGAATCAAATAAGAGCTTTTTTGCTTCAGTAGCCAGTAACCACAGCGCAACTTAAATACTGCGTTCAACTCTCACAGGAAGTGAAACAAGGGACACAGTATGCTCAGATTAAACAGACTTCAGTCTGCACAGTGATGAAAAAAAAAAAGAGGGAGGGGAGGAAAATATTGGATCACATGACCAAAAGTCATTCTGAAAGTATGCTTGCGGGGCATTGCCCACAGAAGTTTAAAAAGTCCTTCACACTGAGCGGCCGTGTCCATGCAACGAGCATCGTTTTTAGAGCTTTGAGTCGATCAGCAGCGTCGGGCTGGTGGATACAAAACAGAAGACGAGTGGGTGACGAAAGCAAAAATGGTAAGTGGAAACATGTGTTTTCACTGAGCAGGCAGTTCCTCAAAAGGGGAGCAGACAAAGACTGTCCAACAGGAGCATGTGGTCGTAAAAAGTTAATAGAAAGAAAACATTTTTACTTAATCTAGTCAGCATTATATGCGAGTTATATGAGATTTATAATAATGACTTCCATTTAAGTTAAAAATGTAGGATGTTAATGTACTGTATTGTGTAAGAGTATCTTCCTGTGGAAAACCCATTTAATGATTCGCAGGCTGAGTAATCGTAAACACTTTAAAATGTATCTTTAAAAGAACGCTGATCAAAGAGTTTAATACTCAAATGTGATGCTGCAGAGAACCGGATGTCATCAGTAGGTGTTTTCTCTTTTCATTTCCAGTCTAATCACAGCGTGGACTTGGTCCCTACTGAAAGGAGCACCATGCCTCCATTTTCCAACAGTTCCACCGTCAAGGAGTACTTTACTTCAGCAAATAACTCTGTCATTGACAGAATTGCAGCCAATGACATAACTTCCAGGGCAAACTATGTCTACAGTTTCTTTGCGGGGTTGGGCTTCATCGCAGGCTGCTTCCTGCTCTACAGCTACATCCAAACCTACAGAGCCAAGAGACGGCTGGCTTGGCTCGGCTCTCTGCTCTGGGCCTTTTGTGTCCTCCAGCTGCTGCTTCTGCTCCTCTCTCTCCACGCAGTGGTCTACAGACCTGATTACCTCAGTACCACAGGTTTGGGCTGTGCTGCTCTCTCCTTCACCATAAACACAACCTATCTGTGCAGCCTGTTGGTCTTAGTGCTCATGGCTTATGTCCTAACCATGGATCCGCCGTCCGACGCACTGCTGAGGAAGCCTCGGGTCTGTGCGGCTCTGGTGATCCTGACTTCACTCCTGATTTCTCTACTGCTGGCTGGGCTTCGTGGACCCAGAGGTAATCTGCAGGAAGAACGCAAGTGTTTCATGGATCCAGTCCATGCTGGGGTGTCGTATGCAGCTGCTAGGTTGTGGCTGGCTTTTTTGATTCCCTACATCCTCCAACTGGGTCTTCTGATAGGCGGCTGCGTCCGGCAGTGGAAATCCAAAGGACGTTTCCTCTCCGGTTCCGAGGAGGGTCCTGTGTTCCTGACGGTCACTTTGGTCATCTTTTTCTGCCAGCTCTTCTACAGCGTGGCGCTGGTGAGAGGAGCGCAACTAGAACTACCAGAGAGGGAGTGGCTGAGGGAACAAGCGTTTCTGAACGTGGCTGAGTTTGTACTGTTCTCAGGGAGCAGTGCCAGCCTCCTGCTCGTGCTGCTCATGCACAGGCCGTGTCCAGAGAGTCTGTGCAGGGTGTTTAGGCAGCTGAGGAACTGCTGTCGAAGCCCAGGGCGCACACAACCCAACAGGAACATCATAGCTCCACACATCGAGATCACAGACACTCTGCAGGACATAGAGTCATAGAGGATTAAGACTCTCTCATAAGAGAGCAAAACTCTTCTGACGCATTGAAATTAAGACTTTTGAAATCTGATTCAAAACTAATTTTTAAAATGCTTTTAATGCTTCTTTTACACTTAAGTGACAATTTAAGGGTTTTTAAAAGTTATATTCTCATTCTTAGTGTGTCTCCTGAGTATGTGTGCTTGCAAAACTGTTTTTGTTTCACAAAAAATATGTGTTTTGCTGTAACTTCTTCAGAATAGTGCAACATTGACAGTTTTTATAGTCACTGTTGCAATGATAACTGTATATTGTTTGTATACATTAACTATGATTGAGACTATTAAACAAAGACTTGCTTGCTGTCAGTACAATATTATGTCTCTTGAACCTGCTCTTAGACAAACCTCTTTTCTCACAAAACTGACACCGTTTGCATAAACATGATCTGCACAAAAGCCCATTTAAGATGAAATGCCTGGAAAAAACTGAGCAAATCCCAGAATGACACATAGGAAACATTTAGTCAAGGAAAAGAAAAGTCAGTCAGAAGTTTAGGCCAACAGTGTCAATATTTTTCATGTAATTATTTTTAAAGATGTGAAAAGCGACAAAACAAGGCAGACATGTGATACTCTGAACTTTCCAACTTCTTTCAAGAAATTGACGGGCACCAGTTCTAGGAATAAGTGACCTACATGGATCACATATTGCATCGGTGCCAAAACATGGCGGTACAAAGCCAGGGAGCAGTAGGAAAATGAATACTGGATCTGGGTTGCATAAGATGTTGGATTCACAGTAAAAATCAAAGTAACAACACTTAAAGTCTAAGATCTAAATATGCTACTCCTCGCAGGAAAGTCACAAAATCATCAAATGCAAAATGTGATACATTTCAGCTTCAATATGGGAAATTATCTACACTCTCAACAAAAAGAAAAAGGTTCTACTAAACACAACTATTTGTTTTAAAGAGTAAAGAAAAGAAATGATGAAGTGAGACGGTCCTTCATCTTGTTTTGTGTAAATAAACTGTTAGTCTGTCTCGGCTTAGAGTCCCCTGACTCCCATATTTATATATTTTAACATTCTACAATCATAGTCGCGTTCACACTTCAGCGTCGAAAAGTTGGCTCTGTGTGCTATCTTGACATAAATATTTATACAATAAATAATATAAAAATACATAGGGGGATATTCATTGTGACTATGCAATGCATTGCTAATAAACTGAAGAGAAGCTATGACGAAGATAATGTTTGTATGTTTAGCTTAAAAGATACGATTTGTGTGTCTGTGTGTGTCTGTGCCTGCATTGTGTCGTTCGTCTCGCTGTGTGTCTGTGTTTGGTGGGTGGCACCACAACACTTCTCTTGGTTTAATGTGACACCTGCTTTCAAAGTCACCACCATAAGGACAGGGAGGATTAGAAAGACGCAATGCAGTACAAGGAAACTCAGGTAAGTTTTTAGATAAATCACAAAATAATTTATATCAAAGTTACCCGACTTATATTGTCTTAAAGTTTTCAAACTAAAGTACCTGTATCTGTTTATTGTACCATTAATATGATCAGCAGTTGCTCAGTAGCAAAAAAACTATTAAGATTTTTTTAAGCCTTTCTGGGCATTTCAGGTCTGTATTACTTACATGATAGTAGAAAGAAAGCAAGGGGAGAGAGAAAATGGGAAAAACATGCAACAAAGCTCCCCGTTCAGACTGAAACCAGGGACGTTGCAGTTTATTGTTGCCGTCATAAAACCCTAGACTAGCAGGCGGCAACACTATTGCTATTTTGTACCATAAAAATAATGCATTTTCTCTTTGAATCATTCTCCCCAATCTTCACTCTGAAATGATTTTTAGAAATGCTGCACTTTTTAAAGAGAAACAGCAACAACAAAGTTATAAGACAATGATGAACTTTTTTTCCAAATGATGAACTATACAGTTTTGTAACTCATCTCGTATAATGACCTTGAATGGCATGGTGTATGATATTATGTAAGGGCAGTTTGGATCACTTACATATAAACAAGAAACATTAATTAATCCAAAAGTGATCATTAACTAATAAACAGTATATTCAGTGTTGTAAAATTTACTGTCATTTAAGGATAATGTAAACGGATGATTTTGTTTCATAAAAGTCTATTCAGTCACACTTAATTCAACTCTTGACTTACTACACTTCTCCTCTCTGTCCAGTTCAAAGAGTGGCCGTCACTACATAACCAAGAAGACGACACAGATTACACCACAGTCTCGACTGGGGCGAAAGCCTTGGAAAAGGGCTACTACTAACACCTGATCAGGTGTAATATGGACACGACCATGTGCCTGGACCACATAGTCTTCACTGCTCAGATAAACGACACAAAGGCAGTTGTCTCGGATTTTCTGCAGGCGGTTTCAGAGAGTGGTCAGCTTTATCTTATCAGCCTCTTTCTCTCCAGCCTCTACATTATATTCCTGTTCCCTGTCGGCTTCCTCGGGAACATCCTCATCTTAGTGGTCAACCTGAACTACAAGGGGCACTTGACAGCCCCGGACCTCTACTTTGTGAACCTGGCCGTGGCTGACCTTGCCCTTGTGGGCGACTCTCTGATCGAGGTATTCAACCTGAGGCAGGGCTACTACGACAAGCCCGGCCTCTGCACCTTCATGAACCTTTTCCAGAAGGTCAACATGTACAGCAGTGTCTTCTTCTTAACCTGGATGAGCTTGGACCGGTTCGTGGCACTGACCGGCTTCATGGGGCGCAGCATGCCGCATGCACGCCTCAGCTGCTGCCTTATCTGGGTGTCCTCCTCTTTGCTCACTGTGCTTCCTTTTGCTATAGCTCAAAGGCAGCACAGCGGAGAACTCCACTTCTGCTTTGCAAACGTGACCCAGATTCAATGGCTGGAGGTGATGCTGGGCTTCTTGCTGCCTTTCTGCATTTTGGGTCTGTGCTACTGGAGAATAGCGCAGGTGCTCCAGCAGAGTCACAGGGGCCAAGATGGCCAACAGCAAAAGCCTCGCAGGCAGAAAGCCCTGAGGATGATCTCAGCGGCTGTGGTAGTCTTCTTCCTCTGCTGGCTCCCAGAGAATGTGTTTGTAAGTTTTCACCTCCTAAGAGGTGACACAAACCGTGGCCAACTATGGCAGGACTACCCCCTAACAGGCCATGCTGTCAGGCTGGCGGCCTTTTCTAACAGCTGCCTGAACCCGCTCATCTACAGCTTCCTTGGGGAAACCTTCCAGGAAAAACTGAGGAGCAGATGGGCCAACCTACATAGGTCAACCTCAAGAAAATCCATCTATGTACCAGCTGCAAGCACATGTGGCCATGCGAAATCCCCTCAAATTAATACCGCCTGCATACTGTAGGTCACACAGATAATAGATGACATGGTGTCTGTGCAATCAGTGTAAAGACATCGTTAACGGACAACGTAAAAGCAAGGACTCCAGCTGTTGTGGAAACGCTTGTGTTAAATCACTTATTTAAGATTTATGCTCACCATTTACTGGGAATTTTGACATTGTTTTCCACAGGCTACTTCAACTTGAATCAATTTCTGATGCCATCTGGAATGTAACATCAGACCATTTTTTGTCATGTAAATTAATATAGTAATATAAACTCAACTGTAAGAATACATTATCAACTCTCACTTGGTCTATAAAACATAACTTTTAGCTGCACTAAATTGTGTTTTTCATCACCTTAACCAGTTACCAGCACATGTTAAGATTTTTCTGTATGAAGCAACACAAATCAGCAGTCAGAGTTCACCTGAGTACTCGGAGAAACAGGAGGAAACGAAGGGAAATGGCTGACACACTTACCTTAGTTTGCTTTGTCTTCTTTGTTTTCTTCTGTTTTTTATCACTGGTTTTGATTGTCACATGAGGAATATCTACTGGTGCCTCCTGGATTAAATAAACAACAATTCTTTATTATTTTAAGCAATTTCATTTTGTGTTATCTGAAACAGAAACAGGTACGCTTAAGTTTTCTAATCACCTCAATCTCCATCTTTTTCTTTTTCTTTTTTATCTTGGTTTCCATCATTTCTTCCGCATGATCCATGACATTTGAAGTCAATTTCTTCCTTTTAGCCGGATCTGTCACAGATTTGTCTTTGGCCATGATTTAACTTTTTCCTACAAAAGAAACATGAGCATGTAACTAAACAGCAGGAACACATAATAATAAATGGACAAACAATACGCCTTAGTGACTGAGGGCTTTTGCATACTTAATTTGCCGAGATAAACATTTCATAACACTAAAACAGAGAAATTGAAGGACATTTTGAACTCATCTTCAACTGAATATGAATACTCAACGCATGTAAACAGTTTTTCACAGCCAAAAACATACGTCAGCTAGTTACTTTTCGACGGCCGCAACATAAAAACGTTATGTCCGATAAAACTTAATCGTGGACCAAACATGTATGAAATAACATTGCTATTAAACTCATTTATACTTACTTGACCTGAGAAGTAAACGTGAAGAAAACTGAAAAGCACAGATCAAGCACGTGAACTCAACCAGGAAGTGATGTTGCAAAGGTGAATCGTGATTGGACGGATAACGCTCTCTGCTTTGTGATTGGTCGTCGGATGTGACGTATGTGACTGCTTCTGTAGTTAACTACTGAAACCCTCAGCATCTGTGGTATTTATATTATCACATATATATTATACTATGCAAAGAAATTAGCAAAAATGATGATGGTTCCGGATTGCTAGTGGTTCGGAAAATATATTTCTGCAAAATAAAAGCAATAATGTAGCATTAAAAAAAAAAGAGAGTATTATTAGTGTGAAAGCTTAAAGCCGCTGATACTAAGGACTTAATAGTTAATAAAGGGTCTAATGTACCCCTGAAGCCAAGACATGATATTAAATGTAGTGTAAAGGTTAATTATTGACTTTAGTAAAAGCATTTGGAAAAAAACAAAATTACTTACAAGGTAATTTAAATCTAAGCATCTACATTCCAATGACACCTGGGCCAGCTCAATATACTGCTTAAGATCCTGTAGTATGATCCTAAGCTGCAGAAAAGCTACTGAATGGACTCTGAAGTAATAAAAATGAAAAAACGATATGATAATGTTATTCGAAATACATCAGATATAGACTGTTCTGGCAAAAAAAAAAAGTTTAATCCTCACATGTAAACAATTACAGTATAATAAAGCAGTAGTAAAATTAACTTTGACGAAACAGATACATAATGTGGATTGATTTTAGATATCACTATAGAGTTTGGTGGAACGGTTCTGACCAGCGTTGAGCAGAGGCACCGGACAGAATTTAAGGTTGCACAACGATGTGTTACATGACCTCAACAAGGTGTGTTTTATAAGAAACCCTCCAGTTTATTTAACTAACGTCGTGTTTCCGAAGATGACCAGTTGTCCGAGATGTCTACAACAACAGGACGAGTTTTCACCGGTCTGATGCGAGCCTGTGTCCGTCGAGGGATATTTGTTCATAACGCTGCACCGACTGCTGGGTAAGTAGTGGATCAACATAAACCACGTTGACTCTGTAATAGTGCTGCTGTTCAATGACAATGTGTTATCTGCTCTGTTATATTCTGTAACCTACAGATAATATGGAATAAAGCTATGTTGTCATTGCCAATATTGTTTGTGTGTTCACAAACGTTTCATAGCAGTAAGTTAGTCTATGAGCAAAATGTAGCTTCCGTTGTACCTAGAGAGAAGTCTTGCTATTAACCAAAGATTCTGACCACACATACAAATAATGTCACACATTTTATATATATATATATATTATATATATATATATATATATATATTAAAAGTGCTCACCTCAACTGTCTGTCAATATATAATTATCCATGATAACGTTATAATTTTCGCCCGATACTATTTTTTCCTGGAGACCCTGAACGCACCACAATGTAACCTGTAATGTAACCTGTAATGTAACCTCTGGTAACCCCTGTCGGATTTGCTGTTCTCAATGCAGATTTGCGACCAGAATGCATTAATGCCGATCGCATATTTTTATTATGTAATCTAGGCCTTAAATGATAGGCGGGTGATTAGAACGGGCATCCCTAAAAGCAAACCTAAAGGCCTGAAATACAATGTCACATTGCAAAGCGACCCCTACAGGTCTCAGAGGGGCATAAGTTCTGTTGTAGTGTTGACATAAGCGGAAAGAAATGCTGACTAATTGATGGATATATTACATCATGAGTTTAACTGCTTCCAAATTACGACTCGGATCATATAAAATAATCGTGGGGGCTGCCAGTGCCTCATTGTATTTGTTTTATATGTTAATGGAGTGATAGGATACACAAATGTGTACAATATTAAATGTATTAGAGCCTGATTGATACCAGATTCTGAAACCCATACCTGTATTGATATTTGTGAGATTAAAAAAATATATTAACTAAATTGTAGATTGATAAATATTTTTGATCCTTTATGCATTCAATCATTAAAGAGCATAAATATATTGGCTTTTTCTGTGATTCAATCTGACATCAAGACCAGTTTCAAAATTCAAAGTACTGGGTATGCAGAAAAACTGCCCATATTAACATTCCAGATTATCTTGTGTACATTGAATTTTACTGTTGGAGTTCATTTAAGTACTTTGTATGAAAACAATAGGCTTGTTTTTATTTGATAATGCATTGGTTTAATAGATGGATGTTGTTACTGATGCACTTTTGTTCTCTGTTAGCAGAGTGAACAGTGTGCGTTCCCTAGCCCTGAGCTCGCAGACGTCAGCCGAGTCCAAAGATGGTGATAAAGAGGTGAACAATGAGCCCCTCAAGTTCTCCACCAGTAAAGCCAGTCATCGAACCTGGAAAGTTGACCACGGCATGGGGAGCCAGTACGAGCGGCCCTGGTGGAAAGTCCTCCCAGTCAGCCTGTTTTCCATCGGCTTTCTGCTGTGGTGTGCTCTGAGAGGCCAGACGGACATTGATGTAACGCTTGAGAAGGAGCTTTATGAGCAGTTACCTGGCTTGCTTTCAGAGGAGGATGAGGAAGATGCGGAAGAAGCTAAAGAAGTAAATAAAGTTTAAAAATGTGGGACTTAAGATGTGTATATATATAGATCACGTTGTATTTATTTTGAGAAGTGTTTCTGTAGTACTTCATTGCTCAACCACTGGAGTGTAGCAGGGAAGCCGTCCAGTGCAATGGATCTTTTTTTTTTTTGCTCAGTAAACTTCTGAGGCCATGCTTTGCCTTATTTTTAAATTTGATTTGGAACATATGGATTAAAATGTATTTAAAACCACTGAATCAGGTTTTGGCTGGTCTTTCTATCAATGCACACCATTTATTGCAGTGTATCCATTGGCATTTTGACCATACAAGAGATTTAGAGAAGTTATTCTTGACCCTGTCAGAAGCATCTGTCACCTTGATTTTTTTTATTTTACAAACTTCTTTGACGTAAACTACTAAATGTAACGCCACATATGAACCCCCCCGGTCCAAATTAATGTATTCAGACATCAATTAAGTATCTATTTTGAGGTAGCGGAAAGTTTATTTACAGCACAACAAGCAATCCCATGACATGCACACAGGATTAAATGGTACGGATTCTAAAATAGATTTGCAAACCTGAGAAAGGCAGTGGAGTATTGTTTTTCAGCAATTACAGAAATGAAGCTCTACGCTACAGTAAATAGGACAGTCAAGAGTAAAATTAAGTACAAAAAGAAAACATGCCTGAAACTACACATGACAAATTAGGTGGTACACATGCTGGTAATAGTTCCAAGATTAACAAAACAAACCCCAGTCCGACCCACCCACCCACCCCCTACTAAAAAGATAAAATCCAATTGATCATTTATGCACGCTCTCCTCGAATTCGCCTGGCCAGCTGAATGTCCTTGGGCATGATTGTGACCCTCTTTGCGTGAATGGCACACAGGTTGGTGTCCTCAAACAGTCCAACCAAGTACGCCTCACTGGCTTCCTACAGGGAGAAAAGAAATGCAAAAATTATACCTTGAACCAGTGAGTGTAGCCCCTGAAAAAGACAAAAAAACAATGAATGCCATCTCACCTGCAGAGCCCCAATAGCTGCACTCTGGAAACGCAGATCTGTCTTGAAATCTTGAGCGATTTCTCTCACAAGGCGCTGGAAAGGCAGCTTCCTGATGAGCAGCTCAGTAGACTTCTGGTAACGACGGATCTCACGCAGAGCAACAGTTCCAGGCCTGAAACAACAAAAGATGTGATGCATTAGGACCCCAAACAACCACAACGCTCACTGTTGTAGTTTCATTAGTTGCCTCAGTCCTAGTTGTAGTGACAGCAGACTGAATGGCCTTTCTAACTCAACCACTAACACCAACCTAAGCCTTTATGAACATGTGTAGTCACCTGTATCTGTGGGGCTTCTTCACTCCGCCCGTAGATGGCGCGCTTTTCCTCGCTGCCTTGGTGGCCAGCTGCTTCCTGGGCGCCTTTCCTCCGGTGGACTTACGAGCGGTCTGCTTGGTACGAGCCATACTTCAACTGCAGGTCTGGAAACAGAAACAAAACAAAAAGATCAGACCAACAATGAAAATTAAATTTCAAAAAGTATCTCATTTCCTCGGCATTGAAACCATCACAGGGTCGCCTCACTGCTCCATCACCGCAACGACTTCCTTGTTGACACTCTGACCGTCGCTACTTCTCCGTTCAGAATAAAACACATTCAGCATTCACAGACTAATAATCAGTGTTTACTTTACTTATGAGCAAACTTATGTTGTGTGTGTGTGACAGCTGGTTTGCCAGGGGACGCGCGTTGCTCAGCAGACAGCGTGGCTCCTGTGGACACAAAGGTTTAAACTAAACAACACCAGCGCCACCATTAAGCCCCGGGACACACACACGTTTCTCTGCCGTCGTTAGTAGATTTAAAGCATCGACCGCTGCAAAATGGCGCCAGCTAGCTATAGATACCGGTCAGGCTGAAGAATACCAGTGTGTACAGACACGGCAGACCTCCCGGCCCACTCACAGTGAGCCTTAGCCGGGAGCTTAATTGTCACAACACGTGTTTCTTAAGCGGTTTGTTCGTAGTATTTAAAATGTCGCCAAACCGTTGACGTTAGCCTGCTGCTATGGCGCGCTCTGTTTTGTTGCCAAGAGACGGGCGATAACCGCCGGTCGGGCCGTTTATAAACGTTTCTAACGACCTGGAAATTCAAATAACTCGATATAGTTTAAAGCAATCAACACCAATTGTAGGAAAAACACAATAAAATAGTTGTCGCGCTCGCGTTACCTTTTGTGTTTGTTTTCCGGTGAGTCGGTGTTGTCACTTCGCACGTCAGTCTTCAATATTAAGCGGACGGAGAAGGAGGTGGTATTTATAGTCCGAGAGGAGCGGCACTTTAAACCCCGCCCCCAAACCAACAGGATTGGTCCAAACTCAAATCCCTGACGGAATGTGATTGGCGGAGGGAATGAGGACGGTCACTGCCTCTGTATTTAATCAGAATGATGCACGCATAGTGAAGGGCAGTCTGTGGGACATGTGTCAACATGTTGTTGTTCATTCATCAACCGGAAACTGCTTCTACTTAATCCAGACAGTTTTTTTAATTTGCTTTTGGTGTTACATCTGTAGGATTGATCAATCTCTTAATCTCTTCTATCTTTATTTTGTTGTATAGTATGTGTATTTATTGTCTGTGTCTGTGTAGCTGTATAGTATGTGTATTTATTGTCTGTGTAGTTGTATAGTATGTGTATTTATTGTCTGTGTAGTTGTATAGTATAGTATGTGTATTTATTGTTGTATAGTTGTATAGTATGTGTATTTATTGTCTGTGTAGTTGTATAGTATGTGTATTTATTGTCTGTGTAGTTGTATAGTATAGTATGTGTATTTATTGTCTGTGTCTGTGTAGTTGAGCTGCTGCAACACTCGAATTTCCCCCATGGGGATCAATAAAGGAATATGATAATAATGAATGGTGCTCATCGAGATCAAATCCCTTTCTTAAAATGGAACAATGGTGCCATATGAAAAACAACAGATATGAATGCTGTGTACAAAAGAGTAAACTTCAATAATGGATTTGGGAAAAACATACGTGGTGAATGGCAGGTGATAAAACACACATCACAGGGGATACTCTGTTGAGGATGCACTTGAACACCCTCAGCTTCTATCACAAACCAACTGTTTTGAGTCCATAACACTACATTTGGCAATAATCTGAAATGAAAACAGAGAGAGCAACAAAAAGAAGAAATTAAATAAAATATAGATTTTTTTATTATTGATACCAAGCAGGCATTGTACTCTTAACGTAGCATGAGCAGCGTAAAAAAAAATGTCTGTATTTACACAAATGGTTGAGAAAAAACACTTCTGATTCTGATGACAGAGCCTGGATGGATCATTCTGTGAATATCATACATTGCAGGTGTCCCCACTGCTTTCTAGGTTTAACATCTGTTTGGCAACCCCCCGGACAGTGGTCAAGCCTAAGCAACAGACTGACACAAACAATCTGATCCTTTGTGCCTGTTCAAAGAGGAGGGTTCAGGAGTAAGCTGATACAGAGAGCAGCAAGCCATCAACATCCTATTGACAAATTCCGCTTGTTTCATTGTCATTTTAAGATTACCTTATCCTGTTACTCTCAAGTCTTCTTTATTATCATACAGTGTTTACAGCCTGTTTATGACTGCAAATGAATTGATCTAGTTTACTGTTGTCATCTATATATTGCTTCACACTGTTTCGTTTGTAAACTTTCATTTCTTCATATATTCTTTTGTACCTTAATTTTTTTATGTTGTTTTTCAGGCTGTCAAAGTTAAATAGCTAGACATTAAGCCTTATTTTAAAAATGTTTTGCAAGTTATCCGTGGTGTCTTTTATCCTTATTCACCCATTTTCCGTGTCTTTATTCTTCATCTAAGAAATCATCAAATCAGTCTGTAAAGGTCTGCGTATGTATCTTTTAGTGTTTAGTTATTAAAACGTTGTTTTTGTCAATCCACTCACTCAACTAACTGTCACGAGAACAGCACAAAGCGGAACCACAATCGTTGGGGAAATATCACCAGTCGGAATTATTCTCAGGTGACACCGATGGTGAGTTTTCTGAACGCAAACACACCGAACAGAAAATAGAAGTAGTTCACAAATGTTGTCTTAAAACTTTAGCATGCGACTGAGCAAGTCTATATTCCTGAAGCGTCGAG
Organism: Anoplopoma fimbria; assembly: GCF_027596085.1. Taxonomy (NCBI): domain Eukaryota; kingdom Metazoa; phylum Chordata; class Actinopteri; order Perciformes; family Anoplopomatidae; genus Anoplopoma; species Anoplopoma fimbria. Next base: position 6,336,414 of record NC_072453.1, read on the forward strand.
CTTAATAGTTTAGTCTAACGGGCGTCTTTCAAATGAAACCTGCAACACTGGAAGTAATAGTATGGCAGAGGAAAGGCTGCTGTTTATAGGTACATCAAATCTTACTCAGCATAAGCTAAATGCATCCCTACGAGCATTGCTGTATGCACGTGTGTGGTCTACTGTAGGCCGCATTTTAGAAATAAATTGTGTATTTAAATCCTTTTGAGTAGTTGTCAGAAAATTTGTTCCTAATTTTATTTAACTGAAATTACCTCGATCAGGTGTGGGCTGTTAATGTTTTCAATGACATTAGATCATTTTATGCATGTTTGTGTGTCTGTTAAAATTAAAGATATAATACTATTTGCGGTTATTAATGCTTTCCAAAGTCAATGCCCCCAGAAGTTATTATTCTGATTATTATTTGTGTGTATATGTTAATTCAACAGATATTGAACCGAAGTCAAACACCTCTGGTCCTGTTGACGACAGAGCTGAGACTCGCAGTGACAACCCTTTTAGATTCAACTTCCTCCTTGACAACTCTCCAGCACTTCAGGAGGAAACATCTCCATCAGTCAGCAGGACCGAACCAGGAGCGAGCCAGATATCCTCAACAGGACAAGGCTCTGCTTTTGCCTTCGACTTTCAAATTTCTCCTGTTGAAGACATGGAGACAACAGAGACCCAAGACATTTCCTCTCCCACCAACAAACAATGTGTCCAAGAGGAAAAGCCTTCCCCACTGCAGGAGGTTAACTCTCCACCTGAGCCATCAGTGCAATCAAAAGCAAAGAAGAAGAAGAAGAAATCTGGAAAGAAAAACCTCTCAGATAGCGCTGATGCACAGCAGACGCCAAGTTCAGCTGAGGGGAGTCAAGGCAGCGAGGCGGCAGAGGGGGTCAGTATGAACTTCTTTTTTTTTTACAGTAATCATAGCAGGTTCAAGTTGATTGGTTGATTTGATGTCTGAATGTGTGTTTCAGAGTGCAGAGGAGCAGCTGAACAGACAGCTGGACTGGTGCATCGAGCAGCTGGAATTGGGAATGGGGTCCCTGAAGAGTACACCAAAACAGAGTATGACATTTACCTTCCACATCATTGACCAGTCAAAACAAAATATGTTTGGAATATTATTACTCAGACCATGTGCTGAGGTACACGTGAACATAAATGGAGTGTACTGTAGTATTACAAAGGGAGGTAAACGCGTTTGTATAGCGTATCTAGATACAGCACACATGTTAATACCATATTTTCTCCCTGCAGAAGAGGAAACCTCTCGTGCCCTGAAAACTCTACGAAGCTCAAAAGCTCCTCTGGCCAAGAAGAGGCAGGTGATGAGAGCCATGACCGGAGATTACAGGAAAAAAATGGACGAGGAGAAGAGCAAGCAGCACAAACTCATTCAGAGTGGTGAGTGGAATGTAGCAGTAGAGTGATTTGTCCAGTAAAAATAACTAATGAACTGAGAAAGAACTTTTAAATTAGGTCGAAGTGCTGTTAATAGAAAGATTTCTCCAATCCCTACAGAAATTGCATCAGCTCAGGTCAAAGTTGTTTCCAATTCTCCAAAGAAGTCATCTTTCCACCGAAGAGCTGAGGTCAAAAAGCAGACAAAAGCCCCAGAGGAGAACCGGGATACTGCCCAGGATACAGACCTGAAAGGACAAACGCAGGAGGAGACGTCAGCTTTTGTTTTTACACCATCAAAGGAGGAGTTTCACTTCAATTTTCTCTGATTTGCACCCTGGAGACACGTTTCCCCAAACGTCATGTTGAACTGTGACTGTGGGCTGCATTGGAGATAATAGGAGAAAAACAATCATAACACTTAAAATCACACATTCAAACTTTTCCATTGCTGACTGCTTGTACTGAATATCTAAATAAAGTTTTTTTTTATAATTTTGGTATGCATTGTATTTTTTAAATGTGTGTGTGTGTATGTATGTGTGAAATGATAAAGTTTTCCCTCAGGAGCAGATGCTATATTGATGTCAGGTCAATCTACAGGTGTGTTGTTAGGTGAGGGTCAGAGCGTTTATACAAAGTTGCTTGGTAATTATTGCTTGTATACCTGTCAAACCTCTGAAAGGTGTAGTAAGTAAGTGGCAGTCTGAATACAAACATTTCTTTTTATCACATCATCCCCAAATACATTTATTAGTTGAGGAAATAATATGTTTTGTAAACAGTCACTTAATCATAGCATGACAGTACCATGCTGTAGTTATCGAAATTAAGCTGTCCAGATTGTCCAACCAAAAGTGGGATTGTCATTTTCTAAATGTTTCATTTGAAAGACTTTTGGAGGCAAGAGGAGGTTGAAAATGTCCAGTATTTTAAACACCCCTTTGTTTACAATAAATGAAAACCTGGAAAATAGAGATAAAATAGTAACAGATTTCAGTTTCTCTTATCCCTGATCTGCTGACTCAGATTTTTTTTTTTTTAGGGATCTGTTAATCCTTTACCCCCTGGTTGGGAGACAGTGCCTATGGACAAAAAAATTATTTGGCACGCACAAACTCAATAATTTTCCTAGAGATCAATTCAAAGAGTTTAATAATAATAAACGAGCCAGTCATTACTATAAATTAGTGCATTCCCTGCTCAAAAAAGTGAAACAGGAACGGCACCATTGAAACAGGAAAGGCGGGGGGTGATTCAACACGAGCAGTATTGAGGGTGACACACAAAACAAAAAAGTGTCAGCCGTAAAGAAAAAACCAACTAACGGTACCTGTTGACTGTAAGTGTTTAACTCTCGCTATTCGCCTATATTGCGACATATTGGTTCGTTTAGTCTTATCAGGGGATGTTGTTGTATCTGTAGATTGTTAGGAAGGTGTGCAGTAGTTCATACCGGAGGCTAACATTGAACTAGCTGAAGAGAAAGGTTGGAAGCTCGAGCTAGGAAAAGGCACCAAGTAGAGAGCAGCATTGAGGATTCAACACTGACGAGGGAAAGATGAACTATGTGAACGTTACATGATGAAACAATTACTATTAAGTAAGGTATGGAGGGGCTAAATAAGTTACTGCTCTTATTTAGTAAAGTATCATGATTGGGAGATTGGGGAAAATCCCAGTGAGCTGGAAGGAAGCGAGACTAGTGGCTGTTTCATGTTGAAAAAGGTTTATGACATGTTACGGAGAGAAGAGTTGGAAATGTCCATTGGATTATGGACTTTCTAAGTGGAGGAACTATTCATGTAAAATAGTGTCAGAATTATCAAATTAACATGTAGAAAATAAACACCTCTGTGGAGATCTACTTTATTTTCTGTTATAATTAATGATACATTTGTAAACGGGCCAATGGATATGGAAATATCACTGTTTCCAGATGACAGGGCTGTGTGGGACAGAAGGAGGAATGCATAAAACATAGTTCAGAAAATACAAGATGGGATTTATCAAGTTGAAATGGTTATTTGGATTGTTCTTCCCAAGAGAGAAACTCAGGGACATATATGGTTTGTTTGTATATTTATCACAAATTAAACCTTTCATCTCCAATGTTGGTGCTCATTCTCAGGGCCACCTCTGTTTCCAGGTGTGTGGAGGGACAAGTGAAGAGGTAGAAAATGTCTGAGCTAAGTGACGAAGCCAGCGAATCAGAGCAACTGGGTGCCAGCCTCTCCCTGTGGCTGGGTGACTCCCTGTTGCGACTTGAGGAGCTGGACGTTCCTCTGGACCTCCACACTGCCTGCTCCATCGGCCAGTACGACGTGGTGGCAGAGTGTATCAAAAAGTGGGTGTTTAAAAATATAATGCTATCACCAGATGTGTTTGTTTCACCTACAGCCTTATCAATGTGCATTGATAACCATGATTTCTGAATATTCAGTCAGGCACAATGAGACACCAGAAGAGTCCACTTCAATTGTGATTTTATTTATTTTTTGTAGACACAGACAGGTGGGAGGGCAGGTAGGGCTGGCACAAACAATGCTAGTTTATCCAAACAGAAAATATGTACCATGTATTATCACAATACATTTAATTGAATACATAGGGAGCAAATATCTGGCTACCCGATAACTGTACAATTAACATGATGTACATCTTTCTAAGTTAACATAAATAACTCCAGTATAAGATAATCCTTTATAAGTACCACAGCGGGGAAATTTGCAGATCAAGGTACCGTAAACATAAAGGAACTAAGAACAAGGAAATCAGATTTTTGATAGTGGTAGTGAAGCCCAGGGTTCTGCTGTAGGTAATGCTAAAGGACTCACACCTGAACTCAATCCCTATTTAGGCTCTGATCATTTACTGTTCCCCCAGCTGCTCTTCACAACAATGATCTTGTGTCCTTTCAGACGTGAGGTGGACCTGAATGGCAAGAACATCGGAGGATGGACCCCGCTGATGTATGCATCTTACATCGGCCATGACAACATCGCAAATCTCCTGTTGGAGGCGGGTGTGAATGTAAATGCTACCACTGCCAAAGGATTAACCCCCTTGATGCTGGCGGCGAGCTGTGGGAATGAAAGTATCGCATACTTTCTGCTTCAGGTACAAAAAAAGCTTTCAGACAGTAACAGTTCATGCCATGCAATGTTGGTGTGTTTATAAGTTTTATTCATTAAGGCAAAATTACCATGCAGCATGTTCACACTTCACAGTGACAAAATGAAACCATGCAGAGTGATGGATGGTTTGATGCTGACAAGCATTGCATTTATACCATCGTCCTAAATGCCTTTTCAACGGCAGGTTATTCTCAAAACCCAGATGGTGGCTTTAAATGTTCAATAAGGGAGGTTTCATCTTCTGAACTAGTCCTTTACGAAATTGTGAACACAGTCGTGTAAAGCTAATTGATTTATAGTTAATGGAATAAATCATGCAAAGCCACCAGTATGGTCCTCTAAAATAGGGTTGGATTAATATCCAGCATCATGTAAATAAAAGCCACTTGTTGGTAACGATGGCACAATAAGGTTCAATACAAAATGATATATGTCCGTAGGAGCACTTTAAGGCCAGATCTGGTATAAACCACAGAATGGGCATTGTATTTTAAATGATCTTTCTTTAAAACAGAAAATTCACAAGATGAAGTTTCAGCATCAGAAATCTAAGGTTGAATTTAAGTGTTTTTCTTTCATAAGGATGGAAGGAATGTTTTTTAAAATTATTTTCTTGATAAGCTGTTGGATTTGAGGCTCTCTTATTTAACACAATGTTATTCAGAGTATGAAAGGCTTCTTGTTTTTCTTACCACAAAAGCAAGGTGCCCAGTTGGAGCTGAAGGACTCTCGAGGCTGGACCGCTCTGTTCCACTGCACAAGCACAGGCCACCAGCAGATGGTCCGGTTCCTGCTGGATAACAATGCTGATGCCAATGTCAAGTGAGTGTCATTCATCCCAAAAGCACTGCAACACTCCAGCATTTCAGACAAGAGTTTGTCATTACTTCTTCTTTCATCTACAGGGAGCCAGGGTCTGGTTTCACTACCCTGATGGAGGCTGCTGCTTCAGGACATGAAATCATTGTTCAGTACCTGCTTGATCATGTGAGTAGGTTACATTTGCACACCGCTGAGGATGGGTGGTGGAATTGCACAAAGAAGATAATGCATTATGCTCATGACATGTGCCTTGTTTTAATGATTTACAGAAAGTTAAAGTGGATGACCGTAACAATAAAGGAGAGACGGCCCGTGCCCTAGCCATGGTATACGGCTATACCAAACTTGTCAGCCTCATTGACTCACGTTCTCCAAGGACCAAACCAGGTACTTCTTGAAACGGATAAAGCTCCTCATTGCTTATTTATACTAAATATGTTATCCTTTCTATCTTTTATATACTCATTGATTTTGATGATTGATTTTCTCTGCGTGCTCCAACTCGTCAGGACATTTTGAAGACCTGAGCTCCTCCGAGGACTCGGACAGCGCACCCCCGCGGATAAGGCCAAGTCGGAACCGAGCTAAAGGCGTTAGCATCCACGATGGGCCCCAGGCCATTGCCAAGTTCCGAGTAGGAGGCACCAGCAAACAGTGTGGTAGCGTCACATAAGATATCCTGTCTGCCAACTTGTTTCCTTACCAGTCACATGTTAAGAGTATCTAGTTGTTAAGTCAAATTACACAAAGGTTTTTAAAAAGGGAAATACAATCAGTCTGTGCATAAAAAAAGTAGGTTGACTGACACGTCATCTACTTTGTGTATAGTGGATAGTTTTTCCTTGAATGCTGAAAAACTCCATAAATTGAGATTTTATTACAAAATGTGACAAAAATTAGGAATCTCTATATGAAACAAATAAGTCAGTTTTCAATCACTCTCAGCATACTGCCATTCATAAATATAGTCAGTTTGTTAATACTGCTTGTTCTCCTCACAGAGCCTCCTGCAGCGCCGCCTAGCAACATGACATTTCGTGATATTGGTGAAAAAAGTGAGGATATCTGCTATCGTGACGTGACCTCACCCATAAATGAGCTGGACGGCCAGAGCAATAGCAGCAGAGGTGAGAGGCACACAATGACAATGTTGTGACATCTGAAGAAAGGCACCGGAAGAAATACTACAATGTGCTATACCGGGTGTCTGCCATAGCAATCCAATATTTTATTATACCCCCACAGATGACAGTCCATTCTTTGAAAACGACATGCCCACCATGAGGAGCAGCAGTAGCAGCAGCGAAGGCCTGCCTCAAGTGATTGGCCTCAACTGGGAAGGCTCAGTGGAGAGTAACGAGGTGAACGCAAGAGCACAGCCAATTCGCTTTACAGTCAAACACCAGATTGTATTTAGATTTCTCTGTGACACAGTGTTCTTTTCTCCACCAGGACTCTGACCAGTGCAAAAAGAGCAGCTCTCGCCGAGTAAATAAGGGCCATTACTCAAAAGGCAAGAGTCGGCATGGAAGCAACGATGCAGCTCACTCAAGTGGTAAAGGGAACTGTGGGCTGCTCTCACATATTGGTCTTCCACCCTCCTACACTGGTCCAAAGGCATGTCTTTGTTTGCTTACTTTCTGATGTATTCGTAATTTGACCCCTGATGGTGTGGGTGTGTTCATGGTCAGTCTATTCTGGTCCGTCTTGGGTCTAAAATCTCCTCTTTCTGTAGGATCTGGCCGAGTTCTTGGAACAAATTGGCTTTTCTAAGTATCTCCCCGTCCTTGAAGAGCAAGACATTGACCTGCGGATATTTCTCACCTTGACTGAAAATGACCTCAAAGAAATAGGGATCACGTAAGAGACTCTTTTTACATTAACTCCAGAACACACAGCCTTTGTTTTCTCAAGAAATGCTGAATCCGTTCTTGCACTCCAGATTGTTTGGACCCAAGCGCAAGATGACCTCGGCTATAGCAAGATGGCACAGCAGTGCTCGACCACCCAGCGATGCTCTGGAACAGGCTTATGCTGACCAGCTCGAAGCAGAGATGCAGGAGATGGCCATTCAGCTACACAAAGTAACAAAAATACAAACACTCACTTTAACTGCCTTACACATTTTTTCACATTTCTTGACCCAACTGAATTTTTTTTTTTACCCACGTTAAACTAACTTTCTCCTCGTCTAGCACTGTGAGGAGGCGGATAGCCTTCGGAGCCAAGTGTCTCAGGAGAAGGAGCTGCGTACAGTGATGGAGGGATGTCTGATGGAGGACAAGATGGCATGGAGGAGGGTTCATGAGGAGCTGGTGGAGAACCACCGGCTTGCTCAGGACATGAGCGCAACACTGGCAAAGTCTAGGGCCTGCAGCGCTGAACTGCTCTCCTGTTTCACTGCTGACGGGAAAAGCAGCTCACATACTGCCGTGGAAGATGAAACGAAAGATGACCACGGTGTTAAAAGTGAGTTGAGGCGGCCTGTGCTGGATAACTCCTTTTGCATTTTGTGATTTGATATTTAATAAATAAATGATTCTACTTTTCATTGCAGCAGTGGAGGGCTTTACACGCTCCAGTGTTGCAGAGTTACAAAATAAGTTTGCTTCCTATGAAGAAGATCTGGGTAAGATGGTGTAATGCTCAGTGATTCATGTGGTTTTGTGTCATCAGTAGTGTTTTAATGCTAATCCTGTTTTCTGCTCGTTTCATCATTACAGCGGGGACCCTGCAAACTGTGCTTCACAGTCTGAGGCGACTGAGTGCCCCCGAAAAAGTATCTGATAGCTGGGAACAGCCTTAACGTTTACAGGTGAGTACTTTTTCCAAATTTCATTGGATGAACACAACAAGTGCTAAAAGAGTTCTAGTGCTGATAAATCAAGAGAAAATATATATTTTTTCTTTTTCTTGTATTTTAAGGAGGCTTTTTGCCAATATTTGACGGAGGGTGATCTTACCACCCTGAACTACTCACTGAAATGAGAGGAGGCCAAAGACGGGGCCTGCCCTGCCGGACCAGAGCGCCTCAGGGAGTGAAACAAATGACCTGCTGCTCCTCCCGGATTGGCTGATGGACCAGAGCTCGCCAGATGTGGACTAGGTCAAGGGTGATGGCAGCTACTGCAGTGAAATGACAAACATGAAGGAAGGGTACCTGACCCTCACACGCCTGTCCTGGTGTATGCTGGACTCCAGTAGCTGTGTTGAGAGTGAAGGGGACTGATCGTGCATCAGAGGCTGTCATACTGTGAAATGTTTCTAGAAAAACTGTACTCTCTTCCTGTATGAAATGTGGTTAAAATTATGTTTGTGCCACAAGCCGAAGAGGAGTCACAGTAAAAAGACATTCTGCAGAGTTATTGGAATGACATCTTATTTGTATGCTGTTTGAAAATAATGTCCTGCTGAATGCATTTAGGAGAAATGTGTGAAATCTGCAATTTACATTTACAGCAATACATTATGTTAAAACAGATTTGTCAATGGTGCAATGAAGTGGTTAGTATATCATTCAGATTCACTTTTAACATAATACCTAAATGTGATCCATTTTACCCAAAAATTCTCCCATATCTTACAAATGCCAGATAGTCTTGGTTGTATTAAAGCCTTGTTTCCTGGAAGTTGAGTGTGGACACTTAATTTCTTTAAAGTTTAATTTTATTTATAATTTCAATGTTTTTCAACATAAAATAATGTTGGAGCCGCAAATCCCTGTAAGAAAGACAACTGTTGCTATTTCTTTGCTTCATATTTTCTTCTGCAAACAGATTATTTCACTAACACGCTTATTTCATGACAGCTTGAAGAGTATGTTTGCAAATGTATTTGAGGTCCAGTATTTGTGTTAGCAGAGCCAGGTGAAACAATGTGTGGTTGTTCACACATTGTGGACAAATTGATCCTAACAGTAAATAGAAATATATATATATAAATGCAACCTAGTCTTTTTGGGAGAGATTCCATGATCAGTAGAATAAAGTTTTCAGAGGTCAAATAACAGTAACATGTAGTCTAAAGCATGCATAAGGACAGCATAAATAATGGTGAAAGAACACCTGGAAAACTTGATTTTCTTTGAGACTTAAATTTGTAATTCTGTTAAATTTTACTTTTTGAGAAGCAGCTGAAAACTGCAGAATTATTTATGACTTTGCCAATTTGTGGTGATGAGATGAATTCACAATGCTCAAAGTTTGTGCATCATAAATTAATTAATCATTAACACTACGGCTCTGTTGAACATTTGTCAGTGGTTTCTTTTTTACTTCTTATTAAACCTCCTTTAAATTGGATTCATGGTTCCTATTGAGCTTTCCATTGGACTTCAGGAAATGTATATTGGGACATTTACAAACGATTATAGACTCTATTGTTAGATCTTATTATTGTCTTGTCTTCAATCTTGGACTTAATGTCCTGATGTCTCTAATCTAATCAAGTGGCTTAGAGTCGTCTGATTCTATTGATGTGGTCAGTTTTTAATTGGCTAAAATTACAGGGCAGTTCTGTGCAGACTGAGCCTCTTGGGTCAGGGATTTCCCTCCTGATGGTTGGGATGTCCTCTCAGAGTAAAAAGTGAAAACCCTCTTCTGTGCCCGGGGCCTTGGCGGTGAAACAATGTGTTGACAGTAATAGCTGCTCAGTTAACATCTTTGGCACGATATGGGTGTTGGCTGAGTTTAGCTTTAGCAGCTGATACACCAGCCTCAAGCCTGCAGGTTTATTAAATTAACTCAGACTCCGCCCATCTCAGACATCACTGCTCTGGCCCCCATGATTAACAGGACAACTTGAGATCTATTAATGGGACAGATGGGAAACTAACAGAGATGATGATGATGATTACTGTACCAGCTAGGACAACAGAGTGGAGGACACACACTTGTGTTGCTGAGCAGCATCCAGAATGTAAATGTGCCCAAATAAAGACAGTGTTTCAAATTTAGACTGGACTGATATAATATTCTTCATCTCTCAGTGTTAATTGACTTGACAAAGCTGTTGAGGTTTATCTGGACAGAGGTCGTCTCCGTTGGCTTCCACATTTATCTGTTGTGTATCTCACCGGTAGTGAGCTATACAAACTATGACAAGCAGCGCACATTGTGTCTAGCTGGTGGATTTGAGGCGAGAAAGGTTGGCGGGTTGCCAGTTGGGATTTCTGGGCCCAAGAGAGTAAAGTGCGGTTGAGGAAAATGAATAAGTAGTTGTTCTTTCCTCTCAGTAAGGTACCCTCAAGCAAAACTTTTTATCCTGACTGCTCCACTGGAACTGCTCAGCACTCAAGAGTAGAAAACTAGATGCAATGGGCCGCAGCCAGGTGTGAAGCTGTGCAGCTGGATGAATCCAGGTCATTTGAACATGCTTTGGGCTTCATATCTTAAGGCTACATCGACTGTGATTCATCAGAAAAGTTAAGTATACGCTGAAGAGATGTAAAGTTTTTTCTGTTAAATGTAGTTGACAAAAGAGACGTCACTGGTCCAGGATTACTTCAAGTGTATTGCTTTAATGTATTGTCTGAATAGAGCTATTTGTCATATAAATTAATTCAACATTATCTACAGTCCTTCAAAATAAGATATACCATTATGTACAAACATAAACAATCCACTTAGGATGAACAGACAATTCTTTCTGTACAGCCTTCAGGATTTTACTGACAGGTTTAAAAACAATGTAAGATGCAGCAAGTGTGAATTAACAAATAAATTGTTATATTCTGTGAATATCTGTTGTAACATCTTCTTATATGCAAATCCACCATTGGCTCATAATCATCAATTCAAATATGAATGTGTTTGCTCTTGAATGGCTGTCCAGGAGAGCGCATACAAAGATCTTCCTCCTTTAGACTCAGTCGATCAGACCTTTGACTAAACTCACTTCACGTACGCACGCACGCACGCACGCACGCACGCACGCACGCACGCACGCACGCACGCACGCACGCACGCACGCGACTCCAGGCCGGTGTGAGGACTGATCCCCGATCCCATAGAGCACCGGCTGTGTGAACAGTGGTCCTGATGGGCTCAGGTGTACTCGCACAGGTGGCCGCAGCCGGCGGGACAGTGGGCGCTGCTCTTGAGCCAGTTCATGATGTGCTCCAGATGTCCACCGTGGCTGCAGCCCTGACACCACACAAACAGTCCCTTAACCACATGGTGGCACACTGCACATACACTGGCACACTGGTGGCACCTAGAGGAGAGACGCAGGGCGCTTGTCAGAGCTCGGTTTATGTAAGAATAAACTTTTTTTTAAACTTTGTCTACAGTCCAGCAATCAACCCCCCATAAAACGGTTCATACCTGTCACAAATCCAGCCCCTGTTGCTCATTGGCCGCTTACAGTTGCTGCAGTTGATGTGAAGTGTTGTAGACGCCTGGTTCAGGCAGGTGATGGCGCTGCACGTACTCAGTTTGATGACCTCATTAGACACGTTCCACAACTCAAATCGCTGTAGCAGGTCTATGTAGGACATGTACCAGTGCTCCTGAAATGGAAGCACAACTCGATCAGGGTTTAAGTCTTCCAAACTGAAATGTCGTCATTTAATTTGAAGACTTTGGTGTTTTATTGGTTAACAACCTACAGTCCTACATAGGCCTAAAGAATCCCTAAACTTTGCTTAATTTCTTCTAGATCACATGAACAACATCAGATACATTAAACCTAAAATATTTATTCAGGGCCTTTTTCTGACTCATCTATCAGATATTTAAAATCAGCTTAAAGTCAGTAAGTCATTCTTAGGAGTACACAAAAACCAAAAACCTTTTCATTAATGCCCCTGCCAACAACAAAAAAAAAACTGTCCAAGAATTATTCTAATGCAGTTCTTCAACACCTGTCTCTATCTGACCTGTGTGAGGTCATCAATCTCTTTGCGGATCCTGTCCCCCAAGACGATAAGCACGGACACGGCCATCTGCACATCGCCCTGCTCGGCGTAGTAGCTCAGCATCTCCCGCACAATTGGACAGAAGAAGCTGGAGGGTAAATGTGGGCTAAACAGGGGTTGTGAAATGGAGATAAGGGAGAAGGACTCGATGGGTGTCAGACAAGTGACCTCTGCCTCGTTGCCGCTGACGTGCGGGGAGTCGGCCTTGTCCTGTTGAAGGTGCTCTGGAGCAGACGGGTTATCCATGATCTCATGGCGCAGTTGGAAGGCCTCCTGGGGTAGCGTGCACTCCTGCTCTTCTGTTGTAACAAAAGGAGCAGAGATAATATTAGACAAAAGAGTGCTGAGCATGGAGGAAGTTATAAATAGAAGTCACTTACCTAAGCAGCTCTTCAGTTTCCTCATAGATGGTACTGTGACTGACCTGTTTGGTTGTCGTGCTCCATAGAGTAGAGGTCGTCGTCATCTAACTCAGCATCCCCGAACATATACTCAGCCTGGCCCTCGCTGCCCTCCGTCTCCTCGTTTTCTGACGGGAAATTAAAAGAATAGCTTATTTAGACAAGTCTTGAATACTATACAGAGAACATAAGGACATACAGATGAAGTTTCAATGGCCACTCTCACCTTCATTATTATTGCTGATGTGCAGGTTCCCCGGCTCCAGGTGAATGTTGTCCTGCCTGCTCTCACCTTTACTGCGCTCCAGTCTGCTCTCTGTGCCCATCCCTGAGCTCATTTCCTTCATGTTGAAACTAACAGACCAATGTACATCAGCATTAAATGATGACTGGCATTACTGGTTTTGTAATTTCACACTAGGAAGGTAATTTACCTGTTCATTAAAGGCAAGGTGCCAAGTTTACTGAGGTTGTGGCTTAGACCGGGAGTTGTGGGGTTTGCTGGATCTGAGAACATAATTCTCAACATGGTCCATGTTGTGGAAACCTTTACATTGAAGAAAAAAAGACAAGTTATTGATTACACATGACAAACACAATGACTGTAAAACACATTAATATTGGAAGTAATGAGTTAAAAGGTGACATGTTACTATAACCACCAAGATACACCAGCCTCAAGCTTGTTGACTGAAATTATTCATTCATAGTCATTGTTGTCTAATGCAAACATAACAAATAGTTTATAGGTAAAGTAAATTAATCAAACTAAAAAGACAACAATTCAGGGCTCTGGGAACTTATGGACATTTTTTACGCTTTGTTCACATTTTAAGACCAAACAATAATTTATTCATCAGTAATCAATAAATTAAAAATAATAAATATCTATCTATTTTTATATAATTATATAGACATATTTATTTAATAAGTAACAAGTGTGAAATGCATCATTGTTTTGTTTTTTATCATAATCTGTCATGGTCATATTTTAATAAAAATATAAAAATACACCTAACTGGATTATACTAACTGTATACGTATACATTTGTTCCTGTATTGATTGGTCTGACCTGAGGTCTTTTGAGCTCCCGGGCCACCTTGGCATTGTGATCACACAGCTCAGCAAAGGGCTTCCCACAGAGGAGGTAGAGTTGTGCAGTCTTGACAAACCAGTCCATGCGGTTACTGTCCAAGTCTGTCTCAAAGACACTAAGGGCGCTGGACACGTGGGCAAACTGCTCTGTCGGGTCGGGCTTCTTGAAGAAAAAGATGGGGTAGCGTCGGTCGCCTCCAGGGTAAGGCTTTCTATTGGCGTCGCTGCTAATCAGACTCTCCTTGGCTGCAAAGGCCAAGTCACCGAACAGTCCAAAGCACAGACCCTCGGGGTTTGCCTTGTCCACGGGACGAGTGGCGTCCTTGAACATGTGTTGGTAGAGTGTGCTGTCCTTAGAGCCAGAGAGCAGGAAATGAGGGTCATGCTGGTGGCGCCACACAATACCAGTTGTTACATCCTTGTGTTCCTCAAATGTGGCGAAGGGAATGAAAGGTCTGCGGACATCCCAGACGTAGATGTTGTGATCAACCATCATGGAACAGGTGGCTAAATGAAACTTCTTTTCAGGCCGCCACTTAACCCGCGCCACTGAGGCGATTGTCTGGACACAATAGATCTCCTTTGCCCGGGTTGTGGTCATGTCCCACACTTTCACCATCTTGTCCCTGCCCCCTGTCGCCAGCCATCCCCTAAAACAGAAATAAAAGGGAGAACGTTATTAAAAAATGACTGTAATAAAATACACCCTACTCAAGCACTTCTAATTTCAAGTGGCATATGGTTGACCCAAGATACCATAGAAAGGAAATACTCCATTTTCTCAGTTGGTTTTGTGTCACAAAGGCACTTTTATTTACCTGTCATCAGGGTGCCAGTCGCAGCAGAACACAGGGCCAGTATGGGCGGTGAACATTCGCTCATAGCGGTCTGGTCGCCTGATGTCCCAAACCTGGACGTTGCCATTCTCAAAGGTTGCAGCAAATGTGAAATAATCCTTCATGCTGAACTGGACATCCCTTACACTCTCTGACTGACCTGGAAGAAAGGAAAGGTGGAAAAAAAATCATCTTCTAACAGTTAAAACAATACTTCTGCTCCAACACTTTTATGATTGTCTTTCCTGATCAATGTTGAAACACTTTTTCACAAAATCACAGAAAACAGTGAAACACATGGAGTAGAAGTGTGCAAATAATTTCCAAAGGATTCCAGTAAACCATACTATAAAGACTTAAGATAAAGTTTATATCATGCAAAAACACTCTGTATGCAGTTATTAGTAATAATCTAAGGCTTATCACAAAATATTCTACCTGAGAAAGTGCTGACCGACTCCTTCTTGCGCAGGTCAAAGCACTTCATGAAGCCGTCCTGTGAGCCACTTAGCAGCATGTAAACCTCTGTGGGATGGAAGCACACCTTGTTGACAGTGCGTTTGTGCTCAGTAAAGAGCTGGTCCTGCTTGTTACGAGAGGGTTTCCCCAGGTTCCAGGTGACCACTGCCCCATTGGTGGCAGCAGTAGCAAGCAGGTTCTCCTCCATCTGGTGCCACATGACATCCGCACAGCTAAAGTTGAGAGATGGTTTGCGGCCGACTCGTAGATTCAGCTTCTCCACAAACTGGTCTTCCTCCAGAGCGTAGATCTTGAAGATGTTGCGGCCCGCTACCACCACCTGCGTGGCGTCCCGGCACACGCTGATGGCGTTGGCAGGAGCGTCCAAGTGGCAGAACATAGTCCGGCCACTGATGGCACTGCTGCTGTGGGCTGTGGTAACACGTGACATCTTCTCCATGTTCCTGAAGCAGACAACAGTGACTTCACTTGAGCTCAAGATGCATGAGGTGAAAAGCAAATCATTTTGCTACTTTTCCAGCAGCGCTTTAAAAACAACAACAACCTGTGCAGAAGGTGAAATGTTTTTAAGGCAGTTCAAAAAATCCACCAGAAGGTGGCACTATATGATGTTAGATCTATACAGTACTTGATGTAGGGACAGGATAGATGTGTCTTTTTTTGTATCTTCAACATTTTAGACAATGAAATGGCTTCAGTACTTACTTGTGGAAGAACAGCCGGGCTTGTCAATGTCTGCAGCAGCACAGAGTCTTCATGTGCTCCCATGAGAGCCAAATTACTAGTGAGAGTTTGGCAAGTTAGCGTCACATAGCATGATAATATTGGTGTTTATAGTAAGGACAGATATATTGTATCCATAACAAACACAATCAAAAATGATATAGTGAAAATGTTCTGTTATCTACACTTGGGTCACAAAGACATGGAAGCTAATATTGACTAATGTAACATTATATACAAGCACCTCGTTATAATGGGGGTACTGACATTCCATATAATGTCTGTCTGTCACCTTCTGGCTTTAGTGTCATATTTTTCCAACAGATTATTATTTCAAGATTTAATTAATGTCAGATTACCATTGTTTTTTTGTTTTTTTTACCTCGTGCTGGTGATTGATTAATAGCTGCGTTGTGCTCACGTCAAGATATGATGATGCAGTGGAAAACAGAACGAGCAATCCCAAGAGGGCGAGAGCTTTCTCACTCCAGTGACATGTGCATGAAAACATTCATCTTCACTAGTAACCTGATGTTACACCCTTGATTTAATGCGTAGGTTTGAGTTCCCTTTCCTCCAAAACAGGGTGTGATTTGAGATAACGTCACGTATATCTGTTAGCTCCTTCACTTTAATTACTATTCAATAGTTAAACTCGCTCTACAGTGTACTTGCACCACATACATGCCTGGAATGTGATGCTAATGCTAGCTGGCTAACCTAGCCACCGAGTACTTTTGCAAAGACGAAACGCGCACGACATAAGTTGTACAAGTACGTCGGATGATTAGAGAAACATAAAACACATACATATATATATATCTTGGTGACAGTGTCCAAACAAAGTCAACAACAAAGTATTTCAGGGGACAAACCTTGTAAAATTGTTGCTCAATGCTTGCGGCACCGGAAGTAGTATTTTTTTTTTCTTCTTCGTTAGTGGAAGTAGTATTTTCGTCTAAAATCTCGCGGGAACTCCGGATGTCATAACAGAAGCGTCGACACGTGACGTCATACGACTCCGTCAGTCGTTTAGAGAATCGGGCTCTGCTTTTGTTTCGTTTCCTCTGTACACATGGCAGGTGAAATACTATCACATGTTAAATGGTATAATGCTGTAGTCCATTCTTGTAAAACAGGTTTTACAAACTGTAATTTAGGTTATGTTTGTCTTAGTTTGCAGGTGATGGTGTGATCTCTCTGTTGCCATGAGTACTCTCTTTGCCTGTGAGGACCCAGCCACATGGAGGACTGTGTATGGGAAATATTGGGATGTGGTGGAGGCAAAGTCCAAAAGCAAGAAACCTGGAAAGCTGCTGAACCTCGACAAGTGGTAAATAATGTTTACCAACAGCAACAGTTACAAAACCACACCCAACTTCCCTGAGTAAGGGATAGATGTGGTAACATTTCACACTTTAGTAAATATTGCTTTCAGTATGTTATGTAATTGATTTATCTCTTTGTCATTCAAAATGCATTTCTTGATTTAAGCATCAATGTTCTTTCTTGACCAGGAAATATAAGTTTGACCAAAACAATCCCAACTCAGGGTCCACTTAAAAGCTTCAGGGGCTTTCAACTGTCTCACAGTGACTTCATCATCGGAGAGGGTTTGCTCAGTTGTAATAGACATGGATTTGTTGACATTGGGGCTCAGCAGCTTAATGATTTCATTACAGCACTTTCATGACAGTAATTCTCCTTCATGTAAGTAATCTCTATGGCAACTGAGAAAACCCCATCTGTTGATGAAGGCCACATGATAAAGTTAAAAAATCTGGAAAAAGCTAGTAAGTGGACCTTGAGTTAGGATTGTTTTGCCACAATAAGTTTAGAGTGTCTTTTTTTATAAATGTTGATATAAAAAAGTATTTCTATGCTTATCTTTGTGTTAAATGAACTGAGTTGAATCAAACTTTTGACTTGAGAATAACTTTAAAGGTAACTGAGTCTAACCTGCGTTTATCTGTGGTCAGGTACCAAGAGGAGCTGCCTACACTCATTTCAAGTCGACCTGACAAACATGTCACTCAATCAGAGCTGGTGAAACTGATGGAGTGGAAGCTCACTGTAAGTTATGTCTAGACATTAAATCATTATAATCCCTAGGAGCTTTAACCCACCCACAACAAAAGATTTTTTCAAGAAAGATTCCCGCAAACATATAGCTTTGATGGATAGCTATGAAGAGGCACTAGCGCTTACAGAGCATCAGCTGTGTCCTTGAGTGGCCCTGTGTGCTTTCCTGCAGAGAGGGAAGTTCAGGCCGAGGCTGCAGCAGCTGGTGGCTTCCAACAGTGAGGACACCGTGGAGAAATGCTCCAGAAAGGCCTTCAGCCTCCTTCCTGATGTGCAGGCAGCGATCACAGAGCTCAGCACCCTGAAAGGAGTAGGCCCAGCCACTGCTTCAGGTTAGCACAGCGTCTCTATTCTGTTTCTGAAGATACTGTATCGAATCTGCTCTCAGCAAATTGATAAAACCTTAAGAATTCATATTGATAAAACATCTTTGTGATGCCTTTAAAGCACAAAGTGAAAGCCTTCTCAGTTAGTGCACAGAGCAGTCCTTACACTGGTGGATTGAGTGGCTGGGACTCACTGCTCTGTATAAATAGTTTGTATTCACCTCATTGATACACTCAGCATGGCTCAGAGCTGACTGTCCATTTTGTTCCAGCTGTGTTGGCAGCAGGAGCTCCAGAACAGGCTGCATTCATGTCCGATGAAGCCATGGAGAGTGTACCAGGACTAAAGCCCATCCAATACACAGCCAAGCACTACAGTCTGTACTTGGGCAAAATGGTTGAGTGCACTGAAAAACTAAACAAAGGTGAGCTAATGACGGGGACACAAGAGAGGTGTGTGCATCCATTTGGTCAATATAGCACACAAAATATGATGCTACCTATATATAAATGCATTAGTTTTAGAAGTATTTGCTCACCATCCCCAGGGCCAAGACATTGAGGAGCAGTGCTCAGTTTTTATGCACCACGTATATGAAACAAAATTCAAGAAATATATATTTTCTTTTTAAATCAAAGCTTAAAACTTTTGAATTTGCCACTGCCTTTTAGTAAATTAAATTTGGGACTATTAATTCGTAATTTGCACTGTAACTTTTATTCTCCTATTTAACCAGTTTTATTCAAACTTTCAGAGTGCCTATAAAAAGTGGAAGATTTCATTTCAGATTTCCTTTCATCAACATTGCATCAAAGGGAATTGAATATGGCTTTTTTAAATTTAGACAATTAAATGTGTTTTATATATTTTATTATTTTAGGACACTCTGATTCAAATGTCTTTTTATGTTCATCTGTGTCAACAAAAAGCTGCATGAGTTCTACTTTGATCCTGATATCTGGCCTCCCCTCTCGTCCTCAGTGGATCAGCAGCAGGACTGGACGCCCCACAGAGTGGAGTTGTGTTTGTGGGCGTTGACCACAGCCAAACAGCACCAGCTCCCACTTCTAAAGGAAGTTGATGTGAAGGCCAGCAGTGTGAAGGAGAAGCGCTCAGATGCCGACACTGACCAGAGACCAACAAAGAAGCTCAAAACAAGATAAAAAAAAAATCTTGCACAGTACTTTTTTTACATTAAACTTGCTTTATTGTTTGTCAGTTGTTTTTTTTGTCATTTTCCAAAATAATAAAGTATTTTATATCAAATGGAGTATATTGAGTATTTGCATTTTTTTGTTTGGTGTCATGTAGTTCAGTCATACAGTTGTAATTTGCAGCACAATGAGCGGTATGACGTTGCCACAGTATTGTTCTTTATTTATAGTTTCTAAATTAAAGCAAAGTACAATGAACAGTACAAAATAAAACAAAATATATTCAATATATACAATATAAAATGGTTCCGTTCAGAACATTTAAAAAGTACAATAGATTGTGAAATAATTAATGAGGACTTTGATATAAATTATCCATATGTAAATTTAGTTTTCCTTTAGTTTCCTCATGACTGAGAAAAATAGCTTCTGCTTTTTCTTTTTGTAAACACTGTGTTGGTACAACCTCTTGTCTAGTCTGAGAGATTGGACCTCGTAAGATTGGCACCATTTTTATCGATACAAGTAAGCAGCTCATGAAAAACTACCACAGCAGCACAGATATTACTCTTTTTTTTTTTAAATTCTTAACCTTCAGAGGGAAACGACCCATATTAAGAAACTTCCTGTTGATATTTGCATGACACCGAGTTTTTGGAAACATGAAAAGAATCCGTACCAAACTAGAAACTGGGTAACCAAGTCTTTAGCAATGTTCTCTGTTCCAAACCAGATAATATACCCTCATCTCCAGAAAGAAACCCTGAAAGCTGTTACAGACAAACTCCCTTATGCTTGTTTCTAGCTATGGTAGATAGAAGCAGTGTTCAATCATTAAGGTTCAATACTGTAGACTTGACTTTTTTAGCATAACGGATAGTTGTTGAACTATGACAACCATGTTTAGTCTACACTGGCCCGTCCTGTTCATGTTGTTTAATTCAATTTAAAAAAATGTTAATGCATTAATATCCAGGATATTTTGAGAACTAAAGCCAACGTCTGTACATTTGGAGGCCTTGGAACGCCAAACTAGCATTTCAGCTTTAAACGTCTTTGTTGTAAGAACAATTCCATCTCCGGAGCTACAGTGGCCTGATTTACCTGCAAAGTCATGCAGTGAGATATATATCTAAGTAGCAATAAACACTAAGAAAAGGCAACCTGGCCGGCTTGTTGGTGAGTAGCACTTCTGAGCAGCTACTGGATATACTAACAATATCAATGTTATTTATGGATTCTGTGCATGATTATGTAAAACAATACACCACACAGCTGACAGCTAAGCAGCCTTTCTGCCCCGTGCTTATGTACGATAACAAGGCATTGGGCATAACAGCACAATGGATTGGCATAGGGAGGTAAAAAAGCATTGACGAATGTTTATGGCAGTAGAGAATATGGCACATGGCAATGTCAGTTAACTACGTCATAATAAGTGCAAAAAGAAAAGCCCACATTTGACAAAATACAGGAACAGGAAATATGAAACAGCAGAGAAATGTCAAGTATGTTGCATTTTTGAATCAGACGAGCACAGAAATGAACAGTAGCTAGTGTGCAGTCACACCAATAGGGGTTCACGTATAAATGAGAGTCACACAAGTTGGCACTGACCTTTTAACATCACCTCGTATCGCAGTCATGGCTGTATATAAAAACCAATCAAGAGGGGGCGTGTGGAGTACACAAAGTGATGGATCACATGTTATTGATAGTCTGCCCCTATTCAGCTCATGCCATCTCTCACCAAGCTTTTCTTATACTGTTGAAAACAAATGTGTCACTCAAAAGGCAGCAATTAAATCAACATCATGCAGCCTGTCACATCCACTTATTGAAGGAAGATATCCTGTTTACGTTCTAGCTTTGGGCTCCTGTGTATCCCCGCAACAACCATGCATCATCCTGACACTGGGGGGAGGGGGGGATTGTGACATGGGCACGTACGCTGCTGAGGTTTTATGAAGAATGCGGACACTGTTGTTTCTGCTGTCCCGCTATCCCTCACAGACCATAAACTGCCACATTCTGTCAAGCCAGATTATGTGAGTCAGGCCTCAATCACTCATTTCCTTTAAGATGCTGTATGAGTGCAGGAGGATGCTTGTATCAGAGAGGAGGGGGCATATTTTAGGATGTTTTGGTACTGGGAGATTCAGCTTAACTACTCCTGAAAAGTTTCCGATGCACCTGGTTATTTAAGATACACGCACTGCTCATTTTATCTTCTGTTTATGAGGCTATTGTCTGCTTTTTTCAGAAGATATTTAATAATAATAATAATAATAAACCAAACACCGGCCATTTCACTTTGTCTGAGGAGTGCTAAGTTGAGTATCTTTTTTGGGGCAACAAGAATTAACTTTGCTTTACTTCCAGGAGGGGTAATATTCACAGTTAATGTGAAAAAACATGGCCATTTACTAGCCCTTTTTACAACCCTTTTGGGTTCGTATGATTTTTCAGTTAAAGAGGCACATTAACCTCCTCTCAGGCATCCTCTTTATCCTCATTATAGGCCAACAGGATATGTATGCATTATTCATCGACGCATCTTTGCTATACCAAGCAATACTATTTCCAAGTAAGCACAAGAGTTTCTATCAAGGATCCATTACTGCCATGTATTGGCTGATCTTTTCTTTTTTAATGCATCTGAAAATGGCTTTTTGTCTGGCTATTTCATGCGGATTTCCTCATTTAACACAGAGTCTTCTGTTACTTCTGACAGTTTCATGTGGAAGCAAACGCTGAGGACTGTATTTATGACCAGCTATCAAAATTGGCAAATGTACAACATTTTTTCCCCAGGCAGCCAACGGACATTCAAATGAATTATTGATTGAAAGACTGAAAAATGGAACGTAACATGAGTAAGTGTAATCGCTATCCTGGCCTCAGCTCTCCAAAAAGCTTGAATCACTCTGGAGATAATGTAAGACAGGAGCTCTGGCCATAATTTGTTATTTGCAAAAGAAGAGCTGCAGCGAGGCATCTGCGCCCTGCAAGGGAGAGTTTGGAGATGTGGGCAAAAGTTGCATTGACTACAAACAAGTTGTAAAATGAGTCTCGCTACATGAAAATATCTCAAACAGTCCAGAGTTTCAAAGGCTCGTACTTGCACAGTTTGTCTTCTTTCACCTCACCTGTTGAATATTCACAATGAAGAAATCATGTTTGATTACAGTAAAAAATGAAGCTTCACTGTAGATACCAACAAACTTCTTCCTCTTTTTTACCCTCTCCAATTGGTTCTTTCTATGGCTTATTTTGTAAAGCACTAAAGATTTATAAAATCAAGCTATAGTCAGTGGTGGTCATCTAACAAACCAGGGGATTTTGCCACATAGACTTTTCCGAGGATCAAAGCCATACAGGAGATATCAGAAGAACAACAATCATAGCATTGATTTTGCACCATTTGAAACTTTTCTCTCTTCCCTCTCAAAGAGGAAAAAAAATACAAATAAATATACTCTTAGTTATGAACATACATTATACACATCCACTATCAAATGGAAAAACAGGGACAACTTAATAACACCTTTTTTTTTCTTTATAGGTACATTCCTTTACAAAAGTATACAGTCCCTAAGAATGAGAAACTGAGGTATTGACTGGGCCCGACAGAGAGACCCCAATGCCCTTTGGGACACAAAGGTCAGAGGTCAGGTGATGACGCATCCATGTCCTCCCCAGTTCAGTCTGTCAGAGCGAGAACAGGCAGAGGCCAGTATGTGTGTGTGTGTGTGTGTGTGTGTGTGTGTGTGTGTGTGTGTGTGTGTGTGTGTGTGTGTGGTGTCTTCTCTTCAGTTTGTCCACGTTGACCTACTGAATCAGGCAGTTGCTGCTCTCAAAGACAAAGGGGAGAAGTGTTTGTGTTTGTGTGTTTGTGTGTCCTTGTCTCGCTGAGATCCACAGAGCATGACATGGCATATTTTACAAGGTGCGCCTAGCAAGTTGGTGGTTAGATTGACACAGCAAAAAGGAGAAGTTCACTCTCTTAAGTAATGACCATCCAGGAAACTTCAGCGATCCCTCACTCATGAGCTTCTTTTTCTTTTCTCTCCTGTCACGCGGTCACTTTGATTTCCCATCTTTATGTTTTTGTCTATGTTGTGTGAACTATGAGTCTGTATCCACAGTGTAGGTATTATGTCTTGGAAAAATCATTAAAAAGCACATGTCTTCTAATTTGATAAGACCCCATGAAATGAAAATGACAGTGATGCCTCTAACCTTAAGGTACTTGAATATGACAGGATCCACGTAAATCTTTAAAACTTTTTCCTCCATTCTTCCTACAACTGCTCTGGGAAAGCCTCTGTACTGCAAAGAATTTTGAGTGAGATTTTATAATCGGCCAGGAGATCCTGCTCAGCAGCGCAATTTCAATAAAAAGTTCTGTTAGTTGCGTTTTATTTCAATCGGTGTAAAAAGTAGTCCCTGTGAGTAGCAGCAGGGCTGTGAATTCAAAAATTCATATCAGCAATCATACTTCATTGGTGCTGCTGTAATTTTGTATTGCTGCCCCCGGAGATAAATTTGGTCTTCTTGAAATTTTCCTTTAATTTTTCATTTAAAGCAGTTGCAGCTCTGATTTGTAGCACAAATTCAAATTGCACAGATTTAGGCATCAAATCTGCTTAAGTCATACGAGCACTACGAGCACATTGCTGCAGCTGATGCTGATCTCTGACCTTCATGAAAGACAGAACATCACTCATAGCGAGTGATCAGCATTGTCACCGCCACAACACAACATACACTTCCTGTCCCCCCCTTTAATTCCCTTTCCTTTTCATCACAGGCATCTGTCATCAACCCAGATTCTTCTTTCCATAAATGAAAGACGCACTTTAAGAAACAATTGATGAAAAAACGTTAAATCAAAGTTTAGTGCTGGTAATGTGGATGAGTTTTCGACATATAGATAAAAAGTTATAATGCTATTCAAAATGGATCTGAGGGATTTTCACCTGTACTTGTTGCTACTGTAATCCCTCTTTAATAAAAGAGACATATTTCTTTGATTTGCAAAGTATCTGTAAAAAAGGATTCTTGGTCGATTTTTGTTTTAAATGATTTCATATCATTTCATTTTGGGCTAACTTGAGAGTAAATGCTAACTATGATCAAAGGGGAACCTTTGTTTGGAGCAGGGTTGTAGTCCGTGTGTATGTGGACGAGGGCCTATGGGGGGGGGGGGGCCTTCATCAGGGAGGAGGTGGTATCTGCACCCCCAGCAGCTCATATGCAAAGATGTTCCAGAAAATGGCAAAGAGGAGAAAGGTGATGAAGGAGAAGACGATGACCCACCAGGAGCACTGTTTCTGCAGACTCTCCTCGTAGCTGCGCAGAATCAAAAGCCCCATGCTGATACCGACAATGGCCCCCGATAGGTGTGCCATGAAGCTGGGCTGGGGCCCCGAGGAGGGCAGCGGTGGTGAGAAGCGAAGCCATACTGCACGACCCACCTCTGAACTCACTGCGGAGGAGAGAGGAGAGATGAAAGAGAGAACTTCTTAAGTATCTGCTCATGATTATTATTCTATCATTGCTTAAAATAATTGTTTAACATGTCTGAGAACTTTGTTTTTTGGTGGAGAGTTATATGGGAAGATTAATACCATCTTCCTGTCTGCACGGTGAATATGTAGCTACTGCAGCTGGTTAGCTTAGCTTAGCAAAAAGACTGGAAACAAGTGGAAATAGTTATCCTGGTTATGTCCAAAGGTAAGAAAATCCATGTGTCTAAAAGTGAGTACATTTCATAAATTTGAGATTTCAAATGCCAAATCCCTTTCATAAAGTCAGAGTGTTTTCTGATTTCACTTGTGTGCAACTTTTATTTAAGTTTATCTGGCTTTCCTTGTAACTTCATCCTTCTAAGAGAATAATTCATTCGTATAACCACATATAAAGAATAGGGCCTAGGTCGGAGTTGACTTTATGTCATTGCCTGAAGATGAGCTATACTGTGTAGTGCAGTAGGTGTTTTATTAAAAGTCTACTTCTGCAGACGAACAAAGTTCACAGGAGTATTTAAATGGATCTTTACTCAAAACATTGCTTTCAAATGTTATTTGACGTTGTTTGAAGCTGTTCTCCCAGAGTCCTAGCTCAATAAATATTCAACTCTTATAGTATAAAACCAGAGCAAATGTTAACTCAGTCTTCCCAGTATCTCATACAAATTATGTGTCACTTTTTATTGAGAAAAGCTGAATTCCCTGTTTGTAAAACACTGAGGAGAATTCTAACATCGCAGCAGAGACTGGCTGCTCTCTCAGTTTGGGGGCGTCAGGCTCGGGACAGATGGAAGGAACATATTGCTCACTAATGAAAGTCGCAGTGTATCGGCCCTTGTGGAGAGAAAAAGCACAAGTGGTATGACTCAAATGCTTTGAAAACAAAGAAACATGTCTAATCATGGAGCCTTTCGGCCTGCGCAATTAACTAAGTTAGCTTGAGTAGCATGTCTGTTGCTGAGCTTTGAGACATTTTTACTGCGTCTCAGATGATAAATACACATGTTGAACTGTGAACAGGTGTGCGGACATTAAATATGCTAAAAAATGACCGGTTATGCACACTCGCAATTCACTGATTGAGCTATAAATTCTAAATAAATTGAAACAGTGAGAACACAAGTGCAGGTCTTTGAGAGTAAATCTGGACAACTTACTGCAAACTAGCGCCAGGATCATGCGGAGCAGCTTGTAGGGACAACGCATCCCGGCCCAGTTCTGCAAAACAGAGCGAAATTTGTCTTGTCAGCATAAACAATCACGACACAAACAACCATGATAAACATGTGAGTATATTAACAGAAGAAACTTCAGTTGTTATCCTCCAGACATATTTAGACCTAAAAGAGAGACAACCAAGATCCATACAGGAGAGGAAGAAGCACTTACACTACACACAGACGCAATTATACACCTGGCTGCTCTCCACTTACTGGTTCCAGCCTAGTGGCACTCCATTAATTAGGGCTAAGATAATTTAACAGACGGGGAAAATGGGCCAATAAATAGCCTTTTGGAAAAAGAACAATGGCATCCGGACTTAGAATAACACATTTACTCCCTAGGATGAAAAATTGTACCAATCACATCTCTCCTTAAGTTCTTAGTTGTGGGAATATGACCCAGGGCCAGTGTTTCACCTCTTCTCTCACAGCAGAAAAAAAAATGGGGAACGCCATGCAAAATTAAAGACAGGAGAATATAAAAATAAAACCTGCAGCGACCATACGTTTAAAAGCAAGCAAGGAGTGGCAGCACACGACATTTCCAATATATCCACAAATAAATGATTAATATCATGGAAAGAGAGAAGTCAACGCAGTGGTGCAGAGGAGGAAGTTGGAGCTGGCTGTGATGTGGTGATGCTGTTCTCTGATGGGAGGCAATTTGCTTTGAAGTGACTCCTCTCTCATGAGGAGAAGGGCGATCTTTAACCAAACGACAGCCACTCCATTAAGTCTGTTAGACGTCTTGTTATCACACTGCTGACATTGAAATGGTACTTTGTAATCTGACGTATGTGTGTGAGGTGCAGGGATCATTCAGAGACTCCAACAAAGAGGGCTTGCTGATGAGAAGACACAAATATAAAAACTAAACATGAAAAGGGCCACATTTTCTTTCAAAGCTGAATTTGTGCGCTACATGGTTCCAATATGTTTTAGCTGGAGACACATGACTTCTGGGGAGTCATGCTTGAAAATGTCTGCTGAGTGAAATGATGATGAGGCTTCATGGGAAATGCCGGGTCGAGACTGGACAAGATTTCAAGATTTCCTTCAAGAACACAAACTACAGAGCAGAACTAAGACGTGCCTTAAAGGATTTCCCAGCTACAAACAAGCATCAAGCGTAAAAGATTAAATAAACTGTCTGTTAGCTGCTAAGAGCAAACAGTTACATAGTCTTTGCTTAAGGCCCGTCAGTGCACTTTGATTTCTGTCCCTGCTGGCATCTCTGCTGCCCACAGTGAACAGCAGCGTTGTGGTTAAAGTGATTCGTCAGATGTAACGACGCCTCGAGAGTTGAAAAGAATGTGGAAGGCATTTCAAATAAAAACCTTGTGACACATACAAATAAATATACTGCAAACAAATAATTTCTCAAGCAACATCAAGGGAATCCACAACTTAAATAAACAAAGTCACTGTAATGCCAGTTCACTTTAGATTCATTGATACAAATGACAAGCACAGAGAAAACATTTCATGGTGGGGTAAGCTGCTCAACAACAAAGTTCAAAGAACTTCTCCAAAGAGGTCACATGGAATATTTAATGGCATATTTCCAAAAGCTGCTTGGCAGTAAAATATATTTTTCAAATCGATGTGATCCTACTGTAGCAGGAAAAAACCTGCAACAAACATCTATTGTCAAACATTTTCTTTTTAACAAAACAGAGCAATAGTGTGGTGTCCATCTCTCACCATGTGGATGGCTCTGACATTTCGTCACCAGTGAAAACAGCTTTTCAGACGCAACAATGGAGGAAATGATGATGACAGTTACCATGACGACGTTGGCTAGATGGGCTGAGCACAGAGCGTAGACCCCTCCAGAGCCCCCCACCACTGGAGCACGCATGTCGGTGATGGACACTGTCAACGAGCCTGCAGAGAGACAGAGACGGAAAAAGTGACATTAGCAGCGTGGACGTCAGAGAGGGAGAGTAGTAATGCTGTGTGCGTGTGTGTGTGTGTGTGTGTGTGTGTGTGTGTGTGTGTGTGTGTGTGTGTGTGTGTGTGTGTGTGTGTGTGCGTGTTTGGATGTTAGGAAGGGAGAAAGAGAGACAGAGCAAAGGACATCAGAGGGGCAAATTAAAGGGAGAGTCAGATTACTCATCACGCAGCAGCACAAGTCACCTTCCTAGGAGCATTTTTATAAAAATGTCTGAGTAAAAATCACCCTCTGTTCATAGGGACTGTGCTACATCAGCTGACCTTCACATGCCCTTTAAATTCACATTTAGTATACACGACACACTCACATACACGTGATCTATGTTATTAAGGCTTTTCCTGTATGTAAGCAGTCTCCTAAAACTGCAGCTGACTAATTATCTTAAAATGGTAAAGAACTGAAATGGAATATTTCCTAATTGGATTTTCTTTCAGGATGCTGCAATTAAAAAAAGTCCTTCTAAAAATGATCTCTGATCAAAGTGAGGCAAGGAGAACACAGGCGATCCTCACTGAAGAGGATAATTTCCAATTTGTGTGCTCTAAAGATTATTCGTGTTGTATTCATGAGCAAAATGTAATCTGGCATATGTGGAAATGGACAGAAGCCAAATGTTCTGTTTAAAAAGTTATAATATGGAAAGTACAATGGCTGTCGTGGCAGTGACAACGACGTGAACATTATGACAAACTGTACTGTAAAGTGATTGCACACTTACAGTATATTATAACTGCATCGTTGTTAAAATAATTGATGGTGTTATGTATGAAAACTTATCATTTTCAAGCAGTTATTTGATGTTGATGTCTTGTCATTTACTCTCTTGGTTTGAGCACTTACACACGTTGCACACAGGTGTTTTCAATTCCTCTGGCTAATTACGTTGCATCTGCCATCCATTGTATTTGAATGATTAAGGCCATTTGAAACCTCACTCTTTCAAAGAGCCTCTTCTTCCATGGATTTAATCAGGTATGCATATTGAATGTTAATGCAATTTTTTTGTTGTCTTTCCGCAGTTGAATCCATATCTATGTATTTATTTGTAACATTCGGTTTCAGTTGATTTTCAAAGCCCAGGTACTGGTATCGGGACTGAAAAGTTGGATCGGTGCATCCCTACATTCAACGTTTTTACCCACTGATGGGTTGAGATAAAAGATTATTCTTAAAAGATTGTTGAAATATTGTAAATTTTCTATTTTGTGAATAGTATATTATTTAAAAAGGATGCTGATAATATTATTTATATACTCAGTGTCTATGGTGATCTATGGGTCACATGACTGCCACCTTGGTGAAGGCACGAGAGCCAAGATCATTTGATGAATGAAGCAAGGTGTACTGGAGAAGAGTTATTGGACGTGACTGAATTGTGATGGACATACGTTGGAGCCAACACTGGTCTGCACATTGTTGTGTGTGCTTTCTCAAAAAACAAAAGGCAAATAAATGGACCACACAGAATGAAGCCAGAAGCTGTTTTCAGCAGTCTGTGTTTAAAAGTGTATAAAGCTACAATCCTGAATGCAGCACGGTGCATTCATCCAGTTCCAGGGACAGAATTCCAAGCAGGAGAAATCATAGCTGCATTCGCTCGTGAGGACAGCGTCAGCCACTGTTAATTATGCAAATGAGCTGATAAGGGAAGCGGAGAGGGCTGATAAAACAAAACAGTCTCTTTTTAATCACAGTTGGGGTTTGCTGGAGTTGTGATCTCAGATCTATAATGCATGTTGTAACATTCATATTCTGTGTGTGTGTGTGTGTGTGTGTGTGTGTGTGTGTGTGTGTGTGTGTGTGTGTGTGTGTGTGTGTGTGTGTGTGTGTGTGTGTGTGTGTGTGTGTGTGTGTGTGTGTGTGTGTGTGTGTGTGTGTGCATGCGTTTTGGGGCCGCACAGAGTAAACACCGTCTTACGAACGCCTTGTCAGCCCGTGGTGGCAGTGATGATCATGGAAAGACAGATGATAATCAGAGCACGATCCTGAGTCATTCATCTCGCATCGCTCCGACGCCTATGGGCTATTTTACATGGATTTATGGGGCATATGAAGGTTGGCTCCTCAGCTAAAGATTTGAGGAGATTTATAGTGCTCCAATTTTAGAGGTTCCACAAAATTGCAATTACACAGTGCAGCATACAGTATGTGGTCTCTGATCTCTTCAAAGTAAAGGAAAAATTGAATTGGAGCAGCATCAACATCTGAGTTGGTCTTTTTTTAGTCCTCTTGGAGTTTCACAACTTCACAACGAGATATATTGATTAAATATTGATAGAATATGAGAGATATGTCTGGGGTTTTAGTTACAGTGATTGTGTGTTAATTTTGTCTTTTGTTGCTCTTAATTCAGTATAATTAAGTTTGACAAATTCATAAAATGTATTTTCCTCCATTAGCAAAGTAAATAATAAAGATAACAATAACACAAACTTGTGGTTGACATCTAATAGTATATAGTGAAGTGTTATTAAAAATATATTTTATGTTGAAAACAGCTGCCTTTTGCGGCTGAAAATGACGCTTTGAGAGCGGTGGGAGTGAATCATGAAAGTAAAGTTGTGGGCTGTAACAAGTTAAAATTGATAAATTATAGCTCACAGTGAACTACAGTGAACCTTATAGCTGAGGGGAACTGCAGACTCGGGGATACCCTCTACCAGCAACCCCGTCCACATTACACATTGATACAACGGTAATATAAAAGTGTTGATAAGAGAAGCATTAAGAGTCTTAACGTGAGCTGTTTGGTTTCTAACATTACATCTAACAACAGACAGGACCACCTCTTCATTGGAGACACTACTCAGGGATGTGACACAACCATCTGTGGGTGAAGAAGAAAACCTGAGACCTCCAGCACAGAGGAAGAGACCGGCTCCACAGGGAGGAAACAAACTGCTCTCCCCTCCTGTTCGCTGTGCTTTGGTGAGAGGATCCCTTATACAGTATGAATATTAAACAGTCCTGTCATGTGGGCTCTCCTGCTTAGGGGGATTTAAGATTCAGGATTTTCTCACTCAGCAGTGGCTGAGACGTGAGTTGTACGATTATTTTAGTGCCGAGCTGACACATTCCATCTCATGAGCAGATTATTTATTGTCACCATCCTGAAGTCATCATCAACATCCTCAAATCTTTTTGTGAGCTTGCAACATCCACAAGTGCACTGCAGTGTAGAGAGTGAAAATGTACATTGTGTGGGGTATAAGTCAACCACACACACTCAGGGCTATGATCTACCGCAGTATAATCCCCAATGCAGCTCCGGGAACTGAGCCTCTCCGTCAAACCAAACTTGCTACACCATTACAGTTACTCCAGGCTGCCCTTAAGCTATGGGTCAACTCTGTATTTCCAGTCTCTTGGGGATAAGGTGCAGACAAGGGATGGTAAGCTGATCCATGGCCGGGGTTTGACAGTGCCTGAGGCTGCACCGCTCTGTAGCCACTCCAGTGGAGGCTGCGCTAGAGCAAAGTAAATGTTGCAATAATAAAATCCTTTAATCCTTGGAAAATATGCCTCTGCACAAACACTTACAAACCTTGTTTTCTGCTTTCTACAGTTTGTATGTGTTGGTAGCTATCAACTGTGATTACTGAGACTATTTACAGTCTATCAAGAGTCCCTGGAGAAATGTGGCTGATTTCTAATGATAACATTTCTGTGTGTTTAAAGGACATCTCAACGGCTGTAGATGTCTAGACTAAAAGGGATAATAGGGTTAAATATATTGAATACATTAGATCAATTTAGCACATTATATTCAAAACTTGTCTTGGAATAAAGGTTGTGTAAAAGTGGGGAATACATACCCAAAAGTTAAACCTGCATTAATTAACTATTTTGGGGGCAGCATAAGAAGCTGTAAACATTGATATATACTCAGCTTATGAAGTTGATATGGCAAACATTTAAGCATTTAACTATTTACACATCCAGCTGATACAAAAAAGCATCAGTATTCCTTTGGAGATGTGCTTTAGGCGACCCAGCGAATGTAAATCCAATATTCACTCTCTATTTAGTTCTGTTTGGTTTTCATCAACTCCTGAGGGAAATATTTGGCTCTTTAGCTGCTAAATGCTCAACTATATTCATCAGTTTATTGCAAGCTTTTTCTGCTAAAAACAGCTGCCTGCTTGCTTCTCTGAACAAAGCTGATGAGTGAGGTGAGACCGAACCAAAAGAGGTTGAGGGCCGATAAACCAAATCAATGAGATATGAAGCTCGGTAGAGCTGTTGGGAACTGCAGAGTCGGGCGATATTTCTCTGTGGTTTCATCTCAGTGAGCGACCCTTTAAACATCAGGCTACATATAGCCATCCGAACCATTGTTAATATAAAATTATTAATTAGTGCGGCTTTAACACACAGACACCATAGTGAAACATGTCTAGATCTCAGAGGCTTTAGTCAGGAGACAGAAAATGTTATCAGGGAATCAAAACTTCATATCACGCCATATTTGTAAAGATGTCCACCAGTTGGATGTCTGAGAAAATTAATACATTGATTTACATTTCTTGGTTAGTCAGCCAATAAATTACTCAGAAGAGGACAATTAAAGGACACTGTGTGTTTATTTATTCGGGTGATTGAGTCGGTATTGGATAAAAGAAAATCTGTCAACCCACCGCTGTGCTTTTATTCATTTATTCAGTCTATGGTATAAGCTACAAGGATAAACCACTCAAATGCATTTTTTAAATGATAATGAGACATGAGAGAATTTCTAAGACAAATTTCTGTTGAGTCCATCATGATTACCATTTAGTCTTTTTAATAATAAAGTAATACGCACACAGGACAGTATCAGTAAGGGAAACCTCTGCCCGATACGATGGGATTGTTGCCTTTAAGATTCGAGTTGCAGTATTTGTGCGCACTTGCCTCGGACAGATCTATCCTGTATGCACTAAATCTTGTGTCCCTGCACGGAGATGTGCTGTAGTCAGCACCACTGCAGTCACAGGGCTGCCTCTGTTGGCTAATCAACTGGGGAAATGCCTGATCAGATTTATTTATTGAGCACAAATAAGGAGGGGGGGAGAAAGAGCGGAGTGAGTGCACGAGGAAAGATGATACAGTACGCACACTGAGAGTACAAGCAAGCCATCATAACTACAATTTTATTTTTTGTCATTTTTTAAAATATACGCTGCTGTTCAGTTACAAATAACTAGGGCTCTAGATTCTGTTAATTTAGCTAACCATGGAGCGCCTTGGTAGCCCAGTGGTTACAGCGCATGTCATGTTACCATTATGTCTTGGTTGCAATTCTAGCTATGGGACCTTTGTTAGGTGTCATACCCCTCTCTTTCTCTCTCTCATCTCTACACACATTTTTGTTATAAAAATGACTTCAATGATTAATTGATTATCAAAATAGTTATATATTTATTCTGAAGCAACTAATCGCTTTCTCGTTTTCGAGCATCAAAAATTGTTATTTGC
The DNA here is from genome assembly GCF_027596085.1 of Anoplopoma fimbria. Classification (NCBI taxonomy): domain Eukaryota; kingdom Metazoa; phylum Chordata; class Actinopteri; order Perciformes; family Anoplopomatidae; genus Anoplopoma; species Anoplopoma fimbria. The sequence continues at coordinate 6,369,954 of NC_072453.1, forward strand.
TTTGGAAAAGCAACTTGCTTTAGCTTCGGTATATGAGCAGACACCGTATGCAGGTGACTGAAGTAAAAATAAGTAAATGTCAGGGTGACTTGACTAGAGTCAGACCATCTGTCACATGGTCTTTTATCTATTTTATAGTCTATTTGAAAAGTCCATCGCTTGAAATGTCATTTAATAGAGTGGCGTCCATTTCAAAGCCTCATTTCTACCATAATAGTGCTCTCCGACTGGGAGAGCTTTATTAAAGAGATTTTCCACCTGGGAAGGAGATGGACTCGTCTGTGTCATCCAGACAGAAAGAGATAAGGGAAATATCATCTCCGGCGCTGACGCTTTCCTTAAAGTGGAGAAGCATGACTTGCAATCAGTCTTCATCCAATCTAACATCTCCATCCATCTCCTCGTGCCCTGGTGGAGCGCAGGCAGGAGGGAAGAAACCCCTTTCGATGACGTGAACAGAAAGACGGTGTCTGAAAATTTGACTTATTTTTTAGAATCAAGATGTGGAGGGCCAACCAAACTGTACGCATCATTAGGTGATAAAAAACACTCCACAACTGCGCTCATGCACTGCAGTCAGAGCAGATGAGCAGAGAAGAGAAAGACAGATCCAAAATTTAAAAAAACAACATTAATCAGGACACCTCATGTCTACGTATACACCAAAAAAGGGTACATGAAAACAATCAGCGTCATCGATGCCAAGCTCTGTCCTGGAGGAACAAATACAATTCATCAATTTCACAGTCTGCTAACATGGCCACTGTAAACACACCTTGCCCTTGGTTTCCATAGAGATTGATTCTGTTTATTTAACTTGCCTGTCAAAATATGCCACATGGGAAAAAATATGATAATATTTATGCAACCCCAGAGCCCAGGGGGCATCAGGAAAAATCAATAATCTCGGCAAGTCACATCCTCCGAGCTGCTGAGAGGAGAGGAGGACGCTCAGCACAGCACGAACCGTTGCTGGAAAAGTATAAAAGTGTGTGTGGGCATATCAGCATGCCTTAAACTGAAGAAGCAAAGAGTCACAATTTGTAAATTAGTGAGTGTACATGGAAATATGCTGCTGAAGTTGTGTTTCTGAAAGAAGAGCGGTTATACAAATGGCTGTACTCCTGTCACGACCAAAGCGGTTATTACTCAATACTGCTTTTCAACTAACAAGCACAATAGCTGACCTTGGATGAAATTACTCAAATTCTACATCACAATGAAAAGGAGCATGAAATCCATTCCTGTGTTCAACATTATGAAGCCACAGTGATGGCTACAGCGAGCCTGATGTGTTTCTTCATTGGACCAACTTAACACCAAAGTAAATGTAATTTAAACTGGGCAGAGAAATAGACTCCTCCTAAATCTAACCAAGTGTCTGCAATAAAAATTGCTGTCCCCGATTGGCTTCACACATTAGATGCAAATAGACACCCATAAACACAGTGGGCTCGCGCCACACGACGGGCTACCTTCAATTAGGCTGCATTACAGTAGAAGTATTCATCTCCCTCGGTGTTGTTATCAGCGGGGCTGCAAGGGCTGCTTGTGGAGGAAGTGAGATCGGTGTCACCTCGGAAGAGTTGACTGCGGGGTGGGATGGGGGGTTGGGAATTATCATAATCATGCTGGCAGCCTCTGCAACGCACCAAGGTCACCCTGCTTCCTCAGTGGCTCAGTTCAGCTCAGCACCAGGGGAGTACATCAGAAACACAGGACCAGACTCTTCAGCGCCGTACACTACATCAGGGCTTGTACACACATAGCGGTCTGCAGCTAAAGTTGGCTGAAAAGACAGAAATCTGACCTTGTCTAGTGACACTCACACCAACACACTCCACCAACGGGCCTTCAAAGAGTGAGCGAGCAAGTAATTATTGGTATTCAGCTGGCAATAGCAACACAAGGACACCTACACAGCTCTCACAGTCCTAAAAAAATGTATCTTGCTTTCGGCACAGCATCACAGATTCACCTCGAGCCAGTGAAATCAGTGTGCCGTTGAATATCTCTACACCAGCGCTTGAAGTCAGAGAGACAAAGTCTGAGAGTCAGAGACAGAGTCACCCTTCTGGCAGCGAGAGGAATTCATGCAGCCCGCTGTTCTCTGATGATTCTACTCTCCGTTCTGCCCTCACTTATCAGCGTCGGTGTGACTGAACTTTGCTCCAACAAAAACTCCCATTTTCTTAAAAAAATCCGACCGTCTGTTCACAGGCACCAACTTTCCTGAGTCGAGATGACAAACTACTTCACCAAAGTCAAGAACTAATTGTATTTTTTTCTTTTAATCACTTATTCCTATATTATAGGAAAGTTTACTTTTAAACAGTATTTACTATAATATAGTTCTTCTATCACACAAACAAATGAACAGAGAACAAAGAATCAGCTGTAAATAAAACTTATAAAGTCAATCTCTTACCAAATTGGAAATCTAACATCAAAGTAGTAAAGCTCTATTTTTTTTTTCCAATTACTCAATTGATTTTATGAATTTTAATCTTGTAGAAAGCTGTTTTTCTAGGCTTTTGGGATTTCCATAGAATCGACATACTTGCAGCTTGTGTGCCACGACCAAACATCAAACATCAGCAAAAATGGATGATGGACAAAGTCACCCTTGGCCACACACCAAGGCCCTCTATTCACTGGCAGCACATATAATCATATTTACCCTGCCTAAATATGTGCAGTGCGCCTTGAAAAAAGCACCAGTCAATTGTATAACAGGAACATAGGAATGGTAGTGCATCACAGGTAAAAATAAGCCTGAAGTCCATCAGTCATTAAGAGACTGAAAAGGCTTTTATTAGCTTGAGAAGATGCAGAAACAATCATTCGGCTAAATTAGGGCCCAGGATAGAGTCGGTCTCATGGCCGCGGCGGAAAGCGAACACCGCCACCGTCATCCCAGATGTCAGAACAACATTAATCAACTGCTGAAGGATTAAGCGGGAGGCTGTGGCGTAGTGGAGAGCAAGGTAGTTCGATACCCGGCTTCGGCAGTCGATGTGTCCTTGGGCAAGACACTTAACCCCAAGTTGCTCCTGAAGGCTTTGCCATCGGTGTGGACTGGATGTTGCATGAATGTTAGTTAGAGTCTGATGGTGGCACCTTGCATGGTAGCCTGTCATCAGTGTGTGAATGGGTGAATATGTAATATACTACTGATTGTAAGTTGCTTTGGATAAAAGCGTCTGCTAAATGACTGTAATGTAATGTAAACATTACATGTAACTTGGCATGGTGCTTTTAAGTAATGACAACATCAGCTAGCTTGAAACAATGAGGTTGACATGCAGCCATTTATCACATTTCCATTACGATTTCCCAACATATGTTTCTTTCTTCTCTTGACTGAGGACACCAATAAGCACTGTGAGTCTAGTCATATCCAACACTGGCTGGTCAGTTTATTACAGTAAACAGTATATTCTGTTAATAGGCTCCCGGACACGAAGGGGAGAAAATGCTCCTGCATTATTCAAAGCATGGGCTGAAGGTCGGCGAGCCAGTCCACAAGAGCTTAAGGTGATCAGTGACATGGTGAAACCTCTCAGGGTTTACAGGTCAGTTACTCCTGTGCATATTTTTTAAACTTTATTTATCCAGGGACAGTGGTGGAAGAAGTATTATAATTAATCTACTTAAGTAGTAGAAGTATTAGCAGCTGAAATGATTATCAGATCATCAACTATGCTGATATTCGATTTATTTTTTCAGCACTTTTGAAGCAAAAATTTAGAAAAATGCCAGTCTCTGCTTCTAGCTTTTGAAATGAGAGGATTTGCAGTGTGTTTTTCTACCATATATCATGTTAAACTGAAGATCTTTGGTTTGTTTGTCTTTTGTTTGAGCAAAATAAGACACGAGAAGGTGTAATGTGTTTTTCACTATTTTGAACATTTCACAGACAAAAACAATTAATCAATAAATGAAAATAATCATCACTTACAGCCCTAACTAGCATTGTAAAGTAAAGTGTTTTAAGCATCAAAGATCAAATTACTCATTATACACAATGGCCCCAGTTAGTGTTTAATTATTATATTATTGACTCCTTATTATTGCATTAATGCATTTATATGTAAGCGTCAGTTTATTGGTAGAGGTGCCCCTTTTATCATCATCCTTATTTTCTATTTGTTGTCTGTATATTTGCATATGTATTTTATTGCATTTTTATTGTGCTATTTATTGCACTATGTATGTATTTGTTTTTATAAAAGCCCATCTGGGGACAAGCATTGCAAATTAAATGCTATGATTTGTGGCATTGTTCTGCTCAGTGAATATTTGATGCGTTCTGTCCCCATAAAAATAAATAAGATAAATAAATAAACCCAAACAAATCCAATTAAGATATGTAAAAAAAAGATTGTTTTCCACAGAAAATAGAGGTGGATGACTGTAACAACTAATATGCAGGACACATAAATAAGCGTCTTAAACACGCACGTACAAACACACACAACCACAAGCTCTTGCTGATACAGCAACACACTCTCTTCCATTGGAATTTGTTGATATTTCAGAACAAATCTGATGATTCAAAGTGAAAGTTCTAGCTCAGGTCTTTGCAATATTCAATGTGACAAAATAAAGAGCAGAAAAAAAAATCATACTATTTTATGTCAACACTAAAACCTCATCAATACATGGCTTTCTGAGTTGAGGGACACAGGAGACTCAAGCTTGCTGTTTTGAGATGCTGCTGGAGGATTTGTCTCAAGTGTAAGGTGTTAGAGCAGGGAGACAGCCCGGGGCTCACATGGGGCTACGAGAAAACAACATGGTGTTTTGGCCCTTGTTGAAACACATGAGGAAGCTGAAGGAGCTGGTGGCCCGAGGGAAGGAGACCCAAAGGAGAGAGGAGGAAAAAAAGACGGTAAATAGAAGAAATGGATTTTGCAGCTGCTTGTCCTTAACACTGAGCTGGACTGAAAACGTTGAACATGACTCAACGTTTTACATTCATCTCGTTTGGAATTGTGGCTATTCATATTCCGAAACACGACATTCAAGTGGAGCTCGTCATCTGCTGTTATTGCAGCAGAGCAAAGCGAGAGATGACAAGGTTTGAACAGCACTGTCAGAAAGTAATTACAGAATTCTTCCTTTTGTCAGCACACATCCAAAGACAAAATGTACAGTGTCATACTTTGTTTTCAGAGGGTGTACTACAGTACAGGACCTGTACAATATCCAAGGCTTAAAGATGCGTAGGCCTTGTTATACTATCTGACCTACACAAACGAAAACCTTGTACTTTAAGCAACTTCTTTTATCTTTTCTTTTAAATGGCAATTCTTTTGATTTTCCACACAAAGACTGCAGAGATGCGTGCTCCTGCATGTGAAATATGTATATCTTTGAGAACAATGTTATACTTTCACAGCATTTGATGCATCTTCAAAAAGAAATTCTTACTTTTCGGTTTGAAAGCAAGCCCTGCGGTGCAGAAATTCTTGCAGTGTGTTAAGGCACACAAAAAGGAACAATACCTGCAGCATGTCGCTCCATAAACACACCCACAGACTGCAGCTATAACCTGAAAGCTTCGCTGCCCTACAAAAAAATAACAAACAAAATGCGTGCGGGAGCTGATAGCAAAACAGCCGTCACGATTGAACTCATGAGCAAGAATAACACTCCATGAATATAAACATGAGACAGCCATGGATCGACAAAATGGGGAAGGAGGGAAAAAAAGAAAGAATTTCACTTAGCAATCCTAAGCAACGGGCAAATTCCTCACATCCAAAAGCAACTGTGAGTTTACGAAGACTGAGGGAAAGTGCAGGTAAAAGACCCAATGTCTGCACAAGCACAATCCCGGACATGCACGTACAAATGTGGTTTCAGGGTATTGCTAAAGACCTGAATGCTAAGTCGGTTTCCTCCCTGAACAAGCAATGGTTGATGATGATGATGATGATGATATTAAATAGATCAGTAAAAGGAGGAATGTGAGGCTGGATGGAGGTACATGAACAAATACACCTGTCTACCTAGCAGAGGGTCAGGCAGCTATAACGTTTGTAATATGAAGTTCAGCATCAAATTAGGTTGAAGATAATTACAGGCAGGAGCCTCATTTATTTAATTTAGTGGTTTCATCATTTGATTAAAACTTGGCTGTCTCCTAACAGTGTCACATAATCTTTAATGATTGTTTCCTCAGAGCTTTGACACATTTGTTATGAGTCCTCTGTTGTCATTTTAATTCGTGGCCTTTTAGAACCTTCTTATGTAGACATTCATTTCTCTGACATTCTGCAAACAAATGACTGCTTATATATTTATGATGTAATGTGCCCCTTAAAATATAAAAGGTATTGCTATATTTGCAAACTTGAAGGATTGCAATTTAAATGATTCATTTATTTTAATAAAATGAAAAATCTCCCCTCACCAGCAGTGCGCCTCACAACACCAACTGACCACTGAACTGTCATTAACCCCAACTGACTCTTACAAAACTCCAATCACACAGAATTACACCTACAAAGAGTCCAAGTGCTCTTCCTTTCTAAGAGACTACTCTCCAGTAGATTACAACATTTGTGCCAGCACAGCTCCAATTTCCACTCCATCAAGCAGAATCAGAAGGTGAAATGATTATGCTGCTTAAAGCCGTTCATCATCTTGTGACCTTGAGGCAGCTCCGCTCTTCCTCACTGTTGAGGAGGAATTAATTTATTATGTTGTGTGGAAAGTTAAATGCAAAAAAAAAAAATTCTAATCTAATTCCAGAGAGTTACACACTACTACACTACAGTACTACATACATTTAATTTTTGATCACTACGATCAGTGGAGCATAGAAGTTGTAATGAATGCAGTTCAACTCTGGGCTCTGGGGGAAAAAAATTCACCATCTCCTCACTGCTTTCTCCTCCTTTTTGATTCGGGCTGCAGCTTAAATCTCCAAACAGCATCTCAAACTGCACTTAGGCTAATTCCCCAGAGAGAAACCCTGCGCCACTCTCCTACTTTTTCTCCTACCATTCTCGCTCACTTTCTCTCTGTCATCATAGCTAAAATAAATCAAAGCTACAATAATTCATGAGTGTTAGGAGTGTGTGTGCATGTGAGCGTGTGTGTATTGGAGAGTGAGGGTTTCACTTTTACACAGCAAGAGGAGTTTTGAGCAACTTCAACTCCATTTTACTTCTGTACATGCAGAGAGAACTCGGGAAATGGGAAATAAAGAATTTTGAATATATGTCACTTACAAAAGAAAGTAAAAAATTCATGTTACTGAAAATGAACTAATATAACTCAATTTGAATTAGGTTATGGCTCTCGACAGTAATCATTTAATGGTTAGCAGAGATTTTCCAGATCGAAGACAGAAATCGTTCCCAGTGAAGATGAAAGGGGAAATAGGTTTATGCAGCAGTGTTGATATGATTTCTGGAAATACGCATTAGCAGCAAAAAACAGCAGTGGGAAACCACATCCAACAATCAGTACAGATATAAGAAATTCCAATCTTCTAACTGGCTTGAAGGAGGATGAAAGTTAATGAGGTTTCTTGACAACAAAGACTTGAGTGCTGCAGCTCAGCTTCTGGGCACCATGAATCACTCCGCTGAATTCAGTTTGGAGACAATTTTTTGTCCAAAGGTCTGGGCCACCAGCTGGGCCGGGTATATTATCCAAACTATCAAACAGGCCACTCATGGATGTCAGCTTGATGACAAGATGTTAAAAAATTCAGCCTCACTAGAGCTGCAAGTAAATGTTGTTTTTTGCCACAGCAAATATGAGGTCTAATACAAGCTCTTAAAAGAGTACTTTTTTTTTTTTTTACAACCAATGTTGTTGTGTCTAAGTGACTAATGGGGACAACAACTTTTGAAATTGGTCCAGTATTGAATTGGAACGCTGCAGACAGCAGCCGTTTAAACGGGCTGCAATATATTCGCTCAGGGCAACTCCTCACTGTCCACTGAAAGTGCTTGTTTGTGCCACTGGGCAGAACAGAGAATAAACTGTCTTCTCTGTTTATGTCATTGTTTTAAAAAGGGAAAGCACTGTCCATATTGCACTGCAGATGACCTAAAACTGTCAGAACATTTGCTAACAATATCTAAACTAAGTGCTACATCAGTACTTATTCTACACTACTGGTTCCCCCACCCCATGTCCACTCACACAACACACATACACACTTTTCAGCTAAAACTAACCATGAATATATGTTATAGTACTGTATCTTGACTAACAAAACAACTAACACTGATGTATTAAATGTGTCATACAGTATATGAACTAATATAAATATTACCTTAAATAATATTGTCTCATCACAATTACTCAGAATAGAAGAAGTCACCAGTTTCAGGCTAAAAGGCTGTGCAGATTAGCAGAATCATATTAAACTTTAAATAAACAATGTTAACAAATTGAATGTATTTCCTTTTTTTGTTCAAAAGTAGAGCTGTCATGTCACCAATCTTAGCTGTTGCATTACTATTTCCTATTTCTTCCATTTTCATATGTTTGCATCCATAATGTAAAACTGTTAACTTGTGGTCAATCAAAATGTCGGGTCATTAAAAATGTAGAGTAAAGAAATGAAAATGAAAAATTCTTGCAGCACCCTTGGACCTGTCTTTAGGAACCCACGGCATTCACTTTGAGAACCGCTGCTATAAATAATGAAAAAAACACTATTTTAAAAAACACTCACCTGCCAGCACTCCTGCCATGTAAAGCAGACTTATTCGTAAGATGCCATGGACCATCTCCAAAGGAACGCCAATCATCAGCTGCAGTAAAGCATTGAACCCCAGCTGCTCCAAACTGAGGAAAGAGCAAAGCAAGAGAACAAAATTAAAATGACGGCACAAGATAAACAGTTAGTCCTACACCAGTGCATCATCTGCAACAACCAGCCAGATTTTAACTGAACCAGTCCTGCAGACATCAGCATGAGGTAAGTGGAGGTTTTGTGAACGTACCCAACGTGCATGAACATGTAGCTGAAGAAGCGCCACACTTGTGCACGGTGGCCGGGGTGGTAGACTAGGGGGCTCTTCATGAAGTCGGGCTGATAGGTCTGCAGTACCCACTTGTTTAGCATGATGCCATAGCACATGAACACGATAATCTGCAACAGACACAGAAATGACACCAAACTTTCAGTTCTTGCTGACATCCTCATTACACGCTCTCTCTCTGCAGACTGTTGGTGCAAAGGTGCAAAACAAAACCCCATTGTGCTTTATGAAATACACATGACGTTGTTCTTCTCTTTCTGTATTCCTCAGCTGATGCTTATTAGACTTGTGGAGACAATTACTGCTCGCAGAAGAAGAAAAAAAAGCCACATCTGGTTCAATTCCATTAATTTATTTTCATAGAATAATGACTCATTGTCTCTGTGAATTAAAATGAATGTGAACCATTATTATCACAACCTCATTGTCATCACGGGCCATTCACTGCCATTTGGAGGCAGTATAAGAGCACTTGGCTTTTTTTTCCTGTGAATTATGATGATTTCAGGGGAAATTATGAAGTTTTGTGAAGAAGCTGTAGGTTATTTTCGCCGCTTAATCCTCAACCATTTAATAGAGGTCTGCGAGGGCTTCAGTGTTAGTGGTTCTCTTTTTACCAAATTAACGTAATTGGTCATTTAATGTCACTGTGGTGGCCATGGTGCTTTCCAACCTGGTTTCCAAGTCCCAAAATCAGTGTCTATAAAAAAAAAAATCCTTGCATGTTGGCTGACAGAGTGTTTCAGCTTGGAGGAAAGGCATTAAATGCACCAACTAAGCCCCTGACTCCCAAATGGGTTACCAGCTCATATCGCGCTCACAGTAAAAGTGTGTGATCAAAGGCAGAAAATCTTTTCAGGGGGTCTTAAGCGAGCGACTGAGCCAACAGAACAGTCTAAAGTAAGGGTTGTGGGTTAGTAGCACATACTCAATTTAAATATTGCAGCCCATGTTTAAGGAACATTTGAATGAATGGGCTACATTGGTAGAATAGTCAGTTCACTGTCTGACATGTTGATGATGTCAGCTCCTGGATCTCACCTGTACGATGGTGACGATGGCGATGAAGACAGGTGGGGGACACAGGCGGTTCTGGTGGAAGTACCAGCGTCGGTCCGTCTCGCAGGGCAGGATCTCATAAGCCACATAGCGAACAAAGCGTTTGTACAGACCCAGCCCCGTCTCATCCAGCAGGATCTCCCTCTGCAGCGTGCGGCGGCCATTAGCAATGGCCCGTCGGAAACTGCTGGAGCGCTTACTGCTCATCTGAGGAGAGGGTGAAAAAACATGCATTTATTAATCTCAAGAGTTCAGTGCAATTTCCTGTGGGCAAATGCTTGGATTTGTTTTCAAAATAAGACTTATGGGAATCTGTTAACTTACTTCTACCAAGATACATTTTCACTTTATTTATGACATTATGATTGGCGCTATATAGATAAAAATGTAATATTAATATAACATTTTGGGGGAAAATGGCTTATTTGCTTTCTCGCTGAGGGTGAGATGAGAAGGTCAAAACCACTTTCTTTTCCACAACTGGCAATCTCTTGATTTATCTTAACATAAAGACTGGGAACAAGGAGGGACAGTTAAACCGGCTCTCTCCAAAGTTAATAAACCAGTACCTCTAAAACTCGCTAACTAATAAATTCAATTTTGTTTAACTTCTCAACGTCTTGACTGTGAGGTTGAGATTGGCAGGCAGTTACTTCTAGGTCAAGTAATAGTCCCATGATTGGCATATAAACTCTGTTCAACTACAGCTTGTTGTTTTTATGCTTTGACTTTTGTACAGATTAAACATTCAAGATATTACATTTTATTTAGTGAGCTTCAGAGGTGCTGGTCGTGGATTTTCTTTTACCTTTGGACAGAGCACGGCTAAGTCAGCTAAACCAACTGCTGAAGCCCTATATTTACCAGATATTTGTATCAATCTTCTTACCTATCTCTCAGCAAGAGAGCAAATGAGCGTATTTCTCAAGAAAACATGAGAAACATTTGTTTGAGCTGACAGAATAGTTCATTGTGACTTCAAGGAAACAGCAGAAGGCTCATTCCCTGTATGTTTTGTTGATGACTAAACGTTTTTTTTGCGATAAACTCAAGTTGTTTTCATGAGCATCACTGTCGGCAGCTGGAGACACCTTACCAGGATGAACAGATCTCATCATCGCCTGCTGCTGAATTTTTCATTTTAGCAATTAAATCCAGAACTTTCTTCAAGCTAAGTGGATCACACATCCGTAAATGAAGAAAAGCTACTTTTCATATAAAATGAGGGAAGCTCATCAATGTGACTAATCGTCAACATTCATAAAGTACGGATTTCAAAAGGGATAGCATGACAGTTTATGTGAGTTCTACTTTTATAATCAAGTAAAGGGAAATAAATGACAGTCTTTTTCGTTAAGAACGTATTATGTTGTTCTGATGTTGTTCAGAGGTGCCAATGAATAGTGAAGTTTCTCTTTTAGTATTCATGTTTAATGGTTGTATTTCTTTTGCACGTCTTGCACATTGTTGCATTCATTTTATGTATTTTTAATAGTAATTCAGGTGTGACTTCAAAGTCAATCATTTATTCAGAATAAAAATAAACAAAAATGGCTATAAACAGTTTCTCACACAAAAATATTAATCAGGACCTTAATAATCCAGAAAGTAGGAGGAAAAAACCTTAGTGCTTGATAAGCGGGGGAACATAGTCAATTTTATTCAACTGATGTTGGACATAAAATGTCATTTTTCCTGCATATCTCAGCAGAAATTAAAATATTAATATAAAAGCCATGTTACATGTATAAACAACTGGTGATTTTCTTTCTTTTTTTGCTTCGAGAGAAATGACAGAACCGCAGCTGAATATTCATGGCTGATAAGAACCTTAAATAATGTAAAAGTGTTTTTGATTTAGACAGAATGTAAGCGTGACTGCCGGCAGAATTGATTGCAGCTCAGACACCACAACAAATGGGCTGTCGGGGTGATTTTGCCCTTGAAAAGCGAATCTTTGTCAAGAGGAACTATTCCGTGAAAAGAGAAAGTCTGTGAGTATGTATCCATGTTATCACAGACTCCAGGTTTGCTTAGTGAGCAGGAGCTCTGCAGCAGCCTGCAGGTCATCGGTACCACCTCTTGATAAGTTCTTTATTGGGGCTTAGGATGAAAACTATCCTAATGCCACTATTTGACAGCCGAGGCAAATAACTGTCTGGATAGCGACACAGAGGGTTCTTTTCCCCCAGAATTACAACTGAAAATACTAGACCAGCCAACATAGCAGGAATCTTTAACAGATATCTGCAATTCCTTATAGAAAACCAGCTTGCATGCTTCCCAGGTAAGATTTACTTCAAGGCTGATGCTCAGTGGCAATGCCAGATGCCTGAAGTCTCCTGTGTAGCTAAAACAATACAGCTCCGTTGAGGACAACTGGCTTACTATGCAAGTATGCTTCAATCAAAATATGTGCTATAATGTGATGTGACACTTTATGAAATTTAGCTTCTTGGAAAAGCAGTGAAGGAGGAAAAATAGGGCATGTGGGCAGCAGCTGTAAATGGTAACAGTATAAACCTACAACAGCAAACCTTATGTATAGGTTTCTAATAATAGTAACCTTAGACAACATGGCATCCTCATATGTGTGATGAAACTTCCAGAGGGGGGCCTGTAGGAAGTACAACCTGCTATTAAAGTACCAGATTCTTAATTCATTAGCCAAGTCCTGCTGCTTGTAGACTCATTATATGTAGACAAAGCAGGGGGCACAGTGAAGGAAACTGTGGGTCAATATCTTTAAAAGCTAATGAGCTGAATATACTGAAGGACAAAGACTGTAAATAAATGAGCAAATAATAAAGAAGTAATGAACAGATTGCTCCACAAAAAGGCCGGCAGCTTTTTCTTTGCCATTTTAAGAAATCGCTAAGGAAAAAAGAAACAAAAACGTGCTAATCCCTGGTGGAAGTTAGCAGAGCAGGAAGTGGTTACTACCCTAACAGTGGGTAATTATGACACTAGTGGTTGTACAGTGAGGGTGTGAGGGGTCTGTTGCACAATGATAACCAGAACCATGTTGAGCTGGGCTGCTGGCTCTCCCGCAGATGGATGGGATGCATATTTAGTATGGAAATCAGGCCTGGAAAATGCAATTATACTATACTTGAGGCAGGGAGTGAAAGCAAAAGAAGAGGAGCAGAGGGACATGAGAAGGCAGAGAGGTAGAAATGAAGACGGGAAGATGAGATGCCTGCCTGGGTGAGCTTGATACTCCACCAATGGACAGTGAAGACGATACAGCTCTTTTGTCATTTTAAATATCTTTACAATGAAAAAGAGTAAGTGTGTTTAAATGAAGAAAAAAGGTGGAATAGAGAGAGGTTAAGGGACTTAAATATAATTGTGTTTTCTTCCTCTGTTAGCTTTCTTCTCGAATTAAAGTCTCTGTTTTCTGAATTTATTTCATCTGTCTTTGGCTCGGTGACAACACCTGCCGCCTCTCCACCTCGCACCGTTTTTTTCTGCCATTCATACCGCCTCTGTGAAAATTTGTTCCCAGGAGACACGGCTAAGCATAGCTATCACTCCGCTTCGCCTTCTCTGACATGCAGGACGGCCGCCTCTAAAGTGAGCATTAGCAGCCTTTTGAAGTGACGATGGGGGAGAGACGGCGAACAGACAGAAAGGCACACATGAGCAGCTGAAACATGAGATAACACACGGAGAGGAGTGACAGAGAGCAAGGTGAACCGAAAAATCCCATGCCATGACATAAAACGTGGGAGGGGGGAAAACCTCTGACTTATAACGGTGGAAGTTTCCTGACGAGGCGACGTCTGCCAGGGAATAATTGATACTGAGGCTAAGAGCACAAAGATAAAGATAGTATTCCCCATGAGAGACCGCTGAATGGGCCAAACTGACAGAAGTGTGTGTGCGTATACGTGTGTTTGTGTTTGTGTGTGTGTGTGTCAGCAGCAAGAGTCAGTCCTCCTCTTCTTGGTAGCTGCATGTTGCCTACTGTACATGCTGCTCTCAGCTTTAGTCAATTGTCCTTGATGGATTAATTAGCCACACCACATGGTCAATACCTCACAGCTCAATACTAATTAGTAATAACAATTTAAAAAAAAAAACACAGTTTAAAGACCATTCAGGCGTCTGCACTGCAGATACAAACAATCCGATAAATTATAAAACAATTTGGTGGCGGCCATCTTTCACTCACATTGGCTCATACACACGTGCTAAATCATTTATGGTTAGAATATTAGAAGGATGCGCCCAATTTGTGAGTCATTCAGAAGACCCCAAACCCCCCTCTCCCTTGCTCTCTCTCTCTCTCTCTCTGACACATGCACTCTCAGAGCAGAATCTAAATCACTTCAGATCTCAGCCTCTCTGATTCTACCCTGACCCACATACTCAGGTTCTTTCTTACCCAAATCCTTTTAAAGTCAGAGTCCAACTCTTTTTTTTTTCCTGAGCAGTTTGTGGCCACAGCCTTGCTTTGTGGTTTAATCATCGCGGTGCTAAAACTTGTTGGGGGAAAAAAACAAACCTTCACTCCAGGACACTTAAGGAAAGTGCATCACTTTTAGTCGGCAATCCATCTAAAACAGAAAGCCTTGACTGGAGTTTGGTGTGGGATGTGATGTTGATAGGAAGCGTCCCTGGAGACAGATGCACTGTGGGCACTTAATGCAACTTCAAATGACTTGAAAACTTTCAAATAGTGTATATAAACTACAGAGTGTTTCTTGTCCAGGACTGTACTGAAGTTCATTTCTGCTCTCTGTAAGTGCTCTCTTCCTACAATACTAGTTTAAATGTGACAAAAGACTCATCCAGAGGAAAAATAGAAAACAGATTATCTGTTAACCATATCTCCTGGGGTAACAAGGGGAAATGTAAGTTCAACATTTGGGCAGAAGGGTAAAAATGACGCACAAAGCAACAGTCTTGAAATCCTCTAACCTGAACAAAGAGTATTCTAAATCCTAATCTCTACAATACACCCTCTAGCTGTAAAATAAACCATGGCAGCCATTTTGGATCTCTGAACATTAGCTAAATTACCACCCGAAGGAAAACAATGACACACCTCTTCAATTACACAACTGGTGCACAATAGCATTGGTTGACTCTATTTAAAGAAGTCATTATGTGCAGTTACACACAGAGGAATATATAAGACTTCAGGTTTACCCTCAGTTCACTCACAGACACTCCTCTATCACAGAATCGTCCCCTTAAAGCCCCACCATGTGTGAACTTTGCCACCTCTGGTGTCTCTCAGACGCCTACATCGACAAAATCTTTGTGCGTAATTGTGCGAGTGTAAAATGTGCGCTGGTTGCTTTGCTGTGTAGGTTATTTGTGCTGAGGTGGATAGGTAGTTAGATACAGACCTAGAATATACTCTTTGTCATTGTATATGCATGAGTGAGTGTGTGTGCATGCACGAGTGTGTACAGTTCCCCAAGAGAGGTTTTAGCAGAGCGTTACTTATTCACCCCTCTGGCTGAACTGATGGAGTTCTCTGGCTAAGATCGCTCTGCATGAAAGATGGGTTGAACACGAAACGATGTCAAAGACAGTCTTGTACAAACACACACACACAAACACACACACTCACACAGACAACTGAGACGCTGTTGCCCAACGGTGCGATTCAAACACATTTACACCCACTGAGGTCGAGAGGAGCAGTGTGGATTCACGGCTCCACTGTGTAGAACAACAAATCAGAAAATGTTGAACACAACCGTTAAGAGACATAACACAGAAACATCTTGTGGCCTAAAAGCATCAATAAGCATGGACTAAGCGCGCACACACACAACACACACACACACTTCCCATGTCAATTATAATACGTTGCAGTTCCACCTTCCGTAGCGGCCGGACCATGAATCAATACAGAAACCACACTTAAGGCACTGGTTATGAAATAATGGCAGCAATGAACTTTCCAATCATAACACTGTCATCTGTCACACACTGCAGAGTGCTACATATAAATCTGCCTGAGATACAGAGATGTGTACGGAGATAGAGACGGAGGAAGAGAAGGGTCATACAAAATGCAAACCAGAGAGAGTGAAGAGAGGGACTAAATAAAAAACTGGAGAGAAAGTTATAATAGACAGAGAACAGAAGTCTGTGGGGATTTCTTGATGACCTGGTTGAAAATGTCAGGCTACATGCGGCACTTTCCGAGTGGCAGCCTAGTGCTCATCCCAGAGAATCTGCATCACATGCTGGGCGACGGGAGGCCAGATTCACATCAACATTTGAATATCCTCTAAATTAGTCAGCAAATCTGAACTGGCAGTGCTCATGTGTATGAATGAGAGTCTGTCTGTGTTTGAGACAGTGTGTGTATATATCAGGGAGAGGGTAGTAGTGAGACGCACAGAGAGGAAGTGGGTGGCTTTAATTAATAATGAAAGCGTTTGTATGCATGTAAATTGTATGTATGCACAGAACGGTGTGGGTATGGCATGTGTGCGTTCACGTGTGTGTATCAGACGACTCTTTAAAAAATCAGACCCGGGGGTCGATATCTGTGTGAGGCTGGGCGTTCTTAAATTACCTCAGATTACTGCGTGCTACTACCGATGCTGGGCTAATCGAAGACAATTTGCATTTGGCTGATGGGCAATTTTCAAAGTGTCTCCCTGATGCTTTCGGAGGAGAGGCAGGTTTAATTTTTTCACCTAACATATGCTCAAGAGCGTAGAATGGAAGAGAAGGAAATGAGCTCTGAGGGTTCAAGGAGGCAGGTAAAAAAAAAGAGGGGGGTAATATTACATTTGCTAGAGGAAGGGAGGGGTAAAGATGAGAATGCACTGAAATTAGATGGATCAAATAAAGAATAGCACTTTAAAAATGGCGGAGCAAGATGGCTGTACACATCCTGGAAAGAGGGCTGATGTAAAGGAGCAGCACCTCAACACTGATTTCTCTGTAGTGAAATCAGTGTTGAAATGGGACCCCCTCCAAATTGAGTGGCCTCATGTGGCCTTCATTACAAACCAGTGGTAGCACAACACAAGAGTAGAGAAATAGATGAAAAAGAAAGAAAGGGACAGATAAACAGAGAGAGAGAGAGAAAAGCAAGAGAATGGGAAATGAGTTTAAGGGAGTGAAAATATGTCAGGAATTGCATTGAACTAATCCCAGTGCAAGGAGCAGAAGGCAGGTGCTCATTGACGTGCTCGGAGAGAATCAGTGTTTCACACTTACAGCTCTACATTATTTATAATAAACTATTTTAGACACACAAAGGTGAAGAAGTGGGGGAACGTAGAAAAAGAGACAGAGAATAAGGGACCTGGATGACTCAAAGCAGAGGCAAATGACAAAAGCTGCCTTAAACAATGCATATTAAGAGAATATAAAAGTACACAGACTGTTCTCACATCAGTATATAAAACATATTTCTTCACAGTCTATTTAATATATGTACCTTGTGTTCGAGTTTATGAGTTATGATAAATACATTTGTTGCTTTAATTCTGTGGCTCTGTCAGCTCTGTGTGGGTGTTGTGCACGGCTACTGAGGTTAAGTGTCTGGATTTACCGACACATTAACTGGAAAGATTGATTCTCCTTTTGCAGGACAACGACCTGGATGGTGGAGTCAATTTTCGCCACTGCAGAGCTTGCCGGCTCTGCCTGAATCAATTCTGTAACCTTTCAGAAAGTGGGTGTATGTGTTGAAATGTGCGTCCGTGCTGCAGGACATGAAACCCCTTTGTGTTACAATCTGTATCTGTGTATGTGTATGTGCATCTGTACGTTATTACACTCACCAGCTCGATGAGCTCCTGGTAGCACACCTGTCCCTCTTCATTGCTCTGGACCAGGGCTAACAGCATGTCCAGTTTGGACGGGTCCAGCTGCAGCTCATGGTGCTCCACCAAGCTGGTGAAGTTCTCCACTGCGATGAAACCGGTGTTGTCTGGGTCCAGCTGTAAAATAAACAAAAAATAAACAGCCCACTCTCAGACCATTTTTGGATAAAAACTACATTGCTGATAACGCATGTATTGAAGATGTTGTTTATGCATCAGGATTTTTTTTATAGCAAGCAGCACTGCAGAGATGAAATGTCAGTTTGCCATGAGGGAGAACGCATCAGTGTTTGACAGCTGAGACTGCTGAGACGTATACAATCCATAAAGTTATTCATAAAGACAAATGCAAAGATACAAGAGTGAAGGCATTAGCTCAGAGAGGGACACTAGTATTAATTAAGCTGTGCTGGCTCTTGATGCCTTTGAAAGAATAAAACCTGCTTAAAGAGGCAGGTCTGTCAAAGCAAACAGCGGGATGGTAGTTGTTGTTGGGAGCAGCGAAGGGAGAGACAGGCGAGCCCGTCATTGTAATATGTAGTGACCTGCAGTTTCCTTTAAAACAAAAATCCCCTCAGCATTAAATGAGGCTGACTTTTTAGACTTTGTTTCTGAGTGGATGCTTAATTTCCCTGTGTGAGTCCGACCTTGGTCACATTTGCATCTTGTAGTCAGTGTGGTTTTTCTTAATCACCACTCACTCACTGAGACCCACAGCCCCATGGGTTATTACTGCTGATGTCTGTATGCCAGTGCTGCTCCTTGTAACTGATTTAAGCGGGAGAGTGTTGTAAAAATGGCTGAGTGTAGTTGTCCAAAATAGCGCCTGCTTAAAAATGGCTTGTAAAGTATAGGGTGTATATCCATGCTTGGCTTATGTAATGTTTTTTTTGTTTTTTTTAGGGGAGCAGCCCTCACGTTCTTATTACTTGATTTTCTTCCCCTCAACCTCTCCTTCTCCTCCTCTTAAATGCACTCGATTGCTCTGCAATGGAGTGTTAATTTCTCATGCCAGCTCTCCTTCGTACATCTGATTGTGTTTGTGAAAATGCGCCAGAGGACAAACTGTAGCAGTACAAAGAGACCACATGGGAAGAGCCCTTGCTGCTTCTGATTTTACTGTTTCCTGAATGCTAACACAGCCTCATTAGGTTTCAGATAGTAAACCAACAGCTTCTCGTTGCCCCAGGGAGGAGTGAGCTTTCAGATGTTGCGTCAGTGTGGAGTCAGTCGTGTTGGATCATCGTTGTCCGTGTCATAAGTCCACGAGGCGAATCATGTCTAGGCCGCCTTAGTCTGGACCTGGCCTGCTCTGACATGGTTAGACATAGGCGTTTGATCGGCTGCATGTGGAGAGCGGCATTAGACTACACTGCGACGTGTCTGCTCCTACTGCAGGAGGCTCAAAGCTTAAAGCTCTGCTGTTCAACTAAGGAGCTAGGAATCAAACAGGGAATCCATTGGTGTGGGTGTGTATCTCCTTCTGAACAAGTTTACTGTATGTGCTCTGCTTTCCCCTTCACTGTCTCCAGTTTCTCCCCTCAGTCATTTAGTTGAACACAAGCATCCTTTTAACTCTATTTCATCTGATTTTTTTCATTCTTTCCAAATATATGTATGTATTTATTCACCTGGGAGAGCACAGGAACTAATGGGTAAGTTTATGATGGTAGACTCGAAATGAGTGTTTTCTCAGTGGTGGTTGATGTATTAAAGCAATTTTGTTAGTTTTGATACTTTAACATAACCAACAGCGTAACAAAATTGTTTTTTAACTAATTTTAATCAAGATTCTATACACACACAACTATTGTTATCCCTTGGGCATATCCTGATTACACTCCCCCCCTCATGTACATTGTTTAAGTGAGGTCTTTTTACACATGAATAGCAAAATCCATATAATACTTGATAACCTCCCTCATGGTTGTTTAGTCCCTCTCAGATCTCCGTATAATCTCATCACTCATCTCCTGAGTCAGACAACCAAGCAGTGTAAAGGCATAAAAACAAATTCGTGAACAAAAAATGAACCAGGATGTAAAAGAAAATGGTCCCAGCTCTATTTTTAGATAATCCCCTTGACTGTGTATTCCATGGACGTTTGTTAAAACACACTCCATTCTCCCGCTTGAAGCTTAAGGCAAAATGGTGAAGATATGGCCAGCTTTTGTGACATGTTGGGCACCAGGATGACATGTCGGGGATACGTGGGATTGGGGGGAGCACATGAAAAAAGCAGCAGAGTGGGTAGGTTGGTTGGTTGGTGAAATGATAGTGAAAATGTATTAATGTGAGGGAACGTGAGGAGAATGTATGAAAAGAGAAACAAGAAAAAAACAGAGACAGCCAGAATTGAAACAAGGTCGCACAGAGAATAAAAACTCCTCACCACTGTCTGCTATTCTGTGCGTCTGTCTAACCTGGCAGTCTGGCTTGTCTTCTCTTTCCCTATAAGAGGGCTGTGACACACTCCAGTGCTCTGCATCCACTTGCCATGGAGGGGGAGATAGATCAGATTCTAATGTGCTCCCGGCTCAGCCCAGGCTGACAGGGGGGAACAGAGAGCCACACTGGGGACGTCTGATTACTGTCAGCCTCCATATGTCGGCACATCTCTACACATACAGCAGCAGCACAGACGTGGAGCCGCACTGTATATGGTCGTACACATTAACGCTAACCGAGTGTTGACGCTGAGCTGTCATACTGCACAGATACTGTTCCCTCTGCAGTCTGACCTTATTGAGGAGGAACGCTACACAGGGGGAGACGAGGACGAGGATACAAGGAGAAGGAGGATTGGTTCTTGTAGCCAATTAGGGTTATCAATTAGCGAGATGAGGTACACTGAGATGAATGAGTATTGGCAAGATTAGCTTGGTTTTTTTTCCTGGGCAGGATGGTGACATGCATCGACAAGGGGGGAGACGGAGAAAAAGAAAGGGTTGCAAGAAGGAGTGAAAAGGCGATGAGAGGGAAGCAGTTATTGAAGCGATCCAACACTGGTTAGGGCGACACTTTGACAAGCTGCATGCGTTGCCATGGTTACCAGTCGCCTGTGTGTCCTCCCTTTCTTGCATCCCCCCCCCTTTTTTCCCGACATATTGGTGCTCGAGAGGCAGAGGGAAGGACACAAAAGGGGGGAGAGAGAAAGCAACGATGAAAGGAGGAAAGGGTACAGAGCGGGAGGAAAAATAGAACACAGATGGATGGAAGGAGATGAATTAGATAATAATTAGGTGGTAATAAGACGAAAGCAGGATTTAGATGTCGAGAGAGGAAGGCGAGAGATTATGAAGGGAAGGTGGAGATTTTGGTCAGAGAGAGAATCCGAATTTGGCTGGCTCAAGAGCAAGCGGGAGGAGATTGACAAGACATGAGAAAACAAAAAGGTTTACATGAGTACGAGGAAGAGGAGGAAGGAAAAGAGGAGTAGAAAGCTGACTGCAAGGGGAATGATCTCAGTGTTAACCCTTGGGACCTCCATTACCTCCACCACAGTGACTCAGACTAACCCCAGCCCGCTACTGACTTATCAGTCTGTTCCTCAGAGGCTCAAGAGTGAACCCTCCAGCCTGGTAATAAACTACAAAGCCCAGCCATGACAGACTCACAGTCAGTGGGTTGATGCACAGACAGTTCTATAGTCCTAACCTGCAGAAGGCTGAAACACAACCATGACAAGGCCCTCTGACTGTGGAACAAGCGAGTCAAAGCCAATACTGTGGTCACATCATATGAGGCAGAGAGTACAGTAGAGATGGTTAAGATTCCCATGGTTACACTTCGCCTGCATTTACCTTCATCATCAGCCAACTCAAGATGCCACAGTTTTAACTGTTTTATGAGGCTCTTCCTACTTCTATTCTGGTTAGAGGTAATCTTATGAGAGCTAAAATATAGTAGATTGATTGTTTATTCAATCATCAGAAAATTAATTGCCAACATTTTGATAACTGATTGTTTGTGTCATTTTTCAAGAAGAAACTGCCAATTGAATTTCTTTGATCAGACTACATGAAAAACTAATTATTGAGATATATAAATTAAAGTATTTTGCTACGTTTTAGCTTTCTTTTTCACTGTACGTTAATTATTTGATGTCAAAAGTAAAATTGCTTGAAAGGTTGATAGTTGTTGAATGAACGGTATCTACTTAAAACTTACATAACGGTGGGAATGCAGCACCAGCACTGGTATGGTTCTCACTAGCTAACCCTTTGGCACAGAGCCAATACTACAGACTTCTTTGGTCTCTGTGAACCAGACTGTCGAGCTTGAACAGGGCTGTGTACATGCAGAGGGCAGTGGCATTTACAGGGCAGAGCATATTTGCATGGCGTCAGATAAAACCCTTTTGATTTGTCTGTGGTCTCACTGGTGTTCACCGACAACTGGGCCACCGACTCTTTAATTATCACAATTCATGTTCTGCCCTGCTGTTATCATCATTATGCTCAAATTTTACTACTGTGGCTTTGGGATGTGATGGTTGTAACATCCAAACCACTCTCTCCTCAAGTGGAGACTACTGTAGAGAGACACCGAGGGGATTTTCCTTGATTCAAACAATAATCTAACTGCATTTCCTGGCGTTTAAACTCAGAACAAACAGCCAGAGGCATCTTCAAACACAGCTCAATGTAGATTAGCATCAGAGAATGATGAAAGGGGACAGTGTAGGAGATCCTTATTCTCTCTACTGGACATTAATATGCCAGGTCCTTATGGGAGAGATATAAATAAGCCGAATAAAAACTGAATGACACATGTAGAGATATCCACCAACTAATGAAAGCGTACTTAGTGCTTCCGACCATCAGAGGCGCTGCAATAGAAAGACTATTAGAGAAACTGCGTCTGTGTGCGTGCTCTGATCATGAGCATATGTGTGAGCCTGCATAGGCCAGAAATAGCCTGAGCTCAGCATTGCAACCTCCTGCAGACAAAGACCAATAAAAATGTTGTTTTTTTTTAAAACTCACTCATGTTGCTACTGTTGCTTTCTCCTTCTCTCCCCCTGCAGCATTTTCATGTGGGTCTGTATGACACGGCTGCAATACCCCCTCTCCTTTATACCTGCAGTGCACATACAAACCAAGCATGCCCCGTTTTCTTTTAGAGCAAAACATCCTAATTGAGGTATATTCCTAGAAAAACCCCAAAGCATTAAAGTTTTAATTTAACATTAATGTGTGCTTGGCTGAAGGAAATGTTTAGCCAGTGGTAGCTTAAATCTCAATGTTTATAAAAAAAAAAAGGTGTATTGCTGTAGGTTTGAAACCATAGACTATTATAAGCTAAGCAGTGACAGAGTAATCTTTTCCTTTTACAAATGGCTAAATCTAAGATGCCCTGAAGCAAAGCACTTGCCCTCCAGTTGCTCTTGTGGATTTGCTTAGTGGTGGCGGGACTCTGTGGTTATTGTGCGGAGACTCCAGTGTATGTGACTATTTAATTCTAGTGGCCAGAACTGCAAAAACAAGAGGCATACTCTGCAAAACATTGTCCCGAATAAAGATGAGCAAAAAGTGCCCAATGTTTAGAAAGGCAGCAGGCTTTGCTTAAAACAAGCATACCTGTTCACAGTCCAAAAAGTGGTTGTCAGATTTCACTTAATTCGAATTTAATTAGAGAGACCTTTTCCAAAATCAAAAGCCGCCACATGGAGGTGGAAAAAGCTTGTCGTCAGCCAGTGTGAGTGATTTGGTCTAGACTTGAGCTAAATTGGACCGCAGTCTGTCTATATGATCACACTGGCGCAAGCAGAGTAAACCCCACAATCAATAAACAACCATCCGTTTACAATGTGGAAGTATTGGCTTCATCTCGCGCCCAAAGACCTGCTACATCCAAAATGGATATTGACACAGATGAGTCAGCTTCTTTGATTCCACATTAAAATGTGTCTATGAAGGAAGAAGTGTTGTTGAGGTATCACTAAATAGTTGTTATCACTTAAGTGTTTATACCGCACGTGACTCACCAGTGTGACCACAAAGCATCTTCTCACTCAACCCACACGGATTTCCTGCAGTTATTATACAAACACACACAGACATTCATAAAAAAAACAACTATGCACATCATCGCAGACACACACTCATTCACACACACTTTCACACACAATTCTCCCTAAAGGCTCTTGAGTGTGTTGATCAATGTGTTGCTGATTGGCCACTCGTGACCCCTAAACCCTGCTGCAGATAATTGATTTCTCCCTTGTGGACAGAATGATTGCCCAATCCATCTGTCAATCAGCCAAACCCCAGATTCATCAAAAACAGAAGACAGAATGCAAGATTGCATTAAATGCAAGACATGAAATAGAGCTGGAGACACACATACACACACACACACACACACGTCTTCAGGAAGCACTAGCCAAAAATAAACATTGCTTTCTGCTTTCAAATCCATACTGGTCTGTTGATTTTGGAGATGGTTGACCAAACCTTAACTCAAAGATAGATCTCCCTGTACAGTAAAAACAACAGTTTGGATAGAGGACTACAGATGTCAAGACTAACATTTGTCAATGGCCACTAACACTGTGTTTTCAACAGCTGGGCTGAAAAAGAAGAAAAACAGTTTAAAGCCTAATAACAGCTTCTATTCTAGAAGAAACAACTGTGACCTGGTCTTCACAGGAACCGCCTCGTTGCTTGACCCCTGTAAATGAAAAATTCGGAATAATCTTGCAATCTTTGGTTCTTGTGACCCTGAGATGATAAGAGTGTGTGAGTGGTCAACGTGTTAAAAAAAAAAAGGAAAAAAAGAAAAACACATGTACAGGTACAGACACACAAACCCATGCACATACGCCGATGCAGCAGCTGTAATGTCATTCCTCAAAAAAAGAATCAATCAATGCATTTACACATCCATTCATACAGCATATCCATGCCTCTATTTGCACACACACACACACACACACACACACACACACACACACACACACACACACACACACACACACACACACACACACCCTTCCTCCCCCCCCTTTCCTCCCCATGAGCAATGGTATCTGACCTCACATTCTCTGGGCCCACATGGCTCCATGATGCTTGCGTCCGTCATGTTGTCTCACGCGCTCATTTTTTTTGCTCGTGCCAACAGCCCCCCTTGCTATCAATCTTAACATCAGCTTGTCACCCCTTGTCACCCCCCACAACCCCCACCAGCCTCCACGTCTCAATCCCTGGGTAGACGACGAGGTGGCCGAAGCCCCGTAACCATAGAAACCTCTGCCGCTGCCTGCTCGCTCGCTTACCTGCTCTTGTATGAGCTGAAACAGGGAGCTTCTATCCATATACTGGCCAGGGAGGTGAGAGGAGCCGCCGAGGACAAGGGCATAGGGAGGAGCAAGGGATGAGTGGTGGTGGTGGTGTTAAGGATGGGGTAAGGTGGTGGTGGGGTGTTTGCAGGTAGCAGCTGGTTCCCTAAAATTGTAACGTCAGACCCCTTCAGAGCTGCTGTGTCCCCCCCGCCCCCTTGATGATGGAGAAAATGCCCCCTCTCTCTCTCTCTCTCTCTCCCTATCTGGTTTTCCGGTGCTGGTTGGTGTCGCTGGAGTCAGACTCGGTGCTGTGTGGCTCCGTGGTTGGTGCCGAGACTGTGGACGGTGGTGCCTCTGCTCTGTGCCGGTGCAGCGTGGCTCGGTGGTTCGGAGGCAACAAAAAAAAAAAAAGAGACCCCAGCTTCAGCAGACGACAGGCGGGCACACAGGCGAGGCAGATCCAGCAGCTCTCATTCACTCTCCTCCTACCTCCTCTATCCCATTGCACTGACTGCTACCTCTCTCTCTCTCTCTCTCTCTCTCTTCTCTCTCTCCTCACACTCACACACACACACACACACACACACACACACACACACACACACACACACACACACACACACACACACACACACACACACACACACACACACACACACACACACACACACACACACACACACACACACACACACACACACACACACACACACTGCGCCGCCTGCATACCAATGAGGCAGGGGATGGGAGGTGGCCTCTCTTTTCCAATTGGAGAAGGGGAGGGAGTGTCCATGGGCTGCGGCTCCTCTTCTTCACTACAAGTAAGGCGTCTCATGGGATGGGCTCCACTGCGGCTTTGCGCCTACTACTGACACAGACCCCCCCCCCCCCCCCACCTACACACATGACTAGTCTGTTACTGACAGACATACACACACAAAACCCACACACTATAAACATGACAAAAGCTACTAAGACAGGCATATGGTGAAATCCTAACCATGTGTTAATTTAAGGACTACAGAAGACAAAGGAGATGAATGGCTGAGAGACAATATGAAACTACTAATGATATCAATAGCACTGCTGGTCCACAAAAAAGGTACAGACTGCTCTGCAAGCCTTTACATCCCTGTGCTAATTATAAACACTGGCACATTAGCGCATTGTATGCACTGCTGCACAATTCAAGCGAACTGCCAGCCCCCCAAACACACATGCACAAACATTGAATTGAATTAGACTGTTTGGATGGCTCACTGATCCTCCAATGAGCTCAAATGAATACCACAACGACGATAACATAAGACCGCAATCCTCAATACAATGCTTCATTATAAGTAATTAGAGAAAAAGGGCTCTTTTTATGTTAATCTGATGCACAATAAAGAGACCGGCATGCAGAGAGCAGAGCAAGCGGGTCAGAATATGCAAATGATTTAAAGGAACTTGTAACTGCTCATGTGGGCGGAAGGCAATGGCTGTGCTTGATTTCATTAAAAATCCCCTTAAAAAGGTGTTTTCCTTCTGCACAAATCCGCAGTGACCCCTCCTCCTCGGGACAATGCCTATGAGGGGGAGGGAGCAGCATGGGAACGTAAATCTTAACTCATAAAAAAAGTGAAAGATCCTTAAATGCCCTCGAGCTGAATGTAGCTCAATATGTCGTTGGGTTTGAGACCTGGTGACGACTTCAGCTTACGTTGCAGTTGAAGCAGGGGTTGTTTCTCGTCATTTGAACTGTTCCCCGTGAGATTCACCACCAACAGTGTAACTCAGCCTCTGGCTCGGTTACAAACAGTGCCTCTAGCTGTTTAAGTGCCATTGTTGCACAAGATGTTTGGGCTTTCATTTTCTTACAGGCAGGAAGGCTTATAAATACTTCTTAATTTGAAAAAAAACTTCTAAAATATCTGGACCTAGTCATTACTAGTTGTCTTGTGCTTCATTGGCTCAGACTGAGGCTGCTGTCTATATGGAGCCAGGAGT
The DNA here is from genome assembly GCF_027596085.1 of Anoplopoma fimbria. Classification (NCBI taxonomy): domain Eukaryota; kingdom Metazoa; phylum Chordata; class Actinopteri; order Perciformes; family Anoplopomatidae; genus Anoplopoma; species Anoplopoma fimbria. The sequence continues at coordinate 6,397,115 of NC_072453.1, forward strand.
AACTGCTATATTTGTCATAATAGATTTGGCCTAGGCCACCTTGAACATGGACGAGCTCCCTGACTTTCCATTCTGAAACAGTTTAAACAAAACCTTAATAATTACCTCCAAGTCTAGTCATCATCAGGACCTCCTTCTCTGTGAGGAAGGACTGAAGTCACTCAACACTCTTTGTTCAACTACTAATCAATGTTCAGAATGAATTGGTCTACAATACTCTCTAGTTGTGAGCATGAATAAGAAAAATCTAATTAGAACGTCACTACTGGAGAATTTGCAGACTGCCATAAGTGAGACAGTTTGAAAGAGCAGCAAAAGTGAAATTAAACTGGATTCAACTGTTGCCTTGGTAACCTCACAGGACTCCCATCAAAAAATGATAGACTTAAGTGCCATGAACTAAAAAAAAAAAATAAAACCTGTGCAAAAAGTAAAAATAAAGAAGAAAAACCCAAGCTCTACCATGTGTACAAAAACTGAACAAGATGGTGAATTTGTTAAGACAGTATTTGAGCTGTATAAATAACATCAGCACAACACAGTCTTGGCACGGTTATTAAAAAAAGCCAATATGAATACAGCACTATGCAATCACACTATCAAATGAAAATGCACAAATGGCCTTGATGGAGCAAAACATGGCACTAGATTTATGTAAGCAAAAATACATGCATTAGATGCCAACTAGGCTCACAGCCCCACCACGGGTCACACCAGCTTCCAGTATCATTGTTTCCATTAAACTGATACCAAATGACATTATCCAGATGACTGACGGAGCAAGATAAGCCTTTTTGGTGCCTGAAGCGTCCCCAACTGAATGGTCACCCTTGAGCCTGACTAAACCCCTTCATGTTCCATTCACCCCTGGAGGATGGATGCAGACGGCAGGACGAACTCCGGCAGCTTGCTTCCTCTTTAACAAGGCCTGAGAGCAGCAGAAAAAACACTGGTCTAGCTTCTGTGAGAGAGCAGGGTGAGAATAACAAGGTCTTTCAGGGAGGCAGGAAGGCGCATTAATTAGACCCCCAGTCTGTGCTATTCCTCACCAGCTTAATGACCTCCAGGTCCATAAGGCAGGTGTTTATTTATTGGTGTCTGTGTGTGGATAGTCGTGCTTCTGTCAGTGAACCGGATGGTAAGGAGCTATAAATGCATGCCTTAAAGGTCTGAATTCAGTGTGTCTTCATTATACACCGCAGCTTTGCCAGGTTTCAAGCATGAGGGTTCATGTTCTCTCATTTATACAGCAGTGGCCTTATGTAACCATGTACTAGATGTGAATGCAAACGGTAGGGATTTGTTTATGTGCACAATAAGCTCCTCTAACTTTACAGTCTAAAGGATTGGTTGCAAAATAAACTTTCCACCAGGATTTAATCACTGTTTATTGTTCATTTATGTTACACATAAACTTTTGAAAAATGGTGGTTTGGTTCTCTTTAACTTGGATGAAATTCAGCCCTAGGGCTCAGTCTACTTTTTAGATGTCAACAAAAAAGGCTCTGTGGTGTAGTCAATTTTGATTGTTATTGCAATGTCAATTTCAGCATTGACAAAAAAAAATTGAAGGGTCTAAATCTAGATCACATCTGCTACATTTTATAGTAACAGATAATAATTTTGAAGCAATTTCAATGTTATATCCCAGCAGACAATATTTTAAATACTATGCAGAAGGTAGAGGTCTTTATGTGTTAATGAAGAGCCGATTCCTCACGCACTGTGATCTTGCTGGTGTTGAGGATGAATGACCTTTTGTGTGTCATTGCCCTTATGTATATCTAACGAGTCTGCTAGTTGAGAAAAGGTTTATCAGGATCGACCATTGACCACACTGAAAAACACGGGGATAGGAAGCAAATATTAATATACGATTACAGTTAAAAAAGGGTGAAGAGCTACAGTTTGAACGCTCAACAGAGGAGAGTATTGAACTTCAATCACATGACCTGAACACAAGATTTTGAGTTCAAGGGATGGTAATGCTCAAAAAGACTGGAACTAGTCTGAAAAATACATTTAACACTCAGCAGTGTTTTGTCACTGTGCAGGATCACAGCATTACAGCGTTGGTCTATTGTTCTCTTAGCTGACTTCATCTTTTATAAATTAAGAAGACAAGTTGTTCTAGGCGATGTCTGGAACCTGTTAGTCTCTAACTAATCATGTGAATTAAAATAGATGGTGCTTCACCCTCGATCAGCCAAATGCCAATCAGTAGTGATTGTGCAATAGAGGGAATCACCCGCATTATGAAAAATGGCAGAAAAATAAATCAGGTCACCGTATGACACAGTTTTAGTCCAAACTGCTCCACTTAGAAGATCTCTTGGGGACATAAAACGTAAGAAGCGAGGAAGGGGAAGCAGTGAGTTGGAGGAATAATGTTGAAAAAAGGGGAAAGAATAAGAGGAGAAAGGGAGTGTAAAAGTGTAAATAATAAAGGGTGCATTGACATTTCCGTAAAACTGTCATGATGTGAATTCATAGGGAAGTCACATTTTCAACCACATTTATGCAATATTAACTTCTCTACTGGGACAGGTCTGCCCTCAAAAACATCAATGGTTATTTCTGACATTCCAGCGTCACAGTGCCACTAGTAGTTGAGTTGAGCACAGGCTTTCTGAGCAGTCTCCGGAAACTAAGTCTGGAGAGACCTCTGGTGTCTAAACGTGCAGTTGCATCCCAGATTGAGGGCAGCCCTGTTGGCTGACATCCACATTAACAAACCATAGAGTTTTAAAGAAATGCTGACAAAACCAGTTATGAACCTGAAATACACATAGTTCATCCCTACTGTACTTTAGTTAAGATCATTTTTAGGATAGGCCATAGATCAATAACATACCTAAGTGTCTTTATTGCGTACATTTACTGTATGGCTTACACACCTATTACTGTCTTCTATAACTGTTTAACACAAATATATATTATTCTTTTGTGTAGCAGCGCTAACCCCATTTAAGCTAAGTCTAAGGTTATTATAATGGCAAATAGTAATACTGGAAAGTAACTTGTGTTACTTTCTGCCCTCTGTTGGTAAACGCGGCTACGATCAGAAGTCACCAGTACACAGTATTAGGGGACTTTGCGCTAAATACTTCTGGAAAATCTTGTTCATTAAAGTTTAAAGAGAGCATTAGAACCATAAAAAACTATTTCAGTCATTGTTTGGTATTTTTAAGCAAAGCTTTGACCCAAAACACAAAGTAAAATAAATAAATTAATAATTTCTCATGGTGTCCAAAAAAACCAAAGACAGTTTATAGTTTAAATATTTTTTCAAAAGAAATATCACAATTATACTGAATTCTACTAATAGATGGCTCTGGTTTAGTGGCAGCCTGTTTCAGCAGCTCGTGTCACTCCTGTACTCTTCCTAAGTCTCCAAGTATTAAAGGGGCAAGGGTTAAAGTCAGGATTAGGGCTAAATGTAGCATTCTTGTGATGTATCAGTAACAAATTAGATGTGATAGCTAGTGGTCAACATGTCACATGTGCCATAACTTGGAAAGAAAGCAGCAACTCTAAAATGTTTAGTTTTAGCACTAATATGAACATAACTGACCGACTAAATTATATTTAAATCGAGCACCTACGTTTTAAATCACACTTTTAACTGTTTGACAAATATGCTGTGTCATCTTGTAGCATGAGAGACAAAGCACAATAGCTGTTACGGTCATCTCTGCTGGTTTGATTGACAGCCCACAGGTGCTCTCAAAGACTGTGTCCAATGACAAGCCTGTCATGTGAGAGGTTGTTAGACAGCTGACATTGAGGAACTAGTTACCTGCTCTACATAATGAGATGATGGGGAGGGGGGTTGGAGCATGAATGGTAGGACATTCATCAAGACGAAGCTGCCGCACAGTCAGTACAGCACTTGGCTGCTGACACCTGCTCACACATCCAAGTGTTGTCACAACTGTCGAAACAGAGCACACTCGCACCCCAGCTGCCCTGAGGAAACTTGTATTAAAGCCGCCAGTGTGTCAACGTCTCGTTCTCACTTTGGTTGTCTCAACATGGCATGCTGTTAGTTTAGCGCAAGTCTAATCACCAAGACATAAATGGTTTTATCTGTGGCAGCGCAATGGACAGCTGAACTAAATGGTGTCCAGCTCAAGGGCACAAGTAGCACTTTAAAACTGTACAAAGGGCTACATTGATTAAATACGCAAGCAGGGAAGACGCAACTGGTCAAAGATTTAAACAAATACTTTTCGATAATTTTCTTGTGCAGATAAACTACTATAAACTATACCTGTATACATTGTTTGTGTTTTTTGTTTGACTTTTTCTCAAAGCACTTTGCTAGAGTGGAATCAGTTTGGTTTCCAAGAAAAGTTGCTAAAATAAATCTATAACAAGAAACAAAGATGTAGTTTTGGGAATGTAACTGTGATTAACAGCTGGAGTGCACTTCATCTGATCTTTCAAAGACATGCAACAAAATGATATAGCAATACATCAAATGGGTTTCAAAAATCCACATCATGGAAACTACAATACTGCACATAATCCTAAACATGAGCCAAAAAATGAAATTAATTCCATTCTATTGACTGGCCAAGTGATTGAGTGAAACTTGATTTGGATGCATACTCATTTCATCAAAAAGCTATAAATTCTTTACAATATAAAAATGTATGTGTAGGAGTAAAATGCATGTAGAGAATTAGTAAATCAAAAAATTTGACGATAAAAGTCTTAAGAGAAGAGCAGGAAAAGAACAAATGATCTAAACCGGTCTCCAGACCATCTTTTCTTGCCAACCGAGTAAATAAAAAATATCTAACTTAATTTGGCCTTATCTGACTTTCAAAGTCAGAGTAAACGACCACACAGTCCTCACATAAAAATATATTAAAAATAATGCTTTTAACGGAGCACACTGTGATCATGTGTTGGACAGTTTTGAACCTAATACGGGACTGATCCAGAGCCCTGATATGGAGAACGCTGAGGCCCTCAGTAGTGAAACTTTGTGTGATGTTCCCCAGAATGCTTTGGGCCAAATGCAGGACAAGACTTGAGAAGGTTTAAGGCAGTTTAAATTACAAACTGGCATCAAATAAACTTAGAGGTGCAACGCTAACGCACTCCTGAGAGGATGGTGTTGCTGTCTTCTGTAAATACATTTATTATACATCCCACTCAACTTGCTCCAACTTAAGACAAATAAACCAGCAGTAGGTTAAGCATTATGTAAAGTTGAATATAACTGCAAGTCAGACAAAGGCAACACCAAATTTACAACTTTTAAGTCTCGTCTCAAAACACATCTTTTTAAACTGACATATTCCATCTAACCCATCTCACCCCACTTATGTAAATTGTTCAATGTATCTTGTTCTTGTGTTTTTTATGATTGTTGATTATGTTTTCTGTTTTTAAACTGCCCTGTAAGGTGACCTTGGGTGCTTTGAAAGGCGCCCTCAAATAAAATGAATTATTATTATTATTATTAACTGGGAAGCAAGATATCAGTGTGCTAGTAGCAGTAGTGAATGACTGTTTACACCAATAAATGGAGTGAGGACTAATTTCCGTCATTTAACCAATAAATTAATCATCAAATTTTAGAAGCTCTGCCCACACCCCAAAGGCACGAATCCTCAAAAAAAATAGAAAAAATAATTTTAAAAAAAGCAGGTTATAATTCTGGCAGGGAAAATTCAAGCCCAGGACGTCCCTCTGTCGGCGGATAAAGGGAGTGGTCTACGGGGGACGGGGGAGGGTCTGTGTTTGGCGGCTGCTTTTCAGCAACGCTTCCTAAACGGGGCACAGGCGGTCAAAGACAACAATAACACCTCCATCCGGACCAACGGGGACAAGAATAACGGACCAATACACTATCATTTTTACCAAAACAAGCCGAAAGGTGTTCGTGTTACACCTGGCCCGAATAGAAGTCTCAAACAATAGACATGTTGTTCATAACATCACGGAGACATTACTGTGTATTTATAGAGATACGCACATAAGCAACGCACTGCATGGTCTAATTGGGCTCCTCCCTTCTTTACTTGCGCAACACAAATATATATATATATATAAAAATGTTATTCACTCCAGCTATCCTTACCCGCTTTATTCACTCATTCATTCCTTCACCCTCATCTATGCCCCCCTCCCCCTCTCTGTTATGCACTTGTGTAGTACAACTCACCCTTTCATATACTCCCTCCCTGTGTCTCATGAAAAAAAAAAATCACTTATTCACTCAATCCTTCACTCCTCCCTCCTCGTTTTCACTCATTCAATCTCGCTTGCCTGCTTTGCTCACTAACCCACTAACTCACACATCCTCCATTTAAAACACGCACACGCACCAACAAAAACCTCAGTCATCAATTCACTGTGAGGACACAGGTGGAGACAGAAGGACAGATGCACTGATATCCTCCTCACAAGTGTAACTTCCTAGACTATTTACACTATTTATCGGATACAATATACACAGTAAAGAGGTAGGTATATCAAATTACGCCAACTAATAAAGCTTAATTGGGCATAATGTTATTTGAATAACAGTGGACCCTTCATTGCTTCAAAATGGGCAGTATCCCCCTGTGGTGTATTCTGTACAGGACCACCTCTTGGAAAAAACAGCCTGGTGTTGCTTTGCACCATTGAGGATCATGTGGACGACTACAGAAATATGTTTTTTTATCCAAAAAATAGTGTCCAATAACTCAGATAACCATGGCATAAAACTCGGGGAAAAACACTACTCCAGTGGCTGTGACTTTAGGAATCAAAATGGCGTTGCAGGGAGTGACATCAGACCTGCTATTACAATAAGAAATAAATACAGGAGAATTATATTAAAGTTTGAAATTTGGGAGTTTTTTTTTTTGTTGTTGTTGTTTGGTGACTGGCTCCACATAACCTCATAAAAATGAGGAAAAGCCAAATGTCAAACCTGTTATTGACTGTAGTCTGATGCGCCAGTTTCTGAACAAAAGAAAGCCATCACTGCGCCTTATATTAAAGGACTTTCGTTTCGGGTGCAGTCCCCCCCCTCCCCCCTGCAGCTGGACTAACACCTGGTCAGACAGCAGCCACTTGCAACACTGTCCGAAATATGGTCATCAATTTTTTGATCCGGTATCAGAGTCCCTGATGTTTGGAGGTGTTGGCAACTTTCCTGACAATGGACCTCGAGTGGCGACTGCCATAGTGACAGTTATAAGCAATTCTGTCGAAAAATCAGCAAAAACAGCAAACCTATCCATCGTATTTCAACCCATAAAACCCCATGTCATCGTCCCAAGTGTCCCCTGTAACTTAGATATCGTGACAGTTAATTTATACCAGGTTTAACAGCAAATAATCTCGACCACGTCATTCAAAGTCAATGGCCGGACTGTGTTAGTTGGGAAAATGTATCGATGTATTAAAAGCAAAAACGGAAAGACAATCTGACCGAACCGCGTGCATCCGCTTGAGCATAGATACAATTTGGTTATGCATTGGTTGATTTTGCGCCAGGTCCCGTCTGTTTGGGTCAATTTAACGGGAATTGTGCAAAATTGTTCACAGCCCGCATTACTTCCAGCGGGTTTTCCTGGAATAAAAGTTGTTCAGCGGCGCGGATGGAGAACAAAAAGTGTGTCCACGGGAAGCCCAATGTCTCTGCTATCAGCCGATAATGTTTTGTGGATCAATACTCAGCCGTAGCTTTTATATTTGCCAGGAGTTGGAGGATGAAGAAACACAAACAGGACGGCGCCAGTTCCATGGAGTCCGCTAGATCAGCTGCTGGCAGTTGCTGTTCTCAATCACGTCCGCATATCGGCTTCATAGGCTCAGCGAGGCGCCTGTGGAATAAGACACTTAAGTGATCCGGTGCACCGACGCTACACTTTGTGTGGACGACTTTAATATCTATTTTTTTGGTTGTGTTGTGTTTTTTTTTTTACAGTTACAGCAGTTTGTGTGGCATTGTCTGTGAACTCGGACGTTCTTTGGAGAAGCTTTATTTCTGTCCGTGCGTATTTTTGTGTTTCGACGCTCCGGTGAAATTACACCCCATCGGACTTTTTTTTTTTTTTTTTTTTTTTTTTTTTTTAATTAATTTTTTTTAAACTAACTCCAAAGAAAAGTCACCATGGCAGAGACGTCGGCAACTCCAGCCAAAGCCAAAAAGGCTAAGCCCAAGAAACCTGCTTCTCATCCCAAATACTCGGAGATGATAAAAGCAGCCATCGCTCAGGACGCCAGCCGGAACGGAGCGTCCCGACAGTCCATCCAGAAGTACGTGAGGAAGACCTACAAGGTGGGCGAGAACGTGGATGTGCAGATCAAACTGGCCCTGAGGAGGATGGTGGCAGCCGGGAGCCTGCGCCACACCAGAGGCATCGGCGCCTCCGGCTCCTTCAGGTGGGCCAAACCGGAGGACTCCAAAAAGACAACCAAGCCACCGGCACCTGCCAAACCAAAGAAGGCAGCAAAGCCCTCCAAACCCAAGAAGGCGGCTAAGCCCAAGAAATTGGTCAAAACGCCGGAAAAACCCAAGAAGGCGGCTGTGAAGAAAGTGAAGAAGGTGGTTAAAAAGGCGACACCAGTGAAAGCGAAAAAGGCAGCAGTTAAGAAAGCAACCAAGACGGTCAAGTCCAAGGCAAAACCAGCAAGGAGGGCAGCCAAGCCCAAGGCGAAGACCCCCAAAAAGGCAGCCAAAACAGCCAAGAAGAAGTAAAAGGACAATATCAGAGAGACAAAGTCACTGTAAATACTTAAGGAAATGTTTTCGTATATGTATTATTTTTGTAAAGTCATGCAAACTTATGCTGTTTTTACCAGTAGTTTTCTCTCCATTGCACTATAGCTTATGGATGCTGTAGAAATAATTGTGAGCATTTTTATTTGGGGGTTAATAATACTGTTAATTTCCATCCGACCCTTGGATACATACTGGGTGGACTAGGGTCTTTCTGAAAAGTGGAAAAAAAAAAAAAAATGACATACAGTTGAGTTTATGAATAGTCATCGTTAGTGCACGGGGTCATACTGATGAGCATTGTTGAGCCTTTACAATGTACAGACCATAGGCAGTGGACGTCAGCAAGGTTTCCCTAAAGGCTCTATAGATGTCATTCAAACTCCATTCTGTAGATTTCCTCACGTTCAGACGACTCGTGCTATACAAACATCCCACTGTGTTCAGTCACTTTTAAAGACTGTTTATACTGAAATAAAGTAAAACCTTTGTCATCTTCTACTAAATGTGTTGGTCAACTTATTGCGCGCATTTTACGCGTGCGTAATACGCTTGGTGAAGCAGACGGGAGGGATATTTGTGCATTTTAAAGAATTCTAGATTTTACATGATTACTTCTTAACAGCCAAATGACATTGTCGCCTATGGATTATATCAGACATGTCAACTAATTTAAGCGCACTGCATGAAATTACAGCTATTGTGCACCAAGCTGATGCAGACAAAGTCCACCTATGGAGGCTCCAATGAGAGGGATGATATTCTGTGGCAGAGGCTGATACACACGGGTGGGCATGCAACACACAGAAAAAATACTGATACTTGGCAACTGCATGTTTTAAGTGAGACTATGCGTGTTAATAGTGCACTCATAATTATCTTTTATCAAAGACAAGGGCTTTGTAGAACACAGAGATATTAAGTTAAAGCCTGTGTACCATAGATATTCCATATTGACATAAACGTGCACAAAAAATAAAGTTCCTTAAAGTGATAGGGTGGAGGTAAACAAGGCCAAGAGATACATTTGAGGGGGAAATTCTCTGTAAAACTGGTCTTAACATCTAGTCTAGTCAAAAACTGCACTGAATACAGAGCATCAAGGTTAAAATACAGCAGTTTCTTATTCTTGCACATATCACTACTATCAAACACCCTGTGTGGCTGCAGAGGGTTGAGGAGGTGGCTTTGCAGACACACCCAGCTTTCACTACTTGGCCTCTCACCTGAGATGCAACACTGCCATCTTGTGGTGTCAACAAGAATCGACGAGTCTTCTTCACTGCAGTTGAGACTGATGAGCCAGGAGCACAGACTGGAGTCAAACTGATTAAAGTCAAGATCAAACACAGAAAATTACCATTGATACACTGTTCTACATTATTATCTTTAAAAAACAGACCTGATATCATCAAACCAACCTGATAAAGCAGCTTCGGGGCTGAGTGATCAAAGCAATAGACCCAGACTCACCAAGGCATGATGTTGATGTGTGTAGTCATTTGAGTGGCTTCAACATGGAGTAAACCAACATGAAATCTGACAGCAGAGCAGAATACTACCTTTGAGTTTCCTGACTTTTAGTACACACGTTTTGTGATGAAGATAATATGGTATGTGTTACATTAGTATTGCAGTGTTTGGAGCACATCTGGTCTATTAAACAGTTATGCCTCATTTGATTCACACACTCTTTTTGTACCGTAGATATTAAACAAAATGTGTATCAGGTGTGTCTTGTGTATTAATTAAAGACAAAACAAAATTAAAGTCAAAATTTATCAGCTATAAAAAATAGATGCAAAGAATCAACAAGATGAGTATTGGGGGGGGGGGGGGGGGCATCAACTGTCAGACATATTAACATAAAGCACAACATTCATTTTTCATCCCAACATCCATAACGTCTTTTGGGCAAAATCTCCCCATCCTGTCTAGTCTGGTCTTTTATTAAGCATCTAAATCAGTTCAGTTTCTGTAAGAAAAACAGCCATATTTTAAAAGTCACAGAACTGTATTCTGCAGAAACAGCAGGTCCCCAGCAAAATGAAGCAATAAAACATACATAACATGACTGACTCATGTTGGAAAACAATGCAATGGCAGATTATGTATGGAAATCAAAATGTATGCACAGGGTATGTTGATAGAAAACAGATTATCAAGCTTATCTCAGTCTCAATCAAAATCAATGAATTCCTTTTCAATGTGAACAGAAAGAAGCAGAGATGAATTTGACCAGTTATTTAAGGTTTGTGCGGCCTCCTTTTACTGGATAAAATATTTGCTGGCTTTTTGCTGATGCATTAACAAACCGCCATTCTTCTTCATGCACATCTCTCCCTCCCTGAGTGGAGGCAGGCCTTACTGCTAAAAACATTAAAATGTTTCATTTTCAGGCAAAACAATATGCCTAAGGGGCAACATGCTTTTACTACTCATTGCCGCTGGATTTATTTGGCAAATCAGATAATATCTAGTATGGCCAGAAGGAAGAGTGTAGTTCACTGGAGATATTCAGTAGCAGCCACTCAGGGTGTTTGCTCTTTTAAAAATGCTCCATGTGCTGACATTTGGTTCTTCAGTCTAGTCAATTTGGCATTTTTCTATATTATGTTTAAGAAACACAGTATGTTTATAAAAACTCTCCAATCTCACCATTAACACCCGACACATTATTGAATGCAGATAAGAAGCAAATGTCTTGCTACATTTCCTACCCTTTGATAAAGCACCTGTTCGGATCTGAACTGTTCTCCGTGTATGAATGCACCGAGTGCTGACAGGCGAACTCCTACTTAACCTGGTTGGACAATGTAAGGCAGAAAAAGCTGGGCATAGCGGCGGGGGGGGAATAATATGATCACTAGCTTACAATTGCCTTTGGATTGTCGCAATCAAATGACTCAGAGGGCCGGACAAAGTGAACAGGAGTAGAGACAAGAAGAGTTTCCTGGGAGCCTTTTGGGGTGAAAAGAAAAACGATGCGGCGGCTTTGAATCTTGTCTCTGATGATTTGTCTTAAAGGGATGGATTGATCGAGCGTCAGGATGGAAAAAAATAAGATCGGCTGATTGTTGATCATTTCAGTCTGCCGACGGCTCTGACGATTGCAAAGCCCAGAACTGCAACCACAGCCGAGCCCAACGCCACTCTCAGCCAGAATGATGTGTTGCTCATGTTGGAACCATTCAGGTGTCTGGAGTGGAGAGAAACAATATATTGAAGGTTCAGTCACACAATGCAACACAACAAAAACATGAGCAAAACAAATGCCTAGCTACCTACATCTCTACCTATCCCTGTTCTGAATGTTTTTGAACAATCTCCTCCTGTAACTGATCTTTATATTTTCCAGGTTTTCAATGTCTTGATTTTTCTAATTGGAACGTACGGGTATACTGCTGCCCAGGCAAGCCTGTTGTAGATGTTCTTGCTGGTGGAGTCGAGGAACAGGCTGGAGAAGGGCAGAGGTGGAGGCAGTTGGTGTTTATAACAGAACTCTGCTGGAGTCATCCCGTGGAACTGCTTGACCTCAGGAAGGTCCACCTTGGAGGCGACCAGCACACATGGGATGTTGCTCTCCATGTAGTGTTGCTAAGTAAGAAATGGGATTAAGAGTGAAAACTTCAGTTGAGAGAGAAGACAATCTACCTTGTTTGAAAGTCGGTCATAATGAAATTCAAGTAAACCTTATTGCAATACAAAGTAAATGTCAAACTGAATAAGAAAAAAAAAAAAAAAAAATCACTTTTATCCTGACTTGTGCATGGACACGAATCTGTCAAAGTTTGAAAGGTGAAATGGTTTTCTTTTGTTAACTTATTAGTGGAGACACCCATTTCTGCCAAGTCACCCTTCTTGTGTGGGAACTGCTTTCCCATTTCAATGCCTTCCTCCGGCAAATGGAAAATGCTACCAGTACCTCCCTAAAACTCTGCCGTATAGTTGTGTGTTACTTTCCGTAACGGTTCGACCTCGTCATCTCTCCAAGAAAATAAATCTCTGGTCCCTATTTTCGCCATTGGGTTTTTCTTCCACAGTATTTTCTGCAACTAAACAACCAACTAGTGTAGTCCAGACTGTGTAAAATCGGCTTCCTGTTAACACTGCCGTGCGCATGCCCAGTGCACGTGAATGGTCATGTGAAATGCGTTTTCAGGTCTAGTATGGACGGAAATTATTCGTAAATAAAAAACTAAATCTATCAAACATGGACCTTTTTCGACTCTCCAGAATTTACTATCTTAAGTACAAAAATAAGTGGTGAATACTGTGCTGTAATACTACATTATTAATTAGGCTGACTGAATGCCAACACCAGCACAAACTTTGATGGGCAGCCAACGATAATGATAATAAATTAATAAATGAAATGCTTCTGTAATTTTGCTGTTACTGACCTTGTATATACTGGCACAATAGTCAAAGGAATGTGGGTCACTGGCGTCATACATGAGACAAGCAACATCACAGTTGGCGTCTGATGCCTTCAGGAACTGTACCTCCACATCCACCTCATTGAGCTGCACAGGGAGAAGAAGAGTGTGCTTAGGTTTTAATCAGTCTCAGAGGTTAAGTGTAAACATTAGATCAGGATGGGAGCTACCTACTATAAGGTATTTCTCCTGGTTGCTGACTTGGACAGTGTTTATGGCATAGGGGGAAAAGGCACTGCTGGAATTTCCTTTATTCTGAAGAAGAAAAAAAAACTATTACAGGAAAACTCTACTACTTAGTATTATCAAATGTTAGAAAAGAAGGTTCACGTTTTATTAATCCAAATTTCCTATTCCCAGCTCCAGACTAGCAGATGGTGCCATACCAAAACGTTGTGGCCCACAAAGGCCTGGAGAAAGGCGGACTTGCCAGTCCCCCGCGGTCCGATCACCTTGCAGAGAAACACTGTCCGCTGTGTCTGGCGTTTCTCCAGGTCCACCTCTTTCTCCTGTGTCACTGCACATGTAAACAAGCAGAAACACAAAATGTGAACACAATGCTCAAACACACAAGGCTGCCATTATGCCATTTAGGATTTAATTAGCTTAGCTGGAAGTTAACAGCTGAAAATAATCTGCTTTATCTCAACAAATGGTCAAATAAAAAAAATGTCATATGTCACATTATCGGTAACTCACACTCTCTGGGTTTAAAATGTATTACAGCAAAAGAGACATTTTACATCAAGTCCACTTAGTTGCATTACCTTTATTTCAAACTTAAGTAAAATTTGTATATATATTTATTTCATTCAAAGTAAGATTAAGTGTGGCAGTTGGAGGATTTTCACAAGGCATAACAACTATATTAGAATATAGTGCAGTGTATGTCAATCCAGTCCAGTTTAAGGTAACACAACATTAGAGATTTAAAGTCAGAGGAAACAAGACTTATATTCACAAGACATGTAGGGCATAAAATAAAATATGACTATCATTTAAAATAATTAAAGAGATTAAAAAAGGAGAAACCCACTAAAAATAAATCACTAATGGGACAAAAACTGTAAAGTTTGGCTCGAAGGTGCTGCGACAGGAAAGTTAAATGAAGAGGGTTTATTGCCTGTACATTAACCACTTTAGGATATCTGAGACTTAGCTTTTCCATCATCACTCTAAACTGTTGGACTTGACTCAACTATTCATCACTCTAAACTAGATTTTGTCAGCCCCATCTGTTGGGGCGCTAGATGAAAAATCAAGAAAACATCAACACCTCAGGAATGGTCCTCCAGAGGCAAAGAATGTCTGTACAAATACTTAAGCAATCCATCAGTCCAACAGTTGCTGAGATATTTCACTGAGGAGTTATGCATTTGTCTGATACCCCAACTGACAGGTGATTAGAGCAACCAGTTGGCATTGCTTTTCTCACAGCAAGGTGCTAGCACAGGTTAAAATAAATGTACAATAACAATTAACATCAACACGACTAAATGAAAGGTTGATTCAGCACCGAAAAACACAGTAAGTAGGCACATGCTACAAACAGTAACTAGTCCTCTGTTAAAAGATCAGTGTTAATCGCTGTGGCTTCTTGGCCTCTATGACATCTACAGCAGGGTCACCTAAAAGGTGCTCAGGACGGAGACAGAATGTGTGTGATTAGCAGCAGTCAGACATATTACATCACACTTTTTTTCCAATTGTGTCCAAGCTTTCCTGACAACTGGCCTAAGACTGCCACTTGTTCATACACAGTGTTCCTGCACAGAGACACTACTAGCATATACACCTAAGTAAAAGCTCCTCATATTAGCTCAATTTTCAATCACTAATCAGTAATCTTTATTCTTTTAGTTAATGCTCACAAAAAACACAAGACAAATACTATGCATGTTATGCAAGCGTAAATGTGTCAACATGCAATTTACAAACTCCATACTATTTCTTCTCATCTCAAGGACCGATGCAAGTATATAAATCTATTAGGCTGCAGTGGACAGGATTAAGACTAGTAATCCTAATACTGAACAATGCTCAACTATGAGACTGGGATTTAAGTTACTTGTTTAAACAGTTACATGCTGTCTGCTGGGTTTCCCCAAGAATTAACTGAGTCAATCACACAAACATACACACACACCTGTGATTGCGGCAGTCTGTGACTCCTGCTCAGTGAGGATAGGGTATCCTAGGTATCCTAGGTGCTCCAGGCAACGGTGGATGTCAAAGTACGCAGAGAGCCTGCATGTGAAGGGATTGACATACATGTGACTTTGAACCGTGCAGAAAATAAATTGCTCAGAAGTGCACAAGCGTGTAAACCTAGTGCATGCAATAGCATTAAATCATTAACAATCAAATTAGATACTTACGTCCACTGACAAAGGTAGCCGGGTTTAGAGATGTAGCCCTCGTCTGTGGTTGGGACAGTCATGTAGACCTCTGCACCCCATGGCATGTAAGGACATACGCAAAACAGGTTCCTAAGCTCTGTCGGTGACAGGGCAGAGTCTTTGTCCTGAGAGGGAAAACAGGTCACTTTGTCAAAACAAGGATGAATGGAGACATGGAGAAAATGAATACCGCTTTTTTTTTTTTTTTTTTTTACCTTGCACAATTAAAATACATTCCTCTAATACAGTGGTTCTCAAATGGGTGTACGTGTACCCCTGGGGGTACGTGAAGGCACTCCAGGGGGTACGTGAGATTTAAAATATATACATTTTAAATCCTTTAAAAATAGTTATTTAATAAATATTCAATAAAATATAAGTTTAAGTTCATAAACTGAATTCAATGCAACAATGCAATTTTCAGTGTTGATAGTTTAATAAATCAGACACTGATGGCAGAGCGCTGTGTATTACATATTTTTTTCAACCAAAAATGCTTTGCGCTGGTTAGAGGGTACTTGGCTGAAAAAATATTTCACAGGGGGTACATCACTGAAAAAAGGTTGAGAACCACTGCTCTAATATACTCTATAAACACACAGCATTCTCACAACATTTAACGGTTACAATTTACTGTCCAGTGGAACATTGTGATCAAACTAGGTTTGCTACTCACTTCATCGTACTTGTCAAACAGCCGCAGGAGAAACTGGTGACCTAAATGATTAAATTCTGTGGTGCAGCCGACAGGAACCCGTAGTCTGACAACAGAAAAAAACAATACGATATTTAGATACCCAGGCATTCCTAGCTAATGCATACAAACATAACAAAGATAAAGCCAAATGGAAACACAGGAGAAATGGCAATGTAGAGTCCACGGACAGGCATCTTTATTCTCCAATAATATTGCAATGCAGACTATTGTAATACTATAGTTATCAGCAGTACAAACATTTGCATCTGAGTTGACTGATAAAGTACAATAGTGTCACTAGACATACTCAGGGTAAAGGTAATCGTCAGTCAGCTCAAGGTTGTCGTCATAACCAAACTTCCTGAGAATAGTCCATGTGGTTTCATGTCGGCCCCTCTGGATGAATAACGTATTAAGGAACAAGAAACCTGAAAAAGGAGACACACAATACTTAGATATTAGTTGAGTGTGGCCTTGCAACAACACCATTTTAAGTTATGTTGTCATGCATGACTGAATGTTACCATTTAAGGTAAGGCCATTGTCCTGCACCCCATCACTGGTGTTCTTCCAAACTACCGTCTTCACGTCTTCTAAGGCTTGAGGTGCCAGAGGATTCCCAAAACAAGATTTCTACAAATGAAGAGAGATGTATTTTGTTATATAGCAAACCAATGGCTTTGGTTCAAATAAGTGCTAAGAAGACTTATGTTATGTTATGTTATGTTATGTTATGTTATGTTATGTTATGATTTTAACTGGCACCTGAAAGCGGTTGAGTTCAGCGTCACTGAGGATACGGTCATTGTCCTGGTCGGAAATGTAAAATATCCTGCTAAGGGCTCGGACACACAGTTGTTTCAGCTGGGGACAAATATGGGAGGACAAAAAGCGTATCATTATTCAACCAATCTTTTTCATGCCCATTTGTAAATAAGTGGACTGAGATAGACAGACACGCTGACTCAACAGTTGGCATCACATTTCTCCCAAAATATCTGACCTGTTTGTCCTCAGGGTCATAAAGAGGGGCAGTGGGGTGAAGAACTGCCTTCTGTGCATAGTAGAACAGCTCTGAAATGTTTTTCAAGTTCTTTGCAGAACACTTGAAAGAGAAAAACAGAAGAAAGAATATAGATACAATTATCTTAGCAATCTAAAGGTCAGATAAAGTGTGCATGTGTAAATATTTGTTTGAAACATGGCAACCGTGCAGGTGTATACAGACTGCAGTGATAAGCAGATTGAATATTTGTCTCACCTCAACACATGTCTCAATCTCAGAGAACTGGTTCATGATGGGAAGAATGGTTTCCATTGAGCTTCCACAGCGCAGATCAGACTTGTTTCCCACGAGGATGATGGGAACTCTGATAAAACACATGGAGACAGGGTAACTCTCAATAAAACACTATCATAGTTGAATTTTTAAATACAGGTATTCATGCAATACATGATACAATGTAAATCCGTCGTCATTCAAACAGAGAATTGGGAAGAATTGGGGAGTGGGAGTGTGAGTGCACTGCATGCAGTACACTCTCACTCCCCAATTCTTGGGCATGCTCTTATGTCTTATTCTGGGCAATTTAGCTACAAATTCACAGAATACCAAGTTTGCCAGCATTATAGGAAAACAGTAGGAAAGAGTTCAAAGTTCATTAGCACAGACGGGCTCAGGTAACACACAACCATCAACAGCATACACACATACTTGTTTCCTTTCTCTGCATCACCATTAACTAAAGGTATCCATTTAGTTTTGATCTGAAAAACAAGAGGCAGAACAAAGTGCCATTTGTATTTTAAATGCATTAAGTAACAAACAGTATGTGTAATGCTTGTGCAGTATGAAACAATATATACCAAGTAGCAGGTTACTACCTTGTCTATTGTGTCCTCGTTGGTGACATCGTACACAACACACACCACATTAGCCTGTGTGGGTTGGAGAAAGAACAGCTGTGAGGGACCTTATGCCAAAAACAGAATTCACATAATTCAATAAACCTTGTATACCTTTATATTAATATGCTACAGAAACACTTTATGTAATGTTACTGCCCACAAAAAAAGGGAACATGACAAAAGAATGAGAAAAAAATGGCGTAAATGCTAGGCCACCTAGAAATAGTTGTAACAAAATTGTGACAATCCGCAGAAACAATGATATCCATTTCTACGGCTCAAAGTTGTTGTTCTTGAACAGGGGTGAAACGGCATTGCTCAAGATTATTCCAAACCAATTTAATCTTTCACTGCATCTGGTTTTGATCTCATTTGTCAAAATGGATGTTGTTCAGTTTGTTCATTAGAGGTGTATGGTGTACTTACCTTGATTATCTCCTTTCTAAGGACTTCATCACTCTGCTCTTTTTCTGTTAAGGACAGAAATAAACAGATATCTAAGTCATGATACTCAGACCTTTATGTTTCAACAAACTACACACAAAGTCACACTAATTTGTTTTACAGCTGGTGTCTTCATTTGCAACAAGCATAGAGACCAGTCAGAGGACTGAATAACAGTGGTCCTCTGCATTAACCTTTAGGTGTTGTTACCTGAGTAGTCCACTATATGTGTGGGCACCTTCTCTGGAGTCACGTCAGCAGGGATGGTGATCTCTTCAGCTCTGGGTGGAACCTTTCAGGGATTGCAGAAAAACTCTCAACCATCACTTAATCAAACTACAGCGTCCTATAACACAAACACACACTTTCCATGGTGCATTAACCATGGCTTTAGTTGACTAAATTAAGCCATACGCTGAAATTTAATTTTTTCGGGGGAAAAAAGTGATGCAAAATGTATTTGTCATTATGCCAGACATTTCTCCACACATTTTGTGGTACCTAGCAAGTGTGCTAAAACTAAAAGAAGCTAAAAGTCGCACAAAAACACTATACTGGCATCATAGTAGAGAGCAGAACAGGTTGACTTTAACATGTCAAACAAAGCACAAACATGCTGCAAAATTCACAATATTTCGCAAAAGCCTACGTTGACTTCAACCTTCCTAGTAAACGTTTTTTTTTTTTTACATATTGATCAATATATTGGAATCAGTAGATCAGCCTGACCGCAATGACAGTATGAAACAAATTCAACTTAAAAGAAGCGTTTCTATTTTGTAATATACTATAGCTGTCCATCTCATCTTGTTAGAAGTAATTCTCCAAAAAGGAGTAAAAAGAGTTTAACATCATGCAAAGTAACCTGAAGAGGAAAATGTAACTTTTATTAGCTTGCACACAGTGAACAATTAGTTTCCATTACTGCAGTTTGTCCAGTACCGACTACAGTAGAGAAGCTGTGCCCTTTATTAGCAAACAGAGGTTAATACACAGACTATAAGAGTCAGCTGGTCAGCTGTATGGAATTCAACCAGCTGGAAAGGTCTCCAGTGAAAAGGAAAAATACAGCAAAGGTGAACAGTTAGTTAGAATGAGACTTACCTCCTCTGGGAACTCTTCTCCAACCAAAGACATGATGAGTGATGTCTTCCCCACCTTGGCTGTTGGAGGAGACAACATGAAGAGACTGAGAGGAGCTGCCAGAGAAATCCTCTAGGATCCACTTTGACTGGTGTGATGAAGTGATAAGCACTTCCTGTGAAAGTGCATCTATCAGCTACGAGCAAGTTAGCCAACTATTCTTTATGGCATCCATTACACAGCGTTAAATGCGCCAATATACAGTTTTCAGACACTATTAGCTAAATGTAACATGCCATTGATGCACACAGAGAACAACAACAACTATCAGTGAACCCTAACCCTCTCGATACAGTTAACAATTCATATTAATATTTAAAATAACAGACAAATAAACACGCATTTGTTGCCCAATGAAAACAACAATCACGTTCACCAACTTCTGTTTGGCAGCTAAGCTAACGTTAGCTAAGTTTAGTTAGCTGCTAGCTGCTAAGCTAACGTTCAACAACTTTAAACCAAAGTTACTTTGAGCTAAATTAGCATACCGTTTGGAAAGCGACCACTTCGTACAAAACATACATGGGTGCAGACATAACTTTCCCCTTTAAAACAGTGACATCCACCTTGCCACCTGGAGAAGCCAAGGCACCTTCAGCTCCAAGTTTGTAAGGTAGCTACAGTAGCTAATGTTTGCTAACGCTAGCCTGCTGGTTAGCTTGTGGTCAGCTGTCAGTGCGAATGACTTACGCTCCCCCAACAACAGTATCCTGACGTCTTGTTTCATGTTGTTCCTCTGTTTGACGAGCAGCCAGACGTGCTACAGTACTACAGGGACATTTATCGTTCATTTGAATGTCAAATTACTAGCTAAAATCAAACGTGTGCCTCTCCACAAGGTGAACCCATGTCATTCCGGTTCACAAGACTGTGAAACTCCGCCCCCTGCTGGCCGCACAGACACCCTGCAGCCCACGTGAGGCTCTCATGCTTTGCCTATAAAACTTGTGAAAGTGAAAGTGAAATAAAAATGTCCATAGTGGCATTAAGTCTCATCAGAGATTAAGCTTTACTTTAATAACCCAGTAGGCTTATGCTAATTTACATTCAATCAGCTTTGCAGGATGGAGCAAGATGTTCATTGACAGTGACTGCTTATGTTATTATTGTGTATTTGATGATAACTTTAAACTTGTACAGGAGCACAGGTCTTCAGTAAATGCTCCGTGTTGCTTTCCACCTCTGTCCAAAGTTGTGCCTCATTAAAATCGAAATCTTTACTGAAACAATATCAAACAAAGGTAAAGAGCCTATTTTCTAACCCAACCAATTAAGATGAATTGTATTTATATATATCAAAATTTCCGAATGGATGGCTGTCTTGTTTTAAAGGAGTCTAATACGTCAGTATACGTTTAATAAACCTCCATTTCTTTAACAATTGTGACGTGATTATTCAGAGTAAAACAAACCCTTATAACCACACTATCATGATCATGTACATGTAATGTATGATTTAATTATCAAAATTATGGTTCGTTGCCTGATCTTAAAGATTTAGCCCTATAGGGTCTAAGCTTGTTGAAACATTATTTTTAAGCTTTTCAGACTTTGATATTTGAATCAAGAATTAATTGTTATAAACAATGTTTATAGCAGTCATATCCAAATGTTGGTTGTGGAGTATCACCATTTGGGAAATTACTGCCTGAAATTTCTGGGGTGATTGTCAACACCTGAATCTCCACTTTTCCTCATCCAAACCTCCACTTATGCTTTAAAAATAAAGCAACAGACTGTCAAGATTGGGGTTTTTGTTGGCGAATCCATTAAACAGGAAAATCATAAGGAGTTATGTGTATCTTATATTACAATCTTCAAAGCAAAAAGGAGGAAATGGATAGGATAATTTGAGCTCTCAATAATGACAGCTGATGTTTATCATAGTTCCAGTGTTTCCCAGCTTTGACCAAATTTCAGTATCCAACATGTCCATAATATTCAATATTTACCCTCTCTTAACTATGTAATTAGGGAGCCTGTTATTCAGATTGGGAAAACAGAATTCAAGCCCTTGTGACCAGAAAGAAACTTTTGTGTCTTTTAACAAAAATGGAAATTCAAGAAGAGTCATGAAAAAAATGTTCCGTACAGTGTGTCTGTCCTCCATCATTCTGATGGAAAGACAAGAAAAAATACATCTGTCTTTGGCTGTAGCAGTCTCTCCTTCTGTATGTGAGCGTGCACAAATCCATTTTTTTAGAGTCATCATACATTACAGATTGTCATTGTTCATGCTGCTTTTTATTTAAACCCCATCCAATCCCCCAGCAGCATACAAACCATGATTCTATCTGCCACTGAAAAACAGTGGACATGACAGCAACTGCTTTTCACTGTTTATACACATTCCAACTGACAATTCAAAATTTAAAATGATTAGTCAATGACTAGACACGCAATAACAAATCCCTTCAACAAAAATGTATTCTACAACCATACACGTTAAAAAAACAACTCGTGAAAAATCCCAAACAAAACGAATTATTACCATTTCTCTACATATATTCGATTAATAAAAAAATAAATATTGAGCAATGTAATTACATAAAATAACAATTAAAAACAGGAATCTGTGAAACAGGATAAACCGATATGAGGTCCTCAAAGGCCCTGCACCTCCCACAGCAGGATCTCGTTGAATGCTACAGTGAAAAGAAGCAGCCCTGACGGAGAGAAGTGACACGTCTCACTGTGCTGCAGGAAGTCCTGGAACCTGCCGCTGCTCGACTTGATCAACTTCAACATTCGCTCTGATAAGATATGAGACATAAGTGAGAAATTATTTACAAACATGCTTTAAACGTATACTACTGCAATCTAATGTCTCTAGTGGAACCATATGGATTTACATCATGAAAAACAAGGCCAGCGTTTACCTTTTGATCCCACAGCTATGAGTTGACTCTTACAGGATAGGCTAAAGCATGTGGCCCAGTCCGGCAGGGCAATCTTTTTAATTATCTGTAGTAAAAAAAAAAACATAGTGTATAAGATTACACGCCCATCTGTGGACATTTTGCCAGCAACATCTGCTCTGTACAGGTACAGGAAAAATCACAACACTGTGGTAGAGGAGTGAGGCAGGGGCTACTGCAGTACCTGTTTTTTAGCCAGGCTGTAGAAGGACAGCTCCTTCTCTACTCCGTAGCCAGTGTAGACCACCAGGCTGGGGTCTGCAGGACAGAATGCAGCCAGACTGGGAGGTGGGCTGTCATCCTATAGAAGAAAAGGTTTACAAAAATATAAGTTGTGTGAAGAATTGACATGAAAACATGCAGAGGTTGAAACTATATGTTGTAAAATGAAAAAAAGAATACTTACATTTAGAATAAAATGGCCTGAGGGGAAGTATTGTATGCAAATATATGTTAAGTATTAAGGGCTATGGTATAAAGTATAGACCATTATTTAAACTGTGTAACTCAATCCTGTGAAATTAATAGAAACATGTGATTTAATAAAGAAAGTCCTGAGTATTATATGGCTAAAGGGTCAGGGGTCAAGTATAAGCCTCATAGTTAAATCTTGAACTTTTATAAAGTATGCCGATATGTCTTTACTTAACAAAAGGGAGATTGAGTTTCGGCGAAGTCTTAAAAAGAGATAAACAGCAGCACTCAACATTTGGAGTGGCATTTCTAGTCATTATTACTGTGCACTACTACTTAAAATACAGAAGGTACCCCAAAATAGGCCGGAGCAGGAAATGTCAGCCAGTCAAGCAGATCACATTTGTCCTTCAACCAATCGGCAGCCCACACACTGACGCGTCTGTCAGCGCTGACAGCCAACCACATCTCGTTGCCTTCCAGTCCCAGATTCTTACACTGAGGATCACAAGATAAACAGCTTCAGATATTAATGATAAAATGTCATGAAATGTCAAAAGAACCAAACTTTTAAATGGCATCCCATAAGATCCATAACCTTGAATGTTGTAGCTGCAGAGAGCCGATGAAAGGAAATGTCAGGCAACTCGGTGTATGAGAAGAGGGCATAAAGCCCATAAAGAGCACTTTAACTGGAGAAGCCAAGTACTGCACACATTATACGATACATAAAGTGCAATTGTAAAGTGAAGCTGAAATGAAGGGATCATTTGAAAACAAAAAATACTTGTATACCTTTTCAGGAATGTATTAAAAGCCTATGAAATGGACAATCAGGCTGCTATCGTTTTATTATTCTGCCTGATAAATAAAAACAATCTAGTTATTAACCAAAATATGGAATAGATTCCGTGTAGCTCTCTAAGACTAGGTGGTGTTTCTAAATGTATTGATGGCACTTGGAACAAAAATCCACATTTGTAAGAAATGGCCAAGGACATTTTCATATAAATAAATGTCAATGTAGCCATTTCCTATTTCTATATGATTCAAAGTGATTATTAAGAATAAACCAGGTAATTTAAGTGCACTCTCTGGACCATATGCTATCGTTGATAACTGTAGTTGTAGCTCATCAGGGGCTATTCTAACCTCTCACTAGGTCTATTGTGCTGTCATGTTATGCTCTGTTAAAGCTTCACTCCTTGATCGGATTCAGTGAGCTTACCTGTTCATTCACACACTGGATGGTGCTAATCGGTGCTCCTTTGTGGTCCTTGATGACACGTAATGTTGCTCCATTCAATGGGCTGCTGACAGCTACCAGACCATTCTTCCCCGCTGAAAGGATCACATGACCTGTAGGGGGCCGGAAGGAGTTACAGCACCAAACGGGATGAAAAATAGCTTATACATATATAATATATACTCAACCCTGCTTTGACCTGTACTTTGATTATTTATACATGGTTCTATTAGTGTTTGACCACTACAACAGCAACCTGTTGGATTATGGCTTTTTCTCTGGACGGTTTTTAAAGACATGAAACAATAACAAAAAGAAGTAGACGGATAAAAGGAAGACTGGGGCTAAGTGAGGTGGTCATCTTAACATTTCATTCTGAAGTAACTCCTGCAAAGTAAGTTGTACAGACATTGTAAATGACGATGTAAAATGATGCAGGTTTTTAAGCTACTGCTATCCACTCTCACCATTAGCAGAGTACTGCATGGCAGTGACAGCCACTTGATGGGGGTGCAGCTTCATCTCCATCTCTGAAGATGAAAGCCGGAAGATCCTCAGGGTCCCATCGCTGTATCCTGCTGCCACACATGCACTCTCCTTACTGAAAGAAGGGCTCCAGCAAACACAGCGGCAGGCCTGACCCACAGAAAAAAAAACAGAGGGGGGTATTATTTAAAAAGGGCGTATGTTGTTATGATCAGATCAAGTCATAAACATTCTCGTTTCACCACGATATTTAAATTTGCTTGGAGTAGAAGCACTAGGAGACCCCAAATTAGTGTTATACATATATTAATCAAGTTGTACAATGTTATTTTATATTTCTGTGATATGCTAAATTCCCTGATATTCACTGACTTCCCATTAGATTTACTGTCTCAGATGCTTCACCGAACCTGAGCCACCTATTAATTTAGAATATTGAATGTAGTTCCTCACCTGACTGAGCACCTGAAACTGCACCTCCAGTTCGTTGCTAGGGAGTGACCACACCCTCACGCTGCCGTCCTCGCTGCAGGTGGCAAAATGTCTCTCGTCGGCGCTAAAAACCACATCATTTACCTGGACAGCACAGAGGAGTACACACAGAGAATAAATGTTAAAACTGGTACACCATGTGAAGAGCTTCCTAAGAAGTCACATAAGGTAATTTTCATCCACTTTTTTCTGGCCTCTTTTTTGTGCGGTTGCTACACTCTCCTGCTGCATTCAGAATTGTTTCTTTTTCTGTAAAGCTTTACCCCCTTGCCTCAATCAGCAATCATTACTACTTAAATTAAACAACATCAGATAAAGTATTTAATGAGTTGTGCAAGTGTTTAGGCCATTATCTAGTAACAAAATTGATTTAAAGTTTAAAGTGGTGCTTCAAGCTAAATGCTATTGTTAGCATGCTAACATTCTGCATGCGGATGTTTGGCAGGTGTAATGTTTACCATATTCACCATCTTAGTTTAGATTGGCATGCTAATATGTGCTAATTAGCATTACACACAAATTACAGCTGAGGCTTATGGGAATGGTATTAGTTTTGCTGATATTTAGCCATATACCAAAGTCAATAATAAACATTCTCTAGGCACCAGAAATATTTGTCCTAAATGTCATCACAATCCATCCCAAAACAAATCTAAGCAGCAACTGTTTAAAATGAGGAAGAAGACATATGCAGTTCATATTTCATCCAGAGTGAGTTTGGTAAAAAAAAAACATGCAGGACACAGAAGCTGTTGTAGAGCTCAGTAACAGTTGAGTTTCCCAAATAAGCTTAATTGGTAGAGATACAATATTTGTTCATTAGACATATGGTACAATTATTGCTAAAGCTTTTGGCAGTCATAACCACGGGTAACATGCAGCCAAGCAGACCATGCCATCAACCCAATATGACAATGCTAAACAACACACTTGGCTCCCGGTTAGAAGCTGCATGTTCGTGCTCCTGCTGGTGACACAGGATGTGCATATGGTTCTTTTTCATTTCCCAAAGCTCACACTGGTACCTTGGTCTTGTGCCCGCTGACCAGCCGGATGCTGCTGTTGTCTGACCAGTTGATGTACCAGAGGGTTCCCGCTGTGGTGCCAACGATGCCCATGTCCATTGTGTTATCAAATGCTGCACTGACCGTCGTCCCATCCAGCATTATCTCCTGCTCCAACAGCACCACGGTCCCACTGAAGAACAGAACAAAAACAATAGGCCCCTTATTAAACATGACATGACCACTTGAGGATGAAATGAAACCAAATTCTCATTCTTTATCCGTTTCACACAATACACATTAATAAACAATTCCACCAATTTGTTGTTGACACTTTTTGTGCTCTTTTTATACATAACAGCTCATCATTCTATGAGTCAGGCCAGGTAGAAATGAAAAGGCACCATAAAACTACACTAAACAATAATTTGTATAAACATGCGAGCCAGTAGAAAGCTCCACATTAAGTATACTGCTTTTTAAACTACCAGCTATATAACATGTTCTAGAGATAATCTTATGAGGACTGTAGTTGTAAAGCACAAGCGTAGGTGAACCTTATACATAAATCATAAATATACTATACCGTTTTACCTTAAGTTCTTGCCCTTATGTTGAATTTTATAGATCCATAATGAAATAACACAGGTGACACTAACAGAGTCTGTATGCATTCATCACATAAGATTATTAAAGAAAGAGGCTATTGCCCTGATAATAAACAGGAAGAATCACAAAAGAATAAACTACATAGAGACCTGTCTTCAGCATTGCAGCCCTTTCCCTCAGGCTTCACTCCCTGTAAAGCGTCAACCTCCCACAATCGCAACCAGCGGGTGTTGCTGCCTGTCAAAAGACGGTTCCCTCGACACAGCAGCACTCCTAAGCCAAGAAAACATATCAATCCTATAGTTATTTGTAGAAACCCAGGACCACAATACAAGTAAGCAACATCTCAAAATGAAAGCAATGGTTTCGGCAATTTCTCCAAGTGTAATAAAAGGCATCTCCTTAATACAATAAAAGTAACAAGATGAGAACAACGGTGTTGCGTATTTTTTTTCTTTAAAAACCATAAAGAGTATTAAGCCAAATTAGCTGGTTAGAATATACAGAGGATCCATTTGTACCGATTTCCCCCTCATCAGCTTCCCAGGTCATGAGGCAGCGCTGTGTGTTTACATCCCAGAAGCAAACGTGTCCTCGATTGGTGGCGGTGAACAGAAAGGAGTCCTTGTGGTAGCACAGAGCTGTCAGCTCCACATCACCCACTTCTACTGGTGCTTTCACCCTCTGGACCTGCAAGTGTGAAGGAGTGGTTTAAACCACTGTACCAAGGCAAAGACAACTAAAATCTTTACCCAAACAAAATGTAGTTCTGTCATACCAAATTTCCTTTAGCAGACTGTATTGATCCCATCTTTTAAGCTAACATAGTGGATCATGGGATGAGTGTTTAGTCAACAACACTAACATTGTCTCCTAAATTATCAAGCGTGTTTTTCTGTGGTAATTTACCCTGAGGTCTACATCCGAGCCATTCGTGTGGATGAGGCAGAAGTAAGCCCCTTGGCTGCCCACACAGGCCAGCTGGCTGGCTGTTGAGGGGCTGAAGGCTGCGTCATGAATCGGTCCCGACATCGTCACATTAGACAGCAGCTTGAAGGTCTTACTGCTCCACAGAGCCACCTCTGGGTCAGAAAAGTCTCCTATGGGGCGTTGGAAAGAATCGCTGGTCAGCAGTAGCAGAGTAACTTCGTTGGCCTTTTTCTTTATTTCGATCAATTATTCTCAACTGGCACTAAATATTTAGTTAAAATGCTAATAACTGATTGATGCAGTCTAATTTATATTTTACTGACCAACAGAGAGAAAGAAGCGATCATCCCTAGAGAAAGCAAGACTCTGCACTGCTCCCTCGTGGTAGGAGATGGTTTTACGACAAGTTCCATTCTGGACGTCCCAAATGCAGATGAGGCTCCTGCTACCATTACTGCCACCAGCTGCTGATGCCACTGTCTAGACAGAAAGTAAAACAGACACAGAGCACCGTCATTTCTGATCTATGATTCCATAAGACACAGGACTAGCAGGACATATGCTGAACATGGGAAAAGTCCTGGATTTCTTTGGGCCCCACGATTGTGGTGTGCACAGACATCTAATCCATTAGCTTGGGAGAAGACTCCCTTACCCCGCTTTATTAGACAACATTTGTTTAAACGGAGGGCACAAATGACATCTGCACACTGTGAGGCTCAAATTAATATTTTTTTCCTTGTTTTCTTTTTTAAAAAGGCAAGACCTTTCTCAGGCAGATGAAAGAGAAAACAGTCATTTCTTGTAAAGGCAGTAATCATCTAAAATCATCATCACCTGCTGGTCATCAAAAAGCAGGGAAAGCAAAACTGTTCAAATTGACTTTATTAGGAAGGGGGGCGTCTGTACTGCACCCAAACAAAGTAAGGAACCAATCTAATAAGGAAAAATATATATACGGAACATTATATAAACGCAACACTTATAACTAATATGCTCCCATTTCTCATGAGTTGAAAAAGACTTTCTATGCAAATAAAATGTTTTAAAATCCATGTCAGTAGGCATTTCTCCTTTGCCTAGATAATCCATCCACCTAACATGTGTGGCATATCAAGATGCTCAAAAAAACAGCATGTTTTTTTACACAGGTAAGGTTGATCACAGTAAATGCAGTGCAATTTTATCACACAACACAATGTAATTTTCTTTGCCTTTCGCTGTGATCAGCCTGAGGCACAAGTGTGTGATAATCATGCTTTTTAATCAGCATCTTGATATGCTGCACCTGTTGGGAGGATGGATGATCTAGGCGAGGGGTAAGTGCTCACCAACATGGATTTAACAAATTTGTGATTAGAATTTGAAAGAAATAAGCCTTTTGTGTGCAGAGAAAACGTCTTAGAGATTTTTTTTTGAGATTTTGTTCAGTGTATATATATAAATACCAAAACCAGTTATTACAAATATGCACAATAAAATAAAGTGATAAAACCTTATTCCTTGTTGACAGTTTAATACACACTAATTACCAAATCGAAAATCCATTGTTACACTTGGCACTCTGTCACCTAAATGTAAAAAGCCTCTTTCCTAATGCGTTTAATAATGCGAGTAGACAGCTTTTACTTTACTTTGAGCTGTTTACAAGAACGAGGGTGCACTTAGAGGTGAAGTTACATAGTGTGCACGATGTGTATCTATAATTGCCATCAGAAACAAAAGAGAGGAAATTTGTGGGTCTTTCTTGTCGTTGTCTACTCTAACAATAAGATGTAAAATACAAGACCATTCATCTCCTACTGATTTTTTTATGTTTGCTATTGGGACATAAAATCATTTTTTACTACCTTCCTATCAAATGACCATTATGTATTTTTCAGGTTTTATCATATTTTTAAATATTAATCTGGATTGCCTAAGAAGCCAGTTAATTATACCCAGGTTATCTTTTCATTATCCTGCTTAACTAACCTCATAACCGTTATACCGCTTAACGGTCCTACAAATATGGTTCTCAATGTAGCTTTGAGCGCATTCACATTAAAGGGGGTGGTGTTTGCAGCATCTAACCATCATAAACATGGACAGTACTATAGTACTATATAAAAACAAAGAAAAAAAATTATATTACATTTGTGAAGTCCATAATATCAAATCAGTTGCTTATATGTATTCTTATGGTTTAATCATTCCCTTGAGGGAATTATGGCCGTATTCTTTCAGCTGCAACCCTCTGGTGTGAAACAGTTTAGGAGCAAATAAAAATAGCATGAATAAAAAAAACTAAATAAATAATAAAAATAATTCAATGCACTGAGAGAGTTTCCTTCCATATCTTATCATCACCCACAGCGTAAATAAAAGTAACGGGAACATGGCAACGCACGACTCAAACGTGTCACACAGCAACATACAGCTCAAGAAGCTAACACACATAAGTGTAACATATGATAAGAGATATATACTGTTTTGTGTTATTCTTTTAAATTTATTATACATTTTTTGTGTGTGTCCACATAGCAGCTGACAGAATAAGGCAGAAACAAAGTCATATACGCCATAAGAATCCATCTGCAACACATTGATTTACACAGTGCACGATTTATGCCAGCTGTCCTTTCTGCATTTAGCACAGCATAAGTTACCATGGCGATATAACCCAGTAAGAAGTGAACCAACATTGAAGGACAAAAAATTCAGGGTTAACCCTTGAGTTACCTCGCTAACCCAGCTACTGTGATCA
Source organism: Anoplopoma fimbria (assembly GCF_027596085.1). Taxonomy (NCBI): domain Eukaryota; kingdom Metazoa; phylum Chordata; class Actinopteri; order Perciformes; family Anoplopomatidae; genus Anoplopoma; species Anoplopoma fimbria. Next base: position 6,427,724 of record NC_072453.1, read on the forward strand.
CCATCTTTTTTTCCCTGCTGTTTTCTGAACAACAGGTGATAATGATTCGAGTTGATTACTGCCTCTACAAGAAATGGCTGTTTTTCTCTTTCACAAGATTGAATAATTGCATTATAAAGAGAAATAAACTATATATTTGAAGCCAATATAAATTCACAATATGTATTATATATGTTCTCTTGGAATTTGGACGCTACACAGTAACATTTAAGGGCTGTAACATGAAATGAGATCACTAGTGCTTTGGTAGACACACCGACACATGCTGAACCGAGATCACATTATTCAGTCACTGTGCAATAAACCTCTATTTCTTCATTCAGTTTGTGTTAGTTTTGTATTCTGTTCAAATATGATATCAAGTTTTGTGCTCACTCATTTTAGCTCTCAGTTTTTACAACAGCTGTGTTCGTAAATGTTCAAAAATGTCAGAAGAATTTCAAAAATTCTCATGAATAATAGAGAGGTTGACAGTGGTACCCTTCTAAAAATGATAGTTTTTATTCTAGCTCATTTCCCTGAAGAGTTACCACTCTGTTGGAAAAACACATTCCCCTCTCCAACTTAAAAAAGATACAATCATATAGTTATTGCACACTGTTTAAAAAGATACCTGCAGGAGGAGCCAAAAGGCCTAAGTAAACAGGGACAGAAGCTCTTTGTCATTACTGTCCCCTTTAAATCCCTGCATACCCTTTTTTGAATCACTGTCATAACTGTAAAGTTTAGAACCATGAACAATACCTGTGCATCATTTGAGACTGCAAGACAAGAGATCTCCTCGCTGTGGCCCTGCAAGTGTCTCTGACTTCCCGTATGAAGGTACTCCAGCACCACCACACAGCCACACGAGTATGCAAACAAACCTGCAACATAAATTGATTGCTGGGTAGGACAAAACAATAACCAGTCACTTTTTTTTTTTTTTTTTTTTTTTTTTTTTTAAAGCAGACATGGAACACAAAGCATTTTGTGTATTTTCTGGCTTTAAGTATGGATGGAGATTATTCGGTGATAAAACGCTTGTGTGCACCAAGATTGTGTTTGTTTATTAGTGTGGATGTTGCCTTAGCCTTCCTGAATAATATTTCTACTCTGTTTTTCCTTTCACTTTCAGTATATTATAATTACCTTGGTCAGGGCTCCACACCATGTTGCCACGGCCATTGCCATTGTAGCCGATCACTGCTTTCAGCTTTATGCCCTCTTCTCCTGGTTGGGGAGCCTCAGCAGCCTGGATCGATGACAACATTAAGACAGGTCAGCAAACAATAAAATAATACACCCAGTGACTGCAGTCCATCATTACATAACGTTGTCTTATTCTTTACCTGATCAAGAGTGGAAGTCTTGAAACGTGGGATAAAGTGCCTGTAACAATCAGGACGTATTGGCTTCTTCCCTTTTAACTCAACTAAATGACAAAATAGAAAAAGTAGAAGAAGAAAAACAAAAAACAGAAAGTCACTTTACCGTTAATGCAGATCAATGTAGTGGGACACTTACCAGCATTCATTTGACCTGGGTTCATGGGAGATTTGTTGACCAGCTCTGTGACTTGGAGGAAGGAGACGGCAGGTCTGGGGTCAGAGGTAGGACCTGAACCAGTAGCTGGGACTATAGCGGTTGGGATGGTTGGGGTGTCATCACAAATTGACAAGGAGCCAAAAGCTGCAGGAGGGAAACAGGAAAGAAATATGACTAAGGGTGACAACAAACCAAGTCCCAACACCTCTGGTATGGCCATTAGCAACAAATACATTCTTGATAAGCAACTTCTAAAAGACCCGTTTGGTATTTATTGCTGAGAGCTGAGATATTTTGACACCAGTGATTTCAAATGGTGTTAAACCTACCTTGCAGATGGTAGGTAAACACAAACCTTCTTGTATGTGGAAATTAAACCAATAAGGCCAAGTAAACAATTCAGAAGTAAATCTGTTAGAAATGCATCTCTCTTGCCTGCACTGCTCAAAATTATAATTCTATCATATTGTCGCTATTTTCTAAAACTATCAAATGGAAAAGTCAACCACTTATCAAGTGAAATGTCGAGGGAGAGGCATTTGTTCATATTCGGAAAGCTTCATAAATATCAGTTACAAGTGAACAGTCACAGTTTGACAAATGCGCATTGGCATTTGAAAAAAAGAAAGTACACAAGCAGACACAAAAATATAATTTACCAACACTAATAATACTTAACTTTCCCAATGCATTGGTGGATGTCAGCTAAAAAAAGTGTTTAGCTGACATTTTAGCTACTGTAACGATGTGCACTCAACATGATATTGTTAAGTTATGAACACCAAGGCAGATATGTGTAAATACATCTTATTTATCACATGCAACTTGCAATTGGTCAGAATTGAGCAAGACAAATGTGTGTGTTTGATAGCTAATCATACATTAAGCAAAAAAGGTATGCTTGTGGGTAATTTTAAGAGTGAAAAAGAGAGCTCACCCTCCTGTTCAACTTGGTCTAAGGTGCTGATGTCCAGCCGTGATGGCGGCGAGGAGGGGAGGGGCGCTGTCTGTCGAGGCATCCCATTGGACAACTGAACTCTACTAACTTCAGCGCCCGGTTGAACTGTTAAATAAAGACACAAGACCAACAATAATTTATTTAAATTAGTAAGAACATTTGAATCAGGTTTATGTTATAATATTAAAGCATGAATAAAAACTTTAAATTAAGTCACCTGATTTAGGAGCTGAAGTGTGGCTTAATCTTAGTGGGGAACTGTAAGTAAGAACGGAAAAAACTTAAAAAGTGTTACATGCACATTATTAACAAGATTCAAACGTGCAACAGCGGTTATTACCGACTGTCGGTCAAGGAGTCAGCAGGATGTGCCAGGAAGTCCCAAAGAAAGATGGCGTCTCCCACCGAGATTACGCCCAGTTGGTCGGGGCTGAAGCTCACCTGGCAGATGGGCTGACTGTGGCCTATGAACATCTGGTACAGAGAAACATGTTCCAGTTACTATTGGCACAAAATAAACTACTGATACTCCTCCTGCTACTTGAAATGAAGACAACATACTTTCTATGATAGCATGGTTGCAACGTTTTACCACATAATTGCACAATCTAAACTGTGCTCATAGTTTAATTATTTCGACTGAAACTATAGTCAGACAGAAATGTGAAATTATCTGACCTCCGATGGCTTAATCACAGAATACACGTTAAGATGTACACGTTCCACCGTAAACTATTAATCGATTGACAGAAAAGGAATTGGCAACAATCATTTTAGCAGTTTAACAAGAAAAAATACACTTTTGGCAGTTTAACAAGAAAAAATACACTTGTTTAGCTTACTTTGGAAAAATCAATTTGGCATTTTCAGTATTTCTTATATATATATATACTGAAAATGCCAAATTATAATACATTATGCCAAATTATAATTCATTATGTCAACTCTTGCATATCGCATAGACCAAACAATTGATGAATTAATCAGGAAAAAAAATCTGCAGACTAATCATTAATGAAAATGTTTGTTAATTGACCTCTCTACTATTCTTGTTTGTTTTCATAAGATGTTTAAATTGTAAATTTGTAAATCAATTTTAAATCAAAGCATTTTGTGATGAATTCATTCACATGAACAACTAGATGCTTATATAAATCATACTTGTAAAATACATAATGCAGCTGCAGGGATTTTATCAAATATAAATCAGAAGAGACTCTGCAGTTTATATACCAGTAAATAGTACTCATTCTAAAAGAATGAGTGTTTGATAAATTGTTGGCTACCTGTGAGCTAATATCGAGCTGCATGTTATAATCCCACACTTTCACAGCATTGTGTCCTGCTGTCAGTAGGAATCGACTGTCTTCACTCACAGCCAACGACGAGCACGGGTGTTTGTGCACCTTAGATACCTGTCAGGAAGACAGAGATCCATATGATTAAAAAAAGAATAAAATGATTGTGTTGAGGCAAACTGTACATTCAAAGCTCTTACTAATCTTTCAATTTCCACATTTTTCTTTTTACTTTTCAAGTGTCTCAGGTAAATGCTCAATCTTGGACTTTCTCAACAAGTCATTAATTTACTTTTTAGTACTTAACATGGTCACCAACTGTGTTTAAAGCTCGGCAGTTTTACCTCTCGGAGCAGACGGCCAGTCTTGGTGCTAACCCAGAGGATCTTGTTAGCTGATGTGGCGACCAACAAGTGTTCAGTGGAGGCCGGAGAGAAGCAGACCCTCAGTGCAGAATCAAGACGGGGGCTCTGTACGTCCAAAATACTCACATCTACATGGAGCAACTAGACAGAGACGGAAAAGGTCAATGTGGAAACATAAGAACATAGATAATAATAATAATAATAACCTTTTAATAAGAACTAGTGGTTATTCTTAGGTACATCTTCTGAATGGTGTTCATTTTGGGGGAAAAGGTGATGCTTCTTCACCCCTCCTTCCAAACTGTTACATGGAATCTGATCTAATTTACATGAGCATTGCAACAGATGGCATGGGGTTGACAGTGTGCAAGATACCTCATCCAGAGACTGCGAGTCCGCGATGGTGACAATGTACTCTGAGGGGCCGATAAAAGCCAGACAGCGGCTGTCACTGCTCACTGTGAGAGCGTCTGGAGCACGCTCGGTGCCTCGGGCCAACACATTACCTAGCCAACAAGGTACAGAGTGAAGCAAACAACACTGGTGTTAAACATGGCTACCTGATATACAAGAAAGTGTATGCATTGTCCTATTGTGTTGATAGATTTAGAGTTCACATTTCACAGAAAAACATACTGAAATTAAGGTGTGTTTGTGCATCAGTTTGTGGGTGTGTATACATACACACAACTCGGATCACATTGTGGTCTTCCTCAGAAGCGTTGTAAAGTGCCAAAGAGCCCTGAGAGTCAGCACTGTACATGAACTCCCCATCCGGAGAGAAGGCAAGACCCACCACTTCACCTCTGTGCTGCCTATATTATATATGTACAGGCAAATACAAACAAACATATAGAGAAACAAAAGCACAAATGCAGTCATCATTCTCAGTTCAATAGTAGGTTTACTATTGTAGTCACGTTAGTGTATTTTGGACCTTGTAAATGTGTAGAAACATGTCACATCATCGTAATCACCATATTGTGCCTCTAACAGCTGGAACGTAGCCAAGAATTGTATCTGAATCTATGTTCAAGTAATTCCATAAACCCTGACATATCATACAATAGCATATAGTTATTGTCCCAACGCAAGCCTTTGGTATCCAAAATTAAGAACTTCAGTCACTGATCGAGCTGCAGCTTCCACTATAGTTTAGACGTACTTGTGTTCAGCCAGCATCTTGGCACTGGAGATGTCAAAGACTCTGACGATGCCGGAGCTGAAGCCACAAGAGAAGACCTGCTCGCTGGGATGGAAGGCCACTGAACAGGGGCTGTCCTCTGACACAAAATCATACAACTAAGCACACGAAACAAGAGACAGTCAGTTAAACAGTAAATAAGCCAACGGTAAACCGATGGTAACAGAGGCAGTGTCAGTAACCTTTGTGTAAAGATATACTCATTTCTCATTAGTGGAGTATCTTCAAATCAGTAGAAACATTTTTTTTGGGGTAAATTAAATGAGTAACTTGCTTTGGGTTTTAGTTTGTCACCAGGGAGTATATAGTAAAAATAATGACATCTTTAAAATTCTTTATAACAGGGAGTTTGGTGGTCAGTTTTGCCAACAAACGCAGACAACCTTTACACCTATCTCTCCTTTTCTACAGCATAAAACAGTCTGAGGGCATTGCTTCTACAGAGAATGGACAACTGACAAAAAGTCAAATGGAGAGCCAATGTCTGAGTAAGTCTCAAATGTTAGACTTTTTGTCTGGTTCAACACATTGAAAGACATGGTGGATATGTATTAACAAATAGTAGAATCTGATTATCATAAAGCGGAGAAAAAATATGTAACTAAAAACACATAAATGTGTTATTGATTGACCTGATGCAAGGAATCCATATTCCAAATGCGCACTGTGCCATCGGATGAGGCCGTTGTGAGATGCCGACGGATTCCATCCACACTGAAGCCGAGCACAGTGTCCGTATGTGACCTCATCATCGTGCTGTAACCACGGCTGCTCACATCAAGGAAACCCAGGGTACCAGTAGAGGTGGCTGCCAGGACCTGGAGGCTGTCTGATGAGATTGACACCAGGCTCACAGGTCCCTCGTGCTCTTGAAAACAATTACATGTGTCTGATTCATTGTTTGGTCTGTGTGAGGACGGTGCACATATACATCTCATATTCATGATTTGAATATCGGTACACAATGTGATGATAGCCAAAAGGCATATAATATAAGTCGGGTTTGTTTGATATATTTTTTTTTCGAAAATGTTAAACAATGACCTGGGTTGTACTGCCACAATGTAGTAATACTCATGTGAGGCTAAATACAAAGATGCAGTGGTTACAGTGTTTGATAAAGAGCACAAAGGAGTGACAGAATCCACTAGTTGATGTTTAAGTATATTTACAGACTTTTATGTAATACTCTTACTAAAACACTACCCTCTGCAAACTAGAAAATGACATTGTTAACATACATGAACTAAAGCTTATATCACTGGCTGCGTATTGGGACCTGGCAGGCGCCTGCTGCAGGTAAATATTATGCCATGCCCCGTTGTTCTTACCAGCCTCCAGGAAGATGGCAGAAAAGTCAAGTGGCCAGAGCCGCAGGAAGCCATCTTCAGAGCCCGTGGCACAAAATGATGAGGACACACTGATGCTGTTGATGGCAATGCCTGGACCTGGGACACGGACACACACACACAATGAGATTCCTAAAAATGTTATCTCTCTCTACCCAGCCTCTGCTTAAAACTACAAAATAACACACCTGTGTTAAAAGTAAATTTCTCCCTGCGGTTTGCATGCTGCTGCTGTGCAGGCAACAGCCTCCTGACATTTTTAATAACAACTCTGCTGTAGTCGATCTCGAAGATATAGCCACTCCGACTGCTGGCAAATCTATGTGAAGAGACAATCGCAAAAGGAAAATAGCAACCATTTAATAATAATGTTTTCAGTGGATTTGGATTAGGTTCATACTTCAGTGACTGGTTTGCTAACTCACAGTGTTCGTTCATCAAGATGCTGGCTGGAAGAATGTCCCTCCTCAAAGGCCACATCAGTGAAGTCCAGTGAGTGGTATTCACCCAGGTTGACCGGACAGGAGCGCAGCGTCCCATTTCTCACTCGCCACAGGCGAATATTGTCGCGACCACATGATACCATCCTGAAACCAGCACACTCACGGGTTAAGAGATCAAGAGTTCTAATTTAGTCGGCATAAAGGCCTGTTTTATTCCTGCTTTTGAACCTCTCTACCACTATCTCACAAAGTTATTGGAACCAGAAGTAGTAGGCCAAGGGGCCGTAAGCAAATAATCGCGACCTGAACTGAAGCGGTCATCCAAGCTCCAAGTCAGTTTTTTTTTTTTACAATGCGTGCGAAATTTAAATGAGAAAGGCACTGAATTATATATTTATTCACGTTTTGTAAACGGCAGAGCAGAGTGTGCTGTAGCGATACGCCGGTCATACCCCCCTATTCAGATTTAGCCTACCGTCCCTCTAGCTCCCACTGCCTTTCTCTTCATGCATCCATGGCCTGTTTGGTTTGTAGGGCTGTATCGAATAGTTTGAAGCTTCATTCATGCGTTTTCATCTAACGAAATATTCTGCATTCAATTCACTCTTTGTAACATACTGTAGCTTTTGCCACTACTCGTAAAAAATTCAGCACTTTTGCACCAAGGCCATCTACACCTTCCTCCACTAAGACCATTTGACACTGCAAGTGTGTTAGGGTGAATGTAAATCTGTCTCGACACATCTGAAGGATTAACAGAACCCGCTTTGCAGAACTCCTAATTCCATAAGTATGTGTGAAATAAACATCAATCCAATATTTGCAGCAAATGTATGGATATATGCACAAAAATGTTTCCAAGAATGCACCGTTGGCTAAACAAAACAATCAAATACACAACCATAATATAAGCACAGAGAAGGGAGCGTACCTTGTATCATCAAAGAAGGCAACCTTCATGGTGCGGATGTCCACATCTGTGTGTGCTTTGGCTATGATGGTCACCTCTCCACCTTTACTGACGTTCTGGGTGTTCCACACCACCACCATCTGTGAAAGATTTCATTAGCACGACAAACGCAGACAGTCGGCTCTAATGAGGTGAACATGCCATTTAAAATTATATCAGCTAAGATTATATACTTAAGTGACAAGGTGTTTCTCTTAGCACGTTTTCAATTGGGTCTAATGATACCTATGGCTCTCGCTACGGATTCTCACTACAGTGAAGCGTCTGCTAATTACCTTAATTCCCAAATTAGAATACTAAGCCCTTTGAATTTTCATGTGTGAAAATTTGCATTAGTGTCACTTACTGTTTTACTGTGGCTGTCTTTACCCACTCCACAAAGAATACCGCCGCCGTATGAGAAGCTTCGAAAAGGAATGAAAACAAATAATAAAAATGAGTGCGAGTGAGCAGTGATCAACATAAGCTAAGAACTCGTTGTATATTGTATATACTTTCTCATCTTAAAAGGGCTGTCTGTGCATGTGCATACCTAAGAGATGATAGTGAATGAGCATGAATCCTAAACATGGCCAGACAGTTTCCTTTGTTGTAGTTCCACACTCGAACTACACTGTGGCTGCCAGTTTGTGCTGAGGCCAGCAGTGTTGTGTTGCCATTAAAAGCCAGTGCAGAGACCTACAGAGAACACACATGGACAGAAGCTGCAACATTTTTTGTTATGAAAACAATAGAAATTTCTCTCCCTTTTCAGAATCCAACTGCATTAGAAGGCCGGATCAACTAGGTGGACAAAACAGGCCTGTTGGGCAGGTTCAAGGCCTCGATACCAGCACTACATGCTACCCTGGGTCCTGTGCCCTCTGCTTGTATATTCAGTGCCCATAATGATAGTCGAGCCCACGGAGCAAACCTCCACATGTGCGACAAAATTGAGACACCTTGCTGCTCTCCTTTTTTTGTAAGAGGATTCTTGGATCGCCTCCTTAGCAGCTGCCCAAAAGCCCTTTAAGAATGCGCTAGAATCATCAGTCAACTAACAACGATGCGCCTTTGTTGACTCACTTAACCTACTACAGCCACAGCAGTCTGGTATTGCGCCCTGGTCCCAGCACAATAACAGCCTGACTATCAGGATAGATCTTTCACCTTCATCAAGATGCTACAAGAATCAACTGTGCCATCAAACACATATGAAGAGATTCTACTATTGAGGTAGATCATCACATCCCAGCTCATTTACCTTGTCAGTGTGGCCGATGAAGAACCTCTGCTGGTTTGACGATATTTTCATGGAGACGATAATTGCGTGACACGGATAAACCACCGCATCACCTGATTTGCTCCACAGGGCCTACAGTGTAATAACGTACAGCTGTTAGACCTCTATTAGTCTTTGATTAAATTAATTGTATTTGTGACCGTCAAAATTACAAATCTTTTGAAGCCACCCAGATAAGGATTTAACTCTGCATGAACATACACATTTAGTAGTGGCTCCTCCGAAGCCGATGATTCGATTGAGCCTGAGAATCGGGTCTGGAAGCAGCTTCTAACAGGGAGAGTAGCAAAGGAAAAAGCAAAGAATTGTAGTGAGCTCTCCAACATATGCTGTACAGCAGCTGGTTAAATGTTACCCTCTCCTGTCCTCATCTCTCACCTCCTGTCTGGGTTCTTTGGACAATGATAGATGAACAGGATGTGGAACTGGAGTGCAAACAAACTGGGAATAAAACAAGATCAATAGTGTTCTCAAGGCTGCCACCAAATTGTTTAAAAAGCATAGTGCAGTCAAGGAAATGCATTGTACTGAATATGATGAACAGAGGAATGTCATTAATAATTGGATTTCTTGTTTGAATGTTGTCATTAAGAAGTTTCACCTCTTCTTCACTTTCCTCTTCATGTTTGCTGAAGCCATCGTCAGGATGAACATGCACATGAACTCCCCCGTCATCGGTATCCCAGGGAGGCCTGGAGGTGAACTGCTGTGACATGGAGCTTGTTGACTCCTGCTGATGCTGGTCACCATTATTGAAAAGCCAGTCGTCATCCTGTTGGGTGGAAACTACACCCAGGTCCGGTATGTCGGTCACCATGGGTGTTTGATTCCTCAGGAGCTGCGGGGACAGAAGGAGAAAACTGACATCTGCCATATTTTCACAGACAAAATTCAAGCAGATCAGAATCAAAGAGAATTGTTTTAAAGATAATTAAGTCTTACTGATTTTGGAGTGGTGATCTGCTGGATGATAGACACACGGTCCTTAAGTAGTTTGCTGAGGTTGACACAGCTAGACTCCTCTCTCATAGGGCTTCTTTGGTTAGAGACACAATCTGGGAGAGAAAGGAATATATAAAATAAAAAATAATTAGAACTTCTTGTAAAAGCAAGTGGATTTTTTTGGGGGGTGAGACACAATGAGTATGGCATGCAAGGGCAGTAAAAGCTGAAAATACTGTGTGACAAAAATTATGAACAGACTGTTATTCAATGACTTACTAGCCTGTGGTTCGAGATTGCCTTTTTGAATGGAGTCAAACGGTAACTTCGTTCCCTCTGAGGGAAACCTGTTGGGGTAAGATAAGATGAGGGCTCCATAGCAGTACACGGTGACGGAAGCCGGTAACTGTAGTTTTCTTAAATTCATAACAATATAGACTGCAGATCTTATTTTATACAACAGTGTTTTGTGCAAATAACTCTGCTAGTCATATAAAAAGGATGGTAGTGTCACTGTAATATGGAAAAATCCATTTCTGAATCTCTGTCAAAGGTGCACTGATACAATTATCAATGCTGTGACTAAAAGTAATTAGTGTTTAAATAGTTACCCAAATGGGGATAAAAACAACAAATTACTACCAAACAATGCGGTCCCTGAAATAACAAAATGCAGTTCACGGCAGATTGTATTGTGTTCCCAGGTGAGGTTGCCTTACCTGATATAATCATAGAGGTCATACCAGGAGACCCCCTTGGGCACAGGATATGACATGTCTCTGGGCATAGGACCTGTTCCCTGAGAAGAAGCCAGACCCATCAACTTGGCTTCACTGAAGGAAACTCCTGTTGAAAGAGACAATTGCACTGGTAGAGGAGCAAATTAAAGATGTCCTATATCCACTAAGAGGACACTACGTAGTTGAAATCTGAGGATGCAGTCTGCTACTAAATGAAAGGTGTGTAAAATGTATTTAAAGTGTATTTTACTTAGGGAATTTTTTGAATAAAGTGGTTTGTATTAGCAATGAGTTTAAAAATGGGCTCTTTCATGCTTCAATAATGAAGCCATATTTTTCCTAAAAGCACTGTCGGCAATATCTCTGTGTCAAAGTGACCTTTAAAGAAGATTACTTCTCACTACTCACCTGGATCTAGCAGCAGGTCGCTGGTAAACATGTTTTTCACTGACATATTGGCGCAAAGCTTAATGCTCTTTAGTTGACTGTAGCAGCGGTTGAGGTAGAAAGAAAGTGTGTACTGCAGATCCAGCATTAAACAGGTCCAACGCACTGAAGTGGGGGCTGGACCCACCAAACCTGGAATACATAAACAAAAATATGGCTACTACTGTAGTAAGGCATGGAAGATTATTAACATTGTATACAAACCTACAACAAATGATATCAACATAAGTACAGTTGCATGTGAGTGTGCGCATGTATTTACCATGTCTTGCAGATTTGGCTGTGCTTTCATAGACTGAATCCTTTGCAGCTCCACAGAGGAAAGGAAACTGAAGCCAGGTAGCTGTGGACTTGAACTCTTTGAACATGTTGGAAAAAGAGATACGGACAACCTGGCCGTCCTACACATCAAAACACACAGAGAGAGGGGGAAAGAAAAAGTTCTTTTAATGAATTTCAATCAAAGGGATCTTCATATAGATACATTTTTAGTAGATACTGGTTGAATAGTGCACAGCTAAGTAAGCTTCTGGATATTTATTTTTAATTGTTTTAAAATGCCAACGTCTAAAGTACATATCTCCCATGATAAAATGTGACATCCTAGAAAGTACCTGAATCTGAGCTACATTAATTGGATAAATTAGAAAAAAGAATCCAAAAAAGTGCAACTAGAAGAAGTTGAACATTTTCGTACAATTTCGATAGTTTTAAACTTGAGAATGTGTGGAGTCCTTGATCCCCCGATAAGATCGAAATGGCAACAAAAAAATGCAAAAGAAAAAGCAGCAATGTGGATTAGTCCCCCTGATTGAAATCAAAACAAACTCCAGTCCTGTTGAGATAGTGTAGATATATCAATACACTTGATTGCAACACACATACACATGCTCAGGATACTTGCTTAAAAGCAGATACCTCCACAGAAACATCCAGGTGGACGACAAAGTATTTGCCAGGGGCCGGCCTGAAGAGAAGGTAGAAGTAGCGTCCGACCAGCCCCAGAGACTGGTTGCTGTTTTTGGGTACCAGGATGTAGCTGTTGGCAGGAACAGGACCCCTGATCCTGAACACGGAACACTTAAGTCTCTTGTCCTGGGGGATTTCAGCAAAAATGGACATAGAGTAAACCAACTTTGGCCTGAAAACTTGTTGTTAAAAGTGATACACAAAATCAATCACCTTGTGTTGGTTTGGATGTTGGCAAAGACTGGGACAAAAGTTAGGTGAGGTAACAAGATTATGTTTCAGGGTTGTTTTGAAATGTCACTTTTGTAATCTTTCTTAGCTGACTACTAAGAACTACAAGCACAGCTACCATGGGAAAGTTCAACACACTTTTCTTTTTACAGCCTACAACCATGTTTGATATTCAAAAGATAGTTTGGGGTAAATTATCACTTTAAATATCACAAGTATAACAAGGTTACCGTGTATGTTGACACGTCCCCCTCCTTTGCAGACCTTTTCCAGTCTTCAAGCTTGACATGTTTGAATATGTTGACGTAGGGATGCTGCCAACCTGCAAAGTCACAGCAGGGTTCAGAAACAGGGACTCGTAACAGCAGACTGTGGCTTCAAGTCACGGCTTCTACCTCACAGTCTTTTGTTGCTGTATCATTTGATGTATCCATACATACCGACTTTAATTAAACACTTTACCTTTAGAGGCCATTTGGTAACGAATATGGGGAATGTGAAGTCCACCTGTTGCTGTCTCAGATTAGCTTAAAGTTGTTAAAACTCGAGCAGCTGAGATGTCGGCTTGCAAACAAAACAACTATGTGACCGGTGAAGCTCCTTCTTCATCTCCGACACAACAACATGATAACATGACGTAGTTTTACATTATTATGAGTCTTTTATTGTCAAGTTGTGCTCACTGCAGCGATGATATCCTTCCCGCTCCAGCCTCCCTCCGCCGTTGCTAACGACAGGACGACGCTTATGACGTCATTGCGCTGCGTTGCGTTCCCTGGGGCTTCTGGGTAATGAAGTTTACACGCAAAAGAGAAACTGAGGCATTTTGGAATATGAGAAACCAATGGATTATACTTTTTTTTTTATCCAAATGCATGTTGTAAAGAAGACACGTATAGTTCTTGTGTACATTAACTTTGCAGTGCTACATTTACAAACATTTTGGGACTTGATTTCATATCCAATAATCATATTACGTAATAGTGATCACCTCATATACACATTTCTTAGACAATGAATTACCCATCCTTAAAAAAACGAATGCACTGCTTCAATCACACATTAAAAAAGTCAATGTAAACAAATATCCTTTTTTTCTTATAGCCCATTTCTATTAAAGATGTTTTGTGTTCTGAATGGGCGGCTGTGGCGTAGTGGAGAGTAAGGTAGTTCTCCAATCAGAGGGTCGGTGGTTCGATACCCGGCTTTGGCAGTCAATGTGTCCTTGGGCAAGACACTTAACCCCAAGTTGCTCCCGAAGGCTTGCCATCGGTGTAGACTGGATGTTGCATGAATGTTAGAGTCTGATGGTGGCACCTTGCATGGTAGCCTGTCATCAGTGTGTGAACGGGTGAATGATATGTAATATACTACTGACTGTAAGTTGCTTCGGATAAAAGCGTCTGCTAAATGACTGACTGTAATGAATTATCACAATCACATATTCACAATTTTACAACTTACATAATATCAATCACTTATTCACGATACATATTCACAACAAATCACATATATTTTTTTTAATGTACAGTGAATGCAAACACGTATTCAATCTGAATCTATATTTACAACATGTGGGAGTATCTCCACTGGGTCTTGAAGGTGAATGAGGAAGGACACCTGCATTGCTACGGACGATTGTCCAGTGTCAACCTGATCCCCATGCTGCAGGGTGTTGTCTTTATTTACCACCGATGGACAGTGCAGCGAAGAAGTCTTTGGGGAAGTTGCTTGAACTTGCCGTCTAAAAATTTGTAAACTCTCAGGAGTGGGTGAACCATCAGGCACCGCCCTCATTGTGGTGGCAGAGGATCTGTTGCGCTCCGGCACCGTGGCGATGGAGAAAGTATCTACTCGAGGGTCAGGAACGGCTAGTCACTTTCCACAGCATACAATCGCAGCCTCTATCCTCCAGCTGTGTAACTTCCTCTTCAGCTCTGTCCTGACCTGCACCCAGAGTGAAGATGAGCCATTACAGAGTTAATGGGCCATTTTGTGACATTTTTTGTCTGATGCTTGAACATTTAATGGAAACTGAAAAGTAATTCAAAATGGTCCATTAGAAACTTAACAGAAAAAAGATGACTTTAACAATATTTATTCTAATGCATCCTTTGATGATCTGTACAGCTGCATATCCTCGCCATCACCCTAAATGGGTTTCTGAGGAAGATGAATAGAGTATCCCCACCATTATCAGGATTATTTACTGTTTCAATATGATTTAACACAAAGTCTAAAGTTTTACACGCCATGTAGATATATATGTTATCTCTTGGATACTGTGACTGTTACTATGTTAATCAGTACCTTCTATGTAGGATACATAAAATGAAATGAGAATATGAGATGTAACAACCAACCTCTTTATTGGCGTAGCAGTAGAGCACAGCCACCAAAACGCCCTGCAGAGAGGCCACAGAAAAGTCCTGTTAACTACATTTGCTGTACAAGAACACATTAGATAATGTCTGGATGGTTACATTGCTTTAAAGCAAGCAGCTACTCTCGGGTCCAATTGAACCTACCTGAAATGAATTGAGGAAAAGGGTGAAGAAGACTTTAATGTAGCGCAGAACACCTGTTGTCTGCTCGTCTGTCGCAAAGATGAATATGATCTCATGAACCCCAAACAGAGGGATGAGGGTAAGGGTTGCCTTAGCAAGCCTAACAGGACAAATCAAACTGTAGATTTGTAGCCTCGATTTAAAAAAATAGACAAAATATTAGAACAAATCTAATTTATCATCATAAAAAATATGCTGAGACAACTTGCCTAAGTTTGTAGTCAGGGTATCCACTCTGGTTGCTGGCACGTAATTTCGAAAGAATGACCTTCAGGATCTTCATGAAAATCAAAAAGTTGATCTGTTGATTAGAAAATCTAAATATTAATTTGCTGTATCCAGTGCAAAAAGTGGTTATTATGCAATATATTTCACAGTAGAGACCAACATGTCAGACTCGTGCACTGAGAAGACTATTTGCACAATTCATCCTTACTAGTGAAGCAAGTAGAATTGGGAAACGAATGATCCACCAGTAGTTCATGTTCTCATTGACAGCCCAACACCTGAGAAGAAAAGGCAGCTGTTACAATTTATAAAGTGAGCATGCACATGGGGCCACTACTACTACACACACACCTGCACACACACTTACTCTTTATTCTCTTTCAATTGCTTCATCACTACCCAGGGAACCACAAACAGAAGTGGAGTTCCTAAAGACAGAGAAGATTGCAGGATTCAGTGCTGCGGGTGCTTTCATAGACAACATCACAGGTGGATGCTGTGTAAATATTTCCATGGCATGCATCTATGAAAAGCCACACTGCTGTTATAGGGCATGATATGTGGTCACTTTAGAAAGTACTCCTTGATGCATGTTAATTTGGACACAAAGAGATAGAGCTTACCCCAGCCAAGACAAATGTAAGGTAAGTATTTGTTGTTGTCGATGAACACTGAGGCAATAAGCACAGAGTACAGATAAATTGCCTCTCCAAAGAACCAATAGTGATTGGCCAGGACACAGTACTGCATCATTACCTGTGCTACCCTGCAGCCAATAGCAGCCTGGAGAATATAGACATGAAAATGTACACATTACAAAAGGCTATTGTTTGAACCACAACAAATAACAACAGTAAACCTTCATCACTACATCTCAAGACCCACCTGGTGACTGAGCATCTCGCTCACATCTCCGTGTTTCATGATTTCTCTTCCCCAGTGGCGTTCCAGCATGGTATCCTTAATAATAACAGATACAGCTCGAAGGATGAGGGACATGAAGAGGTTAGCATGAATGTAGTTCCTGGTGCAATGCAGTTTCCTGTCAGGGGACATACAAGTACCACAAATTAGACACTTTAAATATACATTTTTATACAGCTACATTGTTCTTGATTTTGTTGGTTTTCTTATTGGCTGTTTTTGTCTGACCTGAAAAGCACATCATTTACATCATTAAATGTAATGCCCTTCTTTGGTCACCCTTGAATCACTTCTCTGTGCACGCTAAATTTAGTTAAATTAGTAACTTACAACTGCAAAATTGGGGTGTGCTGATTGCATTCAACATTTCTGCTCACCTAGATTAATTATGAATGTTGAAGATTTGCAATTTCCTTGGTGTCTGATTTGTATTTAGAATTAATATTGCAGACGGTTATTTGACATCTTACCTTAAGCTCAGGAGAATGATAAGAGCCGTTACGAGCATGAAGAGGGACAAGGAATAGCCGACCGTGTACAACATCCTGAAGCTCACCATCAGTTGTTTGAACCACAGCTGTGAAGACAAATCCACACCAGTCACTTTTGGGAAGTAAGACCTCTTAACTTCTTTTACAAATTATATGATAATCAGGGACAACCAAGTGGATGTGGTTTACATTATCCATCCATCCATCCATTTTCCGTAACCTGCTTATCCAGTTAAGGGTCGCAGGGGTGCTGGAGCCGATCTCAGCTGTCAATGGGCGAAGGCAGGGTTCACCCTGGACAGGTCGCCAATCTGTCTCAGGGCGGTTTACATTATAAAGATGAAAATAGTAAAATGTTGGATGAAAATCCACTTTAAAAATGTATTGGTAATGTACCTCATGAACCCATTTTGTATTTTTCACATAACATTAGGTAAATTAGTTATTTATATAGCACTTTATTATACACAGAGGTCATTCAAAATGCTTAACAGGTAAAAAAGAAAGAGAGGTATAAAATAACACAAAGAAAAGTTTTTATAACCTTATAAAAGAACCAACTAGTTTAAAATGAAATGAAAGAAAAATACTTTGAACTGAGCAGTTAAACGCTGTGGAAAAGAGAACAGTCGTTAGCCGCATTTGTGATTTCACTCCGATAACTGACCAGTTACTGCAGATTTGTAACTGACCAGAAAACATATCCCATATATTTTTGACAGACCATTTACTAAATGAGACCTTGTGTATGTGTATTTGTTGTTTGTATGTTACTCAGAAAACATATCCCATATATTTTTGACTAGGACCATAATAATTTACAATAAGTAGGGCCTTAAAAGAAATTCTATATTTAACTGGAAGCCGGTGCAGAGATCTATGAACTGGAGAAATGTGTCCTCATTCTTTGGTGTTTATCAGTATTTTATCAGTTGCATCTTGAATGAGTTGCAACTGTCTATTGGTCTTATTGGGGAGACCAATAAGGAGTGCCTTACACTAAGACAACCTACATCAAATAAATTAACTCTAAATCAAACTTAGACACAAAGTTTCTAATTTTTGCTACATATTTTTAGGGTGCCATAATTATGAATTTGTTACAGATTTAATGGGGCAACTTAAATGTAAATCTTCATCAATGATTTCAACAGTTAGCAGTGAGTTTTTATGCTTGACATGACTTTTGTCTGGAAAATATGCAATGGGAAAGAGAGAGAGGGGAGAGCTGAAAGATGCCAATTAGCATCAAACTAACATGGGTTCATATAAGTTACTGCAGAGTTTGTTCTTTTCCTTTAGCTGTTTACATCATGGCTTGGGTCTGACAAGAAACAACCCCAGTTTCAGCAGTGCAGTGAACATTAAACAAAAGGATTTGTCTTTCTAAATACATAATAAAGAATAATAAAGAATATACTGTAGTACAAATGTTTAAGTGTTCACAGCTCAAACAAATTAACCCCCAAGCTGGTGACATTTTGTTTGTCGTACCTCCTGAGACTTGACCTCTTTTTCCTCCTCACACTGGGTCATGTCCCTCCACACCTGCTCGTTGTCATCTCTCTCCCAGAGGCCGTCTGAGCCACACAGCCGGCGCACAACACCCTGGGAGACTGAAGGAGAAACAGTCAGTCAGTCCTTCAATCATTAACTGCATACTCATAATTAACGTCACAGGGGGTTGAAGCCAATCACAGCATAGGCAACACTTGGCAGAAGATGGGTAAATGGCCTGGGCAGGTTATCATTCCAGCATAATATTGAACAGGAACACAAAGATGCATACTCAGGCACAATGAACATATATACATGCAAAATAATCAGATTGTTTCAATATTTATTACTACGTCACAGACTCTGACTCTTGCATAGTCACGTGGATATGTTTACTTTGTGTGTCCCCCACATAAAAAGGATCGTTATTGACTTTCCATTGGCACTGTTTTCGTGCTGAGCGTCAAAAAAAGGCATCAACCTTCTAAACTAAGTCTTTTCAAGAAATTAAATAAGCACATTTCCCAAAATGGTTTTGTTGTTGTGCTGTGTCAACCCCTACATACTTTAGGCTATGCTTTACTCTCATTCTCAGTGTCAGTATTGAGGATATAAACGTTAAGATCTGGGGAACTTTAATATCTTCAACCAATTTCCACTTAACCAACATCCAATACTGATGGTGAAAAACAAACCTCGCCACACATCAAAAACCTACTCAACAAGTAATAAATAAATATTTCAGGTTGTTCTGTCAAAGAAAGACTCACTAAAAGGATGAGTTACCTTGATCATACCAGGGCAGGTAGAAAGGACATGAGATGTTGATCACAGAGCCAGCCGGAGTATCTGGCCAGCAGGCGTATCTGTCAAATGTCCTGTTACAGAACAAGCCAGCTAGAAAAGCAAACCATAAGAAACTAAAAAGATACCTGTTCCTCAACAAAAACCACTAGATGATCATTTTTGCTGCAAAATTAAATGGAATTACTCAACATTTTCCTTGTTCTCTTTCCTCCCCTTTTCCACCTCTTGCCATATTCCATTTTGCATGATGAGTCAGTACTAGATGAATGAAGTTATTCAGTACCTTGAGGGAGCGGCTCATTTTCTATCATTGTGACACAGTCTTCTTTATACTGGACCCACTTCAGATAAGTCTCCTCTAAGACTTTTCCACTGGACATCTCACACTGTAAGGGCATTTCCCAAAAAATAATTTTTAAGAAAGTCAAGTCCAACATTTTAGCCTTCTTTGGAAGAAAGAAAGTTCTGCATTTGGGTTTACTTTAAAAAGCGTCCTTTTCTGTCAAATCAAAAGAAAAATGGATTTAAATGATATTTAATTAAAACTAACCTTTTGCAGTTTGAGAAACAGTAGGCAGACCAAAGCCATTATGTGTTGTGACATGTCCATCACTGCAAACGTTTTCTTCTCGGAAAGACTGAGGCGAGGAAGGACAACAGAACAACTTTGACAGCAGAAAGAGTACATTTTAAGTTATATTTTAAGTGACTTCAGTTAGTGCTGGCTAGATAATTGGTTAAAAGCATTTTGATCACACAGTCTCTGACTTCAAGATATGACTGGAAAATGTACAACCTTCCACTTATGTCCATCCACAGTGTGTGTTTACTGTAGGTGTCAAGTTTCCACATCACTGCAAGTGGAAGTTGCATACTGGAGCATAATTGATTTGCAGCTGTCAGTTAGTTAGCTTGTACACACACGTCTTAAATAGACATTCAAGGTGAGCACAGAGTACCGTTCCTCCCACAGCCTTTTAGTATCACACTCTGAACAATCATCATTCTGCTCACTGAAGCTCAAACATCCAAGCAAGCCAAATTTTAACTTAAATGATGGAAAAGTACCAAATCCATCTAAATGTGCAAATGAAACCATGGGTTAATTTAAACAATACAAAGGCTGTTTGTTACTTTTCCAGAATAAACACATTACAAACTCACTGCAACTTACATACTTACTGTTTTTCTGTAAACACAACAATAAGCTTTTAAAATAATTTCAAGCATTCTAAATTTCACACTCCATTACCATCATTATTATTATGTATATTTGTTTCACTGGCTCTTAGTGGATGTTAATTTACAGTACAGCATGTAGTTATTCAAATGTAATGGCTTGGCTGTCTGTGGTTAAAAATGACTGGGCGAGTTGTGATGGATGTCTTTTAACCTGGCACCCCCTTAAGTTACGAGTAATGTGTGATTGTGAAGTCTATAATTAGTATAAGATAGGCATTCCTCCTTACAATTGAAGACATGATATATTTGTTACAACAATAATTCAGTGGGTTCTTAATTTGCTATGCCGTGTGTCCTGGTGTATTTCTACCTCCTGCATCAGCTGTCTGTTGGGGGCAGATAATGGTACAGTGCATGAGCAACTGAGCTAAACAATAAAAAAATTGAATACACTTAAAACAGATAATATCAATCTCAAAAATATATAAATAAAAATGATATTTTATTTTGTGTGGAGTAGGAGATTGTCATGAGGCTATATCTTGTTTTATTGGGTCCATTATCTGTCAATCAATATACGGAGGCAGTGGAAATTACCCATAGGACTTGGATGAAATAGGGGGGGTTTCAGTTTGTGCCATTTGTCAAAAGATATGATTGCGCCGATAAATATTGGAGGTAGGTAGTGTTGCCTGTGGCTCTGCAAGTGGAAGAACTTTCATTAGCAAAGCGAGCTCAGAGGACCCCATGTCCCCGTCATCTGTGGGGGTCATCTGTGGGGGTCCAACCTCAGGCTCAGCGCAGCCCGCCGCTGTGTCTCAACAGACCAACAAAACACTGACTTCATTTAGGTTTTGACAGTCATTGCCTGTAGCAGCTCAAGGAATGAGACCACATAGGGATCCGTTTCTCCAGGAACTGTCTCATGGTGGGTTCCATTTAGTGTGACATTTTTTAAGAAATCATAATGTGACATATTCTGGCAGGAAATAAGGTTTGAGTGGCTAATAATGTCAATAATTAATATGCCATTATCTAAAGTTTGTAGTGTGTTTGCATAAAACCAGGGATCTACACAACCTGCTTTCTCAAACACATACCTTTGCTTACAGGATTTTCACAATGAAATATTTCAAGATCAAGATGTCAGGGCCACTAAAGTCCACTTCAGATCAGGTTTATCATCATCTGTTAGGTTATAAAAAAAACTGTGTTAAAATAACTAGTGACTCAACAAGCTGTGAAACTGCTAAAGATATTTAAGGGATGTAATGCATTGACTGTGTCATCAAAAGTTATAAAGAAGACAGAAAATAACACTGTTGAGCAAAAATAGATTAAAGAGCATTCATAGCAGCCACAAGCAGCTGAACAGCATATGAAAGCCCCTATAAGCATAACTAAGTTACCAACATTCAATCTCAAGCACAATTCATGATGCTTCTAGATGATGATGCATGCAGTTTTGCTATTACAGGCTTCTTTTAGCAGTATAAAAAGTTGATTTGGAACGACTTCAGGCATTAAATTCCATTAAATTGCACAAAACTAGACTTTAATCCCCCTTTTTAATATATATACATATATAATTGTTTATTACACATTGCTTTGTCCAAATCAAGTCTAGAAATAGAAACAAGTTTAGATATAGCAAACAAAAATAAAGATAATGCACATAGGTAAAAAGTCTCTATTGTAAATCAAGTTTATTTTTCTTCATTATGGTATTGACATTTTCCCTAAAATGTATAATGCTTTTGGATAAATCCCTTTCATTTTGGGACATATTCTGCATAAAACAGTTCTAGTTGGCTGAAAAAGAAAAGAAGAGACTTACAGATAGAAGGTCTGTTGAGAAGGAGGAAGCTGCTGTCGGAGATGCGGTGGAGATCTAAACGCTCCGTCCTGAATGTGCTGGTGACGTACTGCACCTGAAGCTGCGCAGCACAGGATGCCTTCAAATCACACTGTAGCCTTCAGAGAAGCATCAGCTGTTAGGATACATATCTTGAATGTAGACACAAAATGAGCGATTGATTTCTGCAATACATCAAAACACCTGCGGAAAAAAGTGCCTCTGAATGCGTGGCTTTCAAAAGAAGACAGCAACATATAGAATGGGTTCATTATTGCAACAAAAAAAATTAGAATTAAAATTAAATCAAGGGACTCCTATGCCTGCAAACCAATTAAAAAACTATAATTAGCCTGAGAAACGTCTCAAACTCGTCATTCGTCAAGATGTTACTCAAAATAAATTCCCTGTTATCCATATAATCACCATACAGACCACTTACTGACATATGTCATACTTTGAGTTGCAGTGGCAGAGATGTGCTGTCTGAGGGGCAGGGTACAGAGGGCACTGTGGTGAAATGGGCCTACTTACCATAGAGGGCACTTAATATACTGATTCATCCAAGAGGACACCTTTGCTTTGTTTATTTGAATCAGTGGACCCATTGAATCAATTGGGTCAAGATGTTAAAACTGTGCACATAGTGTGACCTGTTAGCACACATGAATTAACACTTATTAGCAATACTGACAAATGAATGTGTGATCATATTGTTCCTACTTGGACCTGATTAAAAGGAGACAAGATCAGCATGCCAGCCTGTACCTGATGACCCGTGGTTTTAAAGCTGTAAAGTATTGAAATGGATAATCAAAATAATTAAAGATGGGGCATCTAGCACATGTGTCGGCTCATTCGTTATCTGGTTTAGGTTTAATCTGGTGCTGAAACAAGTAGGTGTATTAATCATCAGCCTAAAATCAATCACCTACAATTTTGATCATCTTTAAATGTTGAAGTCAGTATTCAAGCAAAAATCCAAAACAGTCAAAAGATCCTACTTTTCAAATTGCCTCTTTTTCTCTGTTTCATTTAATTTGTACATTAAATATCCCTGAGTTTTAGAGGTTTAGGCGAACAAGATAAGCAAAGTGAGGACGTCACATCGGGCTCTGGGAAGTAACATCATCAGATAAATGAATAAATGAAATAATCTTCAGTATTAACCCTTTCAGTGTTACCATTACCTAGTGTTTTGTTTCGGTTTAACTATAGAATTTAGATTTTCCAAACTTAGGGTTAAAAATTGAGGCAAAATTAAAGTTGTACTCTTGCCAAAAGTTATAGCTTAAAGACTGGAAACGGTCTCTGTGCTAAGCTATGCAAATTGACCCCTGTCTGTAGCTTCATATAAACAGTACAGACTATAGGCCATAAACTTCATATCTAAACATATAACTTGAAGCATCAGCTTCTTATAAGATTCTCTGGTATTAGTTGTTTTGCACAGTAAACGTGGAAGAATGGCTAGCTGAGATGAAACCATTGGTGCATTTATATCATAATCAAAAGAGTATTTGCAGTGATAATGAAACCAAGAATAGGTTTCTCTTCTAGATGTGTTTACTTACGAGAAATTATTTCATCAGGAGGATGATAATAAGTCTGGGGACGGACTGAGCACAACCTATCTGTGAGTGCTTTGGTATTTATATCTTCATCTTGTTTTGATTAGACTCTTTCATCCTGCAGTCTGTATTTGTGATGTTGTTTCTCAGCTCCTGCCTTCAGTTTAACTTTATTTATTATCTTTTGAATTGTAAAGGAGAAACAAGGCTGGGCTGTTCACTCTGCAAATAATGACAAATGTTATTGATTCTTGAAGTTTATGTGGAGGGATCCGGTGACATGAGTCTGAAGATGTGTCAGACTAGGTCCATCAAACACAACACCAGGAGGCAAGTCACGAGGCTAAGTGGGAAAACAAATGCTGGATGAATGAGAAGAGGCCTGGTAGCAAAGTTGTACGTCTGAGCCAGAATTAATGCTTGACAGCAACAGAATAGGCATTTTTCAGGAGTGGGAAAGTGATTCTCCCCATCACCTCTCTAAATTCATGTGTGGATCGGTGACAAAAATACTGATACAAATCATGTTATCTCTTTCCTTTCAGAAACATCAACACTAACAATTTTCAGGGCTGCTTGTCTCGATGTAGCACAATTATAGTTAAATTGCATTTTTTGCCAGTGAGACATGATATTCTTTTAGTTCAGACTTTTTAGTTCAAATGTCCTACATTTTCATGGGCAAGATTGAATGACAGGGCAGTACATTTGAAACATTTTCCTTATTCCATTTCAATACTATTACAAATCCTAATGTAGTTTTATGACAAGACAACTGTTAGTATAGAAAATCTGACATACATATACAGCTGAAATAGCAGTATAAATGACAGGAACTGTATGAAATGTCAGACAAAAAGAAAGCACGAGCAGAAGATTTCAGGATAATTAAATATTATAAGTTCCCAAATTAAATTTGGATGCAGATTGAAAACAGTCAAAACAAGATTGAAGCTTTCTCTAGATACTGTATATGCACGTGCTGCTTTGCAATATGTGGATTTGAGTCTTGGATCAATTATCAGACCAGTGCCTGCAGACCTCAGGGGTCTATTGGGTTTGTGATGGAGCAGAAGATCAGGAATGTATTGTAGTCATTGAAAACTGGAGTGCTTGGTTTTCTCTGGACTCAAGCAGCAGCGCTCTGAATGAGCTGCAGCTGTTTTACACAAAGACCTGAGAGGGAAAGAGAAGATCCCATTACAGTTAGTTCTTATATTCTCGATGCATTTTTAAAGAGCTGGCTTTGTAAAGATTTAGGTCAGAATCCTTGACTATACCAAGGTTTGGCTTTTAATGTTGAGCTTTTACTCATGTGCCTTTGACAACTAAAACAATTGATTGCGATTTGTAACATGGCTACCATATTAGCTTCAAAGGGGAAAATATGTCAGTGTTGTGTTTACGGCTTGTTTTCACTGTCCCCAAGTGGGTTAAAA
The DNA here is from genome assembly GCF_027596085.1 of Anoplopoma fimbria. Classification (NCBI taxonomy): domain Eukaryota; kingdom Metazoa; phylum Chordata; class Actinopteri; order Perciformes; family Anoplopomatidae; genus Anoplopoma; species Anoplopoma fimbria. The sequence goes on from NC_072453.1 coordinate 6,453,010, forward strand.
CATTTTTAATGCAGGTTTCTTATAAGACACACATTTCATATCACATCATCTATATGCAAACTTGTCATGCATGCTAGCCAATAAATGGGTAAGGATAGAGCTGTATTGAACAATGGAATTGCAGGCAGCAAACACATGTATGCTCTTACTTGGCAGCTTGAGAGAGTTAATGTCCCCGGTGGGAATCTTTTCTTGCATCTCCCTCTTTCTTATTTCCAGTCATCTCTCTACTATGACCATGTAAAATGTAAAGAATGCCCCCAAATAATAATCAAGATAAGGTAATTGTGTGACTTGATGGATAGGAGGAGCAAAACATCACCTTGGCATTGAAAGCTGTTTGTGATTGTACATGTGGCTGGTAATGGAGGTTCCTGACACCTGCTGTAATCATCTCCACATGTTGTTATTCGAGCCATGTAAGTACAATACCATCAATCAGTCAACATGATCATTAACAGATTTTGATATAAAGAGGGGTATAGAAAAGGCCTGAAAGAGTACTGCCATTAGTGTTCTCGTCTTGACAGCTTGTTTTGAAACAGGAGTCAGTGTGCATTCATGTATTCTGATTATAGGATATAGTGCATCAAATCCACTGCCATGCACAAAGCCCATAGCCCCCCGAGTCTGAAAATATGGGATTTTTAATCTCTAAAAATGATTACTGATTGTAAAAACAGCACTTGGATTCTACATTTGGTGTAGGTCCTGTAGAAGGACATTCAGCTGTTTGAGGGCACATATTATCTCTTCAACTGCCAATAAAACCCAGAGCAAAGAAACATATTATTAACTTCATCAGCAGCATTAGAAATCCATTTTTATGCATGGGTTTTGTGTGCTTTATGAGAGGTTGTGTAGTGTGAGTGTTTCATTAGGAGAGCAGGCTGGATAGATATGATTGATTTTCATGTCATACTCACAGTGTGCCAAGACAAGCCCACATTGGCTTTTAAGACAAAAATCTGTATTTAAACTCTGGTCATGGCCGCTATATGGCCTCCTTAATGTTCCGACAGCTACGGATATCTCACAATCATAGATAGTACCCACGTCCATGTCCAGGCCTCTTAAACCCTTGGTCCACTTGACACCCTCAGAGAATATGCGAACAATTTTCACACTATCTGATGAACATTTGTAATACTGTATACATGTAGAGAGACATTTTCTCTGACACTGTGCTTTCCTCATGCAATACAGACATAAATTAAAGTAAGGGAATTACCCTTTTTCTCACTCCCTTGTGGCTTGTGTTCAGCTTCGCAAACATAAAGTTATGTTAATATGATGAATAGGATAATAAACTTACTGACTCATGTCATCTATTTGGTATTTTGTGGAGTAAGATGTGCAGGCTGAATAGAGATTTTTAGTACACGATGACTCTGCAACTGAAATACAGTGAGAATCCAAAATGAAAAATCTGACCAAACACAAACTAGCTCTTTTTCTTAAATTCTGGCAAAATCTTCCACCGGATTATAGTAGGAGCAAAATGCAACTCCTGGGCTTGAAGAAAAAAAAATGCCCAAATATGCATACAAATACTCTGCATGAGAGGTACAACATTAAGTGTTATGCGTGATTTATAAATCTCAATCAATATGAAAATGTGTGAATTTACAAAATCCTCTAATCATCTGACTGTACATGTGTACCTCTGTCTGCTTTAGTCTGTCAGAGAAAATTACGAGCATGAAAAAGTTGAAGTGAGGGAAATGGTGTATTTTTATGCATGCACATTGTTCACAAATCAAGTCTCTCTGAACCTATGAATCCCAAGACAGGATTGGGTTTGCAAGTGTGTGTGTGTTTTTTATTTGTTTGTGCTGTTATATGTCAACTAAATTATTTGATGGATTGTCATTGTATTCAAAGTAAAGTCAAAATACTTCTCAAAACAAATAAAATCAAAAAGAAAAAGAAAAAAGCTTTTTATTGATCCTACCATATCATTTAATTTCCAACAAATCTTATATGTTTTAATATTATTGTCTGATTTTATTTGGCTCATTTCAGTCCACAATGTTTTGAATGCAGGGTTACTTGTGGTTCCTAGAATCCCAAAAAGTAGGAAAGAAGCCAGAGCCTTTAGCTATCAAGCTCCTCTTCTGTGGAAACAGCTTCCAGTTTCAGTCTGGGGGGCAGATACCCCTACAACATTTAAGAAAAGGCTTAAGACTTTTCTTTTTATAACGCTTATAGTTAGGCCTGGCTCAGGTTTGCCTTGATCCAGCCCATTAGATATGCTGCTTTAGGCCTAGACTGCCGGGGGACTTCCTAGGATACACTGAGCTCCTCCTTTCTTTTTCCTTCTGTATGTATTTAAGTTCCATTAATGCACTTTACTGACTTTGCTTCTTCCCCAGAGTCTTTGAGCTTTCTCGCCTCACAGGTTTCCATGAATCATGGTTATACCTGGAACCTGGTTGTACCTCCAGCCGTGGTCCTGCCTGACACCCACTGCTGCTATCATCATTATAGTTATTATCAGTCACATTACTATTATTATTACGTTTACCATTACTGCTTTTATTATCATTATCATTCTGCTATATCCACTGCTGCTCTTATTATTAGTAGTTGTAATTTTCCCATCATTATTCTGCTTACAGTCTCATTATATGAATTATTTATATCATATGCATTGAATAGCTTATATTTATGTAACTATATAATGTTGTTCATTCTGTACACATGATACACTTCTGTCTTTCCTGGGAGAGCGTTCCCTCCTCTGTTGCTCTCCCTAAGATTTAGTCCTTTTTTCCCCCATTAAAGTTTTTATAAGGGGGGAGTTTTTCCTGTAACGATGTGAGGGCACAGAGAGACAGAGGAAGTCATATGCTGTACAGATTATAATGGAATTAAATCATTATGTTACGTCCTTTTCAAGGTCATCTCTTTTGCTGTGGGACCCTTTGATTCTTGTTGCTATGGAATCTAAGCTTTAACCGCAACTTTACTTAATTCCATTGCATCAACTCAATGCCAGTGGCCTCTGCGGTTCTTCGTTCTGTTTCCTGAATAGTGAAAAATGTGCATCTGGTCATATAAGTATATCTGGTATAAAGCTGGTGCTATGCAGACATAACAAATCAAATAGATGACGTAGAAGTTATTAATCCAGTCCGGTCCTCATGAAATAATGTGTTCATGAGTATTTAATCACAAATCTTATAATGTTACTACAGCAGGATATCAAGGAATATCTTGACAGATCTATGCCCTTGTTAAAACGACAAGTGAAATACAACTGTGTAAATGGCAGTGTCAATTTTATTGCAATTCACCAGATTCATTGTGCAAATAGAGCAAATGTACACATTGACATTTTAATTAGCATAGAAAAGAGGATAGCTGCTCCTCTTTGAAATAAATGTATGGATGCTGTGTGTTTTTTACAAAGAAATATGGTGCAACTTAACATATCTTTGACCTTCTTAAGTCTTTGTTCATCCCTTATGGTAACTGCTCCCTCAATAATAATGTCATAATAAATATGTGAATATCTATCTCTTAAAATACAGTGAAACAGTAACGGAATGGTATTCAGAATCAACATACAGCTTTGACTTAATTACATACACCTACTTCGGATATCACTGCCTATTGTTATTTCTATGTTACATATGCGACTCTCCTCAGTAGAAGCTGTGTTCCTTGATCAGATGTCCACCACACAGCCCGGAGCGCTGGCTCTTATAGCATCGGATATGACCTTTGCTCCTGATTCTCCAATGCCATTTCCCTGCAAACTGCAGAACAAATGTAGTTTTTTAAATCAGCAAAATTACAGCATGTTATCATCCCTGAAATGACATACACACACACACACACACACACACACACACACACACACACACACACACACACACACACACACACACACACACACACACACACACACACACACACACACACACACACACACACACACTCTCTTTTACATAAAAATAAGTACACTCACTTGATGTAGGTCAATTGGTGGTTTCCTTTCAAGGCAGTTGCAATGAATATGGCTCCGTCCATACCCAGAGAGTTCTCCTGAAGACTGATGATGCACACAAAGACAAACATCAATTTTTCTTATATCAAATGTTCCAAATAAAGCTTTTATTTTCAAATGCAAAGTGCTTATTTTAATAAGAACAAACAGCACATATTATAATAGGAGCTGCCTTACAGTTACAATGTTTAACTGACAGTTACTGTTAGGGGACAAACATACATAAACAGAATAAAGCTTGAGTAGATCAGTAGAAGAGTGCAGGCTGCTTTCTTATGGTCAGTGATAAAGTCCTTTGGCCAGATAAACTTTATCTAAGAAGCTGAATCTTAATTAAGAGACATGCATTTTAATTTTCTTAAATATATTTCTTTCTTTGAATAGGAAAGAGAAGACAGGTCCATTCTGACAACTGCCAAAAAGGGCTTGGACTGACAACTGGTGTTATTGGTGTATTTAAAATGTGCCACACCATAACCAGTTGCAATATTAATGTGACGTATACAGCAATGCATCAATAATAATAATAATAATTATAATCTAGTAAAATAATATATTTTATTTTGAATTCAGTCACTATTCTCTCAACTATTTTCTATGTAAAGATCTAGTCGAGTAATGTCTATCTGATCAGAGAATGAAATCACTCTGTGTTTGTTGTTATCCTAGCATCTCCTTGCTTTGTTGGCTTAGCTGGGCCGACCATGCATGCTTATAGTTCATATTCCTGCATTTGAGCGTGCCCCACTGGCTAGCTCACGGCCGCTGCTCCAGTTAGGACTTACTTCAATGACTTCAGGCTCCGGTTGCTTTTCATGGCGTTAGCCAGAGCCTTCGCCCCTCCATCCCCACAGTGTTCCCACGTAGACTGAAATAGTGGCAAATGTGCTATCATTAGGTAACACATCAATAATTGTTGTATATAAATGACAAATAAGTGTGTTGTAAACCTGGCAGCATCAACAATCAAAGTCAAATACAAGAGGTTGTAAAGATTAGAGACAGAAGTGAACAATTAAATACAGAGGAGGATAATTATTGAACCAGATCTAATCTTTCCTTCAATTTCTGAGAATTATTTTTAGTCTGCAATTTAACCCTCCTGATATGATGTCAATTTGACCCGGCAGTGAAAGTGGAGGCTATAAGGGGTTTCACCCCATTTCACACACACACACACACACACACACACACACACACACACACACACACACACACACACACACACACACACACACACACACACACACACACACACACACACACACACACACACACACACACACACACATGCACATACAGAGATACACAAATACACACACATACCATATTTCATCCCAATCTAACACACACACTCACTCTCTTTCTCACTACTCCACCTGTGCGAGAAATACAGGTACTATTATGACTTTGACGGGAACCTTTTATTTTCCCGCTGGAAAACTCCGGCCACACTTAGCAGGTCAGGGGCGAAACATACAAAAGGGTTGCTTGGGGGTCCTACCAACATTACACTCTGCAGGTACATACAATACAGCAGCTTACTGTAAAACAACATGAGCAACAGAAACAAAAGGATGACAGCCCTGGAGGCTCTGGAACACATCCTTGATCACGACAGTGAAATAGAGGAGGATGTGTCTGAAGGATGTGTCTGAAGATGAAGACCATCTTGAGGTCAATTCAGATTATGATGATACTGATTATGAACCATCAGATGAGGAAATTGATATTCCTATTCCTCCAAGCAAGTCAATCATGCCAAAAACTGGTGAAATACAGTGGTCATCCTCACCCAATATACTTCAGTCAAGACTGTCTGCCGAAAACATTCTAAAGACAGTGCCAGGCCCCACCAGGATGGCAGTGACTCAAAAAAACCAGATCTGAGCATCAAGACGAGCACAACATGTGCGATATATGCAAAATGTATTGGCACAAAGCACACCGTGACGACTTGTCACTTGTGTGCTGTGTAGACACACACACACACACACACACACACACACACACACACACACACACACACACACACACACACACACACACACACACACACACACACACACACACACACACACACACACACACACACACACACACACACATATACACACCTCGTTCCATTGTGCTCATCTCCTGTTTATTTTTGTAAATTTCTGTTTCTTAACACTATAAATAAACATAAATAGAGTTTACTTTCAATACAAATCCTTATGACTCATTTGGCTTGATTTTAAGTGAGCGGGTCAATATGACCCTGAACAGAAGAGGTGTCTCATCTCTATTTATCTCCATCACCCATTGAAAAAAAGAAAGTTATGGTAGACTAATGCAATTTCTATCTAGGTTTATCCAATGTACCTAAAAAAAATTTTGAACATGTATTTTTCATGAAAACGAGTGAGTTATCCTGATGGAACTATGATATGTGATGGGTGAATAACACCATTCCTCTAAATACTGATTGAACTATTAGTAATGGTGTTGTTGATGAGGTACAAACTATGTTTATTAGGATTTTTTGGTTTCTGACAACTTTTGGATGATTAAACATGAACCGGGTCACATTGACCCGACAAACATCATTGCTGTTCCTGACAACATAACAGGAGGGTTAAAAATGGGTTGTTCACCAAGACTGGGAAATTGACAATATAACATTGAGCTGCCTTGTGTTTGTTACATAACCGGAAGTTCACAGAGAGCTTAGCACCCAACGCTCATTCTGGCGTAGGTGTTGTTCTGCAGCCTTCAGTTCACGATGTGTTATTTTATTTTTGCAAACCTTAAACATTATACTTTCTGATACTACTTTTCCGTCTATATCTTAATCTGTTCTTTTTTGTTGTCTCATGGGGTTCATTTGTTTCTGCTGTCTTTTTTGGGGGCCACATTGTTTGTGTTATTACATACAGACTGAGATGCATTTTGATTACATTTTAGTTTTACATAAAGACTGAAAGAAACCCTTTATGAGAAAATACTTTGTCAGAGACTGACTATGGTTAAAAGTGTAGAAAGCGTTGTGGATAAATTACTCAGAAAAGTCTGTTTTTGTTAATCCAGAACATTAAAAACCTGTTAACTCAATTTACTTTGTCAGACTGATTCATAAATCAACAATTCCATATGACAATAAAACAGTTGCCCACTTCCTACAGTGATACAATATGAATTGGAAATCAAATAAAGAACAGAATGTAAAGGATAAAAATCATTGGTTGGTTCTGGTTAACTGATTGACAGTCAATCAAGAAATTCACTGAGAATCAATAACTGACAGGAAGAGGATTAGAAATTCCACTGAGAAGCAAGATTGAGCTTTGCCTGTTTTAAATTAGTTGCTTAGTACTGAATGTGACTGAATGTCAAATAACAAAGGAACAGTTTGACACAAGAGAGAACGTTGACTCACTCTAATGTTTGCAGGGTTTGGTTAGTCATCAGGGCCTCTGCCATTGCAATTGCTCCACTTGTGCTTGCGGAGACTCCCTGTAGACTAAAGAGATGCAAAACAGTGAACACATGGGAAAGAAATAGAAAAGAACAAATTGTCACACAATAGGAACTTTTTTTCATTTAACTAATCATTGTATACAGCTGTAATGCCAACCATAATGTATGCAGGGACGCGTTGGTTTTCAGGGCTTCGGCAAGAAAAATGACACCTTCATTTCCGATAGCATTCTCCTGTAGACTGCAGTAAAGATGGAGACACAAACACAGACGGTGAAAACTGTCAATATTACAAACCTGTGACTCAAATCCCACATGACCCTTTAGTGGCTGATAAGACCACGATCAGTTGATATAATACGGTTGCTAATCACTTGCTCAGAGTGATGTGAGAGATACATTTGATTACAGAAAAGAAGATTGTGTGAAAAGGAGGTGATTGGAAATGATGGGGTAAAGATGCTGAGGTCTGAAGTGTCGGCCTTACTCCAAGAGCTGCATTGTGACATTGGAGAGGAGTGCATGGGCCAGAGCTTTAGTGGCAGAAGACTTGATGAAATTCCACTGAAGACTGTAAAAAAAAGAGGTACACAAGGACAATAAATGCATTAACGAAACATTGCACACAAGGAGTATTGTATGCTGTGATCGTGTGCTTGAGATGTACTGGTTTTTAATCCTGCATTAATTGATTTTCAGACTACTTGGTGGCGGCATAACAAGCTGTAAACAACCAAACATATTCTTACCTTATAAATTTAATAAGGTGAGGGAATTAGCAAAAATGGTCTTATTAACATATTGAGCAGCAAATAGTATTAAAAAAGGGAATTTCTAACCAATCTTAACAGTTATTTTGCATTGCAATAAATATATTTTCCTATTGTTATATATTCTGATGTTGCTGAAACAATATAAAAAGTAATTATACGTTACTAACTTAACTTTCTGCATTGAGAAGTTTTAGTAATCTTGAATCAAGGTGATGTTGATGTTATAGTGGCTCATTCAGTCTATTCTTGTACCATCATCTTGTCGCTTTGGAAGATTTTCAAAGCAAATGTAGCTGGTGATGCTTGAGCTACTCGCAGGCTCAGCTGTGTCTATGTGCATGCTTGTTGAGTTTGTATTTAAAAGCCTCACTTACTGCAGAGAGGTGATGCCGCGATTAAACTTGATTGCGCCGGCTATAGCTTGAACCCCTTCATCATGCAACAGGTTAGCTGTGAGACTGAGATACAAACACACACACACACACACACACACACACACACACACACACACACACACACACACACACACACACACACACACACACACACACACACACACACACACACACACACACATACACATACATGACAATAAACAGTAGGAAAACAATCACACAATCACCAAAACAAGTAAGGTCTGATAGAAGAGTCAAAATTCGGTATGATTTCGCAACATGTTGGTGTTCAAGCAGATAAAACACATGGCTGTGAATATTCCTCTTAATTGAATTTAGTAACTTGGGCAATAATATAAATTCTCATAAAAATTAAGGAGTTGATTAATGCAGTTCAGTTGTGAAAATCACCATTCTTAAAATAACCACAGTGTTCATTCCGTAATCTCAAGGGATTTTCAAGTTTCCCGTCAAACAATAGCCCAAAGTGGCATACCACAGTATGGGGGAATGACATTTTCTGCTTTACTCTACACAATGCTTTTCATGAGGTGTCACTCACTCGAGGTCCTTTAGAGAGTTGTTCTCATGGAGGGCGTGGGCCATGTTCTTTGCTCCCTCCACCCCAATGGAGTTCTCCCTTAAACTGACGGATAGAAACGTACATAAAAGGAAAATAAGTGACATTTTTTCTTAACAATCTTACTATTTGCTTTTTTTGAGAGTTTTTGAGTGAAAAGGACATTGAATATGAAGCTACAGCCAACAACTGCTTCACAAAATCCCACCTTTAAAGCTCTGAAAGGTATGAAAACCTTGTCAACGTCTATTATAACGCACAAAACTATAAGATAAGGATGGCAATAATAAGATATATAACATTGTTGTTTATAACAATTGCCGCTAAACCCAGATGTCACGTCAATCCTCTATTTACCGGGCACAAATTAGTTTTTCCTCAGATGGCGATCAGAGGCGGATGCCCACGCCTATCCGTTTCCCAAACTGTCAATCTACTACTTAAAAGAGCGATCAATCTAATAAGGTTAGCAGGTCAAGAAAATGTCAGATGGTACTTTTCATAAACTGATCAGAGGTGTCTTAACTTAGCCAAAGTTATATACTTACTTCAAGGAGACAAGGCCACGGTTCAGCCTGAGTGCTTTGGTTAAGGCTGTCATCCCTCTGTTGCTGATTGAGTTACTCTGAAGTCTGCCAAAAGAAAGGTTAAACACATCTGTAGTAAATCACTCGCAAGACAAACTGTGTCATTGATGAACAGTATGTGGACAAAAGTGTAAAAGACCCATAATGTCAAAATGCATTAGCAGTAGACTTTTGAATAGTTAGTAAGGATAATGCTAAGATTGCACTCCTGTGGACAAAGTACTGACTGAAGTGAGAGCAGAGTGTGGTTGACAGTCAGAGCCTCTGCCAGAGCGATTGTCCCTCTGTCTCCAAGCTGGTTACTACAAAGACTGCAGGTGAGAACAGAAATAGACTGGACACATTAAGAAAAAGTTAAATCATTAATCTTCACGATCAGTATGTGACCCAACTACTGGATCTGTAATACAGTATCAATTTTCAAATTTAAGATTACATCAGCTTTGTGAGAGTCCGGTTCGTCTTCAGTGCCTCTGCAATCCTTTTGGCTCCTCCTGCTCCAATTGTATTCTTCCGTAGGCTGAATCATTACATGAATGTCAAAAAAATTAATAAATACTCTTCATTGTTAGCATGAACACACACACACACACACACACAGACACACACACGCACACACACACACACACACACACACACACACACACACACACACACACACACACACACACACACACACACACACACACACACACACACACATGCAACAACCACAAGGGAAAGGCAGGCATTACTCACTTCAGAGACACCAGTTTGCGGTTGCAGTGCAGTACTTCTGCAAGGGCATGAGCACCTTCTTCCTCAATTGCATTGTTCTGGAAGCTGAGGATCCATTAGACCAAATCAAAGTGTGACACTGACCCCTTGTATGATAATTGTTTGTATGAACTAAAATCATTGGCAAATTTACTCACTTGATTGATACCAGGACTTGGTTCATTTTCAGAGCCTCTGCCAGGAACTTTGTACCTTTAGAGCCGATGTTGTTGTTCCTGAGACTAAATAAATATATATATATTAAAAAATAAATAGCTGGTTAGAATATATAAAGAATCATGATATAAATACTATGTAGCAATGTATATTTGGAAGACAAAGAATTGAGTATTTCTGGGACTTTGAGACAAGCACAATTTTTTTTTAAGCTATAGTAAATGAGAAGGAAATGTTATCTAAAGACATGTGCAAGAGGAGTGCACCAGTTTCCTCTTTCATTTTATTCAGTTCTAATTAGTCAAAGGTCAAAGGCATCTTACTTGAGAGACGTTAGCGTCCGGTTCACCAAAAGGGCTCGACTTAGGGCTTTGGCACCTTTGTTGCTGATGGCATTCTCTGCCAAACTGAGGGAGTAAATAAAAGAGGTCCCCATCACATATACACACATGTACAAAATATTAGTGTCAATCACATGAATCATCACCAACGCAGCAATCGTACAACAATGTGATTGTTATTGAGTGTCTTCTTGTTAAAAACAAGACTGACATTATATCCTAATTTAAACGTGTTGTCATCATGTGAGGAACCAGGTAAGTTCAGGGTACAGTGGTTAAGAGCTATTAGACTGTTAAATGTTCTTAATATGATGTTATGAAAGTGTGATCTCACCTCATCTTCTGGATATGGCAGTCTTTGGCGCTCAGGAGGCTTCCCAGCAACTCCATGACATCATCTTTGAAGTGATTATTCTCTAACCTGTGGAGTAAATAAGGATGAAGTTTCAACTGTCAAGCTTTCGTATGAGTTTTGGTTTACAGGTAGATGGTGTTTCGGGAGCTGACCTGAGATAGCTGCAGTACAGCAGCTGTGGGAGCAAACATTTCACTGTTGCGTAGTTCAGAGAGCCTGTTAGGTTGGTCTGTTCACTGCACTCTGGAGACACATGCAGAAGGTAACCCAGCACAACACATTGAGCCCGTGTTAGCTTCCCTGATAGGTTGCCCAGCTGTAAATCTTCCTCTACACTCCGCAACAGCTCCGTGTGTTGCAGCTCGTGTAAACAATAAGCCAAGTTGACTGACCGCAGGGACACCACCGCTCCTCCGCTGACCAGGAGGCTTTGTAGGAACCCTGCTGCCCATGCCTTCTGATTTCCATCATCTTTGCCGAGGGCCAGAAGCCCAGCGAGAGGTTTCAGTGCCACTGGGCACAGCAGGCCTGTCAGGAAGCGCACAAATACATCCAAGTGGCCGTCCTCAGCTTGTTGCGAGTGCTGAAAGGCACTTCTAAAGTGGTTCTGGAAACCAATCTTGGGCCAAGACATGGTGCTCTCTGAAAATAAGTCAAAGATGGCCCGTTTGGAGGAGATGTGGTAAAAAGTAGCTGCAAGAAACTCCTGCAGAGTCAAATGAGTGAACCGGTATGTTGTGTATATGGCCAACTCCTCCCGAACAAGAACTCCAGTGCCAAGACTGCACTGGCTTAACAGGAGATCTATTCCATAGGCCCTGAGGTCCTGCTCGCTGAACGTGTACTTGTGTTTGAGGAGCCCATAAAACGCCAGTCGTCCAAGGTTCCCCAACAGTTTACGATTGCTCCCATGGAGCTGCTCCATTTTTACAGGCTCCCTTCCTCTTGGTTCACCTACTTCTGCCTTCATGGAACAAAAGTGAGCGTACAGCTCAGTACAAGTCTTTGGAAGGCTCTCTTGTGTTTCACTCTGCATGATGTACACTAGAGTATCAGCTACGATCCAACAAATGCATGGTATGTAGCACATCACCATGAGGATCTTATGGGCCTCCAAGTGCGCCCATATTTTACTGGCAAAGTCCTTCTCAGAGAAGTGGTGGTTTAGGAAGAGCTGGATGTCTTGCGGGCTGAATCCTGGTATCTCAGTCACCCTGTCTACCAATCCTCCAGGGATGAGTGAGGCCACTCCTGGTCTGCAGGTCACCCACACGGCCACGTCAGGGAGCAGATTACCCCGGATGATGTTAGTAACAAGGTCATCAATGGACACTTCTTTCTTTGGATCGCTGCAAGGAGCTGCATCAGAGAAATTTAAAGAGCAGCGGAATTCGTCCAAACCATCAAGTATTAGCAGTGTGCGGCAGGAGCTGCTCAGGACCACACTGGGGTCTGTTAAATGAGGAAAAGCCATTTTTACCAGCTTCTCAGCAGAGACTTTGTCCAGTGAGTTCAGCTCACAAAAAGTGAAAGGCAAGACAAAGCTCACGTCTGTGCAGATGGCCCCTTGGCTCCACTGTCTAATGAAGTGTCGGACCCAGGTTGTCTTACCGATACCAGCCACCCCGACTGTGAGGGAGACCCGGGGAGGTAAACTCACCCGTGTAAGGGGCTCCAAGAGTTTGGTCAGTCCTAGCTGTCTGAGATGATTTCTTTTCCTGCCTCGAGTCACCCCCACCTGCATTAAGTCATGTTCCTTTTGCTGGATATCGGAAAGTCCATCAACCAGGAGTAAGGTTCTTGAGGAGATGTTCAGTTTGGGGCAACTGACTGAATCTCTGTCTCTGTACTGTTCATATCGTCGTAACAGCCCCTCTTTGTGCTCCTTCACCATGGAATCTGCAGAAAAGGAAATGGCTCAGATTATTTATTTTTTGATTACCAAGTTGTTGGATCGAAGAAAAGGGATTGTATTCATATAGCGTTTTCCATCCCAAGGGTGGGGCGAAGTCATTTCCAATTTTACGCAAACACATTCAAACACAGGACTCATCATATTGGGGCTAAAAGGCTGTCAAGATGATTCATGTATCAAACCACTGACTATGACTGGATGATCTTCACCTTTTAAAAGAAATACCAACACAGAGAGAAAATCCCATTTAAGCCCCTTACCGTGCTTGAGGATGAGCTGAGCCACCTGAGAATCTGAGCTCTCTATGAAGCCCTGCAGAGCATCCAAACTTTGAGTGTCCTTGGCAGTGACAATAGATGTGAGCATGTTAACCTGGTCCTGCAGCCGAGTTGCTTCCTTGATCTTGGTCACCTCGGCTGAACTCACCACATCCACCTTTCTCAGGTGGGCTAACATCGCCTCCAGGAAGGAGCTCGTAATGAAGCGTTGCAGCTGATCTTGGTGCTTTTGGATCCAGTCAAGATCTAAAACAAAAACAGAGCGCAGATAAAAACCTGTAAGAAATGATTACTGAGATGTTCTAGTGATAATTAACAATGACAATTTCTGGAGCAAGAACAACCCTTTCTGATGTAAAGTAGGAAAAGAGGAGCAGGTTTTCCTCTCTTCTTTTTTATCTTTTTGTGAGACTTCGTTGATTCATCCTTGGTCTAAAACAAGCTTCTATTAAAGTCTGAGGGTTAAAGCTTGAACATTCTGATTCATATTCCAATTAGTATTCAAAGTTATGTATGTTTTTGAATTTGTATCTTGCTTTAATTTTAAATAACAGTGTATTCCTCTTTTTCTTTCTTAATCTTGACTATGAATTTTGTATGTATGGTCAGTTCCATCCTCTTCTTTTGATGACTTGTTCCATAAAAACAATTTTTATGTTGATCATCTCACAACATACAAAAAAAAAGTCACCTTCAAAACCATAATCATTTCAAGTGATGTAAAAAAACACTATGTGATGAAGTTGAGTCAAGTCAATTTTATTTATATAACTGCAAACTTACTCAAGGCACACAATTTTTTCCATTTTCCAAGTCAATTTAATAACCGGTTGACAGCTTAATTAAACACTCCACTTTAACCTTTCTGAAGCAATTATCATCAGTGCTTGTGAAACAAAGGTTAACAGCATTATCCAAAGAAAAATGTGAGTACATCACACCACCACGCAGCCTTTCCAAGCTTCATTAAACAATACAAATGTACACATCACAAATTCTGTTTCAATATGTCTTCAAAAACACCCAGGTGGCATGTAAAAATATACGAAGTAAGATATTTTGGAGAGAATAGAAAACACTGCGGAAAATGATGGTTCCTCAGACTGGTCGTTGTTCATTCCCACTTATAATCCCACTGACATCAAAAACTGAGTCTTGAATTCAAAAGTTGTACAAACCTGAGACATGAGTATCTGCCAGGAACATTTGTTTTGTCAAATGTTTCATAAATTACCTTAAAATCTCCTTGGAATATTCAGCAAAGCAAGTCAACCCATCCTCTCTGGTATAGATTAAAAATTAAAAAGCACTCTTTGCAAACTCAAAAATGTTCAGGTTAGGCTTGGTTAGTGTTTCCAAAAGAACCTTACAGGTAGTTTTGGCATTTTTTGGTTAGTAATTCTTGAGAACGATCAAAGTCATTTTTTTTTGGCACCACAAAATAATCCTCCTCCTTCTGATGATAGAAACAAAGTCACCGTTTTAAAAAAGAAAGACTAAATGACTATCTTGAAACCAGGGGTCGCTCCTTCTCTTTCTGGGAAAGAGTGATCCTCTTTTTTTGGTTGAAAAAACTTTTGGAAGACTTCAATGCAAACTTCAACCATGAAAGACAAATTATCCTTCCATCAGATTTCATTAATCACAGCTCAAGTTGCTCTACAGATAAGAATATAATCTCACCTCTGTGGTTTAATATCCATGATAAGAGCAGCAGAATGTGAATATGAATGATAATAATAATATGTTGGCAACATGGATGATAACTGAAGATTTATTCATTATCATAATCAAGATGAATCTTCAGTATTACAGAACTGGAGATCATTTTTGTAGCTCTGATGTAAATTAAAGAATGTGGTACTTGTCTTTTAACCTGATGTTTGTACTTTCTTTTTAATGATGGTGTTATAATTACTGATATAATTCCATACGGCGACTATTTGACGGCTACTGACTGTCTTCAATTTACTGTACTTACCCTCTAGAGTCAGAACTGGTTGCTGTTACAGTTCTTTTTTCTGTTGCATCTTTTTAACACTTTAACACGTCTCTGTGTATATTTTTAAATACCTTTCACACTGCTGATATGAACCACTTCAAAGCAAACAGTACATGGTGAACCTGTTCAGGAGACTCTTACCCTCTGTTTCTGCTTGTGAAGAGAGAGAGCAGGTTGTAGACTGAAGATCCACGTAGCAGTCGTCCTGCCACGTGATGCGTTTGCTTCGATCCAGGAGAGAATCGTAATGTGCCTTCCTCTCCATCGGAAAGTTTGATAATTTCTGTCCTCAGACGTTCCTGTTTGTCTATTCCAATACAAAACAACATTACTTACACAATGTGAAACTATCATAAACTAACAAACAAACTAATTTGTTCTAAAGCTTTCACTGATAATGTTTAGATCTATTTTGAATTTAAGACACATTTGATAAACTGATTGCTATATACACTGAGACTATATCTTAATTTACAAGATGTATCTTAACCCTATGGACCCTAAAACCTGAAAAGCATTTTTTCTTTTAACTATCACCAAAAATGTACCATTTATCATAGCCAGAAGCTGTAAAAACAGACATTATGTTTGGATTTTCAACTTTTAGATGGTTCTTGCACATATGTTCATATAATTCTGATATTTCATCAAAAGCTATTTATTCTACATGTCTCATTTAGCATATAATTCTGATATTTCATCAAAAACTATTTATTCTACATGTCTCATTTAAATTTAGCTCCAAATACATTGTTTGCACTAATCAGATCATGTAAAAAACATTTAATTCTGCACGCCTCAGCCCAACTGGAAAGCTATGATTGACTGGCCTGAGACCATCTACTGTATCTTTCCTCATATTTATTTTGCATCTTTTGCAAAGCACATTGTATCGAATCTATATATATGAAATGGCCACATAAATAAGGTTTAGTAGTTTAATTCAAATCACAAGATGTACTGAAAGTACTGCAAACATAAATTAAATTTATGCTTGAGGTATTACTGAGACAAAACGGGAAATGGCATATGACTTCCTGTGTGGTTTGTTGCTCATCACGTCACTTCTCACAAAGGAAGCTGATTCAAAAACTCAGACATACTCGACAAAGCGTGCTAGCTTCCGTTGTTAAGTTTACTGATATACTTAATAGCCTAAACCACTTAAACTTATACTACTGCTACTGTAGAAATGTGTTGGGGAGAGTGTTGTCCAGTAACTACAGAAACATTAATAACAATTACAACAATACTCATCATCAGCTACAATGAAAAACAGGTGGCAGTGGGCTATCATTTGCATGATGCACGTACAGCAGCAATACTCACTCAAAAAAGCCATCCAAGTCAGTTAATAAATTAAACATGTCATTGAGGTGCCAGTTATCAGATGTTTTGAAGCTTGCGGTAAAGTGAGTAGAAGTCATGAACATCTTATATATTCCACTTCCATTGGCCTGGAAAATTGGCAGTTATGGCTGGAGTCAGATTAACAATCCTTCTGTAGCTGTGAAGGTGAAAAATGTACAGTGCAATGTGCAGTACACAAAGCTCTGATAACTCACCTTGGGCTTGTTGAAGTTGTCTGAATGTGTCAAAGGATGTAAAACGCTGCCCACACAGATGTTTTATGCGGTAACGCCATACTTCTCACAACAGCAGGTGTAGAACTAGTGTGAACTGGAGGAATATCAACGGAGTGCAACCTAATGGAGAACTAGCGAGCTAATTAAACGGGTCACAATACACAGCAGCTGTCATAGCACAAGTCAGCGCTGTAGCTGTAGAAACTGTTTCATGCTGCAGCTCCTTCCTGTCTATCTGCCTTCCTGTGTTGTGGTTAGCAGGTTGAACAGTGAGAAGAAAAAAACATACTTGTGTATGGCACGCAAGGCCTGGATGTTTCACCATGTTTCAGCGTCCTCTATTAGACAGATGCTCGACTGTGCAGTTTGTGAACCACAAATGAGAGCTGAGATGAGACATGATTACTGGTGTAAAACATTGCCAGAGGGACGGATAAAGAGCTTCAGGTTTCAAATGCATCAGAAAGTACGAGTGCACACATGTGATAAACAATGTGGCTGGTTTGAAAATTGTAAAGAGCAAAGTTAAGATTCTCTACATTGATGTGGACAGGACGTACACATCTCAAGCATATTATACATAATTATGAAGGTACTGCAAAGCACAAAGTATATGTACCTGCTCAAATTATACACCACCGCATCCAGATAAATACAAAAGAAGTTTGTTAGTGCATCTGTTCCCAGAGAGCAGCAGGAGATGATTGGCTGGAGATCATTATAATTATGTATTTAAGAACTACGGGACGTAGCAGGCCACAGGACATGTCAAAAAAACAGTGAAACAGCACAAATGCGATTTTTTTTTTTATTTCAAACCTGCTACATGTGCATGAAATTGGAAGGAAAACAGTGGTAAATAAACTCACAGGTAAACACCGGAAAGAAAGCTTTCAAATTGCGACCTGGGGATGCAGGTGATACAAAGTTTTCTTTCCAATGTTTTCTGTGACATTTTCTGCATGTACAAAGGCTTTTTAGTCCCCAAAAAGATTTATAAGTTTCTGGTCCCCTTCCAGTTGTGTTAGATTTGAACTTTGTTGCTCTGGATCTCATTCTTTTCCACTTCGTATGATTGTTGTAAGTGCATATAAACAAGTGCTCTGAGCAGACGTGTTACACATTGTCTTCAGTCCTGTATAGCTTCTTCAGTGCGAACATATCTCACATATTATTCAAGAGCACATTTGCATGTCAATATATTACATAGGGTGTAATCTTGTGGTGCAATTTCCTCCTTCTGCTTTTTGATTACATTTTTTTGTTTATTTGACGCAAAACCTAGAGATATAGAAGTTTACATTATAAGACATTGTATGAACATTAATTGACACATGGTGGGGGAGTCCTTAATCTACATGACTTTGCTGGTTTTAAATGTAGTTTTTCCTTCTTTTTTTTTTAAGTAGCAGAACTCATATGAAAGCAGCAGTGTTGCTGTTGAATAAATTTGATTGCATTGGGTACCTTTTGCTTGACAATTATAAATGTCAATACTGAGAAATTAGAACTAAGGGAAAATGGTACTGAGGAGAAAGGTTTCCTCACAAAGACAATTAAAGCAAACCAATTACAATTCTGTGCACTACAGCAGTTGAGAAAGGCCTCTTAACAAGGTAAGCGGCACTTCAACTATATTGAAAATGGAGCATACGAAGGCTTACACATTATTTTATGGCACTTTGTATTGGCAATTTGGAATGAATCTAACTTAACCAATCAAAATATTTCATGTTTTGCTCTGAAACCAACTAGTTTCTGTATTTCCACAATAAGTTATCTTTTCAGATTGGCGATAACTGTTCCCCCCCTGAGAATAACAACATATCCATATTATTTACACTTATGGCTGCAGCAGACATGGCTGTAGTTTCCCCCAAATAAATGAGGAATCAGCTGATCAAATAATAGAAGTACAAAGGCACAGCAGAGTTTCTGAGCCACTTAAAAAAAACACAAATGAAAACAAATTCTAAAAAACAAATACTTTTCATTCAAGAAATTGCTCTCTCACATTCCTTTTTCTTATTTACGATCAAGAAAATGTAAACAGTTTGCTTTAAGCATACAAAAGTGGTTACAGACACTCATCACAAGTTAGCTAAAGACATTCACATTTAAAAGACAATCAAGCCCTCTGAGAGACTAGAGTCTAAAGGACTTTTACAGCATGTAGCAGGAAAACAAAGCAGGAAGTCGATCGTTTTGAAGACTAAATGTGAGCTTGACGAATATTATCGTGGTTATAAAGTTGGTTGTTAAAACGCCATACCAGCTGAGAATGTGATGGTCATTTAGTTGATAGAGATTCCTGCATAGCATGGTTGTTTTTGATTTAAAATACTTTTTCCACAGTAAAACAAACAAGTCAAGAAAAATGACCATTTAGAACTCAAGTATTTAAAAAAAAAAAATCCTCCCTTTTATCTTCCTTTTCCTTTCAAAGTAGTAACCAGCACTGTTCACAGGCAAAGGTTGTACATCCACCTTTAGAAAAATATGTTATCTTTTTAAAATTCATGGGTTGCCTCATTTTTTGTCACCAGTGCCATGAAATATAACACGCCTCACACACCGGATCCAACCACGCTGTTAACAGACAAGAACGAGTCAATTCTTCAGGGATCTTCCAAAGACACACAGAAGGACACTTGTGTAGGCACTTGTTTCAAAAAGGCCGCACAATCAGTTACGCACAGGTCAAATGAACGTCTGATTACCCCCCGCTCTCTCTGCTGAAGGCCTCCCACGCACACGAGCACTTCCATGTGCCTGGATTATAGATCAGTCAGTCCCTCTGCATGTTCACTCAGCTCCATGGTGTAATAGTCCAGAGGGCGCCTGAGAGTAGAGACAACAAAATTCAACAAACGCACATGCACAATCGAGCATCAACCCTTTCAGAGTCACTACTACAATACTAGTTTCAATTCACTCAAAGTACTTCAGAAGTTTCTTGGTTTAACTTCTGATGTCCCCCACTCTACTGCTACTCTGCTTCCACTACTTCAGTCTGTGAATCCCAGAATGACCCTCAACCGTAAATACAGAAAATTATCGTTTGTGTATTTTATTTACCAATTTTTGAGTTACAAACACAGGTGAACAGTGCAATAAGGATAAGCATCAATGGGCTTTTCCGGCCAAGAAAAAAAAATGGGCCGGTTGAGAAATCTGTATTTCAACCATTAACTCCCTCTATGACCTGGACCATATGTCCTATGGTAGCGTAAAATGTAAAGACAAATAGTCTTTGCTCTTTAATTCTGAACTACAGTCTGACACCAAAACCTGACATTTAAAATACTAAAGTACTATTCTACACGACTGAATATGACCCAGAAATATGGATTAAAGCCACACAGAAAAAAACAGATTTTTATTACCTCAATTTCATAGTGATACTACGTGTTTTCTTTAAATATCAAGCAACAACAAGGAGGCACTTAGCTTAGCTTAGCATAAAGCCTGGAAACAGGTAGCATGGCTCCGTCAAATTGTAAACAAATCTGCCTACCAGCAACTCTAAAGCTCATTAATTAACAGGTTATAAGCTGATATAGGTGTTTTTTAAACTTTGGACTGACTAGATGTTTCCTCCCGCTTTCAGTCTTTATGCTACGCTAAAATAATCCTCTGTTTGCTGTAGTTTCATTTTTACCGAAACCGTACACACATGAGAGTGGTATCAATCTTAAAGAAACACATCTTCAGATAAATGAGCATTATAGACTCTCAATTACAGACACTTATTTTCAAATATCCTATTCTCTCTCAATCACTGGGTAATCGAAAGAAGCGTCACAAGTCAAAAGATTAAACAAATGTTAATGATCTGGCTTTGTGATGATTTCCAGCAAACTAGCAAATAATATAGAAATGAAATGCCGTTGACATGATGTAATGAGGCAGATAGAAATATCTGTGATCAGTATGCACATCCAGCAGACCAGAGAGAGACGAGGAGGATAAAACAAAGAGGAGTTCTCACCTCCTCCTGTAGAAAAATGTGAACAGAGCAGCTCCTAGTCCTAGCAGCAGGAGCGCCGCTACTATGAGCCCTATCTGTAAGCCCAGGGCAGACGCTAGGAGAAAGTCACATAAAAACTCAGTTACACCTTCTGAACAAGTTAATACATTTAAACACAACATGGGGATACAAACATCCTGATGAAACTTTAATAAAGCAGCAACAGATTTAGTTTCCTTCAGATTCTACAAGCCCATGGATGGCTTAACACAAAGAAAAATGAGTCGTCTTTGCAAAGTCGACCTGACGGGATGCAGTCCATGCTACAGATCATTTCAGCAGAGTTATTTTTTTTACAACCTGCAGTTTCTTCTCTACATGGCGCCAGAGTAAGACTGCTGCAGCTACTTTGATAATCTCCAATGATCATAATGATGACCATGCTGGGTCTGGAGAATCTTACTTACCACAATTCAATCCTTTATTTTTATACCACGACAACATATCTAAACACTGATTTCATTATATATGACTCACCACCAAGGATTGGCTGCCATGTTTGGTTTTAGTCAACAATTAGCTTCTGTTTTCTTTTAGAAGTGATGATGAACCAGCTGTGACACATAGCATCTTAAGCATAAACCACCTGTAGGCTCTGTTGTGCTGGCGTTTAGTCGGTGCTAACCTGAGCTTGTGTATCGGTCTGTGGTTGGAGCAGAGCAGACGTCTCCCTGTGCAGATACGGGCTTCATGTGTGATGTCTGGATGATGAGGGCCTTCTGATGGTCCGACAGAGCCTGGATGTTCCCCCACACTCTGAGCCACCCAGACACGCAGGAAAAGTTGGCTCCTTGATAACGGACAGGCACATTTTTCATTATCTACACATGAAAGTGTTAAGGACATGGTTTAGCTTGGTAGATTGTGTAAATTGGAAACAGGATGGGCTAGCACAATTTATGACAGTTACTTAGTGTACATGAGTCATGCAGGATGTGTTAATGACAAGGAAATAGTCCCACCTGAGCCTGTCCGTCCCTAAATAACATCCTTCTGTGAGAATTACTTGCCACACTTACACTCTTAGAATCTATGGACTCTACAATCCAAAATAGCAGTTCAATTATCCCTACTTTACAACTCCATGGTAACAGCAACATTTAGTTTGCCCGCAGAGTGTCAGCGATCTATAATGTTTTCTTTCTATTCACTGAACGGACAAATCATTTCTTTTATAAAAAAATCTGCTATATATAAGACAATTTGTGTGTCTCACCTTGGAGATACAAAGCAGAGATGCCACAGTGACACCTCTGCTCCAGGTAGTCAGCCACCTCCGCGACCCTCTTCCCCTGGATCAGACCACTACAGCCTGGGAAACACAGGGAAGAGGATGTATGATTTAATAAAAGGCAAATTTACTGTGACCATTTGAGAAAAAAAATACATTTCTTACAGACAAAAAAAGTTTTACATTCATTCCCACATTAAGGGTTTATCTTCATTGCTGTACATTTATTTTCTTGTTGTTGTCGATCCCCAGCTGGGATCGAACGAGGGACGCCTCAGTAACATGGTACGCATCTCAACAACAGGGCACCAGGACGTACCGCATTGCTGTATTTATGTATCAAAGTTGTGTGTGCAATGTTTGTATGCAATTCAGGTATATTTATGTGTAAAAAATAAAAAAAATGGCCTCAATTAGCTTTACAATATGTGCAACATGACATCATCTATTCTTAGATCATATTTTATTCTCTTTCACATTTTGTACAATTCAATGTAAGTTAAAGTTATGATGCCCTCACCTCCTGACTGCTCCTGCGAGTCACTGGACAGGGGTCCGAGGCAAAGATCAATGTTACTTGAGAAGGCGGAGCTCGGACAGAGGTTGGTGCTGTGAGGTGTGGGGGAGGAGCTTGTCCAGGAGGAGGGGCTCCTCACCTCACAGCATGAACAGCGGCTAAGTGAAACAGGACCGTCTTCCACTGACCTGCACATAAAATACATGAGTATGAGTATGAATACAAACATATACATACAGCTGTAATAGGGATGATAAAGTCACAAAACAAAGTCGACCTAGGATGACATAAAGCAAAAAATATTTTAAAGGTAATTATATATTTTGCAACACTTACATAGAACCTTTTTAAATACACAAAAATGCTTACCACTTAAATGCACTATGGTATATTTAAACTTTGTATGAATGCATCATTTTGGAGCCTCTATGAAGGTTTCAAGGTTAGTCTGGTCCTCATTAATCCTAATTGTGGTGATCCTGGATAATCAGTCTCATGTACCTAGTTGTAACGTTGGCCTGGATTCACTACATCATCTTATTGTCTTCATAACAACACTGTTTCTTGGCAAAGCCACCTCGTGTTCTCCTGATCTGCAGTGATGGAATATGAATAAAAGCTAACACTAACAAAATCACAGTGAGGAACCCTGAGCTTTCCCCAGGAAATTGGTTACCAGCTGTCTGATTGAACAGTTTACCTCAATCATTTTCCAACTGGAACGAAACTCTAAAGGGGTTTCTCCTTTTTTCCCTGATAGGACTTTCTGCCTATATAATTAGTTAACATGTTCATTCTGGTTTTTCTTAGATCTCAAGAGAAAGGAATAATTTTAGATAGTGAAGTGAATAAATTGAAATGTTTCTAATTTTATTATTTTTGTTTCAACAGTTTGAATTAGTTGCCATGGTAGTCTCCCCTCATTAAAAAAGAACCAGCTGGGATTTAAAAATAAAAAATTAGGCAGGAACCAAAGTCGTTAACCTGCATCTATCCATCCGTTGCCTTAACCATATTAAGATAATTAGATTGAAGGTCTCTACATGACATTTTCAGCAGTCTGGTGGTAGCCTTAAATGGGTTAAAGCCTTCTAGTTAGTGTGAAAGTTCAAACATGTAACAGTTGTCAGTTATTCATTCTGCTGGATTTATTCTGCGCTTACCTGGCAACTGGAATGACTTGGTTCCCTCTGGTGGTGGACAGAGAAGAGAGCAGCAGCTGGTTTTCACTGAAAACCAGTACATCTCTGAGACTGGAGTTTGTCAGAGCAGTGCCAGCTCTACAGACACTGAACAGGTCATAGCACAGGACTACTGCTCCTCGTACCGGCACCACGGAGCCCTCCGGGAAAGTCTGATCTATGCAGGGGATAGAGAAGGTTAAGGAGTGTCGTGAGAATTGTGGGAATTGGTACAAAACAAGAAAAAGAAGAGGGGAAAGGACAGAGAGACTGAGGGTGAGAGTCATTAAGAATGAGGAAGGAAATATTTTGTTTTTCTTAAGTTTTCTTAGTTTTGTCTTCCTAAAATTGGTCTATCCCAGAACAACAATGTCTCCTTATGTCCTCACCTGCTCCAGTGACATTTCCAATTATGTAAAATCCATCCTGGTCAACAGATCCGGTCAAAGGAAGGGCAATGACAGTCCCACTGCGCTCCTGGTCAAACACAGAGAGCACCAGGCCCCGTAGGTCTGTCATGGGGGGGCCCTGCAGCTCCACAAAGGCCCTCTGTTGGCTGTGATTGGTCCAATGGCCAGAAGCCACCTCACTGATGACCACACCCTCGGGGGCTGGAGGGGGGCGGGGGCAGCTGTTCTCCCTCAGAGGTGTGGGTGGAGCCACCTGATTGACAAATTTCAGCAATTTATGATTCTAACAGTTGCAATATATCCAATAAGGACACATCTGCTTCAATATAAATATCTGTGCAATAAGAGAAAAAAACATTTTATTTAGCCAAATATTTAAAGGAAGAGTTCAACATTTTGGGAAATATGCACAGCAACTAACCACGCCCTAAAGCATACCCTGCTTTATGGTCTACTTTACACTAAAAAGGGATTATAATTTACTAAATAAACATAATGTTGTATTGAAAAAGACTTTAAACTAGCGACTGAGACACTAAACTCATGTACACAATGTTTATTCAGGTAATAAATCAAGAGAGAACTAGGGTCATTTTCTTACAGAAACCTTTTGCAACAAGAGGAGTCGCCCCCTGATGGACGGTAGAGAGAATGAAAGTTTAAGGCACTTCAGCCTTGGCTTTACTTTTCAGAGCCGGAGGTTCCTGTCTGGCTGTTACCCTCTGTTGCCAGTCTGTGTGCTGAGCTAAGCTAACCGGCTGTAGCTTCATATTTAGTGTACAGATTTGAGGGTGGTATTGATCTAGTAATTTAACTCTCTGCAATAAATAAAGTTCCCAAAAACAGCAACCTATTTCCTTTAATGACTTATTTTTGTATTCATTAAAAAATAAAGTTTTAATGAGCATTTGTCTTCTTTGTTTTCCACAGTGTTGTGTTTCTACCATTTTGTAAAGTAGTTTCTCTACTGATTGATTTCACCTTCCCCTTGAAACCCTCGCACTTTGTACTTACTGAAAAAGCAGACAGGTCATAGGGGTAAAGGCCTCTACAGCGGCTAAGGGCCTCATCACCAGGCAGAACCTCTGGATCCTCCAGCAGAGGCAGCTGTCCTGGGGTCAGAGCTTTACTCAGCTCCTGGGCCTCTTTGTCTGACCCTCTCTGCCGGTACACCACAGCATCCAGCAGGCCTTTGGTGGGGATCCCCCTTTGTGCGGCTGACGGTGGACCGTACGGATTGCGATAGAGTGCCACAGCATCTGGTCCGTTCTGGATGGTATTAGGAGGCAGGCGGAGTGATGGAGCTGGCACCAACCTGTCACTGCCCAGCAGAAAGTAGCCCTTAGACGTGGTGAAGTGTCCACTCAGGCTGATCTCTCTGTAGGGTTTGTTGTTGTGCGCACTGAACAGTAGTATCCAGATGCCCTGCAGGGAGACCCGGCGTCCTGATGGGTGCCAGAGTTCGATGTACTCGCCATCCTCAGCTGCGCCAGGTGTGTCAGTGTTCAGCTCATTGATCAGGAAGTCACTGTTCCCCCAGGGTGGGAGGTGGGATGGTGAATCTGTACCTCCTGGAATCACTAAAGCATAACAGAAAGCTATCAATGCGCTGCTGTTTGAGGAAGTGTTCTACTTTTCTTAACTTTGATTTTTGTTTGGATTTAAGAAACAACATATAACATGACTAAAGAGCTTTCTAGATGCTGATAGACAACAGTAGATGGTGTATTTTGTTACCGTTGGACAGTATTAGTCTTTGTGCTAAGCTAAGTGGCTGCTGGCTGTAGCTTCATATTTAACATAATGTTATGAGAGTTTTCTCAATAGCAATGCAGATACTTTGTATCCACAGTGATTTGTTGAGATATTGGGATGGGTGCATACACTAAAGCTTCTTAAAAAACTTTTGAAATTTCCATAAGGGATGACTGTTATTTAGAGTCCTGTAGCAAGACATATGAGGAGGAATATAGCAGAATGAGACAACCACATTGAAGTCTGTCTGCTTTGTTTATAATGCATTTGAATATTGAAAAAAGGGACATCAAGAGATTTTAATATTATTTTCTTATCCATTTCATGGTAAGTACAGCTTTAACACAGTACCTACTAGAGGCAACAGATGGCAGTATTGCATAATGATATTGCATACAATAAAAAAAACAAACACACACACACACACACACACACACACACACACACACACACACATATATATATAATTTTTTTTGTGTGTGTGAATATAATAGAAATATAAACTTGATAATTTAAGTAAGTTATGAGTTATAGTATTTTTTAATTATCTTGTTAATATTTATTAGTTATGATAAGATCAAAGACTATGACTGCCCTTTTCTTATATATACTGTAAAGTTGTAACCTGATGTCACTTTATTTTTATCATTTATAATAGAAAGAAACTTAGGCTATTGGTATAAAGTTAAATATAAATACCCTGGCAGATTATTTGTGTTGCATGCAGTAAACCAACAAATGTACTCAGTTTAGAGAAGGGTTGGCGCTTCACCATAGACTTTGAGGAACACACTGCTTTTATAGTAATAAAACAATATCTTTCAACACATTCAGCTGAAATGAACATTGATTCAACTTAAGTGACATAGGTTTGGCCTGAAAAGATAAGCTAAAAGGTGAAAGGAATAGTTAATTCATCATTATCCTCTGCTGATTCCCTCATACAGCACCACTTTCTGCTGCAACGCCCTCCATGTCCTCAACCTCCTACTTATGTGATTAGAGGATTGAAATTGTTGACTTGCTGAGGACTCAATAAGAGCTCATTCAGAGAGCAAAGCTTTTCCCACAAAATTGGATTTAATTAATTTGTCTCCGACAGACT
This sequence comes from Anoplopoma fimbria, assembly GCF_027596085.1. Taxonomy (NCBI): domain Eukaryota; kingdom Metazoa; phylum Chordata; class Actinopteri; order Perciformes; family Anoplopomatidae; genus Anoplopoma; species Anoplopoma fimbria. The sequence continues at coordinate 6,480,458 of NC_072453.1, forward strand.
AGCTGGTTAAAGATCAACTATAGCCTTTTGTTTTCTATTCAAAATTAAGTCTGGTTAAGCTCGAGATCTTATCTGGGTGTAACCTAGGGCTGGACTCACACATCATGCTTGATATTGTAATAAGTAAATATTTTAATCTTTCCATTTTTTTAGTGATTTGTTTAGTTTTCTGTCCACTTATAATATTTAATCACACATTTTTCTCATAATCCATTCAAGGGATTGGAAAAGGAGTCCAGATGGTAAACCAGTCTTTCCTGTGAGCAACTGATTCCTCATCTTTCATTTCTTTTTATGTCGGTTCCTTCTTGGAGCAGCTTCCCCTACCAACTTTCAGTTGCTGATTTGCAATACGTGTCCCAGTGATGTAGCTTTGTCCTGCAGATCCTCAGCTGGTGAAGGATAGAATCTATAACGTCTCAAAAGGTCAGCGCACTGTCTGCGTTTGACGTGCGAATGAGGAAGTATCTCTTCATGAGATTTACTCCGTGGTTCCGCAAGATGAATTAAAAATCTAGTTGAAAGTTTGCATGGCTGTACTTGTAGCTCCTTATGACACAAGTATTCAACAAATAACAACAGTCTCTCCATGAAGATGACTAACTCTTACTAATCATACTACACCTTCAAATGATCTCATTGCTAAATCATTGCCATGATTTAATAATCTGTCTACTGCCTGTCAATCAGACATGCGTTACCTTTTCCCTTCCTTACTGCATGTAAACTGCAGAGACAGCAAAAAGTGTGGGATCGAAACCCTTTTCTCTTCAGAGTTGACTGAATCTCATAAGCTTAACGTACAGATCTCAATAATGTTAATCAACTAATACAAATACATGAAGCGAAATCAAACACTCACCATTACTGTGCGGGCAGTTCTTAGGCCAGGGGCACTGGTTGGGCAGTGTAGGAGTTTGCGGGGCCTCCCAGAAGACACCAGGATCTCTGGCCCAGGTGGCCACACCACAGCGACTCAGATAGAAGCCTCCCTCTCTCAAACTGACAAAATAATGAAATCGATGAGTAACAGCCCTTATGAGTTCAGCCTTATTTTGCAGGGTTATATCATTAAAATTGGTGTGTGTTGTATGAAACATTCATATTTTGCAGTGGGTAAATAAAGGCCCATCATTACGCTATCCAATAATATAGTCTTGAAATACAAAAAAAAACATTAGGGTGCTTAATTTCATTTTCATTTAATGTCATATATTTTATCTATGCTAGCTCTAGGGATGGCAAAGTCTGTTGGTCAGTCAGTTGTTGCAACACAGACTGAAATATCTCAACACCTTTTGGATGAATTGCCATGACATTCATGGTTCCCAGAGGATGAATCCTACTGACTTGTCCAGTCGTTTGACATTTGAAGTTTTAGTAAATGTCTTCACGACTATTATATGGATTGTGCTGAACATTTTTTCACTCAATATGTCCCCCTAAATATAAATTTTAATATCTTTGGTGATCGTCCTCCAGCACAATCAGGTCAAAATTTTAGTTTGACCAATATTTTGGTTTGTGACTAGTAATCTGCAGCCTCAGCTGTGCTTTGTGTTAATGGCTAATTAGCAAATGTTAGCATGCTAACATGTTAACTAAGATGGTGAACATGGTAATCAATACACCTGCTAAACTTAAGCATGTTAGCATTGTGTTTGTGAGCATGCAAATCTTACTCAAAACACTATTGCACTTTAGTACAAGCTTAGTCGCTAGCTGGCTTTAAAGTCTTGTTGTATGACGCTCAATTTTCATCAGTGAGGTGTGAATTAAATTTGCTGCTCAAATTTAAGCATGATGTGTATATTTAAATTACTTTGAGTCAGTGTGAGTGAAAGCCTACTTATGAGTGCCGTTCCAATGATGACACACGCTGACGCACACAACAGGAAAACACCGCATCAGCAAAGAGGAACAGTGGTCACAAGCTGACCTTCTTCAACACTTGAAACTTTAGCCTTAAAAATAACTTCTTAATGTCACTAACCCATCCGAAAAACACGTCACCAAACAGGCACTGATCTCTTTCCATCTCTTTTATGTACTGCATCCAAATGGGGGTGGTTTTAATTTTGAAATTTACAGGAGCTTGAAACTATCATAGTGTCTTGCCTGGTGCTGAGTTGGTAGGGCTCTCGGCCTGGGATTAGAGTCTCTGTGAGGTTGGCACTTGGCATATTTCCAGGTCCAGCAAACACAAATGCATCTAGAGGCTGTATCTGGCTCAGCTGACTGCCAACCGGGAAATCTGAGGCTCTGCCACTGTAAACGGCCACTGCCCCTGACTCATCTCCTGAGAAGAAATCATAACAGGAACAAAGAATTTACAATAAAACGAAAGTGTGTGAATGAATGAAGATTTCAAAAAATGTATTGGAGCTCTATGCAGCTTCCAAATGTGAAACCCGATGAACTGAAGAGCTGATCGAACAAGATCACGACTTCCCGCCGCACACTGACCTTTCATGAAGTTCTTCTCTATGATCAAAGAGATCAACCCGTTCCTGGAGGTGTCCACATTCACGTCCACGCTCACACTGACCCTGTCTGTTCTCCCATCCAGTACAACCAGCACCAGAGGACCAGCAGCTGGAGCCACCGTTAGCTCCACAAACCCGTCCACCTGCCCTCCTCCCAGCTTCAGCTCAGTGATGACGGGGCTGGTTGCCGGGGCGGCAGGCGGTGTGCAGTTATTCCTCTGACCTGGGGAGGGCGAGGACACCTGAAAGCCCCAGCGATCCTCAGACAGCAGGCACCTCTCAATGGACTCGTCTCCCTCAAGGGCTGCTTCATCCTCTACGAAGGCTGGTTCTCCTGGTGTCAGAGTCTCGGCGAGGAACTCTGCGCCCCCAGTGCGACGGGTCATGTACACGACAGCGTCCACCAGCCCCATGGAAGTGACGTTCATCTTCTCATTGTAGCGATGAGCAGATGTGTGGTAAAGGACGACGGCGTCTGGGCCGTTCTGGACTGTGTTGGGAGGCAGGAGGATGGCTGGTTTAGGCATCATGTCCACCGAGCCCACCAGGAAGAACCCCCTGTCGTCTGTGCTGTGGCCTTTGAGGTCCAGCACTTTGTAGGCTATGTTTCCATTCCCATTATAGAACACAAGGGTGTAGCCATCCAGTGAAGCCCGCTGTCCGCTGGTGTGGTACAACTCCACAAACTCAGTGGTGTCCAGTCTGGGGTTGTCGGCATTGATCTCGCTGATGATGAGGCAGGGGTCACCACTGACTACCACCGTTACCAGGAAGAGACAAGTCACGCAGGCCAAACTGACCACCATGATTTACAGCTCCTCCAAAATAACCAGACAGGGGAGCTTCTGCAAGAAAATAAAAAGTTGCATTCCTCAGCAAAATAAAATAACTGAGTATTTATACTCTGCTTTATCAAACTCAAGCAACAATGGGATCTTATTTACAGCACAATATAACTGAAACACAATCTGAGACACAATAAAAGGACTGACTGGAGTATCAGCAGTGTGTTCACAGAACTGTAATCAAATCTTAATGTTTACTACTTGCAGACCAGACTCCCTGGAGGATCATATCATGAATGAGTCTTCTATGGGTCTATTTTTTTCTTTCATGCTGACATTGGGAATGCACGTCTTCGGCATGAGTCATATAATGTTGCGAAACACGCTGGCAAGCAGACGGAAACTTTGCATGAAACGGTGAATCGCTTTTAGCTGTGAATAAACAGGATCGAGTGACAAAATTGGACAGATCGTCTGAAATTGAATCTGTGTAAGTTTTTGGGAAAACAGTTACTCATGAGGCAGTTCTGCCAATCTCATTTCATCCCTTAGTCATTCAAAACAGTCACAGCTTTAAGATTAGCTGTGTTAAAAATGTGTCTTTAAGAAGCTACATTAGTTTGCCAGACAGTCACTCTCTCTCTAGGGAAACCACGTTGGGACAAAACAACAAAAAAAAAAGCAAGACGTCTTAAAATGAAGAAAAAGGGGGTCTGTGGAGTTCAATTCCGCCCTGAAATGATCTCCCATCTCCCGACAGTTATTCCAGTCACGGTTGGGCTGCTATGCATGCATCTTTCCGTCGAAAAAAAAAAAAGCCTGTCAATGTGCTTTTCTATCAGTGCCACACAAGGTCCCTAAAAAGGCCGACGTGACTTACTGTGTTTTTCTCGGTCCTCGTCGGTCAGGCGTCGCTTGTTGCACCGTCGAAACCTTCCTCCGGCTGAATGTACAACAATAATTGAGGTAAAGTTTGTTTTCTGCAGCTCCTCCGCCGCTCCCTTCATTCACAAAGCAACACTTTCTCCCCCCGGACTGTGGGCGGTCAGACTGGCTGAGGGGGGATGATGCCTGCCAGGGGAAGCTCTCTTTTTTTTTTTTTTTTCTTCCTCTTCTTCTTCTTCTTCTTTTTTTTTTTTTTTTTTCTCCACGGCTCATACACCATTCAGACACCCACAGCTGAAGATAAAACACCAGCAAACCCGTAGAAACGAATAAAAAGGCGGGTCATTTGTAACCCACAGTCGACTATGCCCCATATACAAGAAATAAATGCAAAGAAAAAAACTGTGGTAATTCCTGTTTTTAGAGCCAAAAAGAGGGGGACGGTGGCCTTGAGTTCATCCCGAAAGCCTCGTAAAAGATCTGAAAGGGGCCCCTGACCCCACTTTGTGAATTATGGGAGAGCGGGTTCAGTGGTAAAACTTTAATGACAGCCGAAGTCTCTCCTATCATCAAGTCATAACTTTTGTTGCTGTAGCTTTCACCACAAAACTCATTTTGGTTTCTGAGTGATTTGAAAAAAAAATCTTTCATCTGACTGCTTGTAAGTAAAACTGTGTAATATATAAGATTCTGGCTTTATATTTTACCAGGTACCACTGATACTGTATACTTAAAGATAGACAAAACAGAAGAAGAGGAAGCAACTTTATGTATGAAACACTTAAAAACATATTTTTCACAACAGCTTTTATGGAACATAAATGAGGATATTACTATGACAATACACAGGAAATAGGTAATAAAATGGAATAAAGTATACGGCTACACTTTTACAGACAATCGAACCATGAATCAAATTATCACATAAAAGAGAGTGGAACATTAGTTTCATCAATACATGTTCAGAAAACTTAAAGAGCATTTTACTGTAACTGTAAACTGACCTCATGTTCTCTTTCAGAGCAAAACTGAGTTCCTGGAATATAACATATAACATTATTATTATTATTATTATTATTATTATTATTATTATTATTATTATTATTATTATTATCTGTTATCATCAGAGATTCACCCAAGTACCACAGCACTGTTAGCTTCTTTGAGAATATTATTATAATTATGTCATAGCAAAAGTACTATTAGGTTCAATATCAGTGTACAATAACTGTAGATCCTGAAGCAGCACTTTTTGAGAATATTATAATGATTTTTGATTAGGTCATGTTGGTATACCAGTTATCTAAATATAAATATCAATTGACTAATTAGATTTAGTTTACTTCTTTTCATTTGCTCAGGGCTACAAACACATTTTCCTGGATGAGGGTTCATTTATTGAGTGCCTTGAGAGTTAGAGGAATGTGAAACCAATGTTTTAATATATTACTACACTTCACGTGAAACCTTAAACACTGCACGGTTACTGTGACACTTTTTCAGCCTCATTCCTCCAGGGGTGGAAAAAGTTCTCAGATCTTTTACTTTATTAAAATTACCAATACCACAATGTAAAAGTACCCTATTACAAGTAAAAATGTTACATCTTACTTAGATAAAAGTACAGAAATAATATAATATTAGGCCTCTACAAATGGTCTAATCTAATATTTTCTCTAATCTCAGATTTTTTGTGAAATATCGGATAGTTTGATTTCCTTGTGATTCAAACCATCTGGAAAGTTTACAGATTAAAAAGTCCCATCAACAAATCAAGGATATCTGAGATATGTCAATGGAGTCAAAGCCACTGGTTTGATCATAAACAGATTGTATCTCAGAAGATGATTGTATGTTGTTGTTTTTTTTAATGTAAAATCGTAATTTGAAAAGTAACTGCAGCTGTCAAATAAGTGTTGTGGAGTATAAAGTGCAATATTTCCCTCTGAAATGTTGTGGAGTAGAAGTAGCATAATAGTTAAATATCAAATGTAGTACAAATACTTCCAAACTGTACCTAAATACAGTGCCAAAATCGACCAGCAGAATTGACCACAACAAATTGGGTTTCTAATGATATTGTTGTTCTCTATCACTCAGTCAATAGTTTCACTTCCGCTCTATGTGCAATCGGTTTCATAAAATATTGCTACATGTCTGTGTTTGGGGAGTTTACATTATGTTGAAAGTGCAAAAAATCTAACCTTCCAGTTTTTTAATAAAGCAGCTACAATTTAGGTTTTTGAGGAACACAAATTTTCTTGGATTATTAGTTTCATTTTCTTGAAATTAACATACACATTACTTTGAACTGAATTAGTCTATGAAGGAACTTTTATTAACATCTTTTTCACTTTAAAATTAATCTTTGTTACTTGCAAGGAAAAATGTAGTATAACAAAATAATATAAGTTAAGAATTTGTTTGAATAGTATGTTTTTATTTACCTACTTGTCAAGCATCAAGTAGGAAAAAATATGATATCTCTGCTATTTTACTCTCTTGATATCTCTATCATGTCAATGTTGCAATTTAAACATTAGATAGTCTTGGGTTATAATGCAACTTTGTTAAAGCTTGAATGTGGGTTTTTTCACTTGCTCCCAAAAACTTTGCTACAGTTAAGTTTTGATATTTTCTGAATTTGAAATGAAACAGTCAAGGCCTTCGTCTGTTTGGTCCACATTATAAGTGACTTTTCTCTCTGTGTGTCTTCTGAAAGAGGCATTTCCAGGAAATGGCCAACTTATTGATAGCTTTTGTATTGGGTTAAAAAAAATTGCTACATAGACTGTGGTGATGCATGAAATGGGCAGTAATTCTTCTTTTAAAATGCGTATTTATGTATAATTTCAGTGGTGGATTGTTTATTTAGATATCAATATTATAATCAATATTCAGATAAATCATATTCAAATAGTAGACAGTTACATTCCGAGTTCAAAAGAGCTGAAGTGAGTAACCACATAAAAGGAACTGAAAATGTGGTTTGTGGACCATCATGTGAATGAACAAGCTTTCTAGTCCATCAACTGTTCAAATTTAAAGCACATACTTCTAATATTCAAGATTAGATTGCATATGTTTTTACTGTGATGTCTTTATACAGATTGCCTGTAGGCGAATTACCTAGAAGAATACAAGCACAAAACCTACCCATAACTTCATACTGAGTTTCACATACTGATGATCACTAAGATGAGCAATCTACACAATAAGTGTGAGGAAGTGTCAGAAAAAGACACAACACAAATTTACAATATGTGCTTGCTAAAAGGAAGTGGATGGTCAAGGTGCCAAAAATAGACATGTGTCAGAACTTGTGAAATGGGGGATTTCAGCTTGAACCCATGGTGAAAAATGTCTTATAATTGTGTTGTTTTATCATTAACAGCCTAAGCCTGATTTGATCTTCTTGTTGTTTTCAAGACTTTTTATTGCAACCTTTTTTGAACTGTTGTGTGAATAACTTTAATACCTCTTAGCACCACAAGATGGCCCTATAAGCATGGGGGTGTTTTTTATCTGAGGGCAAAATAAGCAGATATGCCTCCAGTAAGTGAGGTTCCCTGAAGTGAAGCTGTTTATAAATGACTCTGTCTGTACAGGAAGTTCTTTTTTTTAGCCGCAATGTGCTGTTTGACATGGCTGGGTGTGTTTTGACACAGAGGAAAGGTCAGTTGAAATGTTAATGATGTTCACATTTTGTTTATGGTGTGTGTATGTTGTTGCCGCTGCAACACATTTCAATTGAATTCCTGTCAAAACGCTGCTCGCTTTTTCAAGAGTCAACAACCTCGTTGACAAGGTACATCTAATTCATCTTTTTTGTTTGTTTTTGATGACTCACTACTTGGATGTCATTGCGTCTGATTCATCACCGGAAAAATATGGAAAGATGCTGTGCTGAGTGTAACTTAGAGATCAACTAAATGCATTTGAAGATTTAACACAGGCTCATCTGTCCAACAGAATCATTATTAAGTCAATTGGGGTTTCATTTAATACTTCTAGGTAACTGAGGAGAATGTGAATTGAAAGAAATCACAGCTGACAGACAATTAATCATCAGGGACAACGCTTTATTATACCAATTCTGTGTAATACATCAAATGAAGGATTATCAGTTCAGAAATTAACATATTTTGAGTTACACATGAAGATGGTAATTTATGATAATGCAAAACTGGCTACCTTCACATACCCTGGGTCCACAGTTGTCCTTGGTTTAGTGTATCATTTACCAGAATAAGGAACAAAGTAATTCAAAGAAATCTGAATCTGCATGCCAGCGGTGCAAAAGACAGCAGGTTGCACGTTTTATCTCAGACGAATGTGCTGTCATGTCACTTGTTTGAGTGTGACAGCGATTGGATGTGACTGTTGAGTCATGTTGCTGGAAGTTTAGACAGCCAGCATCATCCCTGACTCAATCATCAGATAGATTTCAGGAGCAGCAGTAGCAGGCTGGGGAGGATATTTACACCCACTGGGAGTATGGGACTAACTTCTAGACAGATCCAATACTGGAGCAGGCACCGTCAAATAAAACCACAGAATGGAAGACCACCTACAGTCTAAAATCTATTACACTGCAGTATTGCAATATTTTAATAGTCCCACTCACACTGAAGCATGAAGTTCTGCTTGGATGCAATTTGATTAACCTGGGGGGAAATTGTATCCACTACAAATACAGATTACAAAGCACTGTTGTTGACCTTGTGACTTTATTTTTGTAGCTTTAATATTTAAACAATAACACATTTCCTTTAGAGATTTCCCTGAAGGGATTTTCTAAATCTTTGTCCTATTAAATGACAAGCCAGTTAGTGAATAGTAGAGGCAAGGTTTCTAATTGACTGCAAAATGATCCCCCAGGAAACCTTGTGTCCTGTGTGAAAAAATAGTCCATGTTGTCTTAATTTGATTTAGGTCTGTAAACACCTAACAAACATACTTATTTTAAGCCAAACCAAGAAGTTTTTACAAGCCTAACCTAAGTGGTTTTGTTTTTTTGTTTTATTTTATTTCAACTTACAATTTTAATCAAGTGTTAAACACGCAATCGTAATTTGGGGAAAACATGTTTTCCTTCAAACGTAATTGAGAATGCAGTTTAGTAGTACAGGAAAGTAATTTTGTAGAAGACAAGGTTGGTCTGTGGCCCTCACTGTGACGCCCATTTGTCACTAATGAAGTCTTAATAAAACAGATAAAGAGTTTAATTTTCCAAAAATTGTATGTCCCTGAAACAGCTGGGCACTTTAGTTTTTAAACATGTAGCTCGAACAGGAGGAAAGAGCGGATTAATAAGCACTTAGTGTTTGAGTATTTACCAGCAACAGCAGGCTTGTGGGACTGCCTATAAACAGTGTCAATGTTCGTTGTTATGAAGAAAGTTATTACTCAGTGCAATGATGCAACTCATTGATATGTTTTTATTAGATTTAGACAGCAATGAAGGTCTATGGCGCAGAACAACAAGCTATATCAGGCATTACTACATGGGAAATATTACAAGGATCAATTAATCGTTTGTTTTGTTGAATTGTTGACAATAAGAGAAGTAAGACGGAATATGACCAGACTTGGCGCCAACTTGCTGCTTCGTAAAAAACGGGCCTCAACCACCTGGCTTAACAACTGATGTCATCAATAGCCTCATATGATCTTTTCTTCATCCTGTATATAAATACGCAGTCCCCTTTCTGCAGCTTCCACACACCAAAAATTGCTTTGCATGCTGCTGACCCTGAAAACTTCCCTGGTGTGCCTCAAGCTAATTTTTCACCTCATTAGCCTGAACAGACATTAAAAAAACTGGGACACTGTGAGGACGAAGCAGGTTTGTGTACATATCCACTGCAGGAAAGACTGGGACACTACAGTTCTCAAAGACATAATGACAATGAATTATGTGATAAGAAAGGGCAGCAGTGGAACACGGAGAGTAACACGTGAGTGTGTAGAGGTATTTCCACCTATCTGTGTCGATATGGGATAGGACGCACGTGCATGGTCTAACCAGGAGGTGAGGGCAGGGTCTGATGTTGATGAATATTGTGGTGGGTCTGTTTTCACTCTCCCCCTCTCTCTCTCCTTTCCTTCCTCTCTGACGTGAAGGCACAGAGGAAGCTTTCTACTGCTTCTCCTTTTTTTTCAAGAAACCAACCAGAGAACCTCATCAGCATTCAACATGCATCACCAGCTCAGTGAATCCAATCACGTGCTCTTACCATACAGAGTGCATGTTTATGTGTGTGTGTGTGTGTGTGTGTGTGTGTGTGTGTGTGTGTGTGTGTGTGTGTGTGTGTGTGTGTGTGTGTGTGTGTGTGTGTGTGTGTGTGTGTGTGTGTGTGTGTGTGTGTGTGTGATGGAGGGAGACAGGCAGAGACAGGCAGGGAGAATCCCTTTGTGTTCACTGTGAATCCCCAAGGTCATGCACAGACGTTTTGTGAACATATCCGAGACTGGAGCGAAGTGTGAGGTGGAGATGGTAATCCAGGTCAAAGTGTGGGATTAGGATTTTGTACAGTACATTTAGGTTAATGGCAGCAAAGGCAACATCAATGTGCGTCTGGCTGACTGGCTTGGATTATTGATCTAAAGTGATGCTTCATCTCCCTTCTCATCACCAGCCAGCCTCAGTCTGAGCTTGTTTTGACCATAATAACTTTCCCTAGGGAATATTCCCACATAATCCTTACTGGGTGACTAACTGCTGAGAGGGGATGAGAGGGTGCGAGAGCAGAAACTTGGCCACAAATCGATTTCTTCGAGGGATTGCAGTCATGTTTGATACCCAGTTCCCATGGCAACCAGCGACCGTGGTGTACCTGACCTACATATGTGCTGTATGTACACAAACACGCGCTAACAATCCGTTAATGTTGCATTGTACAGCGGCTCGTGGGGACTTTGAGTGGGTGTTGAATGAGTCTGATCAGAGATGGCAAGAGCAAACAAAGGAGCCAGGAGCTGCTGTCATCATTTCTGAGGAGCTGTCAATGAGTTGTGTCAACAATGGCTGGACGTCACATTGAGACAAGCTGTAATTACAATAGGCGTTGTCGTCTTATAAGGGTATTATTATGGATATGTTGACATATAATTTGAGACAAGATGGCAATACCGGCAATTTTAAAAAGAGCCAGAAATACTTACTGAAATATACTTCGTCCAAATCCAATTTACTAATTACAAATTCTTACACTTCTACTCCACCTAATTTCAGACAAATGTTGTCTATCATGTACCTCTTGCTCCATTTCTTTTATATTACTATATATATAACATGTACGGTAATTGGAACTAAAGTAATCAACAACAAAAAAATCTAATTTACTATTATTGATTAAACTCCTGTCTGTATATAAAACAGTTACAAGGTGATGCTGACCTATCAATACATTAATGATTATACTCTAATACTGGTACTTTGAGTATATTTGATGTGTATACTCATGTACTTGTATTAAAATGAAGAATGAGTGGGATTTTCCCTTTAAAAACAATATATAGCATGGACTAAACAAAAATACAAAATACCAAAATAATCCCTCTCATCACTTGTGACCCACTAGAGGTGTGCGTCGGTGTCTGTATCTGCAGAGAATGTGCTCTCCGACTGTATTTTCTTATCTTGCTGTGTTTGGGATGTTTCTGAGAGCAAATCTCTATAAAAACGTAGCGATTAGGTGCACGATCACAAGCCCACATCCAACAGTAAAAAAAAACATGTAAAGAAGAAAAAAAAGCTGTAAAGAAAACACAAATATAGTGAGGCAAAATGCCAGGTGGACAAAGCTTGTTCCGAAAATATGGGGTCTGCGTTCAATCGCTGGCAAGTTTCAGTTTATTTGGATGTATTTATAGACAGATATGTTATCTGACACAAGAAGCTTCTGTTGGTGCCTGATTGCAAATTGCTTTTTTGACACCATCCACAATTTACAGAGAGTCCAGTTCAGTAGATAACACACTGGAGTCTGCTGATAGATTATCAATGACTGATGGATGGATAATTAACTTAAGCCAAGCAAAAGTTGAAGTAAATGTATGGCCAAATAGGACTGTGTGATGTATCTGACATGGTGAATGAATATGATCGAGAATCCGAAATTTGTTGTGACACTTACCATATGAACGAGTTACTTTGATGTAGTGCGCCATCATGACACTTCATAACACATCTCGTGTCATTTGTCTGTGTTGTAAAACACAAATGAAATATATATATAAAGAATACAAATAATAAGAAGGACAAAATTCCTAAAACACTGACTTTTAAAAGAGAAGATTAATACCAATGGCACAGTATGGCACTGCAAATTCTCACTTATATTTTGGTCTGAATCTATTGAAGTCTTTCAGAAAATGAACCTACTTCTCTCCTGATATATCAACTCAGTAAACATCATGTTCAATGAGTTATGGTCCTATTTAGAGTATAAATAGACCATAAAGTAGGGTATGCTTTCGGGCGTGGCTGCCTTGTGATTGACAGGTGGCTTGCACAGCGTTGTCAGGTCTTAGAGCTGTCTGCATTTTCATCCTAGAACTTTAACCCTTTCACAGTGTGTTTTCAGTTCATGGAAATTCATTTGAACATTTTGGTCATTTGAAAATTACTTACAAGGGTTAGGTTGTACCAATGGCTTCCCTCCTAGTGTAAAAGCCAAGATGGCGACGGCAATAAACCAAGATGCAGACGACAAACATGAGGCTTCCAAACAGCACACCACAAGCCAGTGGATGATGTCACAGTGAATATGTCCACTTCTATTCGTATACATTTTAGCCAATAGTTGCCTATTATTTCATCATTTATTTGGAGCCATGTTCCTCACAGGTCACCTGATAAATATTTTCACTTCTTTTAGATCTGTTTTTGACTGGAACATACAGCTATCCAGCTACAAAATGCTCCACTATGTTCACCAGCTAATTGCTACAGTAACTGCGTCTGACTGCCATTTGGTGCTGACCAGACAGTGCTTTTCACTAAAAAACAGCAGCCAAAGACAACGCTATGAAAAGCAGTGATTGAATTTTGCACCAGGAAACAATGATAGCTGAGGGGAGCTGCAGAGTCTGGCTATAATTCCCTTGTCGTGGAGTCATCATGTGTTGTTGATATAACAATATTTTCAAAAGCAGCTTTAAATAAAACTGTCCAACTTTGGTCAAACTGTTCACCATTGTTAACTTGTGAGTTAAGTCACTTCATATTCAGGCCTAAAAAGTCTGAAAACAACTGGTATGACAGCTCCTGCATTAATGTAGAACTCTTCTGTACTTCATGTAGCTATACATCTAAAATAACTTGTGGGTCTTCTGCCCTCTCACTTGCCCCCTTTCTCTTTTTCTTTGCATTTTGTTTTCTTTTTTTACTCTCCTGGGTACGCTGAAGATCCAAATAGCTGTTACCTCTCCTCTTCATCTTGCTCTTTTCCTCTCCTCTCTTCCCCCATCCATATTTCATCGATTCTGCCTAGACAGGCCAGGGGACAGTGTTCCCTTGTGGTGCATTCTGGGTAATAAATCTAATTCCTGTCTACATGTGGAGGCTCATGGGAAGGTTCTGGCCCAGTTTTCACCTCGACAAATATATCCACAAAATGGAGGAAAGTGGGCCACAAAAGTAGCATAGAGGTTCACCTAAATAAGTGTGTTTGATAAAATACAGCTATAGTCCTTGCATCCCAATGAGAGAAATGCCACCGATGAAACTTTGACACCAAATGACAAAAATGTTTCTTATACATACACATAAACAAAACATTGTTTCTTATTTTGAGACTGAATAATTGTCTCCTATACCACCAAGAAAAAAGCTCCACTGCACACAATGTCATAATAAAATAAATTAAATAAGTACCCCAGATACTAAGGAACCATCCATTATGAATAACACAACAATTTGCAATTAATTTAGCTTGCAATTTTACGCCATGTAATTTACACTGACTAAAATGTAACGCGTGAATAGGCTCAGAGTAAGTGACATAGTATAAAAAGTGAGAAAGACTAACTCAGGACGTTCAACGGTGTATGTCTCCCAAAAAATATTTTGAAGTTATTGGTGTTTGTGATGTACACTGACAAAGTGTATTTGTTGCATATATTTGTTTTACAGTAACAATTTGGCGTAAAATGACACGCGAAAAGCCTGAAATGCGTTATTGTGACATGTGGAATGTCCTTCAAATATGCTATTTATATACGCCTCCCCTGAGATCAGGTTGGTAGAACGTTTTAACCATTTGTCATAACTTTAGCTAACTATATAAATAATTTAACCATTTCTTTGAGCTATTTTAACCATTCATCCAAAACTTTCATCCATCTATTTCAACTGTTCTTCCATTACCTTTTGCTAACATTTTCACTGCTTATTCATTATCTCTTTCAACCATTTGTTCATTCATTTTGGCTATGTGTTAAGACTTGTCTGCTTGCCTGCTGATTTAATTTTATGAGGTTATAGTTAGTGTAGATCCTTCTTCAAGCATGCAATATAATCTATGGTTTATATAATTTAGCTTTTAGCTTAAAAACATATTTAAGTTTGAATTTACTCTTTAACTGTGAGTGGCAGTTTCTATATATTCATGTAACATTTATACTGTATGTCTAGCCTACTACAATTATTCATATCTTATAATATATATAACTTCATGAATAATGAAGGGCTTCAATAATGGCAACTCATTACAGTATATCTACATGCCACATGAGGACCAGAATATGCAATTTATCACTCACTTCATTGATAATACTCTATTGGTCCGTCTTTCACAAAAATCTTTCTTGGACCTCTTTTCCATCTCATTTCTATTCATCATTTAGAAGAGGGAAAGAGTGAGCCAAGTTCAAGTCTCCTGGGGAAAAAATACATGAAGATACAGAACTCAGATCAACTTCTATTAACAGCCGTTGTGCTGAGAATTAGGCCAGGAGAAAAAATACACCTAATGATTGTCTCTTTTCACAGATTTGTGATAAAAGCAGGACTATTTGTAAAGCACTTAGATGATCTTATATAGAAAAAAACTACCATCTGGCTCTGTACAAACTGTGCTGCACTGATTGGAAAGCCAGAGTGGAGATGAGTGTGCACTTCAGTACAATACAGTCACATGACCTTGTCAAGTTCATTCATGTTAGAGTGATATGATGTGGAGCACAAACTGTCCATAACTTGCTTCTTTTGTCCAAAGCAGGTTGCTCACTATTCTCTACAAAGCACAGCAGCTGCAGATAAAACGGTCTGCATTTTGTTTACAGAGAGCTTCTTCTCTTAATCTTTGCTGAGACAAGAGAAGACAAAAGGAAAAAAATGAGATCCAAGTGCATGATAATAGAGCAATTTCTGTGGGTGGGGAATGTGCCAAACTCCTGCGAGTTCAGACCACAAATCAAATAACATTTCCATTTATTTCAATGCCTTGGACATGGCTTTAAACCAAAACTTATCAAACTCCTGAAAGTCATACTTGATGCACATGGCGAGTCATATTTTTCCTCCCAAGTGTGAGCAACAGTATTTCTTGTGGTTGTTGCGCTATAATTGCACATCTTCACCTTTGCTATCTCTTCTTCTAGGAACAGATTTCATATCTCGTGCAGTTCAGCTACATGAGGCCCTGGGAATCTTTCTGCCTGAATGCGTCATAATAATTAAAAATGGAATTTATAGTCTGGAGAGCAACCATTTCTGAGGGTTCATTAATTTTTAATGGTTTTCCGGAATGGGAATGGGGGAAATTATGTAAGATAATACATCACACTTTGGGCGTCACACAGCACAAACAGCATGAGACGTCACTTTGTCAGCCAGTCCACTTTAAGATCTTGCTCCAAATAAACGTACATACATGGACTGTAAACATGTAGACTTTCTACCTATGCATTTCAATGTCTGTGCACTCTGGCCTCTATCTAACAGGTACACCTTATAACAGAAGTGCATTCAAGTGTCCCTTTTAAAATAAATGCTGGGTACAATTTGTTTTCATTTTAGACACAGTTCATTTCCTCACAGCTGCCCACAGGAGACTGTTTCTGCTGGCACAAAGTCGACAGACACATCCACGTGCTTTCTGATACACTATGTATGAGAAGCTACCACAATTAGCCTGAGAAACCTTCTCTCTCCCCAAAGTGCCTTTTTTGCACTTTCATCTCCCCATTTGCAACACGAGCAAGCTATTTTTGACTGCTCACTAGTGATGAATTCTTCAGAAAAAAAAGGACGACAACCTTCTTTATTGAAAGCCCTTTGTGTTTTTACCCTGAGCTGAAGACGAACTGGTTGACTTGGCATCCGGATTAATCACGTTGAAATGTCTCCTTTCATTTAGGAGCTTTTCCTCCATGCCTAGTCACGTTGTTTTTCCCACGGTTGTCATTGTGTTTTTTATTCACATACGTTCTGACAGTGCAGGAGATGTGCCTCCTCACACTTGCAAGTACAGTGTGATTAATAGATATCAGTGACTTAGAGTTCATTTCTGCATGCATAAATAGAGTTGTTTATGCGGTAGTCGCAATCCTCAAACACATTCAGACATTTATTCATATAGGCTGCTACAGACAAAATGTGCAGTACTTTTTGTTATTCCCCATTTTAAGTACCTCGCCGTTTGTTATGGAAAAATCCAGTTGGACCCTTCTCGCCTCCTGCCATAATTACTTCCTGAGCATGAAGAGGAAGCTTTTGTTTCACACACTGTGCCCAAACACAGTGCTCCCCAACAACACATGCAAGCCTCTCACACAGTTCATTCTTTTAAAACCTTTGCAATGACATTAAAACTGTGGATATGACATCCGTACAGTACAGCATGTGTGCTAACTTTTCTCATCTAGGTTATGGCAATTATCAACCTCAGTATCTCAGCGCTGAGGAGAATAAGTGTTATCTAGTGATTACCTATATCTATTTATTAACTGTTCGAGAAGACTACAACACTGTATTCATTTTCTCAGAAAAGCTGCATATGCTAAAAGTATGACTCATAACAAATATAGACTGCGAAGGTGCGATTCTATTTCGGCACATTCAATCACCCACGGCCACCAAAGTATCTTTTTTACATGAAAACCTGAAGGTTAGTCCTCTATTGCTTTAACAGGACTCTTACCCCAGGCTTCAGGCTATCAGCAGAAATGAATCCATTGTTAAGTCTGACTGTACTGCTCTGATGAGGAGTCCTGATTGGTCACCACCCTGGGAATATCGTTCAGAGCTGCAGTTAGAGTCGGTTGCTGCTGGCTGTGCTGAGAAATGATCACAGGCAATTTTAAGAATGTTAAAGGGTGCTTTTCCATGTGTGTGTTCCCAGTCTGCAAGGTCACAGGCGCATGGACCTCACCGGTTATAAGTCTGCATATTCAATCACTGCTGCCTAATGAGTTGTACAAATTCAATCATGTAGAGGATTGTTTAGGTCACCACCAGTTCCTCATTAGAGTGCGAGAAGGACAGGGGCCCATTTCCTCACTGTCAGCCACACAAGGCTTATCCATTAGTTGCAGTGATCTTTTAACCACATTTGCCGTTCACTTTATTCTGTGCACCCCTTTTACTACTGTGACGAGCATCACTAAGCTGTTGTTTCTATGCTGACGTTTATCTCAAGACATAGAGATGACCTAACATCCTGACTTGCCTGCAGTAAGAGTTTTCTCACCATATGTATTTGTTTTTTTCTTAAAATATACTCACTGCAAACTTGCTGTCATGTTGTTCATGTTTTGTTAATCAAACCCTTAATATACAAGACTATTCTAACATTTATTGCTGCATGGTGGTGCTGTTAATCTGTTTAAAGGTGTGCTAAAAAATCCTCAATGAACACAGGCTGCTTGTTGTGTATTTGTCTTCATGTTTGTATAAATGCTAAAGTGCATGATGCGTGGTGTCATGAGAATGGACAAATTTGTTCTTATACCAATGTCAACAAAAATGTGATTTTTGGATTACATGCATTTTGTTTTCAGCCCAAATGTCATTCCAGTCAGTGCAAAATAATTTTTTGCACTCAAACTTTCTTCTAATCCATCCATTTCTTCAACATTTATCCTGTACTGGGTTGCCATGACAACAGGGTGATCGGAGCCACCCAGGTGTCCTTTTCCCCAGCAACATCGTTCGGCTCCCTCCTGGGAGAACGGAAATGGTCCCAGGCCACCTGGAGTACTGTAGTCTCCCGCCGTGTTCAAGGTGTCCTCCTCACTGTTTGCACCAAAGGAAGACAAACCTCGACCATCCTTTAGGTGTTATATTGACTTTGCACCCATAGAGGAAGTTCAGAATGACGACCAAATCGAAAATTGTAAACAGTGAGGAGTCTAGTAAAGATAGTTACTGGCCACTGCAGCTCAATAGCCAAGGTCTGGTACTGTAATATTAATCGAGAAGACTAAGCTATTAAAGCTACGACTGCAACGACTACAATTACTTCTCACTGCAACATCAGTGTTATTGTGTTTGATGCATGAACTGTCCCCCATGAATCATTTTAATCCTCACCGCGGATCATCACTTTGCTTCATCAACTCCTCCTCACATGTGGTCTCTCTGCTGTCCTCAGCCTTCTGAGGAAAATGGGTCAGACAGAGACAGCAAAGAGGGACAGAGGAAAGCATACAGCTGGCCTCAGCTTGCTGCTCCAACATGCAGATGCAAACACACACACGCTCCTGCGCGGAGGGAGGAGGCTGCTCAGTGCGTCAGGGAAATCAATCGTCCAGAAGAATAACACTGAGCTGCAGATGAAGATCTGATGAACCTGAGGGAGGAGTGTTGGGTGGGGTCTGTGTGTGTTTGTTGGGGGGGGGGGTTAGTGTTTAACAGGCAGGCAGTGAAAGTGTCTGTTATAGCTTGCTCACCTTCTTGATCATCTCTTAATCATCCTCTTCTGTTACTTAAGCTTGCAAAATCAATTGTATTAATTAACAAAAATGTTTTTAAATGCAACAAACACTGCATTTGCATCTGGACCCTAAAAATGGGCTGTCAATATTGACAATTGTTATGAAACATAACACGATCACGTCAGCCACTCTATATATAATCTCTAAAGACGTATGGGTTTCCATCGCATATGTCCTGATTATTTATAGTAGCTCGTCATAATCAGCGCCAGGATCAAGTCTGCCAAGGACAGATGGCACTTCCCCTGTAAGCCACCATGGCTTTTTTTCCAATAAAGAGCATGGCATAAAGAGCACAGACTGAGGAGAGAATGAACAAGGCTGTAAAAAAAAAGCACAAGATAAAGGGAATATATTTGGTGTATGCAACTTGTAACACTGTAACACACTGTAAAGCAGAAAAGAAAAAACGTTTCTGTTTACTGACAAATTCACCTCTGTGAGATGTTTCCTCGGTTAACTGAATTTCCGATACCCTGCTTACATTTCCTGGCAAGTGTGCAGGGTGGAGTATTTTTGGTCTTCTTTTAATAACTGCCAGTTTAGACGTGATTTATCTTTGGCAATCCAGACGGGGGCATCTCTGACGCTGATGATGACGTAAGAGCTTCAGTGGGCTATGACTGTGAGGAACTCATCGTTATGGCAAGTCTGTAGAGATATGAATGCAATCCCCCCTGAAGAGGATTTGGAATGATAATATAAGTTGCAGAGAGCACAGTGAGGACCATAATATTTTGGATAACGAAAATCTTCGTTCAAGCTGTCACTTGAAGCTCATCTTTAGTCTTTGCTTTAGATTTGAATATTTGGTTGTATTAGATTTATTATAAACAACAAAACACACACAACAAACTGCAAATAGCTTAACAAAGTGTTATGCATGAAAACTCAAAGTAAGATATTGGGTTAAAAACACACAGTTTATATAGCATTCGCTCCATATGGTCCTATTCTGTGATAAATCATGATGATAACAGAAACTGCTTTGCCTCTGCTATGGATAGTTGTGACATGCAGATTTAATTATTGTAGGTATACAAATAGCACATTTAAAAAAAAATACTAGTGGTAAATATATTCACCCATCTCTCTTGCACACCAGATACAGAACATTTTGTGTCAGCTTTATAAAGCCTGATCCATTTCAAATCCTCAGTTTCCTTGCTTTGAGAACACCAGCTGTGACAAAATTTCCACCATGCCCTCCAAAAACTTGAGAAATATCAGACACACTATGTGTACCATCATATCATATCATATCATAACTCCAGAGTGCACACACAGTTTCAACATGATCAAGCAGAGCCATCCTCCTAACACTCATCTATGCACCCCATTGTTCTCCTTTCCCAAATTTTTTCCCCTCTCTCTCTGCCATCCATCCTTCCCTCTAACTTCCTCTCCCTTTATTCCCACATTAGCCTCATCCAATAATAATTTCCTTCCTCCATACAGCACATACTCGTCTTAGTGGATGAGGGTACATAACAAAAAAACATTCTTCCCCCCAGGATCGTTAAGTAGATCTGACGTAGTTGCATGTGTAGAATGACGCATTGCCATGGTGTATTCCACAGAAGAAGAATAGACAGAGGGGGGAAGAGGAAAAGGGAAACAGGGGGCCGAGCAAGAAGGCAGGGAGAAGGGGCGAGAAATGGAAAGAGACAAGGAAAGGGAGGCAACTGAGGGAGACAGATGAAGAGGGGGAATGTGAGAGGGGACAGATTGATGAATGAACGTTTGCACGGAGCAAATGCCAATTTACTACAACAAGCGAGTGTTTCAAATTGAAGTGATGTTGAGAGAGAGGCTGGAGGGGGGATTCGCTTTGGATTCATTGCTCCCCCTTGTTTTCATCTTCACATCCCTCCAGAGTGGAGATTTAAAATAAACTCACCTGAAACCAAAATAAACTCAACAAATTATTTAACCATTACTCAAGAGTGTTTAGTTGCACATCGCCAAAAACACTGTGTATTGCACTGTATCCACATAACAGCTACAAGTTTATGTATGCAGAGTTACACTTAACTTCAGATGTATCACAGGAGCTGAATAGCAATCTCCTGCATATGGAAAGCTTTTGAGCTCTGCAGACAGGATTCTGCAGGAAGTTCTGTGGTTTTTGTGTTCTTATTTAGAATTAGTCCCTTTTTGAGCCTGCAATTATTTTTTTGGGGGGCCATTTGCGAACACAACACTGACATATAATCATGTTTTAAGCGGATATGGTGAACTTATAAGCAAGCGGGTGCTTATTTAAACATACAGCTGTTACAGAGCAACTTTATCATTTATTTGAAGTTGTGTTTATGGCCAGCTGATGAATTTAAGTCTATAATTCTACCTCTTTTAGCTCTTATTTTGGTCTTCACCAACACTTGATGGAAATAACTGGCTGTTTAGCGGCAAAATGCTCCACCATGTTTACCAGCTAGTCTCCATCAGTGTTTGTCTGAGCGGGTAATTTACATTGAATTTTCCACTAAAAACAAAGCTATCAGAGCAGTGTGAGCAAACCAAAACATTAAAGTTGTCGGTTGGACAGCTCAACAATTAGCTCAGACTCACTATAAACACTCAGCCAAGAGGAGCTGCAGATTCAGGTGATAATTCTCAGTAACTTCATACGACCAATCCCTTGTGTTTGTCATTTGATACGTTGTTGTTATAAATATAGACGACATAAGCCACTTTAAATGTCATGCATGTTGAATTTACAACCGTCAAAGGTCTCATTAGTTACAAGTGACACCTCCTTGTTCAAGAGAGTGCAGCATGCTCAAGAAAATCGCCTGTTCAATCGCTTTTCCATGATACGCATCCTGTAGTGAATTACATTTCAATCATTTTCAATGGAAACAGCATTTAAAGCTCAACCAGTGTAAATGAAAAACAAAACAGGTAGAGCACTCTAATAGAGAACGTGCCTGTGCACATAATAGGATATATATCCATGACAGCTGATTATAATGTGTGTGCGTAGTGCCACTGTGTGTGTGTATTTGTGTGTGTGTATGAGCACATGCCTTTAACAGTGTTTTCCACCATGTGATATTTACTTTAACTGAGGACATTTGATGTCTGACAGTTATTCTTTCAGCAGGATACCCTAAATATATAATTATATAGTGAGCTGTTGAATTACGTTTTCTGTAAATTTGAATTACCCATATGAAAGTATAAATGTTGCCTTCTCCACATAACAAGGAAAAAAATAAAAATATATTTTTATTGTCCTAAAAATAGTACAATTTTGACAACCAGAATCTTAAGTGCTGGAATTTGTGGCCTATAAAATATCCAACATGTGTACATTGTTAATTGCACAATGCAATCTCTCACACGCGTAAACAAAACCGCTGTGTGTGTGCCGAGCTGTTCCTTTTGGGGATGTGAACACTCACATGTGTAACACCAACTTATTTAACATATTAAGCTGATGATGAAGAGGATGATTGCAGCAGGGTACAAAGCGCAGCAGTGCTCGAGTGTAGCAGACTCATCAGGACGGCATAAAAAACTGAATTGTCATATTTCTGAAGTGTGCCAACAGTCCCGGGCTAATCAGTCAAGTACAAAAGTTATGCATTACTGTGCTTTGTATTACGGCTTGTTAGAGTGACAGCTGGGAATAAAACCGTCATGCATAAAAATGAAGGGGATGAGGAAAAATGTATGAAGAAGGGGACGTAGAGGATGCTGAAGTATTCTTGCTGCTTAATTCTTTCTCTTTGAAAGCCTGTATTTAAATGAGAAGAAAACAAATGCACGGTATAATAGTACTGTGCATTACAACGACTAATGCAAAAATGCAAATTAAATTTAGCTCGTATACACAGTGTTGGTTTGTAATCGTCATGATTTCACTGGCTGAATAATTGCATTGAATAAAAAAGACAAAATAATCTCAAAAGGGCTGAAAATGTGTTTAATGCAGACTCTTAGGTAATTCCAGCTAATTAGCAAACTTTTCTCTTCTTAACCAGACAAGAAAAATCAAATAAAGCAAACCGTGGAAACCATCAAATAAGGGTGTTATTTTCTGTGATTATGCTAAGAGTTATATCACCCAGGCACCCTAATCACAGTCGACAATGCTCTCTGGATTATTACGACCGCAATGAAATGAAGAGATTTGTGCAGAACAAAACGGAATAGGCTCGCTGTAGACTTCTGATACTATTCATCGCAGTAATTTATCGAAAACAGAGATGCTCTCAGCTGCACAGAGGGTTTGCTGAGAAGAGCAGAGAGAGATAGAGGAGCCTTGTCGGCTTCATTTTGTTCGCTGCTAGGCAACCTCAACTTTAAAGCTGTTTATTGGCAGAAGTGTGTGTGTGTGTGTGTGTGTGTGTGTGTGTGTGTGTGTGTGTGTGTGTGTGTGTGTGTGTGTGTGTGTGTTGTGTGTGTGTGTGTGTGTGTTGTGTGTGTGTGTGTGTGTGTGTGTGTGTGTGTGGTGGTTGCCAGCATGTTTATCCATTTTACTCCAAAGCTTAACTTTGTGTCTGGGAGTTTCACAATGACAAACATTCACTTGCCTGAAATTTTAATGATTTGATTTGGGCCAACCTACCAAAGACTCAGTCGGTTCAGTCAGACAGGCCAAAATACTTTAAGATTGATTAAAGTTTGAATTCTCTTCCTGTTGCCTGCCACTGTATGGCATCGGCAACCCAGCTTTCAAGAAATGCTTACGTAAGGTGACAGAATTTAATCAACCACTGAGTGTGTTGCGTCACAAGCTTAAACCAGAAGCCCAGAACATATTGTAATAATATCTTGAACACCTGATCCCGATATAGAAGACATTATGGGTCATTTATATTACATTACGGAGCTGATTTTTCTGATGTAACTGTCAGGAGTTTAGACAGACAAATTCTCATATGAATTCAGCCCAGTGGTACTTACATAATCAATTGGTGAGGGCCATGATTTTCTCATTATTCTTCAACATTGAAAGCAAAGTGTAGCTGGAAATATCTTAATATATAAGAAGACAATGTCACATTCCACAAGCGGTCATTTAAGAACTTTTAAGCCACTGTTAAATAAGTTACATCTGCACACAATTTAAATATGAGAAGACATTTTTTTAAACCCAGCCACACCTTGATGAGGTCAAAATGTTTGACAGAGGTTATCACTCCATATACATACTGCATATTGTGTATACCGATAAGCTGCTAACAGGTTTAAAGTGTAGAATATTGAGGTTGAATACTCTTTACAGATGAGGTTAAACCCAGAAAACAGGGGTGGAAAATATTCAGATTTTTCACTTCAGTAAAATTATCAATAACAATATATAAATCCTCCATTAAAATTAAGTGCCCTTCTAAAGGATCACAAGACAAATATGGAGGGTCGTAAGATGATTAATGTGAGGTCATAGAAAAAAGATGTGGACCCTTGGGGCCTAATTTTAAATGGTTCAAATACCTTCCCTTCTTGGGCTTCTGATGTGCTCAATGCTAATACATCTCAGGGTGAAGACTGAGTCACAGCTGGTCGTTGATGCAAGGACAACTTCAGAGTGTTCTCTTCCTGAACTCAAATAAGTCAGTAAGTATTGACACATAATCAAACAGGTTACAGTTGTGGTGCCAAAAATCATTTATAATTTTATTTTTATTTGAACAATAAACCTGCATTTCGCCGCTATCCTTTAAATCCTCCAAAATGTCAACTTAATGAACCCTGTTTTATCTTTGTGATTTATTTTGCTATAATTCAATATTTTCTTAATGGTTTATCAAGCTTAAAACATAGGAGAATTGTGGGAATGCTTAACGAAAGAGAAACAGCTGTAATTCACTTCATGCTTCTTCTTCTTTTTGTTCTCAAACCAAGATTTAAGATTTAGGACTTAAAGCTACAGTTAGTAATCTTGAGATACCAGTAAGGGTAAACTAGATTAAAAATTATACCAGCAAAAAAACCCAACCCAGTGTTGCCAGCTCTTATCCAACGAAAGTAGCGAGCAGCACTTGATCCAAAAGTCGCTAAATCTAGCATGAAAGAGGCCAAATCGGCATCACTGACAGCCCTTCCCTTCAGGCCTCCCTCCAAAGCCAATCCCCCCAAATTATCATCATGAAAGAAAGTAAACAATAAACATGGCTGTTGTTGGCACCTACAGCTGTCAAGATTGCAGCTTGTGGAAGACTTCGTTTCACTCAATGAGTACACGTGTAGAGTTAATGCAGGTAGACAGGCAGGTGGTTTAATTTATTTGATTTCATTTATAAATTCACCCACCCCCTTTTTTTAAAACACTCCACTGCTCAGACATAAATATATTCTTTCAGAATCTGTCAGAATATGAGAAGTAATTATCTGGCCACACTCTTTCTTTGATAAGTATTGTTTCACTCTGTGTTGATATCCAAATGTAATTATTCATGTCGCTCTGAATCAAGCGCAAAGCAGGCTATCTGACAATCTGACAATCAAGAAGAGGACCAGAAATTGCCTTCCTCCTTGGCCTGAATATCACAGATATGACAGTTTGCTTTTATCCGCGGTTTGGTGAGAAGCAGTGAGTTTCTCTGCTCACCCAAAAACTTCACGTTTTGACAAATACTGCTTTTAATGTCTCTGCTCTTATATCAGTTTGACCCTCAACTGCTTGGTGACCTCATCAGCCATATCCTGTGCACTGGAGCAGACCCTCAGCTCGCTTTAATGATGTGTTAAAATTGAAGTGCCAGCAGAGCTGTCTCAATTACATTTAATACAATGAGATAATTAATGAGGTAGTCTATGCAGCCTCGTATTTTTACTGTTAATGCAGTTAATGAGATATACTGGAGAGCTATTGTGTCTTTCTTCTTCTGCTTTGAGTGTGAAGTCCTTTCATTTTCTTTCATTTACACAAAATACTCAGGTCTCACAGTCAAATAAGAAATCCTTCAAGCTGCTGCTTTTCCAATGCATCTCATCTTTTTTCATGATGTGTTATGTGTTTTACAAGAATTGGATAGCTGTCTCAGGAGGGGTTGCTGTTTGCTTCATAAAAGCTTCTCCCCGCTGCCGTTTAATGACAAACAGCAAGCATCAAGTCATATCCTGTTACCCACCATGGTGATAAATTGAGATTACCCTGGCAACATGGGTGGGCGTGTTTACGCCAGATGCAAAGCAACCACTTCAGACTGCATGGGACTTGTTTTAATCACCTCTTGGAAACCAGCAGCGTGTGTTGTCGGGCCCAATCAAACTTTGTCTGAGCATAAGAAGCAGCACTGAGACCACAGGTTGTGACAAGAGATTCAGAGCAACATGAGACTGCCGGTAGTGAGTGTGATTCACTTCTTCAGTCTCACGAGGTAGAGCGCTTGTCCTGCAACCACAAGGTTGGTGGTTCAAACCCCAGCCTATACAGTCAACATGCCGAGGTGTCCTTGAGCGAGACACCTCTAACCCCAAGTTGCTCCCTGGGTGCTTCTTAGCAGCCCACTGCTTCTCCGGGATGGGTTAAATGCAGAGAATTGTAAATTTCCCTGCTGTGCGACTAATAAAGAATTTATTATTATTATTATTATTCATTCACAGGGGTGTACAGTATGACTCACTCAGGCCTGGACCTGCAGCACATAAACACAACTTTCTTTTTTCAACTATTTTCTATTATCAGCTACATAAGAATTTGCCTTCACTTTATACAGTACTGTAAGCAGTGGTAAAGGACATTTCTGTTATTCTATTTAGAAATGAGTTATTTTCATTGACTTTATGTGCAGTTGTTGATTTCCAGAGAAAATAACCTGAAACACCCATTTGAACTCATATATTCACAAATTATCATATTTTTATTGGAAACTTTATTTATGTTGATTGTATAGAAATGTCCATTTTTAGCATGTTCGCCCCACCTTCTGTGCCCTGATCAAAACTTATATAGTGAATAACTGGATTTTTTCCAATTAAGGACAGAAATTTCAAACCCATAAAATGTCACCAGTATTGTCAGCTATTGTATCCTACTTATTGCTTAATTGATAACAATTTTACATATTCTCTAGGAAACCTCCTAAGAAATTAGGATGAATTTATTCTGAAGAAATTCAGAAACTCTGTTAAAATAAATAAAATAGTTACTTGTGCAGAAATACCTAAGTAAAGAACAAGAACCTCAAAATATTACTGAAGTACAGTACTCAGGTAAATGTACTTAGTTACTACAGAATCACCGGCAAGTGTATGTATAATAAGAACTTGAACTTAAATTGAGAAAAGTGAATCTGAAATAAGTGGACGTCAGACTGCTGCATTTTAATTACAAGCTGTGCCTCATAAAATCATTAAAAATGTTTTATTTATTTACCCACTCGATATGAGCGTGACAAATTCACATTTATGAAATACCAGCTCCATCTCTCCTGGCTCTAATCTCCTTCCATAAGTATGTCACACAGGAGCTGAAATAGATTCATTCTCTCACTGGCAGTGCTGGGTCACCGCTGGCTGAATCATCCATTGCAGACAGAAGAGTGTATAGAGGCTGTATTCCCAGAGAGTGTCTCTGGTGCGCACTCGTCCACAGCTGATGGTGGAGCGGCGGGTCTTGAGGTGAGCAAGTCTAGTGTGTGACGTCAACGCACAGGATTCTTCATTATCTGTCAGTTCAGCAGGGCAGCAAGCTTCATCAACCAGCCCCTAATTTTCAAAAAACCTGCAGGGACAGGATATACTGTGGTTATTTGATACGGGGCGAAAAAAGAGGGCAGACGGATAAATGTGTTCGAGCAGAGAAGGCAGACTTCCTTCTACCGACCCCGATCACTGCAGCTTCATCCTTTGATTCACTGTTGGCCCTTCAGGCAACACAAACACTGAGATCCAAAAGATGTATTATGTGTTAACCTAGATTCAACCTGAATTATGAGCAAAATCAAGTCAGGTTTCTCCCTCTTGGTGAAAAATGTTGCTTCTGTATTTCATCCAGCTCAGGAAAAACAAACCACATTTAATACTTTCTCAAGGTCAAAGGCTTAAATATGTGGCCACTCAGGATTGTGAGCAACTTTGGGGTAATCATATTGTTTTTTACAAATGAAAGATATCTTTTACAGTTAAATGTTATTGTTTTAGAATAAGAGTCCAGTGCTTGGACAAAAAAGGCCGTCAAGTCTGATCGTAGAGTGGGAGAGTAAACTGCTGTGGTGTTTTTTTTCTCTACAGGTGCATTTACAGCCTCCCAGAATTTAAGTACTCTTTAACTACAGCATGCATGGAGGGGACCTCATCGAGGGGGACGATCCTGTCCAACAGGCTATTTTCTCAATAATACAAAATCCATATCACGACAGTTGTCTTAAATACCCCTCAGACTAGGGGAGACACTGAACAAGGCTGCCACTGAAAGCATTGATGGAAAGTGTTTCCTATACTTTTCCCTTAAATGTCACATTGAGATGGGCAGCGCAAGTATTGGCTTCTTTACAGAAAGTAAATCCTGCTCAGGTCCGTTTATAATCAGGGAAAATGATTAATCTCTGCTTGTCTTTGCCAAATAAGAAGCCATTTAAATCATCCAGTCAAGACAATGCAGGAGATCATTCCCTGTCTCCAGCCGGAGATGGCGGTTTGCTTTCCTGCAAACAGGGAATGGTGGTGCACATGAATCATCTCTGCCGAGCCGCAAGCTGTAATTCTTCCGTCACAGCTGCACCTCTTGTTTCCCCACTTGTTACCGAAACTCATTAGTGGATAATTGAAAGTAACGACACTGATTATGAGAAGCGCTTGAGAAGAATCCCAGGGGTCTTTGCAATTTACAAGGTGGCAATGACATGCGGATGATGCTATTGTCTACCACTACCCAAAAGGGAGTTGTGCTGTTAACAGGCAAGAAAAAAAAAGTTTGGGATTGTGATTAATAATTATGTTGTGTTTTAGCATGTCTGTCTCAATGTCACCAATGATGACCTCCAAGATGAGCTACGGGGTTGCCTTCTCCCTTGTCTGAAAAACTATTTGAGTTGAAGAAATTAAATAGAAAACGTACCATAGGCCTATTTAAGGCCTATTTTGATACCTTTGGAAGACTGACATAAGTTTCTGGGGTCAATTTGATTTGTCAATATTTTCAGCATAAAAGCTCAAATGTTTAAAGGAATATTTAGCCATAAATATTATATAATATTATACACAATATATATAATAAATTAAAAACTTTAAAATGCAGTTATTCCCTTTCTTGCCGAGAGTGAGATAAGAAAATTGATATAACTTTCATATCTATAGGGTAGCCTTGATTTGAAGCTACAATCAGTTAGCTTAGCTTAGCAAATAAAACTGGAATTGGGGCAAATCGCTGGTCTGGCAAAGTCCAAAACTGAAAAACCTGTTGTTACCTTTAGACAGAGCAGATATAGCTGTTTTCTCAATTGTTGTTTAGTCTTTACACTAAATCTAGCTAAAATAAGCTGAATTAAACTAAGCTAAATGAAACTATGCTTAATTAAGCCAAGCTAAGATAAGCCAGCAGGCCGCTAGTAGCCTAATATTTATGGAAAGAAACAGAGTGGTTCTCATCTAACTCTCATCAAGAAATGTATGTTGAACTTTTGTTTTATATTGATACCATGTAATTTTCTCAAAGAAGAAAAAGTAAATTAATTATCTTACAGATGGAAGTAAAACTTATAAGCAGTTCAGTACAACTTGACACAGAATTCGCTGTGTAACTGACATTAATGTGTGTATATTTTAACATTTAGGCTACCATGATCCCATAATTGCCACTTGAGTCCACATAGGGAGGTGTATTAGCTAACATGAACTAGTTAGCAGAAGTGAGTGGTTTTGATGTCAGTCTCCCAGAATCAAACGGCAATAACTTCCTCATTCAACAATCATTTAGTGAGAAATCCATCTAAGAGGCAGGTACATCATCTTAATTCTGCCTCAGTGGCTCATAATGCAATTCTGCCTCAAGAGCGTCATTTACTTTTTCTCAAGTGGCACATTTATTAATCTCTCTCTCTCTCTCTCTCTCTCTCTCTCTCTCTCTCTCTCTCTCTCTCTCTCTTTCAATTTTTAACACAAAATAATGCATTAAAACATGTATTATTTGAGGTCTTACTATTAGTATGTAAATATCTTTCCAACTTTGCTTTTGCTTTATTGTATCCTGTACCCAAATCCAGTTTAATTTGCCTAGTATCATCAGATTGACAGGTAAGGATTATAAAAATAATTCACAAAACTTTATAGCCTACTTTATGTTGTGAGATTATTATTGACAAAACACTTAATTCCATCTATTTGACGTTGTTTTGAATGTTTCTAGGACTTTCTAACTGAGACAAAAAAGACTTCTAATACTTCAATGATTAAAAACTTGTATTCCCCTCCTGTGTTAAATCTTCTTTAATCTCAAAGGTTTTTCTTCAAAGGAAACAAAGATACAAAAGCTCCATCTCCATTGTTGTTGTTGTTTTAATATGGTATTTTTGTTTGCTTTCATATCTCTATTTGTCAAATTTGTCTTTCCCTCATTCAGTTTCACCTATGCATTTAAATATTTCTTTGTTTGTTGGACCCATCCACCCACCTTAAGTGTCTTTTCAATAATTTATACTACGTCACTAGCTGCATGCATTTATGTTGTGTATCCAACACGAAAAAGGATCATTATTCACTTTTCTTTTGCATTGTTTTGAGTGACACATTTATTTTTACAATTCATGTACACAAAAGCAAAAGATTGCATTTTGTGACTATTTCACGACCTGTCATCATACTTTGCTGGTAGAGAAATAGCATTATTCCTCACAAAACAGATTGGTGATACATAACAAGGTGGTGGATCTGTCTTTTAAGCAGGAGGTGAAAACCAGGAAGAATTGAAGCATGGGAGATGACAGATGTTGGTGGGTGGCACACACAGGTCTCATGGAAGTCGACAGTACACATTCAGGCTTTAAAAATGTAGGGATCATTTCTGCCCTGAGTGGTGATAGTATGAATATAAATGAATGACATGTTTCCTGGGGTCATGATTCATCTGGAGCCACAACAGTCTCCAACAGGATTTTTCATGATTGACGGGATACAAATGTGACTTCTGAATTCAAGCAAAAAAATATCTAAGCATATAACGTGACATTTTTACTAAGCGCACCAGCCTCTTAAAATTACCTTTATATCTTCCAATATTTTGTCTCTTGGCTCACATAAACAGCTGCTACTCAGAAAATAGGGTGAGGAGCTCAGACATCCGGAGGGAGCTCGGAGTAGAGCCGCTGCTCCTTCGCGTCGAAAGGGGCCAGCTGAGGTGGCTCGGGCATCTGATCAGGATGCCTCCTGGACGCCTCCCTTTAGAGGTTTTCCAGGCACGTCCAACTGGTAAGAGGCCCCGGGGTAGACCCAGAACACGCTGGAGAGATTATATATCTCGTCTGGCCTGGGAACGCCTCGGGGTTCCCCAGGAGGAGCTGGAAAGTGTTGCTGGGGAGAAGGACGTCTGGAGGACCCTCCTTAGCTTGCTGCCCCCGTGACCCGGCCCCGGATAAGCGGAAGGAAATGGATGGATGGATGGATGGTTCTGCTTATTTCTTGACTCCTTTAATTACACACCAGTTAGCATCCAGAGTGCATCTAAAATTCATCTGAAATTATAATAAACACACACAATCTGCAATCTGCCCATACATTTGTGATACATTATGATATTGTGTATGTTAAATTAAAATGTTGTATGTTTAATTAAATGTTTGGCCTGAGGGTGGCACAAGAGGAAAGTTCATAAATGATGATAGAAGATACAAAGGTTTGAGCTTTGGGAGAGCATGAATGTTATTCTGCAAAATGTATGGCAATCTTCCAATACAATTTCAATTATTCTTTACATATTTGATTGTGGCACTAGAGGACGGATCAGGAAGTCAACAAAAACACTATGATTCATCCATACTACTCAATGGACCACGAATGTCCACAGCAAATTAGAAAAAAATGGCAGTTAAAGTGGTGCTAGAGGGAAGGTCACAGGATCAGTAGATTCATTGTGTATCCCACACTGGGAGTAAATGTATATTCCATGTGGTGAGCTGCTCAGAGGTTATCTAGGTGTTTTGAAAAATCGTTGTTAAAATTAAATTAAACATGCTTGGAGGATGACTTGTTGTTGCATTTTGAAATATGCACATACAGCACTGTATTGTGCAGATGTAGCCAGTTGTTTTTTGAGATATGATGAAAATACAGCCAAGCAGGCATCCTCCAACTTAATGAGCCATCCATGCTGGAGACAGAACACCCACTCCAACATAAAGGACAAAATGTTTCTGCACACCAGAAATACACAATCAAATACTCAGTAAGTGCTCATAGGAATACAGTGCCTGTTTCTAAAACAAGATTTTCAGAGCTCTTCTATGAGATTTCCTCAGTTGCTATAGCAATGCTGGCAGATGACCACACACTGTCTGAGAGTTTATGTCTTGCACTGACAAAATTTAGTGTCATACCTCAGGCAGTACAAACACAAAAAAGGGTTTCTGATGGAATACAAGTTTTCAGCGACCTAAAAACAGAGCACATTCAGTATACACAAGGTTATTTTCCAATAACTCCGCTGTTCTGAATATTTGGTGTACACTGTCTTTGTCCTTGTGTGACTCCCTCTCTAACAGACACACAGAAACACGTTTGTCCCACTTGACACACACGCCTCTCTTTTCCTTTCTCTTTTTCAGCTCTCCTGCTGAGACAGACACTATTTCGCATGATGCGTGATTCTACATCTGAGGGAGCGGGGAACATCCCTCCACAGTCGACCCCCGCTGAGATCACCATCACTATGCGAGTTCCTTTCAACTCTTCGGCTGCATTTCCAGCGTCATGCCTGCAGCTGTTTTGCAAAATACATCAGGGACAGAGGAATAGTTCATGGTGCATTCGATGGTTTCAGAGTGATTCATCTGTAGGTGCAGAGGCAGGAAGCTGAGGTGACGCAGGAGGTTTAATACTGTACAGTATGTTCCCTGTGGTGTTAAAATTTGCAGAAAATAGCATTCCTCTGCAGCAACTTAGAAAACTTAAATATATCGTTCTTTGTTTACTATGCATTCAGCCTCCAAAGATTGCTTCGCCTATACATGTTTGTCCACTTACACAGCTGAATTTCTATTGAAGCCAACCAAATTAGTTGGTGTATGTTAAGCACACAGCAGTTGCATATTTTAATTGTTCACCAGCAAGACAGAAATGTTCAGTAATTACATGCCTCTGTTTACACATCTTCCTCGTCTTCATGTGTGAAAGAGCTTTGGAAAAGACGTACAGTATTTCAAGTCTTGCCTGGCAAAATTGGGAGATTGTGAGCTACAGTACATCCACAGAGCTGAACAAGGTCAAAAGTTACATGGGAATTTGAAAATGAATTTGTTTCATTAAGAATGTCTTTAAAATGTTAAACAATTCTGCTACCCTTGGAGCTCAAGCTGCAAGAACACCTGAATTATTTATTTTTCTTTGAGTTCACTTTGATTTTTTTATACTCCGGCGAATCGGATTTGATAACCTCTTCTTTCTGTCAAATATTTTATGCTGAGAAAACAACAAACTGAGTGGGATTTTTTGGGGAACTTACTTGAAATGTTGTCATATTTGTCCAAGCGATACATCATAGAGATCATGGTGACATGAGTCAGGACAGTGGATGGTAGATCGTCAGTCACACAGTCACTTCATGTTACCAACATTAGCCCCTGCTGAGAGAGCATAACTGATGAGGATTTAAAACTTGATCTCATGAAGCGAGCTGCACCTAGGGAGATCCCTTTCCTAGCAGTCCATGCTCCTGGAACACCTACTAAAGGCTTAACGTCCAAATTCCTCCAGTCCTGGGAACCAATTTGGCTCAGCTGATGGCATTTTACAAGCTGCAGCTAAATTAACCTTTACAGGGTAATTTCAACCCATTTGGAGGAAAAAAACAACATATTTTCCTTCTTAACCCTATTGGTATATCCATGGAGACAATGTGTTTCTAGATTATCCTGAGAAAAAGGACATTGTTTCTGGAAAGAAAAGTTGCTATAACGCAAAATAGTAGATATCACTAGGGATAAATGGGATAAATGTGTTGTTGTGATTTGGGTGAGCTCACCCTTTAAATAAAACTGTAGCCTCCACTAAATGCCTCCATTTTTCATCCTTTTCCATCTTCTCAGATGTGCGTTTTAGCTAACACAATTAGGACTCTTACACTGACACTAGACTGCTGTAGCCCTTTAAGGGCAGAGAACAGGCTATTGCAAAAGAGAAGCTTCCACTCGCTACACAAGCCCTTTGTGTCATGGTTGACCTTTCCTTTCTCTTGCATTGTCTGAACTGATTAGATTTCTCAGTGGCAGACACACTACAGCTTACCACCACTGTCCTAACTCAGTCTGATAACAACTTGAACAAACTCTTCACAACAGCAGAGTATGAAGGGCTGGTGGGCTGATCTCTGCTCTCGCCTTTAGTGTTTATATTCTAACCGCCCTTGAACTCATTTGCTCTTTGAGGGCTGCAGATAACTCCTATATACAGATGTGTTAATTGGGCTTTCAGAAAGAAGTCAGCATATTAAAATAGTCTGGGGGCTCGCTGGCGAAACCAGACCAAAGCCTCGGGAAATCACATGTGAATCAAGCTGACCTTCATCTAATGTGGAGTCTGGGGACCATACAAAGCTGGGCTGAATGTGCTTTTCCAGCCAGTTTGATGCGGCGGCACTCGCGGTCAAATAGGAGCACATTCTCAGGCTTGACGTCCCGATGCACCAGGTTTTTACTGTGCATGGATGTGTTTTTCTAAATACCCACAGAAATACCCTGAAGCCATAGGATGTGGTGCATAAATTTATTTAAACATATGAATACTTTGTTTAATCCATTTCTATTTTGTTAAAGACACAGTACATACAGTATTTACATTAGATTCTACAACAACACTTGCTGGCAGAAAACAGTTCATTGATCATTGGATCAGGATAAACTGGGTAAACGGAAGGATACTCTAGCACTTCAGCAAAAACTTTATATAATTTGACACCTCATGATTAAACTCGACAATTCTTGTCATAACAGTCCATGAGAAACAGCAAAGCACATTGCAACAACTGATTGTAGTGTAAGATGTTAATGGATACGATGTTTAACAAAGCCACAGCTGCTCACATCGGAATACCATGTCCCGTCATGTTAAGTTGCCTCATGTTATGTTGCCTCATGTTATGTTGCCTCATGTTATGTCGTGTCAAGTTATGACCCGTCATGTTATGTCCCGTCATGTTATGTCACATCATGTTATGTCAAGTTATGTCCCGTCATGTTATGACGCGTCCAGTTATGACGCGTCAAGTTATGTCGTGTCAAGTTATGTCACATCATGTTATGTCAAGTTATGTCACATCAAGTTATGTCACGTCAAGTTATGTCACATCAAGTTATGTCACGTCAAGTTATGTCACGTCAAGTTATGTCGTGTCAAGTTATGTCGCGTCAAGTTATGTCGTGTCAAGTTATGTCGCCTTAAGTTATGTCGCGTCAAGTTATGTCGCCTTATGTTATATATCGTCAAGTTATGTCACGTCAAGTTATGTCCCGTCAAGTTATGTCGTGTCAAGTTATGTCGCGTCAAGTTATGTCACGTCAAGTTATGTCACGTCAAGTTATGTCGCCTTATGTTATATATCGTCAAGTAATGTCCCGTCATCTTATGTCAAGTTATGTCGTGTCAAGTTATGTCGTGTCAAGTTATGTCGCGTCAAGTTATGTCGCGTCATGTTATGTCGCGTCATGTTATGTCGCGTCATGTTATGTCGCGTCATGTTATGTCGCGTCATGTTATGTCGCTTCATGTTATGTCGCCTTATCTTATGTCGCATCAAGTAATGTAGCATCATGTTATGTTGCGTCATGTTATGTCGCTACATGTTATGTTGTGTCTTGAAACGTCATGTTATGATGGGTCACTGATTTGTCATGTCATGATGCTTTTCATAATGTTTTGCAGTATGTTACGCCACGTTACATTAAAATTCTTTAAGTTGCATCAAGTTATATTGAATTGGGCTATGTTTACTTGGGTGGCATTGAGTTGTGTTACGTTGAGATGCGTTACTTTATATTACCTTTTTCACACTGCCATCTAATCCCTGTCTTTTTCTACTATGTAAATCCTACGTTATCACTCAAACAGAATTGCAAGATGTAGGGCAGGGCTTATTCCTATTCCACCACAATATACTGATGGAAAACCTTATGACAGATCGTATGAGGCAGCCAACATCTCAGCATACATTACATCCCTTTGAAAAGTCTTCAGCCTCAATCTGATACCTTTGCAGAATCAACATTAAGGATGGAAAGAGACAAAGAAAATGATAGGGACCAACAACAGCTTAGATTATGCCTTATGAGACTAGATAACGACTTTGGTCTGTGAATTGGCCCACAAAATACAGGAAAATGTGTAACAGTAGAAATGTGTCATCCAGTATAATAAGCTAAGCAACTGTCATGAGGAGCTGTGGGTGACTGGGAGAGGGGGTTGGTGACCAGTTGTTTAATTTGAGCTCAATTAGACTTGATTTTCAAGAAGAGGACAGAAGGCGAATCAGGGAAGCACTGGCACTGTCACTATGGCGACAGAGCTGATGGGCTGTCATGGGAGGAGTAGGGAAAATAAGGAAAGAGAAGAGCACACATTCACTCGCACACACACAAACCCGAAAAATAATGATCATGAGCATGCATTGAAGCACTAACATTGAAAATAAGCTGCTTTTTTAGATGCTTTTGTAATCAGCAGTATCTCTTTGGAACCAGAAGAAGAATGCTTGTCATCGTCTATCATCAGCTCGCAGAACGTCTATAGCTGACACAGAGGTCATCCCTCCAGACAACAAACACCTGGGCTCTGCTATTCAAGGGATACATTTGGATGAATTCCCAGAGAGAGGGCCAGATTAAATTAAAGGTGAGCATACGAGGTGCAACAACATATTCTGAGCAGTGTGTTAATGTTGCATGTTGATAATCAAATATTGGAACACCTTTTGTGATGATGGCAAATTAATTTGTTAAGGTGTTAACCTGTAAAGCAGCTTCTCTCTGATTGAATAAGACTGGATGGAATAAGAAGAATGGGCTCTACTCATTAACATCCAGGAAGCACGATGCTTTTACACACAGGAAATGGATGTTGCTCATGATAAAGGTATATGACAGGAAAGTGAAGAAATGAGTGGTGTCTATTCAATTCAGACAATAAACCCAGAAACATTAAAAGACAAAGTGTTGCTGCTACCATGTTATACATTGTGAAAGGCTATTGATCATTATTATATATATATATATTTAATTTGTTGTGATATACTGTACATTATGTCATAATTTGTTGCTACATACAATGCATTGCCCCGACAGATACTGTAAAACCCTAATACCCCTTCCCAATCGTAGAAAATTAGTACCGCTACATAGTTGAACTACCTGATAATATGGTGCACTCCTAGAAATATCAAATTATTTACAATATAGTCGTAGTTTTAACTAAATGTTCTCCTCCTTTACAAAAATCTTGTGCTTTAGGATTTGAAACACACGCATACACATCCAAACACATGAGGCAGGTAGAAAAGAAACAATAAAAGACACTTCTACTCCTTTTCTTTGTTCGTTGTTGACCACCTTTTTTCACCCATGAAATGTGCAATCCCTGTATTCTGTTTTGTTACACTGGAAATTAATCTCATTGAGCGCAGTTCAAAAGAGACAGATGAGTGTTTCAGCCAGTCAATGGATTACCATTAATAATAAATCAGGAAGTGACCCACTGAAGTGTCCTGAGGTGATGCCTATCTCTGAGAATCTGTCTCTAAGTCTAGACACCTACATGAAGAAGACATCTCATACAAACTGCTACATAAAGGTTTATTCATTTTTTTCTTCTTTTTCTCTTTATAACACTTTCTCTTGAAAAAGACAAATTTGTATGCATTGGAAGTTGGCAGGAAGTCTGAGAAATGGCAGGTTGCGTAGATTGCCCTCGGATCACCGGCCTCACACTGACCGGCATCGCCAGATCAGATGAAATTTTGGCCTCCCCAGAGCTTATACTCTGAGATAAATAAACACTGATGAAGAGAAATAACATAAACACAAGTAAAGTGACACTGAGTGGTGAGTGAGAAAAGACAGAATGCATTTTTTATGAAATATCTAATTATAGAATCATTAGCACCACCACAGTGTATGGGCAGAAAACACAAATGTCTGGATGGCAGGATGAGCTGCTGAGAGGAGCAACACCATGGGACTCTTAAACAGCTTCTTAGCTTTGGAAGCAGTCTTTGGTCACAAATCAAAACAACAACGGCATGTGCCAGTGATGGATGGTGTCCATTTCCACAGCTGGAGGATGTGATCCTGAGCTTCTCTTTGATGGTTAAAGTAGAAGTAGTACTGGAGTCTTCTGTGGCAGTCATTAACACGTCTTCACAGCTTGTTATTACTGTGAAAAGCCATCTAGTCTCCAGTGCCAAAGTTAGCGTGGTCACACACAGATTTCGATGGCAGTTGCCATTACCATCTGGCTTTTGTTCTTGTCTCGGCCTGGAGACTGGTGCTGTCCAGACTCCTCTCTGGGAGACAGCGGGTCGGACAGGACACTGCGTTTGAGTGGTGCTGGGCGGAGGCATGTTGTTCCTGGAGGGGTGGAGGGCTCAGGGTGTCTGTGCGAGGAACGTGATGAAGTGGAGGTCGAGGAGGGAGTGCAACTGCCGGTGCACACTCCCGAGCTTGACCTCTCGCCTCTCTTGGCTCGGCAGGATGCTCTGCGTCTGAGCTCGCTGACAAGCTCGTACTTGACAAAGCAGAAGACGTCCTTGACTCCGCAGCGTTTTTCCGGCTCGGAAGCAAGCAGCCGCTGAAACATGCGCAGGGCATCATCAGTGAAGCGGCGCCACTGAGACGGGTAGGTCCCCACAGGGCACCCTGCTTTTTGCCAGCGTCGAAACTCCTCATAGAAGGCATCAGCCGCCAGCGCTGCCTCCCAGGGGAAATTACCTGTCAGCATACAGAAGACCAGAACGCCAAACGCCCAAACGTCCAGACTGGTGGTCACAAGGAAACCCTCAGAACGGCTGGCGCGGCACACCTCTGGCGCCGTATAGGGGATGGTGCCACTCACCCGTTTCACACGGCATCCCACGCGTCTGGTCATGCCAAAGTCAGCCAGTTTGATGCGGCGGCACTCCCGGTCAAATAGGAGCACATTCTCAGGCTTGACGTCCCGATGCACCAGGTTTTTACTGTGCATGAAGTCCAGAGCCAGGCCCAGTTGCTGCATGCAGCGTTTGACCATTTCCTCTGGCAGACCCACCTGAGAAAAGAGAGAGAGTGAAGGAAAGGAGAAAGAGTTGGAGAAACGAAGGAAGTAAAATAGAGATTTGGATTAAAGCAGTCTAATAGATACAGTACATTGTGTAGGAGGTGAGACTATGAGAGGTGGTACCAGAAAAGAGCTTCGTGGTGAGTAGGTTACAGTACATATTGAAAAGAGTAGGTGATGCTTATATTGTGTGGTGGGATGAAAGAACAGGGCGATAAGTGATGCGATCCCAAAAGAAGAACTGAAACAAAAGAGTCTAAGTTTTGAGTTCCGCTGCAACCATTTTTAATGAGTCTTTAGAAGAAACTTGAAGTCAAGCACTCCCATTACATCAACTGGAATAGCACTAAAGCAAAGTGAGAGTTTGAGAATGAAACCTGGGATGAATACAAGGCTCCAATCCCAGGAGAGCTTGTTAAAAGTGCCATGTTTGAACATGGCGGCTGATTGGAGCAGCTCTGGCCGAGTGAGGATGGGGATTGACGGAAGGAAGAATGATTTCTTTACCTGTGGGGGGATGATGTCGAAAAGGTCCCCGGCGGGGGCATATTCCTGTCCAAACACATAGCTGTCCTCCGTCTCAAAGAGGACGTCCAGCACTTTGATAATGAAAGGGCTGCAGCTAAGTGAGCCTGTTAGACTGTACTCCCGCAGGAAACTCTTGAGCTTCGTCTTGTTCTTGGTAACAAACTTGAGCGCCATTTTGGAGCCTAAAAAAGGAAAAAATCAGATAAAAACATGAAGATGGACAAAGTTAATCTCTGGTTTATCAAACCTGTACATCAAATAACTACTGCCAACATTTTACTATCCAAAACAAGTGTTTTGCAAAGCATCTAAAGGGAATTTGGAAATGTCACCTGACACTCTAAGGGAGTGGAGAGGTTTCCAACTGCCAATCCCTGTGTTAATGACAGCTGCTACATTCATTCATATAAACATGTACAGTGAATGAAGCTTATCTCCCTTACACACATATAACCAGCTGTTCGTGATCACAGCTGCAGAACTAGTGGCTCTTTCAAGCACTTCAAATCTCTGCCGCCCCTCTCAGCCTCTCCGCCTCACCCTGTAATACAATGCTTCGTTATACCCCTTTCAGACTGAACCAGCTCTCTAACCTTGAATTTCTTACAACCACGGATTAAACAGTAGCCCTAAAAATCCTTAACAAACCCTTTTAACTGCCGAAATTAATGTCTCTACACTGTGCCTAAGACTTTACAACGTGCTAATCTGCCTTAGCTGGTTATCTTTAGCTGTAAGAAATGCTGGCACAATGTGGAGATCTGAACAATCTGTTGTCCAAAATGTCTTTTTTGTATTTATGTTTTATAAGATGACCATTGCTCAAGAAACACTAATACAAAGGATAAAGGGGTTAAGATATTAACCAACTCACCCTGTGTCCGGTGTGCCACCAGGTCCACCTTGCCGTACGTGCCCTTCCCCAGCTCACGGATGTGCTCATACTGTTTGGCTACATCTGCTGCCGACAGAGAGGTGATGGCCAAAGCCTGCATGTCCTCCACAGGCACCCCTCCACAGTAGCCCATCTTGGACGTAGGGGAGCCCCCTCCACTGCCCACCCGTCCTGGCCCAGATGGAGAAAGAGACAGGCTCGCCTTGACGCTGTGGGGCAGACTATATGAAAAGGAACAAGAAAGATTTAGAGTCAGGTTTTCATCTGCTATGATGATGGCACGTTATATTAGATAATTGTGCAGATTAATGTTGGAATATTTATTTGATTTCTGTGTTTTTTTGGTATTTTATCATTATTATTATCTTTATTATTATTGTTATTATTTTGCATATAGAAGCAATTTAATTTGTTAAACAAAATGCGACAATAATATACAAATAATAAAAAACTAAAAGTGATTACAGGCAATGTGTGCCTGAATGTGTTTATGACAGAATCCTCTCAAGTATTTTTATATAAGTTGGCGCACATCCATATATTCTTGTCTGCACATTGTGTCCCAAAGGGTGGTTATATCAGTAAGGCTTTAACAGACCCTCATTTACATACAATCAATTCAGGAAAGGCATCAACATGGGAAGTGCTTTCAGTAAATGTATTGGACTCCCTGCTGTCCCTCTAGATCACTCTGGCCAGCTTTCAGGTATGGCTGGTCTCAGACAGCACTTACTGGCAGACAGCTATGGGAAAATCAATACGACCAGGTAGAAGGACAAATAAATGGAAACAAATGGAGAGAGCTGACAGCGCCATGATATACACAGGCTGGTAAGGCATGCCATAGATCATCTGTGACCACTCTGAGCTACAGCTACATACACATTTTCCAAAAGTAGATACAGTCAGTTGTGCTGTGAGGAAAGAAGTTGCTTATAAACACATTTGGTTTGCACAGCGGTTACTCTACAGTCTGTATTTCAGTCAAATTGCTGAAGCCCAAAAAAAAAGGAAGATTGCAAAAGAAAAGTTACTGCTGATTTTCAGAAGTGCCAAGTTTGAAATAGGTCAAACTGATCCTAGGAGGGAAAATACAGCTGCACACTAAATGTACCAACTGACAACAAATTAAAAATCCGAGATGAGTGACTGTGCAGGAGAGCTTCTGTCACAGCGATGGAGCCAACAATAAAACTTTTAAGCAAACTCTACGGAATGGACCTTAAGGAAATGAAGTGGATCACACTAATGATCTTACCCATTGTCTCGCTTCAACCTCTCTCCATACACACAAAATCAAATCTAATCATCCAATCGTGCGCAGCAAGCACACACACACACACACACACACACACACACACACACACACACACACACACACACACACACACACACACACACACACACACACACACACACACACACACACACCGGCCCACTAATGGGCATCAAATTAGCACAAACTATTTTGCTGATGGTCTTTTTCATCCATCATTCAAAAAGCAACTGCTTTGCTCTTTGTTCTTGTCTCCCTGCAGCCAGTTTCTTAGCACCGCCGGTTTAAATGAGAGCATCACAAATGTGTCTGTGTCGACAGGTGTGAGTTGTTGGGGGGATGGGGGGTGGGGGAGAGAACATGGCACAGGAGGTTTTGTTCTGAAGGAGTTGAGGTTCCTCAGCTATCTTGTGGGAAGAGAGTGATAAATATAGCTATAACAGCGAAAAACTAAAACAGGATGCGGCCATTTGCAGCCTCTTGTTCTTGGCTCATCACTCTTTGTCGAACAAGAAAACTCTGAAAATAGAAAGTGC
The DNA here is from genome assembly GCF_027596085.1 of Anoplopoma fimbria. Classification (NCBI taxonomy): domain Eukaryota; kingdom Metazoa; phylum Chordata; class Actinopteri; order Perciformes; family Anoplopomatidae; genus Anoplopoma; species Anoplopoma fimbria. Next base: position 6,523,201 of record NC_072453.1, read on the forward strand.
CCTGTGTATGTATCTCTGCAGCTAACACTTGCTTCTTGGTTTTATTATGAAGATGCTTATATAAGAGACTATGAATATTGTAGCCTACTCATTCTGCGCGTACCCACTATGTAGCCTTCAGAGAGTCAAAAATAAAGTTGATCATCATCCAGATCGGTCCGTGGTCCTGGTTTGGTGATTAAACATTTAAACAGGACAGACAGACGGACTGGAAACCCATTTCCCTCAGACAACCCACCCTGCATGGCCCCATAGGCTTTGTCAGCCACATTAAAGCAGAGCGAAGGGAGCGCTTGTTTACTGGCACTTCTTCCAGTCAGCTCCACGGGCAGAATGTGCAGCGTGGATCTTAATCACATTACTCAGCTCCCACAAAGACAAAAGCAACCCCCCTCCACCACCCCCACCTGCCTGACAGTGCAGGATGCTTTGCACTCATTTCCTTTTGCAGAACTGAATTAAGAGTTCTGAAATGTGATGAGTGGTTGGGAGACGGTGCTCTCCGTAGCTGCGATGATGCCGTAAATGTGAACCAGAAACTGCAGTGTAGTGCCCTGGAGGTGTGTAGTGACGAAGTTATGTGGTCTCTGGAAGATGACTGTATGTGAGTGTTTGTGAGGAAGAGGGGGATTTGGCAGGGAGGTCCGGTGTATCAGTCGCACAGTGACACTCAAAGGCCTTTTGTGCTCCTACCTCTGAGAGGGATCAGCTGTGAGCCTCTTCACGACTCAGCGTTCGTGCTCAAACACAGCCAAATGCCCGTCTGATCTCCAAGGATCCTCTCCTGTCCTCTCAGGCGGCCAAAACAATGTAACAGCCACACGCTCCACATGAAGACGATGATTTGGCTTGAGACACATTTTAATGTCTTTTGTAAGCCAGTCGCACTTACTGTCAATCATCTGTGTGCCTTTTGCAAACACATCCCTGGGCTGCTCACCTATTCCTGTATCATCTTGTGTTGTTCAGGTGAGATCTTGAAACTTTAATATTCGTGATTTTCATGTTTTAATTGTGATGAAAAATCCTACGAAAGTTAAGTGTTAGAAAACCGTTTAAAAATGTCAGTAAATAAACAAAAAAATGCATGCGTGTCTGAAAACATAGGCAGACTGAAAACAAGACTGTTTATTTGACGAATTCCTAAAAAGTGGAGATGCAAGGTGTGTTCCAGTCACTTATCTCCCCTCATATACAGATTGGCAATCTCGCTCCATTTAGCAATTACTCAAACAGAGCTGAGTGCGTTCACAGCATAACCCTCTTAAAAACCAGGTTGTTCCCGGAAAAACATCCAGTTTCACGTCCTAATAACCACGCCGCCGGTCCGGAAAACTGTTGTGGCTGACTGCAAGTGTCACACATGAGATTAAACTGCAGAAGCGGTTGACCTTTTCTTCTAAAAACACCTAGCTTCATCCTGTGATGCAGCTGAAAATGGTCTCTCTTGCCACATACTGTCTCTTAACAGCCTCAGGCTGTGATATGGACCTTGCCCACTCTGTTTATAGTCTCTGAATTCTGAGGGTTACACTTGTGATTTTAGGTTTTAATGTGGACTTCAGGTTGCACAAGTTTCAACTGTAAGAGAGATAAGCTTAACTTTTTAGCCATGATGGCAATGTTGCTATGCTTATTGGTCAATTTGTCCACCACTTAGGTCCAGCCTTAAATATCTCAACAACTATTGGATGTAAATATTGGGATAATGGATTTTTGTGTCAACATTCATTATCTCCCCCACATGATCAATTCATGATCAATTTCACTGACTTTGTTGATCCCCTGACCTTTGCCTTCAGTTCCAACATGAAATTCACATTTGTGGTTTTGAGTCAAATGTCACATCAACTATTGAATGGATTGTCATTAAGTATTATACACACATTCATGTTTTCAAGATGAACTGTAATAGCTTAACCTTAAATCTACCACCATCGGGCAAAAAATCGAATTATTGCCGATACTTCGGTATTTGGCATTTAGCTCAAAGCACCGCTGTGCCTAAATACTGACTCTTATCTTTATGCATATTTAATTATGTTCAATGTTGTCTTTAATAATGAGGCAATTTGTTTCTCCAGATCTTAACTGTTGTAACTTCAAATCATTAATATAGGAAAACACAAACCTGCAGAGGGACAAATAAATGTGGTATTATCATGTGACTCTTATTAGGGACAATAATTGTGTATTCAGTGAGTTCTCCCAGTGTTAACTATGTGAATTATACAGTTGCAATAAGCTGTGACATGACATTGATTAGCACATTAAGACTTTACAGGGGTGAGTTCAAAAATGAGGATTCACATACAGGAGATGAGCTAAATTGTAGTTGTGGAAAAGATGGAAAATCGGGCAATGGAGTTGAAGTTGCATCGAAATCTTTAACAAATGTCTTTCAATGTACACAAAGCATATATCAGATGCTTTACACACAGTGTGTGACTTCCTTCCTCCTTTCCTCATTCTCTCTTGTCTGTTCCAGAAAATTTAAATAGGGGACTAATAAGAGAAATAAATAGGCTGCAGAGCCTGTTTCACGTTGCTACCTCTCTCCATTACTAATGGACTAGTTGCTTTGCTCTCGGCAGAAGAGTCATTATGGGTGAAGACTGATCTCCTGTGTCCAATTTACTGTCAAAATGCCCAACGTGCCTTGCCTCTGGGTCAAAGTGAAAACAGTGAGTGAAACACGATGTGACTGATGTGGTTTCTTCCACTGGCTGAGAGAAAACCACTGCATGCATAGACACACAGATGTATCCGTCTGACCGTCTCCTTGTTGTCTAAGTGTGCATACAATCAAAACAAATGACTGTGATCCAAAACAATCTGTCATTCGATCAAAAACCAAATGGGCATCCTTGTGTTGCTGTCAGGACACTCTGTTCCTTACTCAGGCGTAAAAAAACCCGAATCACCCTCCTTACACAGAAAATCAGAGCTGGTGGGTTGGTGGGTTTAGTGTCTCCGTCAACACGCGGCTGAGGAAACCTCCCACTGTGCTGTGATAGGTGAACCAGCTGCCTGGGCCACGGGCACTCACTTTGACAAATCACTTGCGCTCAGCTTTGCCCGGCTGTTCATAAAGAGGATCCATGCTGAGACCGAGTGCTGTCTCACCCGTCCCTGACTTGTCTCGCCTCTACTCTCCTTCCCATCATCCCTCTCTCTCTCTCTTGCTACTGAATCCCATGCCCTGCTGCCTGCTGGCATAAACGCCGCCGGCCATTGGCCTCCTGCTGGGTTGAACTAAAGCCTGGAAAGGGAATAACCCAAGGTTAAAGGGATCCAAACAATGACCGAGAATGGAAATGAGCCATGGGAGGTGAAGGACACTCGGCTCTAGTTCTGTGCAGTGACCACAAATGACAAACAAATAAAATAATAAAAAACAGGCACATTGATAATCCAAAACAAACATGCCAATGCAGAATAAACTAATATTGTAGGAACCGTCATCATAGTCATTTTAAACATCTTTTCCCACTGAAATGTCACTGTATTAAGCTACCAGGGAACATCCTGTACCTAACCTACACTGTCTCACTATCCAGTAGCCTCAAGTTCCAATAGGGAGGCTTCATGTGACACGAGAGAGGGACGGAGAGAGAAAGCAAGATTGGTTGAAGTGAATGTGACTGAATTGAAGCATCCCTCCCTTTGTACTACATGCTGTAGACTCTGTCCCTTTGATGGCAAATACATGGGGAAATGTGACTCTATTATGAGCTCAGAAAATGGGGTCTAAAGGGGGGGGGGGGGGGGGGTGGCTACATGGTGTAAGAGCACCGCTAAGGAGGACACTGCTCCTTTTTTCCGACCAATTCGCCCTCCACTTCAAGGCAAACTAACAGTACATGGTGATTTGTGATCCCGCTCACATAGAATAGCCTCTAAACACAATCAATAGACTAATGGTGATTGCTGAGGCTGCAATTATCGCCCCCCCCCTTCTCTCTCTCTCTTTCTTTCAAATTCAAATCCTACTATGCTTTAATTGCAAAACTGGAAATAAGGCATTGCTGCAATAGCAAGTATAGGACCCACTGTACAAGATAATTAAAAACAGGAACATACCGTTCATAAATCAAACACTGATTAACCAAACAATAAATTTGATTGTTAATGACTATCAAGAGCAGATGAAAACCATGAAATACAGCAAACATTAATGCTAATTATGAATAGCATAAAACTATTGTCATACAATGAACTCACAAACATACATGTACACAGTATGTAGAGTATCAATACGCAGCTGTTTTCTCACTATTCATTTCTGCTTAGGATGTAATGTGCAGATATTATGTGATGTTTGGTTTCTTCAATTCACCCAGCAAGGCACAGACTCCAGAAAAAAAGTCCTCTATATGTCCCAATTGACAATGTTTGTATAATTTCTGTTCTCTGAGCAGCCATGTTTTCCTATAGCAGACCGTGTCTGCTGAGTCTAATTTGCTTTTAGTGAACTGATTTAAATGTCGGTAAGATGTTGTTTCAACACCATTTCGACAGTATTCATTGTAAAGCTCTGTTTGTGCCTTTCTTTGATTTGTGTGGCTAAGTGATTGGCGCTGATGGGTTAAGCTGGTGTGCATGTGCCAGCTGTTGGACTGGGTCATTCTCTGGGATCTATTTAAGCCGTAAGATTGCAGTCCTTTTATTTGTTGTTTGTACAGGCAGACACCCTATTAGTTCTGCAGGTCATGTTTGGGATGACTCCGAGGATGTTTTTGATCAATCCAAGGTCGATAATTTGAGGGAGGATTTGGTCTTTTTGCAGGCTTAAATGGACTCCATGTTTATTTAAGATGCCAGGCTTTTATATGTCTGCTCTTTAAGGTGTGTTTGAATTTGGAATGTGCAGCATTTTCTACCATTATGTATATTAATTGTGATGATTGATTCAGGTGGAATGGTACGCTGAGTATAATAACTGATGATTAAACTGTTTCTGTCTGTATACATTTACAGTGTTTACAGTGTTTTGGGAAAATACTTTCTCCCAGTAAAGCAACTTTGACTTTGGGATGAACTATTCCTTTATAGGTCCAAGCCAGTACTGCTGCTTCACAATCAAACAATGTTTGTGACAAAAGCAAATCCCTGTGTGTGAGCTGCTGTAGCCTTTCACTTAAGAGTCCATTACCAGCCTCCAGGCTTTGCTTTTACAGGCTCTGCTCTTTCAAGTCAGCTGCTCATTTAAATGCATTAGACGGCATTAACGATGAGCCATCACCTGTCCGTGCTGGACAAAGCATAAAAGGGTTATTAAAAGTGGATTCCCCCGGATGCCCTTGCATCCATCAAGCAAAGACCGAATCCAAAAAGTTTAACTAGGATTGTGGGGTGAGGATGCAAATTTAGACGCAGCTCAGCCATTAACTGGAGTGAGAGTTAATCCTAGTGGTACATGCATATGTAGTGCTGTATAACTGCTGACATGTATGTTTTATTATAGTCTACAGCGGGCAGTAGACGAATATATTATTCCTATATGAATATTGTCCATGAGAGTGAGTCCAAGTTCAATGTTATTCACCTTCATCAGAAGAACAATTCAAATTGAGAAATATAAATTTGAATGATATCTTTTATGAAAATCAAAACAGGCAATCATTGTTCAACCTTTATGTTTGGCTTGTGGGTTCAGGCACTCTAGGGTTCCTCTGGTTTACTCACTCACCTGCTGGCGACCTGTCTCTCTCCTCCATGGTCCTGCATCCGAGCTGCTGCGCTCTGATCCGCGGATGTCTGCGAGAAACCGATGGATGGCTCTCCTCGCTTGAAAGTTATCAATCAGGTATAGGTGCGTGAAAACACGTGCAGGTCCATTGAAAAACCTAAAAAAAAATATCTCACGGATGGCGAAAAAAAGCTCGGATCAAGATCTCGCCGTTGTTCTGTGGCTGCTGCCCGCCCAATAAGATCCCTGTCCTCCTTGAGAGGCTCTTCACTTAGTGACTTTCTTCTTCGGAGGAGGAGGAGGAGGAATAAATCAAAGCATCAAGTGATGCTGGAGGCTGAGATGAAGACACCGCAGGCTGGGATCCCTCCTCTGAGCGCCCACCATCACACAACCTGCCAAGCAGCGGGAGGAAGGTGCGTGTTTATCTTTCGCTCCTCCAGTGGTCCGCATGACCCAGTTCAGAACCACACACACACACACACACACACACACACACACACACACACACACGCACACACTGAGGCGAACCCATTCACTCACATCCACGCATGGGGGCTCTTCAAACCTCTGCTCTCTGCAGCATCCATGGACCAAATCTACATGTTCCCACTCTCTCTCTCTCTCTCTCTCTCAACTCAGCTCTGCGACTTGCTCTCACTGTCTGTCGGTCAGTCTGTTTTAGTCCGTCGGTCCAGCGGGACTCTGGGGGTGAGGAGGAGGATGAGGAGGAGGAGGATGAGGAGGAGGATGAGGAGGAGGGGGGTCGGTCTCAGATCTCGCTCCTATGCTGGTCCTACCAGTCAGCTCCCTCATTGTTCGCCGTCTCCACCCTCTGGTAAACTAATACGCTCCCGTGTCCCGGGTCCTAGCGCCTGAACGTACCCATCCAACCCCCCAATGCGTCGACGAGATTTTTTACTTTAGATTCATGCTTTGGAGCAACAACAAGCTGCTCCTCTCTTGCATAATTCAACAGCTTATGGCCTCGAGTTCTTCACGCGGTGACTTTGCCAACTGTCCTTATTAGGTAACAGCGAGGCAAGACATTCAATTAATGCAGTGCCCTGGCAGCTCCCCTTTACTGTACATGTTTAACAACAGGCCTCCTGCCAGACAAGTTTGCCAAGCAAAACAGATTGGACTGAGAAAACAGCATCGACATAGAAGGGATAACCTTAATGCATCATCATCAAACACCACTGATCAGATGGGTGGATGGCTTCTGCTCATGAAGGGAAAAATATTTTACTAATCTTGATCTCACATCAGACCCTCAAATGGCAATCACGTCTAATACAGTTATGGTAGAAGGTTCTTTTTATTCCTATGAGTTATTGATTTTTACATATGCATATACCTTTTTCTGCCTTCTCAGTTCTCCCAGCCCAGATTTACATTGAAGAGATGCGGGTCAGGCTCATGCTGAGAAGAGTGAAATATAAACTGTTTTCAAGCAATACAGATCAGTGGGAAGGGTTAGAGAGAGGAAGATTGAAGCCTTGGAGAAAAAACAGTCAGTAAAGGGGAATATGATCTTCCTGTTTCCTGAAACAAAGTTATTTGACTCTGACCATTTTGTTTTAGTGGGGGAGATGGTGGATGTGAAATAACTGCATCTTCAATTTACAATCTGTAGACATATGACATCCTCTGTCCCAGTGCCCTCACATCGGTACAGGAAAAACTCCTTTAAAAATCAACCTTTAACGGGGAGAAGAAATAGGAAGAAACCTATGGGAGAGCAACAGAGGGCTCCCTCTCCCACTATGGGCAGATGTGCAATAGATGTCATGTGTACAGAACGAACAACATTATATAGTTACAACACATCCAATGCATATGATATAAATGATTCATATAATGAGACTGTAAGCAGAATAATGATGGAAAAATTTCGACCACTAATAATAAGAGCAGTAGTGGATATAGCAGAATGATAATGATAATAAAAGCAGTAATGGTATCTGTAGAGCTAATAGTAATGTGCGAAATAATTATAATAATAATAATAATAGTAGCAGTGGGTGTCAGGCAGGACCACGGCAGGAGGTACAACCAGGTTCCAGGTATAACCATGATTCATGGAAACCTGTGAGGCAGGAAAGCTCAAAGACTCTGGGGAAGAAGCAAAGTCAGTAAAGTGCATTAATGGAACTTAAATACATACAGAAGGAAAAAGAAAAGAAGAGAGAGGAGCTCAGTGTATCCTAGGAAGTCCCCCGGCAGTCTAGGCCTAAAGCAGCATAACTAGGGGCTGGATCAAGGCAAACCTGAGCCAGGCCTAACTATAAGCTTAATCAAAAAGGAAAGACTTAAACCTACTCTATAATGTGTGAATGAGTGTGTCTGCCTTCCGGAATAAAACTGGAAGCTGGTTCCATAGAAGAGGAGCTTGATAGCTGAAGGCTCTGGCTCCCATCTTACTTTTTGAGACTCTAGGAAGCACAAGTAACCCTGCATTCATGGAGCGCATCTCTATAGTGGGGTAATATGGTAATATAAGCTCCTTAAAATATAATGGTACCTGGGCCATTAGGGCTTTGTATGTGAGGAGATTTTTAATTTGATCTTGATTTTTCAGGAAGCCAGTGCAGCGAAGCTAATACAGGAGTAATATGATATATTCAGCACATCTTTGAGACATTCAGGTGTCTCACACAGAAGAGTTAGGTCAACAGGCAGCGAGGCGAAGAGTTTCCTTGGGGTCATCAGAGCCGTCATAAATCAAAGTGAAGGGCAAGCACTGCAGGCTGAGAGCAGAGAGCATCGAGGGTCAAAACACTCCAGGGACACACACCTCTGAGCTGTGAACAAATAGAGCAGGACTGCTCCTCCTCTCTCCTCCTCTCTCCTTTTTCAGCCACCAGACTCACGTCCTAGTTTTTACTTTTTTATGTGTCACCTCAAGTTCTCCACGTCTTTTTGCAAGGGGGTGGCCTTGTTTTTTCACTGTTCTCAAATGTATCTTCATGCACAGTTTACTTTGTGTCCTAGCTGCTCTAGAAACTGCATTGTCATCCTGGAGGGATATTATCACAGGGCATCAAGCTATGGTTGTCTTAGAGTTTGTGGACTTCTATGCCGTTTGTGAACCACAATTAGATTCAACTTTTATTTCACCCCGCACTGTTTTTAGAACAGGGTTATATCTACATCAGTTAGGAAGAAACAAGAATAAGGTTTTGTGTTCTTCTTCCTGTGAAGAAGAACACAAAAAATCATGAAAGTAAACTTTAACTATCAGGGCACTCTACAAACCACACTTAATGTGTCTGTGAGAGTATTTGATTGTCATAGGTGATTTCATCATTAGGAAATGTAGGAAGAAAGTAGATTGTCTTGTGTATAAAGATGTAGATGAGCAGTATCCTTTAAAAACACTTTGAAATCTTAAACACTTTGTGCAGAAAAAAAATCTGCTTAATCTCTAATTTAGCAACATTGAACAGCTAAACTTTGAAAGAAGAGAGATTTTTTTGTTCCCTTTATATAACATGTGGAGTAAGATAGGCAAAAGAAAAGTTAGGAATTGAATTCTAGAGGACGCTGCATTCACAGCTCTAACCCAGCCCTCATACCTCCAGGCATTAGTCTGATCTTCCACAGCAGTGAGCAGACCCTTTCTGTCTCTCAGCTCTCTCTTCCTCTGCCTCTTTCACTCCTTCAGTCTCACCTTGCTCCACAAAGATAGAACAGCAAAGTCTTGTCACATCGTTTTTCACAATCCAAAAACAGAAAAAGCAATTTACAACCACATCCCCCTGAATCATAGTCCTTACCTTCTCTACTGACTCAAAATCAACCCATAATCCCTCAATTTTATTTTGCTCTAGTGACTTTTTTTTTTTTTTTTTTTTTTTTTTTTTACAATATGTGATGGCAAGGACACATGTAAATGCAAATGAGGGATTACCTTGGTTTAACTTTGCAGTGATTCCCTGAGTTAGCAAAACGTTCATACATCTCAGAAGGAAAAACAAACCAGAATTAATTGTAAAGATGTTTTTGAAAGACTAACAGAAAACACACAAACAATTCTCTAGATATATAAAAACTCTCACATTCTTACAGTACTTCTTAAAACTGTGTTTGTTATTTACAAATTCCATGCAAAAAAACCCCCAAAAGTCGTTTATTCCTTGTTTTAAATCGACAATTCATTTTGTACTGCATTTCCCACAATACCATTGGGCCTTATGCTCACTCGATGACGCTAAAAACATGCGCGCATAACCTTGTGGCACCGGTTGAGTACTGTCAAACCAATTGAAGAAACGGTGTTAAAAACCAGTTTTTGATGCTTTATATGACGTCAACATGAGCAGATATATTTTCCCAGTCTCCTTTTTTGGAACAGTGTTTGGAGCTGCTGTTTTACTGAAGTGAGTAGTGATAAGGCCACTGTATCGTGATGTAACTGTATATTATACACTGCATGTGTCACATTTGCTGCTTGTACATATGACGTTACGCTGTTAGCGTTAAGTTCAGACTTAATGTAATGTCTGTGTTGGTTCAAAACCTTGCTCTTGTTGTAAAGCGTTGAAAGGTAGTCTTATTATATGAAGTTATTAAGTAAGTAACGTTAGTATTTTGCTTCTTTCCCATAGTGAGGGGACAACACTTAACTACTAATTTACTGTATAGCCAGTACAACAACCCACAAAGTACAACCTCCTTGGCTCAGCTATACATATTGATATGCTTCACAAAGGCATTATTTATAACAGGGTGAATGTATTGTATAGCATAGATTGTAAAGGTGTTTATGACATTCTGTTCGCCCATTCACAGTTAATAAGGTTAGTGTGAACTTAAGGAAATCCTTTGTTAAACCATGCGTTAGAACAGTCTTGTCAGTTGTATTCATAAAAGCCAAATATCACAAGTTTGGCTCCAGAGGCTATACAATCTGTTCGACATACGACACTGGCTGTTCTTTTCAACCCCCACTTCGTATTAGGTAATACTCCATAACTAAACCCCTTTAATCGGGGGAAAAATGGAAGAAACATAACTAAGAGAAAGGGAGGGATCCCTGGACCGACAGACGTGCAGTAGATGTTGTGTGTGTAGATTAGATTTACCTTATCAAATTACAATTTGACCATCGGTGAACATATATGAAAAAGATGGATCCAGGAGGATGTCATGCAGTTTCCAGGTGTAGCCAGAGAGAAAGAGCGTTGGCCACACAACCTCCTCTCCACCAGGTAACCTGGGAAGAGGATTTGCTACACAAACAAAACTATACGTGTAAACATTTGATTTCAAGTCAAGCCCAGGACCAAATGCGTTCTGGTGACAATCAGTGTCAAAACATTAAGACTAAGACGTGAGCAAAAACAATAAATCCATATTTTGTGTCACTGGAGACGCGGGAACATTAACGTGGAGGGTGGGCATTGGTCAAAACATGAGCTGTTTGGCCCCCATTCGTCCTTCTCTTTGTGAAATGTATACAGTATGCCTGTTCTGGGTTCCTAGTCATTTTGATAAAAACATAACATGGTCATGAAAAGGGTTCTTTTGTCAAGATATAAACACAAACTAAAATAACGACGGCCTAAAACTAGATTTTGACACAAGGACCCCTTTAATGACCAAGCAATACAGCAGGACCCCTTTTAAAGCCCCTATGTGCTTAAATAGGATGGCACTGAACTTTATTTCTTCTCATAGGAACCATGTGACTGGAGGCCCGTGTCCCAGTAAGGCTACCATTAATGGGAAAACTGTGGTGATAACCGGAGCCAACACAGGCATCGGGAAGGCGACTGCCAGAGAACTGGCAAAGAGAGGTTTGGAGAAAAGAATTATGACTATGATTTCGTGCAAAAAACCACAATGTATAAAATCTTCACTGGTTCTTTTGCTCTCAATGACACACTCCTTTCCCCATTTCGGCATCTTCAGGGGGTCGGATCATTATGGGATGTCGGGACATGGAGAAGTGTGAGGAGGCTGCAAAGGAAATAAGAGGGAAGACCCTGAATCCTCACGTTTACGCGTGTCACCTCGACCTGGCCTCCATGAAATCCATTCGAGAGTTTGCAGAGAGAATCAAACAAGGTGAGAAAACAAAGCATTCCGCTGTCACCTCTCCAGTTATGTGTTCAGTTATTAAAATAAAGCCCACTCAGTAACAGCTTCTTTCATAATACATGAATTGTCTTGTAGAGGAGCAACGTGTGGATGTACTCATAAACAATGCTGGAGTCATGAGATGTCCAGCAGGGAAGACAGAAGATGGCTTCGACATGCAGTTTGGAGTTAACCACTTAGGTACTGACTTTAGCTGAACAAACAGGCAAAAGAAGACAGACGGCCAGTGTGTGTTTTTTTTTAACTTACTGTGAGAAAATCTATCTAAATTATATTTGAATTCAAACAAAGCCTCGCTCTCTCGTTCCCTACCTGATCCTGATAGTTTCTTCTTCCTCCAGGCCACTTCTTGTTGACAAATCTTCTGCTAGATAAGTTGAAAGAGTCCGCCCCCAGCAGAGTTATCAACCTGGCCTCACTTGCCCACCTCGTTGGAAAGATTGACTTTGAGGACTTGAACTGGGAGAAGAAAAAGTTTGATACCAAGCAGGCGTACTGTCAGAGCAAGCTTGCCAATGTTCTGTTCACCAGAGAGCTCGCCAAACGATTACAAGGCAAGTCTACTGGCTGATGCATATGTGGGCATGTGTGGGAAGGAGTATGGCCTATGTTCTTTCTTGTAACTGGCCATTGGATATGTATTTTTAAACAATGCTGTGTGTGTGTGTGTGTGTGTGTGTGTGTGTGTGTGTGTGTGTGTGTGTGTGTGTGTGTGTGTGTGTGTGTGTGTGTGTGTGTGTGTGTGTGTGTGTGTGTGTGTGTGTGTGTGTGTGTGTGTGTGTGTGTGTGTGTGTGTGTGTGTGTGTAACAGGCACAGGAGTCACAGCGAATGCTGCTCACCCAGGCGTAGTTGCCACAGAGCTCGGGAGGCACACCGGTCTGCACCAATCACAGTTCTCGAGCTCTGTGCTCAGTGAGTATCCTGCTTTCTTATTGGATTCTGAATTTAGAAAAATCAATAAATGCTTACCCAACGCACATGCAACAATTAGCTCGGGCTGTATAAGCTCTACTACATGGCATTTGTCTAATCAGTGAATTTTCTATTCTTATATAATTGGTCTATATATATATATATATATATATATATATATAACAGAAAAACTGACAGCATTTCTGTGAAGAAAAGTTTCCTATCCACAACATTTGAACGGTAAAACCATTCATTTTAGCTTTCTGACCATGACATTTGGTTGAAGATGATCTTCTTGGTTTTAAGGCAGTAATGGAGAAAGTATTCAGATTCTTCACTAAGGTAAAAGTAGCAATACTACTTTGTGGAAATACTCCATGAGCCACTATGAAAATGGTGCTCAATTGACATAGTACAACGTATTTAAAAGTAAAAGTGCTCAAAACTGGCCCCTGTGACTTACACTTATGAAACTTGGGTAGTTTCATCAGGGTCCTGTATTTTACAAGGTCATTATAAGTTTTGTAATTGAAATCTTAATGTGTAATTTGTTCATGTAGCTGTCAAAAAAATGTAGTTAAAGGGAAAATTTGCCACCTTTTAATGTGGACATCCAATCAGTGTTAATGGTAGATGTAGTTGATTGAAGCATTAAATTCCTCAATGTGTGCAATTTGGACCGAGAAAGTTGAGTTCACAGCTGCAACATCTGTTGTTCTTTTTGCATCCAGCACTTTCATTTGGCGTGACAGTTGGATGCAAGAAAAGGCTACCTATTTTAGTTTGGATTTTTTAAACTTTCTGGGATATTCAGATGTATTTATGCGATCCAGAGTATAAAGCTGAAGAAATGCAGCGGATAGAGGCAGAGGCCGCGGCTGCATTGACACTGTGGGAGGTTTTGTCAGTTATGACTACATTTATCATCAAGACGGATAATCACATTTAAGGTGGCAAATTTTCCTTTTTAAGTAAAAGATTAAAATATGTCCCTTTTGAATTGAAGTGAACTATAAGTATAAAGTGAAATGTAATTGAAATACTTCAGTATTCCAAATTATGACATTCCACAACAGATTTTTGCTTCATAAATTCAAAGATTTGAGCTTCTTTTTTATCAACCAGTACACAAGCATATTATAGCTACAATGTTCTACATCAGTGTTTCCCAAACTTTTTTCTGGGGACCCCCTTTTCAAAATGAATAAAATTAATTATAAATAAGTTAATTCACAGTGGGACTTATCTATAAATTGTGATCCTGACCGTTTTTACTACCATACCTTTTTTTTTATAGTGCAATGAATTTTTTTTTTTTAATTGCATGCACTCAAAGGTAATACAAATGCTTTCCACAGGAGAACTGTGTTTTTTATTGATATCATTTAAAAGATAATAAAAATCCACAGTGCAACTTGGGCCACATTCGGATAAGTAAAAACATTATTGTTGAACACTCGTGTAAGTGTTTCAATTCGTCATATACCACAGACAACATGAATCCAGTTAGTTCTGGGATTGTAACTTAAAATTGGCCGATTAATTTAATAAAGGATAGGATCTGAAAGTTAAAACATGTTATTCCTGCTGAGTTTTAACCAGCAAACCTGTGGTCTCCACCAAACCCCCTACAGGTCCCTTTTTCTATCTGTTGGTAAAGAGCCCAGAGCTGGGGGCCCAGCCCAGCATCTACCTGGCAGTGTCCGAGGAGATGGAAGGGGTGACGGGAAGGTACTATGAAGTGATGACAGAAAAGGAACCGGCGCCCCAAGCCCTGGATGAGGAGGTAGCTCGCAAGCTGTGGGAGGTCAGCAGCAGGCTGGTTGGTCTGGAGGAGAAAGAACAATCAGAAAAGTCAAACCCACCGACAGAAGTCCAGAGCAAAGCTGCACAGACTGTCCAAGACCAGAGACACGGACAGAGCCCTGTCAGTGCTGTGGGGCTGTAGACCTGCTCTGGCCTCTGGGCCGGTAGGGGATAATGGACCTTTATTGCTTGAGCTGTGTCTGGCTCATTGGAGCAATTAACTGTCGGAGTTAATTAGTCTGGTTGTCTGAATAAAGTATTTTGTACATGCATTGATGTTCCTGCATCAGGATATTTTCTTTCAAACATTTTTAACAAGCAGACTTTGACAAAGGACTCTTTTTTGGAAGAGCAAGACTATGTATCATTTTAAAGAACACTTGTTTCCTAACAAATATCGACACACACTTACTCACTTCAGTAGACTCAGGGGTTTTGCTGCTACAGCCTCCCTTGGTCTGGTATGACCAGTAGCTTATAGTGGCCAATGTTAGCTAACGCTTGCAACCTTTGACAATAAGAAGTCAGTTTGTTTGTTTGTTTGGTTGACTTTATGACCCTACTCTACTTGTGCTACTGTTAAAGAAGGTTTTTAGCATTTACCATTGAATAAGTTTCATATTCTTACTTTAAGTTATTTGTATTTGTTCAAACACATTGGGAAAATGGTATAAACAGTGCTGCATAAATAATCTTAAGTAAAGAGGTAAAAATGAAACGCCAAAGTATTGTTTGCATTTTGTAATACCATGTAATTTACAAGTGCCTTCATCATATCAAGTTTTATTGTAAAATTTAAAAAAAAACCTGAAAATGTAAAATCTCCACCATGAAACAATGGAGCCATTGTTGTTTTTATGCCTGTTGGAACATTTCACAGACAGTATTCAACATTTATCTACACAGACACCAGGAAAACGAGTAAATCAAGTTTTAGTAAATTGAACCATTTCTGTTTATTTATTATATATTATTATGTATATTATATATTATTACATATTGTTTGCAGAGAGAGGCATTCTCACACGTTTACTTCAGGTTCATATTGAGAGACAAATGGCGCCATCTGGCTGTTGGCATCAAATTACAGACTGTTGTGACACATTTTTGACATTTTTCATACAAATCATGTGTAACTGCTGACCATTTATCCCAATGTGTTTCAAGCTTGTGAATGTTTTTTCTGTATCCTGGAAGCCTTTGATTTACTTTATTTAAACCTGGTTAGAAAGTCAGTTTGATAATCAATCATAGAAACATTATCTGCTTAAAGAAAAATCTTATTTGTGTTAATGTTGCATGGTAATCCAATGCAGATTGCATTAGACTGAAATGCACTGCAAATAAATGAAATAAAGTTTATGAAAACAGACAATGCAAATGTATTTTCATCATGTGATGTGTGTACTATAATATACTTCATTCACATAAGCTTATATCAAGAAGGTAGACAAACACATCCAAAACAGGGATATGCTTTGAAGAATGTCAGAACACTGGAATTTAATTTAAGGTTAACCCACCCTGTTAAAACCTTCTATGGTGTAAAAAGCACAAGCATCCAATATCTGTTATACTGTTCTGCTTTTGCTGTTTACTACTGCCTCTTGAAAAACAAATCAAGTTACTAAAGCACTCATCTTTCAATTCTGATACGCTCAGACCTCTCAGTGTAAAATACCAATATCCATCCCAACAGTATTAGAGGGATCCATTGCACAGGGCTTTTTCCAACAGTAAATCCCAAAGTACAGATCAATAAGGGCCACTCTTAGACTAATGCACACTGATGAGCATCAGCCCTGAAACTGTAAACCATGGATCGTTTATTTCAGTGTTGGTTTACCATCCTAGTGGATGATGTTATTGTAGATGAGCAACAGAATCACTGAGTTATCCTTTGCTCTCCAGATTGTCAAAGACCTTACAATCCCTAGAGCAAGATTCTGTCCGATATATAGTTTCTCTTTCTGGCATGAATCAAATCCAATCCTGACCTCTAAAGTCGAGTGCTCACAGTATTTTCTGACTTTTTTAACCCCGATGTATGCATAGTTTTGCTACAATAATAAATGCTTTATTAAATAAACGAGAATAAGTTAGGAATGAAAGATATTTGTGCTCTTGAACACAACTCGACGGGACATATTGCCCATAATGCATCGCAAAAGGATGGCGAAAAAGTTTACGTCCAAGGTACAAATAGTTCCTGCTGAAAAGAAACAAGTAACGGGTGAAGCATAAATGTAAGGCGGCTTGTCCAAGTTAGTTAGCTGCTTCGTCTACGAGGAGCTGGACGGTACTTCTCTACACCGTGACAGAACTAGGTTGTTTCTCTCAGAAGGTAATATAAGAAGGTCATTTCGCAATCCTCAGAGTTAAAGGCTGATGTTACACAACTGTAGGAAGCAGGAGACAGGTTCAATAGTTACAGTAGTGTCAGTTTATTTGACACAGTCAGTTTTTAAAGGTGCACTGTTGTGAGGCAGTTATCTGAAACATGACTGTAAGTTTAGTGCCTTGAAAACTCACCTGTTGTTTATTAACACGATTGCAGTAAAATTGCTGTCAAATGCACCTCTGCTTTATTTTGAAAATTTGAACGGGTTAAATGACAAAACACACAAATTCATCAAATTAAAAGCATAACATAGTATTAAGAAGACTTTTTCTAAGATTGAAAGACAGTAAAAACAACCCTTTTTTAAATTTCTGACTAACCTGACAACAATTATTAGCTTCATCAAACTACTTCAAAGTACTATTCTATCGTAAGGTGAATGTGCAATGCCTTCAATTACAGACCAGTCATTTACTGCATTGTGGGTATGGTAATGGCGCTTTGATTGAATCTAATTAACATGCATTATTTATCAGAATGGCAGAGCCACAGAGAAAAGGAGAGCTGCTGCCTGAAGATGTTGGCACAGATGACTGCCTGACTTCATACACACACATCTACAGTCCAGATTTACTAAAGTACGTATGGAAACATGCTTTTAAATATAGTTCCCATTGCCTAGTGTGATTTTAGAGTGAGTGAAATAAATGTTGTTGATATGCTTGCTACTGTAATAACCACATTAAGTAACCTTTGAGGGTTTGCACTTTATTTTTCAGAGATCAGGTTGCTTTTATAACAGGTGGTGGATCTGGCATCGGACTCAGGATAGCTGAAATCTTCATGAGGTGAGAGGATTACCTGATTGTTTCTCCATAACAAGCCCAGATCATGCAGAAATATCATACTATATTTAGTCAAATTTCACTCCTTACATTCACATACATTAATGGTGCATGTATAGCAGAAGAATATATTCATGTACAATTAATGCTCTTTCACCATAATTTCATTACTATTACTCTAACACAGTCAAACGTGTGAGGGAAATATTATGTAGGTGTACTTTAAACCTCCTGGTTTTGTTATCTGACAGTCAGATAACAAAATTAACACATTTCGCTTGTGTGACAAAGTTGACATAGTTCAATGATTGACTCATGTGGAAGAAATTCATGATCTTTTATAGAAATCAGCAACACACATTGTTATTGCATCTGTTGTTGTCCTGGCTGTCTAGTTAGCCAGCAGTGAGATTAACCCCAAGAAGAGGCTACTGTTCTTGACTTGAACATTAACCTCATCTCACAATATGGGTGCCTGCGGGATTTCATCACATTTTTAACCTTGCATTCATTGTCTCCTGTCCCCAATCCTCTATCCTACTGGTTTGGCATAAGTTA
The DNA here is from genome assembly GCF_027596085.1 of Anoplopoma fimbria. Classification (NCBI taxonomy): domain Eukaryota; kingdom Metazoa; phylum Chordata; class Actinopteri; order Perciformes; family Anoplopomatidae; genus Anoplopoma; species Anoplopoma fimbria. The sequence goes on from NC_072453.1 coordinate 6,541,464, forward strand.
TTCCCTCTCTCTCTCTGTATCAGCCTTATTATAGCAAGTATTACATATTCATGTTCTAATCATCACAATACAGCATGCGGCCATTAGTAATGTTATTGTTGTAATATTTCTTTATTTTCTTTCAGGCATGGCTGTGACACAGTGATTGCAAGCAGGAACTTGGACAAGCTCAAAGAGGTGATTCTTCTTAAATACATATCACAATCCTAAATGGGGCGGCTGTGGCGTAGTGGAGAGCAAGGTAGTTCTCCAATCAGAGGGTCCGTGGTTCGATACCTGGCTTCAGCAGTCGATGTGTCCTTGGGCAAGACAGTTAACCCCAAGTTGCTCCCGAAGGCTTGCCATCGGTGTGGACTGGATGTTGCATGAATGTTAGTTAGAGTCTTGATGGTGGCACCTTGCATGGTAGCCTGTCATCAGTGTGTGAATGATATGTAATATACTACTGATTGTAAGTCGCGTTGGATAAAAGCGTCTGCTAAATGACTGTAATGTAATGTACCTTGAACCGTAAATAGATATTAATGTATTTTCCTTATTGGGAAATGATTGTTTGTCTTCCATAGGCAGCTAAAAAGCTGTCGGCAGCGTCAGGACGCCGCTGCCTCCCTTTGTGTCTGGATGTGAGGCGGCCTGAGAGCATCGCAGCTGCTGTGGATGATACACTGAAAGAGTTAGGACGCATAGACATCCTCATTAACAGTATGTGACCTCTTAGTAACCTGCCTAAAACTTTTTGTACTGCTGATAACTGTGTTTGTGGTGGGAGCTGTCCTGCACACAGTCTCTCCCACTCTTTGTCATTATATAATGCATCCTGCCAAATTAGGTGTAAAATAATTTTGTCTGTAGGGCAAATATGCGCAAATGCACTTTGAACACAAGGTCAAGTGTGAAGGATTTTAGTTTAATCATCAACTATCCTGATGCTGTATCTACCTTTTTTATCTTCTATCTTTGTACCCTAGTCCCATCTACAAACTGTTACGTCACTAAATAACATGTACTGTACATGTACTACATGATTAATGCATCTATAAAAACATGTTTTATGGCTTTGCTTAAAGTCCCTGTTGCTGTCGTTGACAGATGCTGCTGGAAACTTCCTCTGCCCAGCTGCCTCACTCTCCTTCAATGCCTTCAAGACAGTAATGGAGATAGACACTATGGGTACATTCAACACCAGCAAGGTGGTTTATGAGAAGTGGTTCCAGGTACAGTACATTTCCTGTCAGTGTGACACAATATGTCTCCAGTTCAATGTGAGGGAGTTATAAGTACTCTTTTTGATACCTCGTTGAGCTGAAATGACGATAAAACAAGCTAAAGGAGTCAATCATTTTCATTAGGATTAACTCTCTGCAAGTCACTCTGGTCACCACAAGAGGGCAGTAAAGATCAGAGAACACTAAATACTTTGTTTCTAAATGGGATTTTAACTGCTGCCTCTGCCCTCTAAAAGCACAGATTTGATTATTAACCCATTGCATTTACTTTGATTCTGCCATCATGTTTGTATGCAGGCTCATGGTGGCAACATAGTAAATATCTCTGCAACACTTGGATACAGGGGACAGGGCCTCCAGGTGCATGCTGGCTCTGCTAAAGCTGCAAATGGTAAGAGCTTTCATACTGTTAGATAATTATATCAAAAAATAGAATTGATGACTTAATCTTGCCTCTGCTTTCCCCAGATGCCATGACCAAGCACCTGGCTGTGGAGTGGGGGCCCAGTGGGGTGAGAGTCAATACTGTGGCTCCAGGTCCTGTATCTGGCACGGAGGGCTTCCGCAGACTGGGTAAAGAAGCAACTAAATATTGACAAAGTGGCTAATTTATAGCTTATACACTTAACAAGCAGTCTTTTATTATAAACAACGGTTTGATCTCTTTACAGTAAGAAACAATCAAACACACAACCCTAAGAAACGTATGGGAGGTTGTCCAGAAACTTACCTTTTTGGACTATTGTTATCAGCTGATAATACCAAAATCACATATTTGTCACATGGCTTTTGTAACACTATTATATCATTATGTAAACTCATTATGAAATATCTCAACTGAAAAAAAATAGCAATAAGCAAACAAGCCAAGAAAAGGAAATGAAATCGAATTAATAAAAAGTTGAAATTGTTAGCTAATAGTAATTGATAAGCAGTTTAAATGTTAGCTAAAAGTAATGACGAAATGGTAACTTGAGACGTCCAGCTACCTCTCAAAGTGGTAGTTGTACGAATGAAAACATAACAATGACATGACAGTTCAAATGTGTGATTTAAAAAAAAGTAACAATTACCACTTTTCTATAATTAGTAGTTTTAAATAACGTATAGTTATATTCCCTTCATAAGGACATATTTGGAACATGACGTGTGGTGCTAATGAAACTTGTGTTCATTAGACAGGCCTGTCAGGGTCAGCCAAAGAATGTGTAACAGTGTAACAGCATGAATTGTCTTTTTCTTTGAATGCCTCAGGTGGTCACACAGTTGAGGCTGCTGGTGCGTTCCAGTCCATTCCTTTGCAGCGAGCCGGCAACAAGACAGAGATGGCCCACTGCACTCTGTTCTTGGCCAGCCGGGCCTCCTCCTATGTGACCGGAGCCATCTTGGTGGCGGACGGCGGGTCGTGGCTGACCTCACCCAACGACGTCTCCATGCTGATGGGTATAGCCTCCTCTAAATCTGCTAAACTCTGAACAGGGGCTCTTTTGTCCTCCTCCTGACCCAGGTGTGTAGGAGGAGGTGCAGCTTGAGGTCCATGTCGAAAGACAATATGACTGAGAATGTGGTCGTGCTCTGCATTGTGTTGTGCCTGATTTATAGAGTTCAAGTCAAAGAGATTATTTAAGTGACAGGAAAACTGTATGACTTTTTATTAATTCACTTGTCTCTCTAATTTTCTTTCAGGTTATTGGTCATCTGAAAAGAAAATAAACAAGTAAATTCTGAAAACAAAAGAGTAATTTAGGCCACCTGTAGTACTGATTATGCTACCTGTAAAGTATTTGGGGTTTATCTGACCCACTATTGCTTCAAGAGTGTATTGGTAAGTGGCAGGAGGAGTTGAACACTAACAGACTGTATACTTACTGTATTATATGTGTTTACAATCTTAGTAATGGATCAATTTATCACAATACCGCTGTGTATTGTCATAATGCATTTCATGTCTAGTGATGTTAATCACATTCCATTTAATGTGATTTTTCAGTACCTCTCATGTATTAATAAAACATTTATAATTACAGTTAACTGTGACTGTTTCAGTTTACTATTGCATGTCAATTGTTTTCTGCTAATGTACATACAATTTTATCTGTCTTGGATGCATTTTACTTTATCACTATCCCTTAGATTGCAAAATGTACAGAGGAGCAGACTGTTTGTAAAGCAAATCCATTAGATTGAATTAGTGGTTCCTACCTACCTATGTGTCAGGACCCCAACATCTGAGGGGTGAAAAAGTTATTGGATAAAAAATATACATTAACAATGACCAGTGTTTTTTGTCATTTCTTGTGACATATACTTACGTTGATTATAATGTGTTATGCGAGATTATATGACCAAAATGAGATACAGCAATTGCAAACTTGAAGCTGTAGGTCGGAGGGGGGCGCCAAAACATTACAATTGCAACCATTTAACAGCCACTATTTTCTCAAAAAATAAATCTCTGTTCACTTGAGCTCTAAAACTATCTCATATTGGTTTATATGTTTTGATATCAACTGCTGAATAGTTCATGCTTACAGAAACTTTTCCTTTGCAAACATCTTCCCTGCTGAAATGTCATTGAACAAACTCCTCTAGCTAACCTGTGTGAAAGGGTGCTTACTTAAAATGCTTTCAATATGAGTTCAGGACAATGTTTCGGATTAAACCACCGATATAAGCAGCAGTTGAAAGCTGCTATGAAGCCAGATACTGCGGGGTATTTTGTACGCTTGCGTGAAACGTCAGTGCTGTGTATGCGGCTGGAGGAGGAGGAGGAGGAGGAGGAGGATGGGACACTGCTGATGCTGATGCGAGAGCTTTCTGTGTCTGTGATCAACATAGGTGGACTGTCTGCCAAACGATGCAGCTTTTCTTTTTTCTTTTCTTTTTTTAATAACTAACTGCACACCCCTTTTTGTTTCACCACTGGCTTGGAAGAGGGTCGCCGTGACTGATGTGTGTTTGAGACGAAGATAAAAGAGGAATCTGAGGAGGAGCGCCTCGTCTCTCGTGTGGCCTGTGTTGGGGACCGACACAGGTGGATTGTGGCTGGAAAAACTGCATCGAAATGAAGACGTAATCTCGGGACCATCACAGAGGCCACAGGTCACGTGGTTTGGTTGTTAAACAGCAGAACATCGGTGACGTTTAGTCGGGAGGTGTCGGTGGGGAGACGCTGGACCGGCTGGCGCGTTAGCTAGCTAATAGGCTAATTTCGCTAGCTAGTGAGTTAGCAGCGTCTCTGGCCGGACGAAGTGGGATGCTCGGAGGAGGAGTTAACGCTGGCTGCTAGCATGGATTCAGTGGGAGGTCTGGCTGCTAGCGTTGTAATGGGATATTTAACATTATAGATCTAGGGGTGGAGGTTGAGGCGACATCCTTTTCAGCTCTTCGGCAAATTAGCTCAGCGATGGATGCGAGTGGATGACCGTGTGTTGACAAACTTTGCGGCGATCTGTCATCTCACCGGCCGAGGTGAATGATGATGTTGACGTCGGATGTGCTGAAGTTGAACCTGAAGCTTTGGGGCAACAAGCAGACGTGGGTCTGTCCTGACGGAGCAGAGCAGCACAGTGGGTGGAAACACGTCCACAGCAGTGAGGCTGAGAAATAAGAATGAGTTCTGAGTTTAGGTTGTCTTGATGCCGAGATGTGGATGGCAGCTACTGAGGTTAAAACAACTATCTGTTAACCCGTGTCCCGACTGACACTGTCTCTACCACCTTGTACTATTATTTTAAAAAAAACAACAAAAAAAACAGGTGCATTTTTTAAATGTCAGAGCTAACGTTGGATAATGACACATTTATTTCGACATGTCAATAGAGGTGCGCAGTGCCGTTTAGGAGCATGGCATTAAAGGTGAAGAACTGGATCTCGACGACAGAAGTGAGATAATACACCAGCTTTGTGAAGTGTCTCAATATAAATGGAACCGACCGTCCTGTCTGGCCCTTTGGGGCTCACACAGTGGGAGTCAGAACATCCATTTCCTCTCGGATTTCACCCACTGGATTCAGACAATGGAGGAGAGCTCTGTCAAAACAAGGGTGGCCAGACAGGTTTGGATTTCAGAAACGGCGACCATGATCAAACATCACAACAAAGTGAAGAGGAAACTACTCTCCAGGACAAGCCGGTAGAGTTGGACAACCTAATAAATATTGCGGATTTTTCCTGTGGAGATTTGCAGTTCGAGGGAGATCAGTCCCATATTTCCAAAGCTCCTCTCCATGGTACTTCTCATATAGAGTCCTTTACAGAAAAGCAACCTGATGAACTGACTGACTTCACTTTGTCATGGCTGTTTTCTCCCAAACTCACAGATGTGGTTGGAAAAAGCTCTGCCCATGAGGAACTGAGTCTGACGCAGGAGGGCCCTCTGGAGACCTCAAATGAACTCGGTAGTCAGGCTGAGCTAACAAGCATCAGTGTACCTGTTTCTCCATCGAAAATTTCCCACAGGCATTCGGAAACCAACGCAGGGGATCAATTTTTGTTGGTAGACCTCTTCTCAAATGGACCCTCATGTCTCCCCCCAGAGTCCCCAGGTGACTTGAGCCCACAGGGTGTCACTGAGGAGCTGGTAGACCTGTCACTAGAGGAGGAGGAGGAGGCAGGTCTCCCTCCCTCACAGAGCAGGGAGACTTTGTCACTTGAAACCAGAGACAAAGGTTTATCCCCTGATCAAGTGACTGATCTGCCTCTAAACTGGAGCTCTACCCTGCAAGGTTTACCTGAGAACTGCCTCCCACCTAACAAAGTCCACAAACCGCTGGAGAGTCTCGAAGGATCTGTGCCTTTGTTGGATTTAGAGGTTCCAGATTGTGACAGCAGTCTGAGCCTGCGTCCTGCCAGTCCTCCAAGTCCTCCAAGTCCTCCCTCTGTTATCTGCACTGGTGTGCCGTTTGATCTATCAACAGAGGAGTCGGAGGTGGGACATGCAGGAGCTACTGTAAATAGAAGTGAGACTTCAGAGCAACAAGGTGAGAATGACTCATTCGCTCTGACTTTGTCAGCTGAACCTTCAGCGCTGACAGTGCCTCTGGCTGAAGATGTCTTCATCCAGAGTGACTTCACCACTGAGAGTTGCTCTGTGGAAAATGATTCTAAGGATTTGATGGAGGACAATATTTGTTCTAAAGGCAAAAATCAAGGGTGTGAGGAAATGGCGTTGGATCTATGCTTGCCTGCTGACGGGGTACACGACGAGGAAACTTGGGACTCGAAACCTCGGGTGGGCGTCCAGAATGAAAGTGTTCCCGATCCAACAACCGAACAGAGGGAAGATGAGGGTTTAACGGACAGTCACCAGCTCGAAGGATCGGGTTGTCATGAAGTGGCTTCTTTTGATTTTTCGGTTCAGGATTTACACACGTCTTCTCCCGAGACGGGATGGACTAGTGAGCAGACTGTGGAGACAATGTCTCTCTCCAAGATGGTGGTGGATGACTCACTGCCAATTGTCTCAGCTGTGAATACGAGGGAGGAAGATGTCTCCCCACTAAAAGCTGTGTTCGATGCTTTAGACCAAGATGGGGATGGCTTTGTTCGTATTGAGGAGTTTATGGAGTTTGCTGCCGCCTATGGGGCCGATCAGGTGAGATGCCTTTTTATTTTTTTCTGTTGATGCCCTTGTTTTGAGCTTTCAGCTACTGGGTAATGCATGCTGAGTGACGCTCTGTGTAAAACCATATAAAGCTCCATAAACCTAAATGATTTATTATTGATTTTTTTCTGCTGAACCTCAGAGAGCTCCTTGGAAAAAGCCTGCTTAATTCAATGAACTGAAATCCATCCGGGGCGATGTCACTTTGCTATCAGCATTTCAAGTTGTTTAGGATCTTAATCTATTTTTAGTAGAGTGAGTAAATGTGGTACAATTTTTATATATATATACTTGTGTGTGTGTGTGTGTGTGTGTGTGTGTGTATACACACACACACACACACACACACACACACACACACACACACACAACACACACACACAGGGTCCAGTTTTAGAAACCACATACTGTGTGTGTATATATATACATATATATATATATATATATATATATATATATACACACAGTACCAGTAAAAAGTTTGGACACACCTTCTCATTCAACTACTTTGAAGAATCTAAAATATAAAACATATTCTGGTTTGTTGAGCATTTGTTTGTTTACCACATAATTCCATATGTGTTCATTCATAGTTTGGATGTCTTCAATATTAATCTACAATGTAGAAAAAAAATAAAGAAAAACCATTGATTGAGAAGGTGTATCCAAACTTTTGACTGGTACTGTATATACAGTATGTTGTTTCTAGTTTTAGAAACAACATACTGTATATATATATATTCATATATATATATATATAGTGTATACACACACAGTATGTTGTTTCTAAAACTGGACCCTGATTATGAGTTTTAACGTTTTAATGAACTACATCAGGTTTTCGTTCCCTGCTTTGGTGCTTGTGTGTTTCCTACAAAGCAGCTCCTAACATTCAATGTAATAGATTTGATTAATACCCCTGCATATTATTTAAACCATGCCAGGATTAGTTGTTCATGTATATTTGGTAAGTGTCCAAGAGTCAGGATTTGGGTTATCATCCAAATAAATCTGTCAAGCATATTGGCTGTAATTAATTCTCTCCGGCCCGGCACTCCTCCATATGTCCAAAGAAAAGCACTCATCGTCACATTTGCATAGCCTGCCGTTTGACCCCCACCCATTTGTTACTCGTGGCCCTTTTGTCAAAGTAGTTTCACAGTTACTTGCAAGTTAAGCACAACTCCTAAAATTGAAACGTACTAAATTATTAGATGTCACAAAATGACTTAAATTGATTGAATTTTAATTGATCAGCATTTCTTTATATCAGCAAAGAGAAGAGAAGAGAGGCTGTTTGCTTAATTATAATTTGTCATTATTTAATCTGTGTAAAGTTATTGACTAAACTGCATAACCCAGATCCTTTTTTAGGCTCAGGTGTTGGTCTAGTCTTCAAGAGTAAATTTAATCCAGAGTGTAAACATTTTACGAGGGTCTCACATGATGTCCAACATGCTTGTCTGTATGCCTGTCTGATTGTTTACACTATCAGACTGAGCTTCAGGAAGTGATCACACCATTTGCAAATAACAGTGAAAGGTTGGACGCAAACAAGGATGTAAACTAGCTCAACAGTACTGTGCCCTGATGAACATGTGTGAAATATATTTTTCAAATAATTTATTGATCTCTATTTTTTCATGAAGCAATAAGACTAATCTAGTGTCACTTGCAGTATTTATAATTCATTTGAAAATGTGTCCCTTTTATTCGTTTTTTAAATGTTGATTTTAGACGTGGGGCTGATTCAGGCAACATATATAATTGAATAATATATTCACCAGCTTAATTTAAACTCTTTTTATGTACTTTGAACAAGGACTTTGGGTGATGATGTTTAGTTGTTGGTACTCCACACACACACACACACACACACACACACACACACACACACACACACACACACACACACACACACACACACACACACACACACACAGAGTGTGACGCTGGCTCACTAATGCTATATAATCCCTTCTCTCCCAGTTCAAAGCACCTCTGGTGCCCCTGATCTGTCCCATGTATGGCCGTAGCTATATGTGGCTCTCCAGGCAGGGAATTGTGAAGGATTAAGAGTAAAATGTATTTTCCTGAGTCAGAGGGAGGCCATGGTTTGGGTGCCGTCCACCAACTGCCCATGACCTTGTTTTAGGGAAAGAGGAGCAGCGCTTTTGTCATGTCAGTTTAATGTAAATCATTTCCACCTGTTGTTTTGCTAGGCAGTGCTAAAGGTGAGACATGACACTGGGAATTTATTTTTTTCATGGGTGCGAACTGTTTTACCGTTACACCATACTGTTTGGTTTCTGGTGGAGTTCTGCTACCCCCCCCCCCCCCCCATCTAGATTCCAGCAGATTCCTTTGGATCTCTGTTTCTTAATGGTTTTCTGTGGACTGCTAACTGGATTGTGTTGATTGATGACCTTGTGCCTTTTTATTTTTTTCTGCTATTGGATATCTGGTTTGCAAGAGCTAATTTGTGCCCTTGCTGAAAACTCCTCTCAGATTTCCCTCCTTTCGTGATCAGAGAGAGAGAGACAGAGGCTTGGCATGTTTGCCTTTCTCATTTACAATAGGTTAGCATGCAGCAGACAGACTTATCTGCAGAATTTGTGGAATGTTATATAATGCATGTACCCTTCCAGTGGATTTGGCATTCATTAGTTGAACTCAAGGACCAGTGGGAAAGTCAGGTCTGATCTAACAAGGCCGACATGCAGCCAAAGTCAGATTGCTGATTGTTTCTTTGCTGAGGTAGCAAATGGTTTCCCATTCTCATATCAGTTTGCAATACATGTGTGCTTTTCATATTTGAATAAGCTTTGCCCTGATATGTCCTTGTAGTTCGGTCCTCTGGAGGTAAAAGTGGTTTGAATAACTTCCACGCATGCAGACTAGTGTAATATACTTTGGACCATGGTGGTAATAAAGGTATTTTAGCAGTGTGGTTGAGAAAACCACGCAGAAATAGGTCATTTAATCTCATAAGGACATCCATAAATAACACTTTAAAACAATAAGAAGTTTGAATTGCTAGTGGGGATGTAGGCCAAGTCGAAGTCTTGTTACTGCTTACAGTCTGGATATTATAGGGAATTTTTTAGCAGGAATTATTATTTATTTGAGTGTTACACAATGTTTGGTTTTGTTATTTCTAGTTGTTTTCTGGCGAACCTGTCTAAAAGAGGCGTTCTTCAGTAATATTTTGCATTAATATTTATATTGTCATAGTTTAGTTGAGGGCTAGGAGCAGACTTTGCATGTGTATTACTGTGGAACACTTTGCAAATATGCCAGCAACCTGTCAGACACAGCAGGAAGGTATTCATGAGGTATTTGCATGCAGTTCGGCTGGTGCTTGTATGCTAAGCATGCAAATGTTTTTTCCAGAACTATTTCAGGGTATGATAAAGACCAAGTGCATACATACAAGTACATCATTGTTGTTTAAATTTGAGCATCATGTAATGTAGAAATAAAGTCTATAGTATATAGATTTTTAAACGCATTTCAACAGCAATCATGCAACAAGCGCTGCCTCTAGCAGTTTTCTTGGTGAGACATCTTTTTCAGGAGACCCGATTTTACATTATTGACAAATAATAGAAGAAGATTGATGTACAGTCTTTAATGTCAAGTCAGTGTCATGAAACCATCTGATTTACTGCAGTTTTAGTGTGTTGAAAGAAAGAAAGAAATTGTCCTCAAACGTGAAAATGTCCGTCTGGCATGTGCCAAATCTTCGAATTCAGTTGTTGAAAAGATAATTCTAACCACCACTCGTTGGTTTCACTCACTGGTTTTGACCCTAATTCTGCACAAAAGCCGTATTGAACTGCATTGTGCTCGTGTCTCTCTTGTCAGTCGACACTCCCAACCCCACTTTGGCCAGCCTCCCTCCCCAACACCCGCTGCTTTTATGTACTGCCCCTCTAATCCACAATGGAATGTCCCATGGCCTGAATCGTCCCCTCTCTTGAGTTCACTTTTATGTGTATGTGTGTTAATGTTTCATATATCCGAAGATCATGCTGCCTTTTTTTTTTTTCATCATCTGCTGCCAACCCGCTAGGCTTATGATCGTGGTTATCAAAGTTTTGTTTCGGGTCTATTGTGAAACCCCCTCCAGGAAAGACTCTCCCCAAAGGGTATTCTTCTCCATGGGGTTATGCACAACAGCGGTCTGTGTGGAGTCAGTCAGGCGTGCCCCGGCACTGATTAGAGTCAAATAGAGGAAACAGAAAAACCACACATTGCCTTCACTACTCGGCTAAGCACTGGAGCTGACAGAGTTGCCTTTGAGTTTAATTTTTATCTGCCTTAACACTATCTCTTAGGGCTGTGCTTGTTAGCTGTAACAATGCAAATTATTACATGATACATTATAACACTGTGTAGGGCTTTTTTCAAAACAACAAAAGACAATGTGATGAACAATAAGAAGTATTTAAATAGATACTAAGCCCAAAAAGTACCATAATAAACTTGTTTTAAGAAGTATTTTTTTTTAGTTTGCCAAAACTTCATGCCTGTAAACTCTAATTATATAGCATGTTGTGAGACCCATACAATAAAACCATGGAGGCAGTCAGACAGCAGGTTAAATATACATAGTAACAAGAAAAAACAAGAGACCACAGATTGATAATCCAGTGCACAGTGCCGTTGCAACACAATAACATTGAATTAGGTAAATTAATCAAGTCAAAAAAGGGGCCAGTTTAACATCTGTGTAAAGGCTTTTCAAGGGTCTTGGGGCTGAAATGCAACTGGACTGAAACCACATTCACCTCTAGTTTTTAGGTTAGACCTAGGAATAGCCAACAGGCTCTGCTCACAATACCCGAGGGACCTGCCACTGCTGAAAAGGCTTAACAACTCTGATGTAGGCCATGGATTGCTTCCACATCATAGTAGTGCTCTGGTTGCCTTGGTTCATCCAGCCTGTTAAGTCATATGTTACTATTGTATACTGCCCCACTTACTGCAGACGCAATAACTAATAATAATTCACAGCTTATTATAGAAGTTATGTCAGACCCTGATTCATATCTCAACCACCTAAGTTTTCTCACCTCACCTAGCAGAGGGGCTTCTAAATAGCTTCACGGAACATTATTTTCTGTGAGCTGTGATGTTCCATTGAAAAACGGAAAACTGAAAGCTGTATTCTAACGCCCACCACTGACCTCAGCCAAACGCAAGTTAAGTTTCACAAGTTAAAACCCTCTGTCTCTCACCAACCAAATCTACTGCATGGAAAGGTTGAGCATATCAGAGATGGCAGTTGGATGAGCCCCGAATCCACATGCTAAATTTATCATCGCAGTGTGAACCGCCACTCAGTCAGATGAGCCACTCCCCTCCTCTCTCTCTAAGTACAGCTGGGCTTAATTCACCAAAACCAGATCATAAGCCGCGGGGTTTGTCGAAATCAGTTTATTAAGAGTTTCAGCCCTCTCAGCCTCCTGAGTCACAGCTCAGCGTTGCTAAGCAGATCAACTTGTTTTGAATGTGTAACCGATATAAAAAGTGATGAAAAGAGAAGCCGCACAAAGAATGGAAGTCTTGGTGAAATTGCCATGTTTCACATTGTGTGCTTACTTTCTCGAGGAATAAAGTGAGCTGAAACCACAGAAACCTCGCCCGACATACTCTCAGGCTCCCTCCCAGCTAACTTTGTCAGTGAAGCACGCCTTCAATTTTACTGTAATAATGGGTTACTGTAATTTTGTGACAGATGACATTTGACTCACTCTATTATTTGTGGAAATAGATATTGATTGCACGGCAGCATCAGTAGCTCTGCAGATACAGGCTCATATCTAGTTCCCAGGGTAGTTCTTTGGGAGCCGGATAAATAAATAGTAACCATTTAATGTGACAGGAATTTGACCAGGCTTGGGTCAGGTTAGATTTCATTTGACATACAGTAGGAGTCAACTTTTAAACTAAAGAAAATGTTGATCCAAGGTACACCATTGTTGTTTTTCATGCTCAGATGTACTGTAGTTACTGAAGTGCACATCCGCCTGTTGCCAAGTTACTGACTGTGGGAATATACAGCACGTAGGTGAACTTATGTAACCCATCTAACAGCAAAGTTGTTGTTCACAAAGGGCTATATTGCTTTATTAATATATACATGCATGCATTCAAATAAACGTCCGTTTCGTTTAAGATTAAGCAATCTTTTATTTATTACTTAAGTGTATGTGGTGAAAGCAATTTGTCTGAAACTGTAAAGCTTTCGATAACATTTTCATGTCTTCTTCTTTTCTTGTCATATGCAAAGAGATAAAGGCTGTACCCTTTGCACACTTTTAAACTCACTATTGCCCTGATTCCAATAAAGTCAGAAACACTCGATGTCTGCAAAAGCTGATTTCCTTCAGGAGGTCAGAAGTTCTTTTTTATTGAGGTTTTACTACTATAATCATAATCTTTGGAGTTCACATAATTCTGCAGTAAAACTGTCATGTCAGTGAAAATACCTCAGTAAAAGAGTTCTTAATAGAAGTAGTAGTAGTAACTCAATTACTGGCTTGTTCTTTTGTATGTGTTTTTTCATTGTAGTCAGTGTATAAACAATGCAGTCGACTCATTTCCTCCCTTGAGTGGAAAATTCCCCTCTTGAAGCGTCTATGCAGAACTAATATTATGGTTATGGGAGAGGGACTTTTCTTACCGTTGCCATGATGAAAAGTTTTGAATGTTGTGTTACTTTAATCCTTCAGGTAAAGGATCTGACCAAGTTTTTGGACCCCAGTGGACTGGGAGTGATCAGCTTTGAGGACTTCCACCGTGGAATCTCTGCAATCAGCAATGGAGGTAAGTCATGAGATGCATGTTTTAACACTCTTCTATTCAAGACCTGCCATGTCATGCAGTAAGTGGCATGTCTAATAGTTTTCCCTGTAAATTCTTAATAAAGTATTCCCTTTTTGAGGACTGAATTGGCTTGTTAAGACTCTAGGGGGTTCAACATTTAATGATCTCTGAAACATACCTACTAAATATATTGTGACATTAAAAAATCTTGTGTTTGCCATGTGTATTAAATGCAGTAAGCTTTAATTGGACATATTAATACTTGCATCACAAATGAAAGTACTGTGATACATGGTGAACTCCATGTTCTATGTACTGATAAGATAAGATAAGATAATCCTTTATTAGTCCCGCAGCGGGGAAATTTGCAATGATGCTGGGATTTTATCTGCCATGTGTGACAACATATTTCTTTTCTATTTCTCTCTTTTATTTTTGACTAACCTGCTGATAACCTAATTCTGCTGTAAAAAAAAAAACAACAACAACCTCAGCAGCAAATTCTTGCACCTCCATTTAGTCTCCAGCATCTGGCTTCAGCTCTCTGTATTCCCCATGGCGCCAAATATTGTTGTCCACACAGTATGCTCACATCCATCGCTCAGCTGACGTGAGGGATCTTTGAAAGGAAAGGCAGAAGACTGACCCAAATTCTTTCTAACTGGACTCAAAATGCTGTTATTCTGTCTTTAACCACTTTACTGCCTTCCTGTCCCACTTTACATGCTTAAGAAAATGCTGTAAATTGTAAAGACTCATACATTGTATTTCCCTGCTTAAATGAAAACATGTATATGTCTCCGGGTCACCTCAGCAGTAAATCTAATCTAATCTAATCTATCTCTGGATTTGACTTTAAATTTCAACTATTTTCAATGTTCATAATCGTTAGTGAAGTGTACATGATGGATTAGACACCCTAAAGTGACATCATTATAAATAGTTTTGGCCCTTTGGCAGTTTACAGCACATGCTGGTTGTGTTGACACACTGCACAGGTTGTGGTGACGTCACCGCCATCCACCCAGCCTATTGATTGGAAACACTCTTTCCCACTCCTCCTGGGTTGCGCGGCTCCGGTTACTCTTGTCATTAATAATCCATGCTCTGGAAAGCATGAGATACACAGACACATGGGCCCATTGGCAAGGTTTCAAAGTGGGAGTAGCAGAGAGATGGAGTTCGGGCAGAGAGTCCTATTCACCTAAATTATTTACTGTCCTGTTTTACTTTGTCCTGGCCTCTCTGTTTCACCCGCGTCACTAGTTGCAGAGCTGTGTTGTAAAGTCAGATTACACAGACCGGCCTGTTTTGGCATATATTGACAAAACACAAGCGGTGCTTATATATCACCAAAAAACATAAGCAATCTGAAATATATACCTTAATAGACAGTAGATGATGGTCTCTGTCCTGTATGAATTGTAGTCATGGGTCATTGAAGTTCTTTTGGTTTGTTTTGCCGGATAACTTGGCTAACTCAAATATTGTGTTACCATGATGTCATGAGTCAGAATCCAGCCAGGGATCATTGTCCCAAGTATCCCGTTACTCTCTGTTTGTTCTTTTCTGCATCTGGTCTGTGTTTTTTCAATGTAATCAGCAATATGGAGAGTGAATCAGATTTTGTTTGCTGGTAGACAGTTTCCCATTAGTGTGTGAAGAAAAGACTTCCCGGGTCACTCACACGATGCTGACAGAATTCCACCATGCTTGTAAAGTTGGAGTGCAGTGGAGGGACTCGTTAATTTATTTGGTTTTTTAAGACCTTGTCCTGTTCTCTACCACTGTTTCTCCACCACCTATGCTGTAATCAGAGGGCAAAAACCTGCTCTTCCAGCCCCCAACCTTCTTTTTTAATTTAATTTCTGCTATTGGCAGGGATACCTTTTAATAAAAGCAGGCCCCCAGGCCATGGAAATGCCTTGCCCCCTGTAGTGGCTATGGCATGTCTGGAACAACAAAAGTGGGTCTAGAAAATGTCTCCATCCACTGATATTTAGACATTACACTAAAAGACTGCAGTGGGGTTGCTTAAACAGAAGCCAGCCCCATTCAAGGCAGACTAATTTCACTTAAACAGACTGCAATGTGTACGAGTCTCGAAGAGCAACGGGCTACATAACACAAGGGGGAACAAAAACCCTTTTGGTCTACAGGCAGCTATTGAGGACACTGTTTGTGTTCTATTCTCTCAGTAGGGAGCTATTCACCGCTCTGTTTACTAGATACAGGAGTCACTGTGGCTCCATCTTGTCTGTCTCAGGTTACAACGCTTGTCTGCAGGTGCTCTTAACAGAGGCCTGTTTTGACACATTTGAATCGGATATGGGTGGCTTTTCGTCCTTTTTATTGTTTTATTTTGACCATACACCTATTACATGACATTCTACAGCCCTTGAAATGCGAGTGTAAAAGTTACATAATGTTTACGGTCACAAACCTGCTTAGTTTGCTGACTGTAAATATGTAAGAGTAGGGCCGTTAGGACTCACACTCTGAAATGTGCTGATTGCATACTTGAGCAAACAATACAGGCAGAAATATCAGTTTGCCATCAACCTGTTAAGAGTGGAGTTACATTTATTCCTTTGCCAAACAAAGAGAAATGGAAGACTTTGTCAGAAAGAACATGCCTGCATATGTTTCTTTAAGACAAAACGAGAGTAAACTCATGTTTTATTTAAATTAGAAAGTTATAATACACAAACACATTTTGATCTATTATTAGATCAGACAATGTGTAAAACATTCAGTTATAATGAAATTAGATTAAGAACTATATTAGTATTAAACTGTGTGAGATGTATCTGGTAAGTGGGGCATGAACAAAATCAATATCCAAGATTGCATTTTTATTTTGTGTGCTTCAGAATAATTCCCACAGGCTCCTGGAAATTTAATTGTGTACTGGTTCACGATACAAAAGGAAATTTGATCATTTATTTTGTCATATCAGACAAGTCTATTACTAGCAGTCTATTAGAAATAGCATTTCATAAACTGCACCCATAATCTGCTGTGACACCTTCGTTCTTCATAATGGCTGTTTGTTTACACACGGGTACTACTCGTACCAGTCTTGTGTTTGTTGAGCCTTACTTTGCTGTTTTACTTTTTCTGTTTATTCTGCTCACATTAAAACCCGCCTTCTTCCTCTCATGTGTACAGGTCCAGAGCCACAGCTCTACAATGTGAACTACAGTCCAGGGGATGGAGCTGTGGGCTGTGCGGAGGAGTACGACGAGGTGAGGCGCTGCACAAGAGGCTTAACCTCTCTCTAGTTGTGTATGTGGTCAAGTTGTGCCTTAAGTTCCCGTTTGTGCACACAGCAGCACAGTGTGAAGGTCACAGGCTGAACTCTCTCTGCACTCTCACTCTTCCCACTGTAATTCACCGAGTGGCTTGCAGAGCTATCATTACCACTCTGTGAACGTTCCACAGGCTAAACACCATGGTTTGGCTGACACTAAATAACATCTGGCTGGCTAGGCTTTCGAGTATTCTTTGACAAATATTGAATCTGCTGGAATGTGCCAGAGTTTTTACATGTGAACGGACTCGTGTTTCTACGGTTGTGGTTAGCATATCTGGGATTCCTGTTCTCCTCTTGTGCACGGAGCTTGTATATTTAACCCTCATTGTTGCTGTGCTCCGCAAAATTGAAATGTTTCTGCTATTGTGTGTACTTTAAACATTGCCAGGGTTATGACTGTTGTTTTAGTGGTTGTACATTGAACAGTATCAGCTCCCTCTCTTGGTATGGGTTGGAAGTGCAGGTCCATGTACCATAGTAAAGAGTACAAAAGAGTTCCCTCCACTTCAGTCCATTTCATTGGCTTCATGAGTTTATTATTTCATCATTAACTCAGGCATTTGTCAGAAATATTTTGGTAAAACATACATTGCATCCCTGAGGATTTTTGTTGAGACTAGTAAATTTAATAC
This sequence comes from Anoplopoma fimbria, assembly GCF_027596085.1. Lineage (NCBI taxonomy): Eukaryota > Metazoa > Chordata > Actinopteri > Perciformes > Anoplopomatidae > Anoplopoma > Anoplopoma fimbria. Next base: position 6,559,077 of record NC_072453.1, read on the forward strand.
AAGAGACATTTATATAGTGCCTCATGTATTGTACAGTCTTATTGTATTTAATGACTAGACTAAGAACACAATAAATGCCTTGTTCAAAGTAGTTTGACATGTAAAATGGAGACCTTTCACATATTGAAAGTTGATAGTTGATAGTGGAATTGAGATCATTTTTGTTACAGTAAATGTTAAATGATCCGTATATAAAATTGCATGTGTTCTAAATGGTAAACTGAGAAATGGATCTACCTCTCCAGTGTTTTCTAATAGTTCCCGAATGATGCGTCTATCGGGGTTATTTTTTTTAATTGAGGTCTAATTGTCAATGGTATGTTAAGTTACATATGATCATTCTATAAATTCCTTATGTTTTATTCCAATATTACAAGTTGGACTGAAAATGGCCACGGACAATGTGTATGTCCAGGGATGTATTAAAGTGTCTTTGCTGTTTACTGGAACTCCTAAGCTGAGTTTTTGGGGAAGTTTGTGTTTATGTTTGAAGTAGACGCCACACCTGTGTCCATGTCCTTGTTTTTCCCCCCCGAGTTTCTGGCAGAAAAGGCTTCCTCTCTCTCAATGGCTGTGCTGTTCTAGCCCTGTTTGCTTTCAAAACAGGCAAGGTAAGGCCGTTCAGCTGAGGCCTGGCATAAGAGAAAAGCAACGCCCCATCCACCCCTCTTTTCCTTTACTAAATATTTTCTGCCGTTGCTAAATTTCACATAATTTCCTCTCACATTTTGATTCTTAAATAGAACCATATAACAACTTTATGTGTCAACAGTATTACGGGTTAAGCACCTACTCTGCCTGACAGAGCGTTATAGCTTAACAGCATGTTAGTTTTCTATTGACACACAGTCAGACAGTTATAACTTTGGTTGTTGTGATGTAAAGCTCTCATTCACTGTGCAGTCTGCAACATAAAGATCGTGGCTAAATGATTTAAACGGTCACACTGGGCCAGGAAAGGGAAGCTCCAAGGAGACAGGAAATATTAAATAGTCATTCAGCTGATCGTGTTGTGTTTTAAACACGGGCCGGCCAAGTGGAAAGTTGGTTGATTGAGCATTACAGCTGACTTCTGCTACTCTTTGGACTTTGTCTCTGTCTCCTCCCCTCTGACCACCCAGTGGAGCTGAACGAGGTGTTACATTTTCTTTTTTTTCAAATGTACTCTCTGGCACTCTCTGTGCGTGAAGGTTAGCCAGCATTTGTAGTTATTAGCTCTCATGGCAGGCTGGCCTTCCTGTCAGTGAGACCGGGCAGAGAGAATGGTTCTGGGCATGGTGGCTAGCCCTCTGGGCCCTGCTTCTCCTCTTGATGCTGCATTTATAATGGTACGTTATGCTTTCCAACATGACTCACCTGTCATGCCTATTGCTTCACAGCTTTGATATTTCATAATTTGTCTCTAGTTGCTAATAGCTTCAGATGTTCTTTTTTGGCATGTGTTGGTTTTGTGTTGAGCATTTTTGGTATTTGAACGTGTTGCTTAGAGGTGTTGATGCGACAGGTTTTGCTTGGAACAGCCATCTGAATCACAGCGAACTGTCTCTTAAGTCTATTTGTGCTCTGGGATTTGTTTGGTTGGCGTTATTGTCGTTGGTAACTACTGGCTAGACCTGAAGACTCATAATAGACCATCTTTGAGATGGCTGGTTTTCTTTACACTGTTTGATTAACCTGTATCTGTGCTTGCTGCCTTTTTACTGCACATTATTGCAAAGTATTCTGATTTGAAATACACCTGATGACTTTTTAGAGCCAGAGACAGAAGTAATCATAATGCAAATGTTATCATTACAATGATGGTAACAGCTTGATGAGCACTACTTGATTGTCTGTGCAGAATTGCTTTAGAGGAGAAAAGTTTTCTGTTATTTTAATCAGAAAACACAGTTTGTATATATACACACTCTATTTGTGTTTGTGCCCTGTTGTCACCTTGGTGAATTATTCAGATCAGTAAAATAATCTGCTCACTGCTTGATGCGCAAACTGTAATGTGTAATGTGTTTGTTTGTCTGTTTTTGTTAATGCAGCAAAATGAGGTGACAGACAGTGCGTACCTGGGCTCCGAGAGCACTTACAGTGAGTGTGAGACCTTCACCGATGAGGACACGGGGGCCCTCGTACCCCCCGAGATGCATGAGGAAGTGGAGACGGACAGCGGCATTGAGGCCACGCTGCACGACCCTGAAGATGGCGGAAATAGGTCGGTATAGATTTCCCAGTGTGCACAAGATTACAATATCCCACTGCACATAGTTAAGTTTGGCCAATATGCTCATATGTCCTGGATTCATATTAGTGTTCTGCTCTGTGTGGGGCGCTGGGAAGGCGAATTGTGACCCTGAATGACTTTTGTGATACATCATCAGTTGTAATCTACTTGTCATGAGATCAACGTCATAATGCTGTTCCGAATCGCTGCTGGCTACAGAATTTACCATAAATGTGTGTCAAATCTCCAGCTAAGGGTTAGCCCTGGAGATGCCCTGCACTGACCTTTCACACAGATCACGTGGTTTGTGAGTGTTGACCGCCCGACGCTGGATCACTTTGGTTCTATTTAGGTCACCAGACAGGCAGATTAAACCGAGGCAATAGGCAGCTACCACTATATTTACCTTAAATACCTCTAGATACACCAGTAGGTAGAAAGTCAGTTAAACATACTGCATCTTACTCTTCTTCTGTGTGTTGTTTCCTCCGTTCTTTTCAAATAAGTGCAGCTCCTCATGTCCTCGTATTGCAACAGGCAGTTTGAGGCAAACATGTTTTCTGGAGGTCTGAAAGCTCATTCTGAGATAACTTGAAATGTGGACAGTGTGAGCTCCCGAGACCTTGAACACAGGAAAAACCTTCCACCATTCTCTGCCCAGGTCTTTGTGTCTGAGTGGATCATTATTCGTGCTGGCAGAAAAGAGACAGAGATCTGCTCATCCTCTCTAAAGTCTCAGTTAATGGCATGTACTTTTCATGATCACAGTGAGTGAAATATTATTAACCCCTGGACAGCTTGATGTGTTTTTCAGAAACCACAACGGTTCTTCTTATGGTTTTAACGGTTTTCATTTCTCAGAGTCAGATTATTTTACTCTTTCCCTATAATGTTAAGTGGAGGTTAATCTAATTAACTGCACTGGAAAGTCCCTCGTTGTCCAAGCCCCCATCAACACCAGCACTGCCTGCTTACTGACTACTGCATTAGGAAAATTGTCCAAATGGTCTGATGTATTGAGTTTCTCCTACTGACACACAGCTGTCGGTCTGTTTCACAAGTCCTTTGAAAATGGGTTGCCAGTATTATGAGTATTATTTAGTATTGAGTCTTTGGAATAGTAATTTATCCATTTAAATTCTACCATACTAGACAAAGGAGCACCACAGTGAACTACATTTGATAACAAATAAGTGAGTCATTTTGGACCAGAAACACAGTATCAAGCTGTCATCCATTAGGCTCTGTTCAGACTCCAGCCCAAAGTGGCCCAAATCAGATTTTTTTTTGTTATATTGTATATGTATACAGGTAGTTGCAGCAGATGAGGTCCATGTGCCTGTACATGCATGTTCTTGTTGATAAAGTGCTAGGGGCAAACACAAGGGAGGAAGTGCAGAGAACTGAGGCCTTATCTGCTGACGCTGTGACCCGTCTGTCCGGCTTGGTGGCAGCTCAGAGTGTTCTCCCTGACAGGGATGTGTTTTGACTTCCTTTTCCATGATTGAGCCTTGAATTCCAGGAAGTGTTGAGTTAGCTCTTTTTTTCTCTCTGTGTTGTGGGCAAAACTCATTCTCTCCCCTCCACTTATTCATACCATTGCCCTCCTTTGTCCACTGCTGACAGGAACAACAACACTATGACCTTTTATATTCTGTTTGCCATTAATTTGGAGACTCATCACTAACTCAGCTGCCTGTTAATGGAGATAAGTTTTTATGAAAAAATATGGGCATGTTTCTCATGCCCAAACTTTTAAGGAGTTTTCCAAGTCACAAACAAATGTGCTACTTACAGTGATTCCATGTTGACTATGAGTAAATGCAACAAAAAGGTCAATAAGTAAACTGAGATTTTGTCATGTGTTAGCCCGGCTTACTTTAGCCATATTCAGGGTAGGAGTATATGCACTGGACTGGGGATTAAGGCTCTAACAGGATTAGCCTCCCCCACCCTCCTCCGTCTTACCCGTGTCCCCACACACATTTGACACTTGGACGGTCAGCAGGACTGTCTGTTGGCCGTTACTTAGCCTCAAATCTGATTAACCCAATCTCAGTCCACCCTTTCTGGTACAGCCTCAGATCTTTCTGGTGGCACGGACGATCCAACATCAGTCATGTGGCACTGATTGGCAGCTCACTAGAACCAGAGACTTTGCAATTTTTCCCGAAAGCAGACCCTTTTGTTTTTCTCCAAACTGGAGAGTTGTGGTTTTGTTTTTAAATCGGTGTAACCTGTAAAACTTCAGAATTCCACTTTGGTTGTCTGGTGTTTTGACTCCAGTTGCTCCACGGCGTTCACGCCAGGGCAGTGGAGGGCGTTCAAAGATGCGTTCTCTTTCTTCGCCATCCATCTGTGTAAGGGACCTCAATATGGGGCCAAGTAGTAAGAGCCTGAGTAAAGGGTAAGTGACTCCAAAATGTGGCTGTTTATGTAACCAGTTGACCTGCTGTAGCTGAAACTGCATTGTTGTCTGCTTAGAAGACGCTGATGATGACAAATTGTCTTTGCAGCAAACTGCTTTTTTATGTGAAACAGTAAATGTTTTGAGGTTTTAACACTGTGAATCAAGGTGAAGCTTTAGCTCTGAGTTGGACCGATGACTATCATTTGTCTTGTAAACAAGCAAAATGGGTTTTGTCATTGTGTGCTGAGAAGGCAAGCTTTTCTGCTGATTTGGACATCCTCGTCCTGTGTGTGCTTCAGACTCGAACATATCCTGTTGGACAACAGGAAAGGCCAGCTTTCCAGCTTTCCTGGAAAATGAGTATCAAAGAATGTATTTACTGAATCTTCCAGATCTACCCAGTAGAGTTTTGTTAATTTATGTAAAATAGCCAACTAATTATAAAAGTCATAGATACAGCCCTTTCTGTCAGCACACTAAATAACATATTTTACGCTTCACCCATAATCCCACAAACTACCATAGGGTTCCTCTCACATGTGCCCCATCATGGTTTAGCGTCACCAGCAAGGCACAAAGCATTTTGTTTCAGCCAAAGCAGACTCTGGGATTAATTTGAATTAACAGATTACCTTTTGAAGACAAGTGATCGTCGAATTTGTCCAGATTGCTGCATCTTCCTGGGGGAAGATTAATTGTAGTTTGGGATTTACAGAAGGCTCCAGTCATTTCCAGGCTTCAGGGTCCAACACACCAACAACTTGTTATCCAGACAGTATTTTAGTCAAGTAGCATAGCATGTCTGTTTTCTTTGAATGAAGTCAAAAAGATGAGCCTTGTTTGTTTTGTCTGACATTGTGGTTTTGTAAATGGATGGCTATGTGGCTGTTTATACCCAGTTAGATATCCATTTTTATCCTGTGTAAACTTGACACATTTCCCTCTATTTTTGGCTACGATCTTTATTTAACTATGCTGTTGTTGTATACACAAGCGAACACACACACTAACACTAATCCTTTCTTATGTGCCCCTCAGATTTTCCCTGAACTCTGAGCTACATAACCACTCACTGGTGGCGGTAATCGGTGGAGAGGAAGAGCACTTCGAGGACTTTGGGGAAAGTAACACCTCAGAGTTGCTCCTGGAGAGCAGCATAGAGGGGACGGAGGGGGAGGGCGACTCCCCTCTCCCGCAGACACCTGAGCAGCTCAATGGCTCCTCACTGCTCTCTCCCAGGTATGAGCTTGTCTTCCCTACACAACTAGACCAGAATACCTCTGACAAAGACAATTTTCCACTTTTTCACACGTTGAACTCTAATGACTTCTAACATGAAGTCATTTTGCCTGAAGATTATTTAACCAATGTGGATATCAATATAACTTTCGCCAGAGTTTCTTTTTATAACCCCTTCCTGATAAGAGGTGTGACAGTGATACATACTCAGCTGTTCTGTCCAGGTTTTAAAGCCCTTATTTACGTTCCTTAGAGAAAATGTTTCTCTTTCAACAAAGACACTGAGGTCAAACAATGATAAGAGCTATCTGGAGACGTCCTTCCCACCCTTATCTGCCTCCGTTCCTGCCGAAGGAGGAACATAAATGAACTGTAAACAAAGTTCACTCCGTCATACTTACTCTCACTGTTGGCTAAATCCTGCTCTTAAACTGTGCCTCCTTTCATTTGGCCTTGTGAGATCCAATACTGAGTAAATGTTTTGCACCTACAAAGTAAGTTAAGTAAGCCAAGTCTTCTGGGACGGATAGCAGGTCGATGTTTTGTTGCACTGTACAGACGGAGGATCTAACAAGCTTTGCCTCCGGGCTGCAGTCATACAGATACAAGTAGACTTTAACAGCGGGACATGTTTGACAAACATGAAAATACAGCCACATTTCTGCACATACACACACTTCTCACTATGGAACTACTCATTTGTTTTTCTAGCCTTTTCCCAGTCATCTTTTTCCTCCCTCCTCCTCCTCTGTTTTCATCAGAGACTAAAAGCCGGATAATATGATGGTGTAATTCCCACTTGGGTGATATTTCTCTGATTTGCGTTGCCAGGAAGCTCTTAACAAATAACTGCTGCCCTGTTTTTGTAGCCCATTACCAATATGGAAATAAGCTTGTTTCACTGGAGTGGCAATAATAGTAATAACAGAGGTACAACCTTGCTGTTAATGATTTTTTGCAATATGTTTGTTAGATTTTATGGATACATCAAGTAAAAAAGGATACAAATAGATGTTGATCATGAATCCTCAAATTATGGTTGTGAACCAAAAATAAATAATTAATGAAATCCAGTCAGTGAATTACATGCAGTATGTGAACGATTACATGCCATCCAAGTTGGTGGAGGTTAGGCAAAAAAAATAAAATGCATTTTTTTTAACTGCATCCCACAAACTTCACCCACTCAGACTGAATGCGTCACCGTGTTTTGAGCCAATCACGCTCATTGTTGGCACATGTAGCAGTGCTGCCTACACACACCCCCACATGTATCTATCTACATATCACAGCGCTTTGACTACGCATACACACACTGCTAAGGGGGGGCCCTCTCAGTCTGTTCTTCAAAAAGACACACAGCCCTCTAAGCATTATTTAACAAAGTCATCCTTCACTCTGTAAACGGCTCAGTACAACAGCGCATACGACCATCAAGTGACACTCGCTCACAGTCTGCCACGCCATGTTTCTGCCTACGTAGGAACCTTTGCCAGTGTTGCATAATTCAGACCTGACTCGCTCCCTGAATGAACAATCAGCTGGCTGAGGTGATGTGAGGAGAGGGTACAGACTCCTAACAGTGAAATAATCAGCTCTGTGGTTCATTAATTTGTTTGCTGGAGAACTTATGTGGTTTTGATTTTTTTAACCATTTTGTAGGTGTTCTAATCTCACAGCAAAGATGGTTTATGGCTGATAAAACAAGCACTGAAGAGAGATCAACACATTCCTGCTCTGAGAATGTTATGTCTCCTTACACTGCCCAGAAACAAAATCAAAGCCACACTGCAGCCTCTCTCACGTCACACTCCCAGTTGTATTCCTCACACTTTACTCTTTCAAACTCTCCTGTGGATCTCACTAACACCTCCTTCACCCCCAGAGGTGTTCCTGTCCCACCTTCAGTGCACCCCTTCTTGTCCTTCACTCACCACTTCCTCCTCCTCTTCCTCCCTGTTTCCTCTTTCCAGTGCACCTGCTCCTCTCCCTGACTGCTTTCAGAGCTTCCTCAGGGAGGAGGCGCTGGACTTTTTCTGTAGCCAGTGTCACAAACAAATAAGTCGTCTCGAGGACCTCTCCACACGCCTCAATTTCCTAGAGATGACTAGGTAAAGCGTCATTCACAACCCACTCCGGCTTCAAGCTGTGTGACTGTGTGTTGCAGTGCTGATTGGTAACATGCATGTAATGATAATGTGTGCATGCTGTGTTGGACTGGCATGGTGCTTGTTACTGATTATACTCTCACACATTCATTATGGTTTATTTTGTGGGTGTTTTTTAAGCCCACTGTTCCCAAACCTCTCTTATGTGTGTGAGTTGCAGTGTGTTAATATTTCACATTTAGAATTTATTGATGGAAAAACTTGCTTAAGTTATTTCAGTAGCCAGCTCATTCTCATTGTTACCATCTGTACAAATATATATATATATATTATAAACATTTTGCTCATCTGGAAATAAGCTGAATAATTTGATTGTAGAAATATGAAATAATACTCCTAGGTATCACAGGTGAGTGGTGTCCAGTATTTTCTGCTCTTCATGTCATTGTCCTCCTACTCCATTTGAGTTGTTGCAGAATGATTGTTAGTAGTGGAGTAAAGATTTCCAAAGAGCTGATCCATGAGTACTGACCAGTAGCTCTATTACAGAAACTTGGTAATACTGAAATCCTATTTGATCCTATTTGCAATAAGGCATTATTCTGAGCTTTAGAATTCACTTCCAGGAATAAAACCTAAAACTCCCATTTTAGGTTTTATTTTAAGTATCTGTAATACTGTCACTGCCAGGTCAAACCTGATCCTAAATCAGCACTTGTCAGACTGTTAATAAACGCTGCTGTTTTTGTGTTGGATTGCTGTGATGTGTTAATATCTTGTTGCTTTAGTTTCAACAAAACTGATTTGTCAGTAAAGCACCACTTCAAAATGTCCTTTTTTTCTGTGGGGCTCCTCTGCCAGCAGAGATAGGGTCGGGGGTTAGATAGGACGAATACCAGGAGATGCTATCTCTTTCCTTTATCCTTTCTCTCTTCCTGACACTTTTTCCCTGTTGCTCTGTCTCCCCATCCAGTGCTGGAAAGAGGCTGTCCAGCAAGAAAGTAGCAAGGTAATCCAAACAGTTACTCTAGTTTCAGTATGTCTTTATTTCTACTATGATTGTTAAAGAGCAATATTACAAAAACTGTTTGATTGACATTTTTTCCTGTCCATGTGCAGACATCTCCTCCAGAACAGCTCCATGACTCTGGATACCATGAGCGACTTGACGCGGGACATCCTGGAGCTCGCTGATAACGACATCACAGACAAGGTGAGCTCATCTGTCAAAGAACTGATGAAGCTTTTTCAGCAACACCTGCTTTTACATATCCCTCTGGTTACGCACATTCAAAACGTGTGAGCTGCCAGTTTCCACCTGATTACAGTAGTTGTTAAAGGAAGAAGGATGATTTCAAAATGGCAGACTAAACAGATACATTAGTATTGTTAATGCATTATAGTTGACTACTCTTACAAGACATTTTGATGTCAGTGTCACCAACATTCAAACGTGCACTTTTCTTAGGTGCTCCTCCTTGAGCGTCGAGTGGCGGAGCTTGAAAAGGAGTCGGAGTCATCGGGGGAGCAGCATACGCGGCTGCGCCAGGAGAACCTTCACCTGGTGCACCGGGCCAATGCCTTGGAGGAGCAGCTGAAGGAGCAGGAGGTCCAGGCTGACGAGCAACTGCAGCAGGAGACGCGTCGTCACAAGGAGGCCCTGATCAAGCTCGAGAGGGAGAGGGGGCTGGAGCTGGAAAACCTGCAGGCCAGGTGAGCAGAAGAGAAAAGACTGGTCTTAGAATATCTATGGCTAAATATATTTATTGACTGTTGAACAGATTTCATTTTCCTGTATAAAGTCTGCACAGGCAACCTGGTTAATTGCACACAGGTTTGTACGTGTGTATTATATTGATGAGATAGAAATATACAACAAAAGATCTGATCTAGTTGCCACCAGCTATTTCGATGTTTTTGATATGTTGTGATCATTTTTACTGGATATTTACATCAAAATCAGTCAGTGTTTGTTTGATACTGTGAGAAGTTTGTACTTTTGTTGTGTGTTATTTTAAAACTCACGTGGTCACTGTGACGCCAGTGGCTCTACACTGCCACCCTCTGGCACAAATCTGCCACTGAATATAAGCTGTTTCCCTGTGGGATTGCATCCTTTAATCTCAACAAGCAGTGTCGCTGTTCACTTTGTGCCTCTAATGTAGGATTCCGACGTGGATTTGTGTCTGTTTTTCAGGCTGCAGCAGCTGGACGAGGAGAACAGTGAGCTGAGGTCATGTGTTCCTTGTCTGCGAGCCAACATAGAGAGACTAGAGGAGGTGAGAGCAACAATATCTATACCCAAGTCATCTATTGGTTTGTTTTGCCTTTGATATTCCATTTTTTTACTAGTCTTAACACTCCTCTTCATCCTACCTTTTGTTTTTTGTTTTTATCGTCCAGGAGAAGAGGAAGCTGCAGGATGAGACGGAGGCTATGTCTGACAAGTTGCAGGAGGAAACGGAGTCCCGCAGGAAGATGGCTGACAAGCTGAGCCATGAACGCCACCAGAGCCAGAAGGAGAAGGAGTGCACTCAGGAGGTGGGACTGGTTTCTCTATATACAAAATAAACATCACTCTGCGTACAAAATATTACAACACAGTTTTTTGTCATGGGTCAAATGTTCCTGGCCAAAATAACCAAGTGTTTTTGTCACCCCTTATTTTATAAGATCCCTAATAACTTAACTAACTGGTGTCTCTTGATTTATTTGCCCCACAGCTCATTGAAGACTTGCGTAAACAGCTCGAGCACCTACAGCTCTACAAGCTGGAGGCTGAAGCAAAGAGGGGACGCACACCTGGCGCAGGGCTACAAGAATATCAGACACGGACCCGCGAGGCCGAGCTGGAGCAAGAGATAAAACGACTTAAACAGGTAGCACACACATTCTGAGTGAGCTCAATATCCCGCCGTGTTTGGAAATGGACGAATGATTTAGAATCAGGCCTGTACCGCTTCTTCTTATTTTTTGTTACATTTGACTTAATCTCTCCAGGACAACCGCAGCCTGAAGGAGCAGAACGATGAGTTAAACGGCCAGATCATCAACCTGAGCATCCAGGGAGCCAAGAACTTAATGTCGGCCTCCTTCTCGGACTCCCTGGCAGCTGAGATCAACAATGTGTCTCGCGTAGAGGTAGGTTTTGGAAAACGGGAAAGAATTTGTGAAACATATTCCTTGTGGATCCAACTAAGTGTTGTTCTGTGACTCCGTTTTCCCTTTAATCTCCACTGTCTGCTCTGTTCCTCTGTCTCTAGTTGATGGAGGCCGTCCACAAACAGGAGGAGATCAACTACAGACTCCAGGACTACATTGACAAAATAATCGTGGCCATCATGGAGTGCAACCCCTCTATCCTGGAGGTCAAATAGACAACATGCAGCCAGGTGGCCGTGCACAGTGACTCTTAAGGCTGTTAAAAATACCAGAGACTTGGCTCAAAGAAAACTACCAGGAGTGGATGTGAAAATCATTTTGGTAGGAAAAACAACAACAACGCACTCAACTCATCCAGCTTCCCCCCCAAAACAAGGATTTAACATTTCGAAGGAGTCCATGGCTGTCAGTGAAAATAAGCAATTTTCAGTTAGATATCCCTTGAGTCTGTGCTTATTTGTGAGTGTATGTGTTAACCCTTCTGAATACACTTGGGTTCTGGTGACCTCCATGTATTTGGCTTGAGGGACCTGAGTCTCCCTTGTTGAGTGAGTGAATGTGTTAATGTGTGCAAGAGGTCAGTATCATAAACAGTAAAAAAAAAAAAAAAAAAAAAAAATCTTCCCATCCCTTCCCCAATAAAACAAAGTGTCAATGTTTGATTGAGCTAAAAAAAAAACACAATCAGACAATTCTACAGAACCGAAAGGCCTTAAATGAAAGGTGATCCAAGTATTCCATTTTATTTTACTGGGATGGTGGCGGTATGTGGGCTGTGATCTCCTGAACCAGGCTGAATCGTGTTTCAATCTAAGGTGAGAAAGCCGTATGAAGCACTGGGCAGGAGAGTGGAGCAGCAGTTTCCTCTTTTCAATTAGTCTTTAATGTGTTTAAAGCTTGCGGTGCTGCCTACCAGTCCATATAACAGTTTGTAATTTAACCAAGTTCAACTGTCTTTCCAGTGAACCCAAGTGAGGGACGTTTCTAGGAGTCGAGAATGAGAAATGCCCGGAGGGTTTTTTGTGTGTGTGTGTGTGTGTGTGTGTGAGGTGTTTGACATTTCCGATTTGTTTATTTTTGCGCAGTGTAGCTTAAAAGGTTTTAAAAAGCTTGGTGACACTAACGAGTAATATAAGCTTCAATGTCCCAAATGAAGGAACTGGGCGGTTAATAATTTGCTCCATCTCATTTTTTTGTTTTTACAATGAAACAGGGTCCAGGAGCTCAGGTGGGCTGGAAACCTCAAGTGGAAAGAATACATTTCCCATCACTCCCCGGCCAAAAATATTAAATAACTCAAGCTGATCTCACTAAATGTAGACTGGGTGCTCTAACTGACAAATTACTTGCTCATACTGAAACTTGATCCAAGCATGAAGGGAAACTGATGAGTGATTCTGGGAATTGTAGTTATGTTTTTTTTTTTTAGTACAGCCCACCTGACTCCAGTGTTCTCTTGCTGAGTGAAAGTAATGGGGAGCAAGCTTATCCAGGTAACCAGCCCTTTTTTTTTTTTTTTTTTTGCGCCGCACAATTGATTTATTGTCGGTAAAAATGTTATTGAGACTGAAAAAAACTGACATTTGACAAGTTGTATGTGAATAATCAAATGGTTGTACTTTGCACTAAGTTTTGTTTTGATTTCATTATTGTTTTGTTGATATGAAAAAAACTGTTATTCTGAAGGGATCAAATCAAAAATGATAATAGCTTTGAAGCCCGTCTGATTTTTAAGTCATATTGAATTGGAAATATTCCAGAATACTACAAACTACATTTTGCAGCCATGTCTTAAGATGAGTTAAAATTTCAGTTACATATCGTTTTATCAGCCATCAGCCGTTCAGATGAGCTTTCTTTGCTGGCTATTGGCCAGTTTTATTGTTTTCCAGACCAGATATATATAATACTGAAGAGATATGGCAGAATAGTGGCAATAATTGCTTGGCAAGAAAATGGACATTGGTGGAGGGCAGATGAAACAAATCTGCTCTTTACTTCCTCTGCTAAAGCAACATCTGCTTTTTCGAAGATTTACGGACTGATTTTGGACTGATGCCGTTCTTATCGGTACCGCACAGCCGTCACTTTTGGACTTTGGACTCAGAAACTGGGAATAAGACAGCTACCAGACATCTTGACGGATATCTAGTTGAAGGGTATTCGTGGAAATGGTTTTCGTCCAACAGCATGGCATTCTGCACCAATATGCTAAGAAGAATTCCCATTTTTCACCCTGTTCACATCTATGACACTGCTCTTCTTCACCTGCCACTCCATGGAAAAATGGCCTTGGATGTAAATGACTTGTACATGTAAAGTTTTTTCTACACTCATTCTAGATTCTAGGTATTTTTATAGTTGGAGGAAAAAGAACATTTCATCTTCTTGTCTTATGCTGAGAGACAGCTGCCTGTAGTCTTCTCTAGCATGTAGCGTGTACAGTATCCGTTGTTTTTCTTTTTCTCTCTTGTCTGAAATCACATGCAGATATTTATTCCTCATTTGTCACAAACGACAACTCACACTCTGTGATCTGTTCTGCTGAATATATCTTTGTACATTTTTGAATTCACGAGGGGAGATTAATTCACGGTGAATGAATCGGTGGGAGAATTATTGAATTAAGAGAAATGTTCAAAGCATTGTCTTTCGGTGACTCGACCATGGTGTTGAAAAGTTTGAATGTGACCCGCTTACAGTGTGGTCATTTGTTGAGATCGTGGCACTCTTCCATAATGCTGAAATTGCTGTGACCTCCTCAGGGTTGTGGTTTTAGACATATGGCCGAGTCTGCAGTTTCTACTGTTGTCTTCCCAGATGGAGTCAGGTCGTGCATGAAAACGCAGATCTTTATTATATATCTCTGATTCAGTCGTTTGACCTACGTTTTCGACTGACAAATCATATCCATAGTTTACGTTAGTGAAGTTGTGAGACCTCACAATGTCAACGCACGACACCTTAAACCTCATACCAACGCTTTGCTGAGTTCAGCTTCCTGTCTTTTAGTTTGACAGAAGGTTTGCTTCGACAGATTTAATTATTTGTTCTTTATAGTAATGCATCCTTTTGGCATTACAAACAGGAAATGGGGCGACACTTGAACACAGCAGTCTATACTTCTCTTAATTCTCTCCCTGCTTCATATTTTAGTAAGTTTGGCAGACAGTTTGGCGTCTAACTAAACGGCAACAGAATAACTAGACAGTGAGACCACAGAGCTGAAGGCGACTGCACTTTAACCACCAAATTTCTCCATTTTAACTCCTGCTTTCAAAATGACCAAAGACAGATGTTCCAACTTTAACTGATAATTTTATCTATCTCGGTTCTTGATCTCTTGAAAACTTCATCCTGTTCTAATAAATCGACAGACCCTGAGCTTGCCCCTGAAAGGAAACTTAAAAACTGGCCTGGTAGTCTAAACACTGTGCCTCTGTGTCTCAAACTTTGCCTCGAAACTAACCTGACAATGAGCGCTGGGGAAAGCACTGACCATGTGACTGTCAGTTTGTTAAATTATAATGATAAAAAAAACCTAAACTGTAAATATGAATTGTCATTTTTGTGAATTTTTTCTCTCTCTCACGCTCACTTCCAGTGTCCAAAGAAAGTTTGCTCAAGGCACAAACATCACTACTGGAGTAGTGCATGGCTTGCCATTATTTGACATGGGAAGATATAAAGAGAATATTGTAGAAAAGAGAAATTGTAAAAGTTAAATTTATTCCTATTTTCAAAGATAAATGTATAAATTATAACAGTATTGGTTACAGCTGTATATTATTTTTGAAGATCCCCTAATGATCTAATCCTAATTGTTACTGGGGAAATATAATTTCAGTCATTGTAAAAAGAGAACAATTTAAAGGTAAGCAGTGAAAGTAAGATTAGAAAAAATAAATGGAATAAAATGATCCTGTGTGTGGTTGCCTCATTTGTTACACGTTTTGACATATACAACACTGGTTTGATTTTACCATACATATTGTAACACTGTTAATCTGACAGAATAAGATCCATATGTTAACAAATGTCCTCACATGTTACCAGCTCAGATGGTAAGTCACTATAAATTAAAGGTGATTCTTAGAAGTATTAGATCAAGCCACAGGTTAGTATTTCAAAGTACTTCAATTTCCAGTTACATATTATCAAAAATGTATGTAGTTCAAATATAATGTGGAAAAGTTCAATTCATTCTACTCTCTTCAGTACCCATTATTTTCCCATTCATGTGCAAGATCCATATGATTGTCACCAGGTACTTGGTATCGGGTCTCTGCATCCAATCTACCAGCCCCACCTGCAGATTGTTGGGATGTACTGCATTGGCCCTCAACCACACTGCACTTTTTGTTAACGGTATTAAAACAATCTTGTCAATACCTTTACCAGTAATCAACATTGTATTAACTCCTTCAACTGCCAGAAGACAGGTTGATATAAGTGTGCAATAATAAAGATTTATTTTCAACTGTAAGTTTGTATCATAAAACTTGATTTGTATTGTCAATACTTGGCAGACTAATTACGAATTGTGCAAATAAGTTCATACATAGAAAAGTAAATAGGAAAGGAATCAATTCAATTGACTAATTAAAAACACAAAATCATTGAATCGGCAATAAATAGTTAAATAATTGAAATTAAGTCATTGTATTTTCAATAATATCTCGGACTTTACAGGAGCTGTCATTGGTTAAAGCTTGACGTTTCTATTTTCTCATCACCAAAACAGACTGTTCATAAGTTAACAATCATAATTTATTATAAACCAGAGTAGCATAATTATTATGTCATGTCTTACTCGATTCATGACTTTTATAAAAAAAAGCTCAACCCAATTATTTTGTTATTACTGAAAAAATGATCACATATATATGATTAAATACCGTTATTTTGTTCAAGTATATTAGTACAAGTGTATTAGTATTTATTTATGTACATTTCCAAATTGAGTAGGTCACCGTTTTGGTAATTTGTTAATTGTTGTTAAACGTGATGAACTGATTAGGAAATAACGAGCAGTTCAGAAGTGTTACAAAAACCATTGGCTTCTTGAATGCCTCACCTGTCTGTCCCCGGAACCTTCCCTCTCCCCCTTGCTCACTACGGACGTATTTTGACGGAGCACACAGAGAGCGAGGCGAAACGCCACGGCGGGATATTCATGTTAAAACGTGAACTGACAGTAGGAACAGCAAAAAAAACACCTTGATAATAAACGTTTTGATACAGCAGTGACTAGAAGTAATGCCTGCCATATGATTTTTTGACTTATTAAATAAAAATGCCCAGGTACGTATCAGTTTGGACCGGCTAACAGTTATAAGTTAGCTAACTCACTTAAGTGACTTAATGCACTCCAGATAAGGTAGAGATGTGTGTTTATCTATCTTCATTGACAGCTGCTGTATTTCGAAACTAACTAGCTTCTGAGGTAACGTTAAAGGGAGGGTTCACCTAAAAACAATGCACTAATTATAACCATTATGTGTGAAGGCTTTGCATCCAGAAGGTTTTGGTGTAATGTTATGATACAACTTGTAGCTTTATCCTTCATTATAATATAATGAAAATTGTTAAATGCACTCAATAATTATATCTACAGACTTTGTTATGAACGTTAAATTGCTGGTGTTAGTTTCTGTGTAGAGATAGATACATACCTTGGTAGTTAAACAGTATTGTTTCAGTGTGAAATGTCCCTTTAATGTTTTTGTTTAGGAAGTAAAACAAGGAGGTTACCATTTCCAAGATGGAGTCCCTTGCCCCAAATACTGAGGTTCGCCTTGCGGTGGCCCAGTGTTTCCGGACCCTCACTACATCCACAGATACCAAAGACATTGTCGCCGCCCTTCAGACACTTCACCTTTACTTGGATGAAGGACCAGAGAGCAGAACCACCTCAGTTCAGCGGGCAGAGTTCAGACGAGCTCACTTCACCCGCACCCTTCAATTTCTTGTCAGCAACATCCAGGCTGACTGGTTGGCCGGCCTCACTGCCGCCCAGCGAACAGAGTTATGGGACGGCTTGTTCCTCAAAGGTCCTCCAGAGCAGGCGCTGCTGGTGCTGATGGAGGGAATAGGAGAGCTACAGTGGGTGGTGTTGGATAAAAGATCTGAGGCATGTTGATTATGTTTTCTATTCACTAATTACTCTGTTATTATCTTCTGACCGCAGAGCTAGCTCAAATCTGGACCACTTGGTCAGCATCACTGAGAAGTTCCTTCAGAGTGGTCGACTTGCTGACCTGCTGTGGTCCTACTGTCTGGAGACGGGTCCCTCTGATTCCCCCCAGCTCCGAGAGACTCTGCTCGGACGTATTGTGGCGCTGCCGGACGTCACCGCCAACAGGTTACATCTCAAAAACAAGCCC
Source organism: Anoplopoma fimbria (assembly GCF_027596085.1). Taxonomy (NCBI): domain Eukaryota; kingdom Metazoa; phylum Chordata; class Actinopteri; order Perciformes; family Anoplopomatidae; genus Anoplopoma; species Anoplopoma fimbria. The sequence continues at coordinate 6,576,597 of NC_072453.1, forward strand.
CTTTTCCTTCCTCAGCAGTACTACCCACTACTGGCCAGAGAGATGCTCACTGCCCTGGAGCGGACCTGTCAAGCACTCAAAGGCGAGGAAACATCTGTTAAAACCGTTTGTAATAACGACAGCATGGGGCTTTTGTCAAATATTCATTGTTGTGATATCAAAATTCTAATTTCTCATTTGTCTGACCTGTTTATTTAACAGATGGCACAGACTGCTCCTTGACTTTTGTGGCTCAGACACTTGGAAAAGTCTGTATCCAGGGTCATAGCGGTGAGTCCAGTAAAAACTTACCAAACAGTTATCTGACAGTTGGTTGTCTAACAGTAGAAAACACACTTGAATATTCCCAACAAGCCTAATTATATATTCACATCCAAGCATATCTTTTTTTAAACGATTCGTTGATTAGAAATTAATTGCCAACCGTTTTGATAATTAATTGTTTGAGTAATTTATTAAGCAAGTTACAGGTTCATGGTTCTCAAATGTTGTTGCTTTTTCTGTTTTACATCACATTATGTTTAATATCTTTAGTTTGTTGAATGTCATCTTGAGCTCTGTGAAATTATGATTTTCATTTTTTTGGTAGAATGGGATAAATAAGCAAAAAGATCATTACTCCCAACAGGTATTATTTAAAATAAAGTTAAAGAAATTAGCAGCTTTGAATTGCTCTTACAATCCTAAATTGGTATGATTGGCATAACTATCATCCATGAAGTTCAATTCACCTTTAACCTTGACCTCTAAAGAAAATATATGGAACCCTAGTTATTAATTTCAGGGTCTGTAGTGACACAGAATAACTTTTATCCTCCTCTGCCTTTTTTTTTTTTTATTATCTGCAGGTTTGGTGCTGGCAGTCATGGCTCCGCGGCTGTCTGTGTGCACGCGCTCAGACATGGTGTGGCAGAGGGTTTGCTGGAAGCTGCTGGAGAACGTTCCACTGCGATGGATGGAGAGTGTGCTCACTGGACTGGTGCAGGCCGTCAGCGGGTAAGATGGAGACTGGAACAGACAGTTTCACAGCTAGCAGTCTATATAGCCTCTAGCCATCAGTGCTCTATCTGCCTTTAATGACACCAGTGTCTCACCTCTTTTTTCAGACCTGATGCCTTGGGGAGGATCATTGGGAATCTAGCGTTAACAAATAAAAAGGCCCAGTTTGTCATCACTCATAAACTGCTGTTACTGCAGTACAAGTACGAGGTAAGAAGATACCTTGCAGCCGGACAGTAAACCATATAATCTTATAAATGTATGAAGCATGTGTGTTCTTTTTCCCCAGACTCAAGTCTTGAGAACTGTCCTGGGCTACTTAGCAGCAGATAGGGAGCGAAGGCCACTGCTCACCCAGGTGAGTGCATTAGGATGTTCAGTAGCCAAATCATATCACATTATATATATATATTGATGATTTTGACGTGTTTGTGTGTTGTCAGGTGTTACGGTCTGTGTCCCAGGCCTGGGCTAACCCCAGTGCAGTGAAGCACACACCTCTAGAGCAGCAGCTGTATGTCAGCAAGGCCTTACTGCTGAGTGTTTGTCTGCTGAAAGACTCTGAGCTGCTGGAGCTACGCTCAGGTACAAATGACAGTGTTTGATGCCTAAAGTCACTCTGTGAACCAATAGTAAGAATAAAAGTGGGATAATGAAGCTTGTATCTCTCCTCTCCCTGTTGTGCCTCCTCTCTCAGAGTTACTTCAGTGTATGCTGGGAGGCATGCAGAGCCATCTAGACAGCAGTGTGGTGCGTATCAGGCGTATGGGCATGGTGGTGGGAGAGTGCTTGAGCTCTCGCATGGATTTCAATAAGACCAAGCTCAAGTTTGAGGTACAGTCACTGTGTTATTTGCAAGATACAATGCTAGTCTGCCTAAATGGCCTGTGTCTGAGTTTGTATTGTGTTGTGTTGTAGTACGATCAGGACGAGGAAACTCAGGAGCTGCTTTCTCTGATGACTCCCTTTACTGGCGATGAACCAGAGGCTGAGCATGTGAACGGGTTAGTGTTAACTGTTACGTCAAGATTTGTGAGGTTGGCATGTTGGTCACTATATCTGTGAGCTGATGAAAACATAAAGTCCACTCTCATCTGATAATACACTTTAATGCTCTGTGCTTACATTTAGGATTCTAGAAGTATTGTTTCAATATTTAGAAAATGAAAATGTATAGTATAGTTGAATTATGAGAAACTGTTGCGCAACAAAGTCTGGCATTTTTGTGAAAGATTTACATAAAATAACTATCCATTATAAACTAGCAAGTATTACTATCCCTATTTCTATAGGTTGTGGGCATTATGCACAGCTAAACATTTATATTTGGCTTAATTTAGTTGCTGGTATTTTATGGTTAAATTGTAAGAATATGTCTTTAATAGGAACTATGAACTGTCTGTTTTATAGTGTTTTGACAGAGCAATGGAGAACATTAACTCAAGGACACACTGTATATAATCTTGGCAGCCACTATTGGAATTACTTAGCGACTATGATTAACAGTTTAACGTTAAACAGTGTATATATATATATTTGTATATATATTAGGCAATGATTGTATTTAAGATGAGGTCTGTCATCTGCAGAGTTGAATCTCCTCAAGAGACCAGTGAAACAACTCCATCTGCTCAGAATGTATCCTCTCAAAATAAGTCAAAAACTGACCCAGACTCCGACCTGGACAGGTAAGTAATATTAGCTCTTATCTGTTATCCTAAATGTATTTGTGGGAAGTGTTTTATTAACTCCAAGTCTTTCACTTGTGCAGCGACGATGAGCTCACTCCGTACGATATGTCTGCCGATCAGGAAATAAGCACAGCATCCCCACCGCGTTACCTACGAGACTGTTTGGAAAGTATGGCTACTTGGTTACCCATCACTTCCTATTTAATTTATGTGCCGCTAGCTCCATCTCTAATATTTATTATCTAATGACCTCTCCAGCCTTAATTTCATCTGAGGACCCGCTGCGTGTGGAGCTCAGTCTGAGAGTCACTGAGGGTTTGGTGAGGAAGAACGTCTTTGCAACCAGAGAGGTATGACAGCAACGCACAACAGAAATCATTTCTAAAATAAAACTTCTAATTACTGTTCATATCTGTTGCCTTTCAATACAAACATTCTTGTCAATATATCATAAAACTGATCCAGTGACAGATGGTGTAATTCCTAACTTTACTGTTACTGACTGTAGCACAGCAATTCTAATATTTTCCACTCACAGATCACTTTTCACACTACAGTTCATGTTTGTTTGTTTGTTCAGGTCAGTGTCCAGCTGACCAAGGTACTTCTTCACATGGAGGACAAATACAGCATAAATGGCTTCCTGATTCTCAGACAGACACCATGGTGGCCCTCATTGTCACAGACTGCATCTCTGTATGTTCATCACCTTATTTTCTACATGGTTTACCTTTTAAAATCAAATTTATCTTAATTACCACACAGCTTTATAACCATTTTCAAGCATTTGGTATCTAAGTAAAACGTCTCTTTGCTTTCCGATATAGGTGACTCAGTATTTGACCACAGAGTTTTACTCCTTGAACTACAGTCTTCGCCAGCGGCTCGATATCTTGGAGGTGAAGACAACAGCTTCTCAACTTCACTAAACTAAGTGATTGATTGGAACTCTTTTTGATTATTGCCACAAGTGTAATCATGAGGCTGCTCTTGTTCTGGTTTATCAGGTCCTGACTCTGGCAGCGCAGGAGCTCTCTAAGCCGATCACTGTAAAGAGAAATCCATCTGTGGGTATTACAGAAAGCACTGATTTGACTCCGTACCCCGGTGACAACCCTGTTCATTGGCGACAAGTAGTGGAGAAGCGGATTCAAAGCAAGACAAAACGCCTCAGGAAGGTAGTTACCCATATTTTCATCTGACTTTTTTAGTATTTGAGTGAAGGTTTACTTCTAAGCTCCACCATAATGTATTTTGTGCATAGGGTGCCACACAACCTCCAGCTAAGGCCACCCCTAACCGTTATGCCCCTGTTGCTGGACACTTCTTTTTTCCTCTGCTCAGCAATTATGACAAGTAAGTATTACTCTTGTATGCAGATTTCAAAGCTCAACACTTTTTTATTTACATTGAATGTTTTAAAGCTGGAATGTAATACCTTTCTGTTAGGCCTCAGGTGACTTTTGACCTGTTGGGTGGTGACCATCTCGTACTGGGCAGGTTGATCCACACCTTGGGCCTCTTCATGCATTTAGCAGTCAATGCACCGGTAATTGAATCCATCTTGCCATGCTGTCTGAGACATGATCACAATGTACTGCTTCTTATAAATATAATTTTACTCAAATTTTAGGTGTGGCCCTTGATGCCGTCATTCAATATATATATTTTATTATAATAGAGAAAAATAAGTAATGGGATTTATGGCCAGGCAGAATAGTTGTAGTTCTGATACTGTAGGAAAAATCATCACTATGTCACATTTAGCAAATTTATATTGGAATACAATATGAGATTCCTATTACTTTTTTTTGTAGATTGCTGCACAGATGGGTTGTGCTTTACTGGACTTTGTGTGGGCGGTGCGCTACCATGTTGACCAGTAAGTATGTTGGTTTTTTACACAGTTAATTGATGAAATCAAAACTAAATGTGGTATAAACAACAATTAAACATTTTATGTCTGCTACTAACCAGGCTCAACATTAATCAGGTAACTCTATAGCTGTAGGCTCTTCCGAGCAACATGTTTTCTTATATAGATATTGGAGAACTAAAAAAGTCAGACAAAAATAACATTCGATCAAGAGTCTATAAGGTCGGGGCAGACAGGATTATTTTGTCACCTTATTTCTGTCCGAGCTATAACCTGAATTCTTTCTGTTAAAAGGATGGTGAGACGAGGCGTCCTCTTTGCTGTCTGCTCTGTGTTTCTGAGCATGCCCAGTGAAAACCTGCTGGTGGACCTCAGTGATCAGCTGTTTGAGACCAGAACTTGGCTGGCAGGTATAAAAAAAACTTTGCTGGTGACAACAAAGGTTCCTCTTCTTGAAACTTTGACATAAATGTCATTCCAATCTCTCCTCAAGAGGTGAAAGTCAGGCAAAGCGTTTGTTCCAGTTCTATTATTACCGGGCCACCTTTTCATACATGTATTTAATAATTTACACATAATTTAAGCAATACATTGTTTATATGTTACTTGTATTAGATTTACTCTAAAACACATCAATTCTTGTAAATGCACGAAGGTCAGAGGCTGCACCTGCATAATGTAATTCTGTCAGGGATGTCCCCTCAGTGACACACATTCATGCTCACACAAACACACAAAACACACAACACACACATGTACAGCTGGACTGAGCATTTCTGGGAAGTAGATGAGGAACAAGGATGTCCTGTACTATGCGGACCGTCCATGACGTGACTGGCTCAGCAACAGCTGGATGTTTCTTTATCCCTCTGAGGATAACAGTAGTTTCACATTGCAGTGAGCGACATTGAGCTGAATGACAAAGGACACCTTTTCCTCCCATGTAGGCTTGTTAATTGTGCAAAGAAAATGCCAGGATTATGTCCTTTTGATTGATTTTGCTTTTGTAATTATACTGAGAGATGGAGACTTTCTTTATCACCACTGCTGAAGCTGCTTATAGTTGTTTTTTGTGTTGTTAATGTCCACAGATGTGGCTGAAGGAGACCCTGATGCAGACTGCCGGAGTCTGGCTATACAGAGTTTGGTACTGCTTGATAAGAGCCTAAAGAAACAGCTACAAGATCAACAAGCACTGAGCGTGGAGTCATGATCACTGCATCAACAATGAACAATGAAACACTGAATGTGTCTCCGATGTTGGGTAGGGCTGTACCTCTGTCTCGTCCTCAAAGAGCCTGAGGTTGATGGAAGTGATGTTTCCGGATATTTGCCGACACATTTCATATCCTGCAACAGAGAGCCAACCAGCGGAAAAGGAGGGCATGCATCTTTACACATGTGTGTCAATGTCTTTTTGCATAACTAAATCATGCACACACAAACATTTCAACACTGTATTGTTTAGAAGGACATATTGTGTATTCTGTATGACCCAGATAGAATAGGATGCCATTTTTGTCCGCTAATAAAATGTAACTTATGAGGATATCCTTTTAAAAACTCTTTCCTGTTCTGGCACATCTTTCTGTGTGGTTGTTTGTTTGCAAAGGACATCCTGTGAATACTCACGTGCATGAACGCATTCAAGAATAATGGAAATACTACTACTACTTCATCCTGTGATAAAATGAAACGTTTGCTAACAAACAGTGAAACGTTTTGAAATATACAGTTGTTTATAGTTGTATTCGTAATGTCCTTGAGTTGATTACCTTGGCATATTTAGAAGGATGATCGGCATCGATTCACCCACCTTTTTTCGTTAACTACAGTTAACTTTATGTATTTATTCTGCTATCCCGCCCTTTTTAATTATACTTAAATGAATAAGGCGAAGAGTAAAGCGGGACATAACAAGTACCGAAGAAAATGTTTAGTTTGATTTTACCTTGACAGGTAGTAAACAGTTAATACAAAACATGAAGACAAATAGGAAATAACTGTTTATATTAAAATCAAAAGGACATCTGCACGCAGATGTAAAATAACCATACTTACAACTAAATTATTTAAGAAATATTCAACTACATCTTAATACCAACAAGGTAAAACATTACATCAAACCTTAACAATCTGCATGTTATCAATTTTCCTTTTGATAAAACCGGGCGAATGTGAGCATTGTGACAATTACATTATAGCTCAAGTTCACTTTTGATTTTAAATAATGAATGATATTTCTTTGACTTTATCACTACAGCAGAAATTAAGATGAATATAACAACTTGCTACTCTGAATATCAATAGTTCCTCTAAACATGCTTGTAGATTAAACAGTGTGAGTTTCAATTTATTTATTTATTAAATCCATTTAAATTATCTGACAAAAAACTGGGAATAACACCAGATGATGATGTGGTTTTGGTGAGATAAGACTGACGTCATCGCGACGTTCGACGACAGCTCGGGTTGAGTTCGTTTATGTCCGTAACTCCGCCTCCTTTGAGGTTGTCAGGGGCAACTGGAGGAGACGCTTTTTTACACACACTGGAGGCTACACAACAAGACTAGAAGTGAAGGTCTATGCTTCATGTCATTTCGAGATTAAACACCCAAACTGACATTAACGAAAAGAAAACAACAGTGAGGTTGGTCTTAGGATAATGTAGCAGAGCGGTTAACCTTTACAGTAGCGAGAGCTAGCAATGAATGCTAACTTAGCTTAGCTAATGTTAGCAGCTAAAGCTAACTTTATCATTAGTCGCATGATGGCACTAAAATGAATGGTAGCTACTCGTGCTATCTGTCTTGGTGAATTCATAGTTAAGTTAAAGTTTAGGTTGTTTATCTGTCCCCATTAGTGATACAATGCTAGCTAAGTCAACACACATCACGGTTAACGGTACATATATAGTATATGCATTGAGGATCAATGGATGCTGTTTAAGGTTACGTTCAGGACTTAACTAGTGATTAACTACTATCACGATATAGGCAGACAGCCAGGTAGCTGAACCTAAAACATCGAATACAATACAACCTGAATAACCATATTGAAAGTTGGACCCATCCCCTGTTTCTTCTTCGTTATTCAGAGAGGAGCAGTGGGGACATGGCGGTGTATTTTGACCACCGTATCGAGGCCCCTGAAAGCAGCAATGTGCCCTCTAAGTTGACCTGGCACCCAGCTCTTCCTGTACTGGCTGTGGCCTCTAGCAGCCCCACAACTGGAGGCAATGTAGACCTCTACCTGCAGCAGGTAAACACTGGGCTTTGCTAATGATCACTGATACAGAAAGAAGAAAAAAATGTTGTATCCATCTGTGAATATTCTAAATTACAGCATACCTAACAAAGTCTGTATACTTTATCCCTGTCCGTATCCAGGGAGAGTATGTGGATAGCTGCCATTTAGAGCGTCCTCTCCAGACCACAGTGCTGCGCTGGCATCCAACAAAGCCAGTGTTAGCACTAGGCTGGGAGAATGGAGAGGTAGTGCTTCTGACACACCCCTCTGGAGATCAAACAGTCCTTCCCAGCACACATACAGCCTGCATCACACTTCTGGAGTGGAGTAGCTCTGGCAGCCGCTTAGTAACTGGTGATCAGGTGAGTGTATTGCATTGACTGTATACAGAGACACTTTGGTTCATATATACTGTACATGTCATATCAACATACTTTTGCAATCATGGCCTGCTAGGCCTGATTTTTCATACATGATAAACATGCATTTTTCTGAGAACACTGTAACCAGGGTCCGATAACCAACATGGTATAATTGGCACAGCGTGTGCAGATGAAATCTGAAAACATTTAAACTTCCCATTTGTTCCTATAGAACCACATAAATATAGTGTAATTATTTAATGACAGACTGGATCGCTAGCAGTCTGGAAGGTAGATGCTAGAGGGAGACTTCAAGGAAACCATCTTGTGAAGCATGAGTACAACAAACCTCTAACTTGCTGCATCTTCAGACCGGCCTCGCCTGGGGAGTAAGTAAACAGGACACAATGCTCAGAGTTAGTTATTCTTCTTGGCAGTGAGATAATATTGAAAACATTGTGATATCGATAGGCCCCATTGATCTAAATGCTTCATGCTGATAGTAGAACCTAACTTATGTTACAGCGATGTGGCAAAGCTAGCCCGGGCATCAGTTAGTGGAGATGAGAGTGCTCTGGACATGTTCAGCTGGAAGGGAGCACCTCTCAAGATGGGCCCACAGGAGGGACTTGCATTCTACGTCAGCACTGCAGATGGTAAGAGTTTGTTTTTGTTGTCCTTTTGTGTGCAGCATTTTAAGTATATTGCTGTCATAAAGTATTATTCTACCACAGTGAGTTAGTTTACTTAAAGCAACAATGTGTAGCTCATGACTTTTACAATCTCTATCTGTGATCAATGATTTTTAGCAATGACCTTTCTATAATACAGCTCATAATCTCTTTGTGAGAATGGCTTACCATGCTGGTTACTTGCTTGTAGCACTGTGCTCCAGCTAAGCCATATCAACCTCATTTGCTGCATTTCAGTTCAAGAAAAAAAATCGTCCACTTTAGCAGTTTTTCCATAAAGTTACATTTTTTAAATGCATAACAAAGTATTGTTTTGAACAACATCACATCAGATAACTGCAAAATACAATAATGTTGTGCTTTGAGGCAATCCTACTTTTTAAATATTTAACCCTGTGTACCTTGTATAATAGGTAAGGTCCACAGTGTGGATGAGCATTGTAAGACGAGCATGCTTCTCAGTGTGGAGGGCGCAATCAAGAAACTGCTTTTTCTTGATAAAAGAGAGGTACTTGCTGTGATAACAGAGACCCTGATGTTGTCACAGTACACTCTTGGACCCGAGGGAGGAGCCCAGGAATTTATGAAGGTATACAAAAATCTTTCAAGATACCATTTATTTTCCTTATGGTCAGTTTCTTTTGTAATCATGTTTTTTCATGACAGGTGAAGTTGAGCAGCAAGACTGGGCAGAATGTAGACATTGTCTGGACAGAGAACTGCCTCCTTATCACAGCAACAGGGGAACAGGTCATCAGGTCAGTGTACACAAATACTGTTTGTGCACACAAACTTTACATTCTAATTTTGAACTTGAATATCTGTCATTTTTTAGGTTGTGGGACCTGGACGGAGACGATAACTATGTTTTGTCCCTCAACGAGACTCTGGGGTTTGAGAGAGGAGAGATGATCAACTGTGTTGCATACTGTGCAGCAAAAGGTAACAACAAACTGCATTTTCCTTCCTTTATGGGAACAGTAGAAAGTGCTGGGTTTTTTCTTCACATTCCTATGGATGTGGTAGTCAAGATTTTTTTTTTCATAATAACACATAATCAATCCCCTTAATACTACAATGCACAGTACAACTCATAAAACCTCATTGTTTTTGTATAATGTTTTTGGCCACCCCAGAAATCTTGGCAGCTGGTACCAGCCAAGGCCGCATAGCAATGTGGAAGATGGTGGTGCAGCTAGGTGGCATCAGAGGTGATACCAAGGCCCAGTGGAAGCTACAGACACCCACAGAAATAGAAGGAAATGTCGTTCAGCTACAGGTACTGTCCAGTGTTTATCAGCACATAAAAATAAGTATATATTTTTAGTATTACGCTGGTAAAGTTTACTCAGATCTTCCATTTCAGTGGGGCTCGAGCCTGAATCTGCTGGCGGCCAACAATTCGAACACAGTGCGGATTCTGTGTGAGCATGTGATGTCAGCCCATTTCAGCCAGCAGGTGGCAGCAGTGCAGCTCACTCCAACCCAGCTCAGCATCACTATGTTCACCACAGGAGTGTACCTTGCTCTGCAGTCTGAAATGCATATCAAAGGAGTTTGTGTTACTAAGGCAAGTCTCTGTACTTATGTAGAATTTATGGGGATCTATTGGCAAAAATGGAATATAATATCATAATTTATATAGCTACATACAGGAAATCTTCAGGGAGTCCGCCATGTTTCTACATTAGCCTGGAACGGATAAATCAAACACTGGCTCCAGATAGGATCTTTTTTTTGCAACACATTGGACTTTTAAGAAAAGACAATGAGTACATCTACAAAGGTTTTCTCATGGAGAAAGTAAAAAATGTAATTGAAATTATTGTAACTGGATCGGTGTTGTCATTCCAACAGGACTCAGTGACAGTCTGGAGTGGCAAGCAGGTCACTATGTATGAGCTCTCAGGGACAGTTCTTCGCAATACAGGTACAAGACTGAAGTCTACATTTCATAGATGTGACTTTTTAGAAACTGCACGTATTCCGATGTTCCTCATTCACTGCCTTCATTTTTAAACTTGTGCCTTTCTCCTTCATTTTTCAAAACTTTCTTTTTCCACCCCCCCTCTTGCTGATTGCCCAGGATCCTTTCCATGTGACTCCCATGTCGTAGCTGTACATGATGAGAACCTCTACACGGTGGAACCTAACAGGGTCCAGATTCGTACTCCACAGGTCTGTTGTCCCACCCTGGAACCTACTATCCAATATTCACTAAACACAGAGATGAGACAAATGTTTGAGCGTGCATTTTATAAACGCAAACTTGGTGTTGCTGTCTTACTGCTGAATTAGAATTTATTTGAAATGAGCTTAAAGAAAAATGAATGTTATGTTTGTCACTATAAACTAGTTATTTGTCGATGACATATTTTTAAATCCCTTCTTTAGGGCACCGTAAAGCAACTGCTGACTTTTTCCAAGGCGGAGGGCAATCCTGTACTACTCAGTGTGTGTCAGTCTTACCTTGTGGTGGGCACAGACACAGCACACATTAGAGTATTTGACCTCTCACGAAGGTAATTAATGTTAATGAGGATGTTGGTATTACTTCCATAAAAAAAGTAGTAAAAAGAAAGCCAGTTAACTTCCATGTATTGTACATTTCTGTTCATTGACTACTTCTATGGTCCAACTACTTTTTTTGTCCAACAATGGCAATCCTAATATCTGTCTTTATAGAGATGCCAAAGCTCACTGCAGTGCTAAGAACCTGGCGGACCAGATTGCTAATCTGGGAGCCGTCAAATCAGTCAAATGTAACGCCAACGGCAGCCAAGTCAGCATTCTAATCTCTCAGGTGAATGACCAACAAACAACAGTCACCCTTTCCTTTATATTTATTTTTGAGAGTCAATACTTATTCAATTTTTCAGTATCTTAAAATGTGACCATTTCATGTGAATATTTCTCTTAACTGAACTGGTTGTAACTCTTCCTCTTAGGTTAATGGGCGACCGGATCACAAAGTGTACTTTTATGACGTTGAGATGGACACTGTGACACACTTTGACTTCTTCGTTGGCCGACCGTCCAGTGGTATCTCACAGCCAGAGGAAAGTGAAAGGTAGCTGATGTAGCTTATTACTTTATTTGGATTATTCCCGTGTAGAGTTTCCTCCTCCTGGTTGTCTAATATTGTACATGACTGTTCTGTGTTCCAGGCAACAGTTTCAGGGGACAGAGCTCAGTGGTCGCTGCCCTGTATCTCACTTCTGGGATGAGAGTGAACCTCGTCTTTTTGTTTGTGAGACTGTGCCGATCAGTTCTGAATCCTCATCAACTAATTTCTATGATACGGTAAAGACTGCTCCTTAACATTGAAATAGTCCTGAACAGCTCTATGAGCAAATCATGGCGCACACTGGTGGTTTTGACTTCCATCGGGACTACTGGTGCTAAAAAAGAATATACCAAAAGGCATATGTTTGTGCATTCTTAGATGATTGATGATGATTTGAATAAATGCATAGTCAATTTTAAGTAGTTTGACAGTGTTTTGCCCTTCTTTTTTCTCAGACTGACGTGTCGGTAGTGACACTCTTCTGTACCCAAGAGCATGGGCTCCTCCTACAGGACTGCTACCCTAAACCTTCAGGCCTGCAGGCGCTCCTTGCTCTGGATGTGCCCTACTATTATTTCAGCTGCAAGGTGAGGAACGAGAACACTCTGTTCTGCTCATTTGTTGTCTCTGTAGTGGATTGTTTTTTTTATCTTGCAGCATCTGGAAAGTTGTTCACTGGCTGTTTCAAATCTTCAGTTTTCTTAATCAAAGTCCCTGTGTTTTTGTTTGCACCATCACTAATCTTATTTGAAACTCACACTGTGTGTTTGGTTTTACACACCCAAAGCTATTATTTCGGAGGGGGGGTGTCTTTCTACCAGAAGTAAGTGTCTGTCCCTTACAGTTCGTTCAGAAAGCTTACGTATTTTGACTCCCAACAACTGTGGTTGTGTATGTTTGTGCTGCATTTCTTACAATATTTAAGTACTGGCTCTCCAAGATCAGCTGGGTCCAGTTCCCATCCACCGTGTCTTGATGTATAGATTTGTTCTGTGATGCTTTGTCGTTTGGTTTTGCCCTGCTACTTATCCATTCCCAAAACCCATGTTTCTCCATTTTGCAATTTAAAGTTGTTTAACTAGTTATGATCATACCTCACAGGGTTCTACATTTATTTACTAGCTGTGAATCACATGTTTACCAAACCGTAACACCATGTTTTCCCACCTGGTGTACCCTTCCTCAGCCCGGTGAGAGAGATCCATCAGAGATTTCAGCCACAACATCAGCACCTCCACAGCAGACCCTGCCATCAAGTGGTTCAGCTTCCCAGTTCCCACATATGGTGTCCAGACGAGCTCTCAGAGACTTTGTGGGCCTGGAGAACTGTGAGAAGGCAACTCGAGACGCCATGCTCAACTTCAGCTTCTACCTGACCATCGGCGATATGGACGAAGCCTTCAAATCTATCAAGCTCATCAAGAGGTAAGGCATCAGTGTAAAGGTGTCGGCTCAAAGAGAGGGGAGGTGCAGGATGGCATGCCCTTGTTCGATGGCTGTAATCACTTCCCCCTGCAGCCCTTCCCACAGAAGCTTTAGTTCAAAGGCTCAGCAGAGGCCATAGGGATAGCATTGTTGCTATAACCTTGCCTCTTCTCAGAATCCTCTACAATAGTTTGCAGTCGGAGAGCTGAAACTAATTGCTTTTGACTTACATTGAGAATGTGGCATTGTTGCCGCTTGCTTTTCCACACCCCTCGTGTCATTCAACACCTTCGACTGTAGAGGTCAACATGGAGGAAAACTACCACAAATGTGTTGTCTTATCCCTAAGTAATACAAACAAAGCAGGCACTTGTGAGGTGGGAGAAAAAAAAAAATTACGACACCACAGTATTTGTCTTTGGAAAAGTGTGCAGATTTAAATACTGTATATGCAGAATTCCAGAATATATCAAATTAAACCGGCAGTGTATTATATCATGATGCTATGATCAAATCAGCTCCACCAGAGAATTACTTTTATTTGTTTATCGAGAGAACATGAAATATTATTTTAAACACAGGACATGATTAAGGACTTTTTCTGTGTCTGTGCTTAGGGAAGGAACTCTTGAAATGTGTACATAGGCTATGCGACTGTTTCTGTTACTGTGCGGGTGTGTTCAGAGGGGATGTACTTTTCTAAACACACTGACTTACACACACACACAAAATCCCACATACACACACATACACATTAGGTCCCCCTTGCCAGCTTGGTCCAAAAGGAGTGCCTTTCCCATTCTTGCAAACATTGAATCAGGTCACTAAAAGGATGTGCGTGTCTGTTCCTGTGTGTGTTGGGGAAACGTATGTGATTTCAGAACAGATTTGATAATATCTTTAGCAGAATACGTGATTCAGGGCACTCTGTCTGAAATCTGCTGTAGTATTGCTTTGGCACGTACAAATATAACACAAATAGGAAAATAGCTTAAAAATAAATAAATGGGAAGATATCACACTGGCCGGATATTCCAGAGTGTTTAATAGGCATGATGACAGCTTTACTAAGTTCCTCATTGATGGCTATTTTTACTGCTGCTTCTTTTTCTTTTTTAAAGATCGGCATTGTGCTTGATTCCCGTATATCTCCACCCACAGGAATATGCATTTCCTGCAGCAAAAACCTGTACCTTCTGGGACTTGTCTCAATGATGCCGATCTTTGAATTGACAAAGACTCTCATACTTGAGTCAGAGACCGGCTCGCCATCCAGGAGTCAAGTTTATTTCATCGAATACATGGAGCCTCATCCATAGATGTTTTGAATCAAGTAGGAAAATGATCTAAGTAATAAGTCACTTAATTCAAAACACATCATCTCAGCATGAAAGTCCCTCTGCCTCCCAAAACAACATGTCAGATAGGTTGGAATGTCTTTATTCAGTCCAGACTGTGCTACTTCCTCTCATTCATGTTGTCCTTGACTTTAGGTGACATGCTACAGGGTTATCTGCTACATGAATGCAAGCCTTCTCGAACTGTCTATTTGACACTGTATTTGCCATTTGAAAGCAAAACACCCCCTTTCCATCAGGAACAAAAACACCCAAGGAAGTATTCAGGAGTGAAGCAGAGACCGATGGATCATAATTAACTGAGGAACATGTGACCCTCATGCTCTCAGTTTATGCCATTTGTCATAGGAAATGTAACTCACTGCATGAACCCATTACGGTTCTTCACCACTGTTAGTCTGTCATTCTTCTAAGAAGTTATTCCCGTTCCCTGAAGCAAACACTAGAATTTGAATTGTACAAAAAGTAGATAACTATATTTATCTTCACAGAGGATAGGAGTGTTTCTGTCATCCTTAACCCGACAGGTTTGGGTCAGTTTTTCATTTTTGGTAATGGAATTTTATTTTATTTTACCAGTCTAATCCCAGATGATTACTGATGATTATTCTAGTGTTCTAGCGGTAAAACACAAAACCTAAAGCAATATACAGTATGTGCAGCACTTTTTCTTATACTTTACTGTGCTATAGATGATGTGATTTATGGTCATATGATCTCTTAACAAATCTTGAGGGAGGTTCATTTTTTACCTTGCTCACTCACTACTATTTTCTTGAGCTTTCAGTCATATCTCACAGCCCTCTTCGGGGGAATATATGTAATCCACTTGTTATCATGTGACATAAGTTCTGTACATAGTACTGTACTTAGGTCACATAATAACACCTGAGCAAATTCTAGTCGCTGAATAAGTCTGTAATATATGGTCAAACGCTCCAGAAAGAAAGTTAGTAAGTGAACCTTGAGTTAAGAATATCACAGATACAATTATGTTGCTTAAGGTTAAATTTATACAAATAAGTATTAAATATCTGTCATTACAAATTTTCAAATTAATTAAGTTCTGTGTTGTCCATTTGTCAGGTGTGGTGTTGGACACCAAACAGCAGAAACAACAACAACCAATGTGTTTGAATATTTACCAATAAATTTATTGAATTTAAATGATATATTACTATTTTAATGTGCCCCTATGTATGGCGATATGGAAGACCCGCTGATAGCCTGGAGCTCTTTGCAGAAGTATGATATGGTCACAATAATACTACTACTAATGATAGCACTATTCCTTATACCAACATATTATATTAATTTTAGTATACAGTATGTACCACAAGCGAGCAGAGTTTTGTATGGAAGGCATCATTTCAAAATGCGCTTTGATATCTGCATGTCATTTCAAAATGCAGTGCACTTTGCCAAAACATTGGTTACCATCAATTTAACAAATACTGCTTAAAAAAATCACTTCAATAGATTCATTGGGAGTTAGTTTGTATTTTTATATCTTCCATTCTTCAAACGTAAAAATTTGAATGTGACACATTCAGAGAGAGTAAGAATATTACCTCACCACATTGTCTGTTTTAAAATTAAATATTGTCACTGATTTGGGTAAGCCAAATCAAAAATGTTTGACAGACTCTTCTGCTTTTACCTTGTTAGTTTACCTACTTACTTGCAACATATATCATTAATATTCATATGTATTAAATCTATAATAAGCTTTAAAAGGATGAAAACAAATATGAGGTATTCCGGTAATACATTTTCAACATCTTTCATAATTTCCAATTTATAATTATACAGGAGGCCATTTAATAAGTGCACATATAATAAAATAGGTCAAGTTCCAGCTTGATCTTTTCATGAGCAGGTTGTTTGATTTAAGACATCCCTCGTCCAAAATTCATATTTCGCCACAAATGAGCTCACTCTAGCATGAATAAATGAATCATCATACATTTTTGAATATGTTTGGAAGCTTAGGGTTGACTTAATACATCAATTTGACTTTGTGCCCTGAGCAGCATTATAATTCTGATATCATTGTTTATGTTTGGAGAAAAATAGTTTTACAATTGCAGTACATGTTAGTCCAGCTTTTAGAGCCACAGGAATGCCCTTCTTTCTTGAGAGTCCCACTGGAGGCTCCTAGCTGGAGTAAAACATGAAAAAGTTTAGAGCACAGTCTTTGTAGTGGCTCAACAAGGTGACTCCACGTAGTCGTTGTCCAGGCGTGGATGGAAAGGTGATGCCAGTGAGCGACTGATGATTATAACTCGAGGTGCAAGGCAGTCATCGCGGCGATGTAAAATGTTCCAGATGAGCATGGCTGCAGCCATCGTGGCCAGCAGGCAAGCAGCAATATCCAAGTAGCAGGAGTAGGACAGGTGTGTGTAGGGCCCGATCCTGTAGAAGGTCACAAGTCCAATCACCAGCACAAAACCTGTAGCATCGAGAAAAAAGGCTTCGGTTAGTAAAAACGCACTCCCATTCTCATTTAGCAACATGTCGTTTTAAAGTGGGGTTCCAGTTAAATGTATTTATTGAATGTTTGGCCACAGAAAAGAAAATGTTCCTCAGGCACTCTTAGGCAGAGCAAGTATAAAATGTTCTGAATAATAATCTCTTTTCTTTCACTATGTATGTACTTAACTCGTTTTAATTTAGTATTTTTTTGATATTCGGAAAGAGTGTGTGGACGGTAAACCTAAAGTGTCTTTTTGAAATCCCACATGCTCAAATGTGGACTTCCATCCCTGTAGCCTTGTATTTCACAGTTCAGCGGGAGCTCTGTGTGGGGCCTTTGAATTTGAAAATCTGCTTCCTCCAAGGAAGAACTTCTGAGATCTCGAGATCAAAGTTCTCAATGGCTTAAAAATATCAGAGCATGAATATATGTGCGGAAAAGCCTTTGAGATGTTTTATCTCCTGATTTCTTTGATTCACAGTGACTCATGCAATGAGGAACTGCTGTTTGCATGCGAAGGTAAAAAAGCCACAGCCTTCAATTCCATGCTGTTTCATTGTTCTTTACTTTGTTTTTTATCAGCGTTATCTTTGGAAAGGTATTCATTGTCTCTAAAGCCCACACCTTTTTCTCATTCTTTAAAGGTGTGTATGAAAGCCCACAACAATCGGTGCTATTCAAGTATCCTTAAGTCAATCCCTCATTTACCGCATTCAAGTATGGTCTGAAGCCATGATCCAATAGTTCAACAATAATAGGTATCTGAAAACCTGCCCCATTCACAGTGGTATAAATACAGGCACCAAAAATAATCACTGGAAATATGGATGTTGGTGCTTTAGGATATGAATCAGTCAGTTTCCTGAAAGAATCAGCAGCACAAAGGGGGGAGTTCATTTGTATTTCTTGTTCTACGTCTACGGTGAGATGGCTGTCATTGTTTTATTTTCAGGATGTGGATAATGGTGTCTGTGTATCATTGCGTGTCTACCACCGCATATACACATAAGAATGCAACTGTTTGCTCAATGTGTTCATGTTCAACCCGTCTGGATCCAAGAAAATGAATAATCTCCTGTCCAGGTTCCAGCCAGGGTGGGCTGTGTGAACCTCTTTTTTTGGCAGAGACTTATCTCTCAAACTTCCTTCCCCTTCTTCCTCTTTCCATCCTTCCTTCCTTCCCTCCTCTCCACACCCGAAGCTTCGCGGTTGATATATTTGCTAGACATTTGACATGATCTGTCACAGAGAAAGTCTTATCTTAAGGCCAGGTTGTGGACATTCATTTAGCTGGTTTGCTTTCCATCCATATAGACATGTCTTGGTTTATTCTTAAAGGGACATACTTGATTAAAGCTATTAGTCTGCCTGTGAGTCTTGCTCAAACCTTTATCACTCCCTTATCATCATGAGTCTATTGAGACACAAATTTCAGGGAAAGGTGTGATTTCTTCCTGATTTAACAAGATCCGAAATGAGCCCAACAGTTGCCATTCCTCAAAATCAAAAGAAATGATAATGTGTGTCTCAGAGGGACATGACCTGCTGCCATGACTTTTGACATGTTAGAGCTGTGTCCATTCAGAAAACACATTCCAAAGTGAATGGAGCTGGATTTCGTTATTCCACAGTCTGCTTGCAATAGCTGAGAATTTTGGCACGTCTGAAATGAAAACATTCCTGAGAAAGAGAAAGAGATGGATTGGTAAAATATCTCCATTCATTCAGAGCTAAAGCCCATTCACTGACTCCGTGGGGGAGGTTGAAAGTAGGAATGGGGTATAAATTGACTGAATGGTGAAAAGAAACTGTCTACATTTGGAAAATGAGGCTCCTTTACTTGGATATTTAGTAAAGGAAAGGCATTATTAACTTATTTCTGCAGCCCAGGTTCTTTTAAAAATCATTTTTTCCTTATTTAAGACGACTACTAACTTCAATTATTGATGAAAGTGACATTATTTGTTCTATTAATCGATACATTTTTAAATAGTAAAATATTTTTTTCAAAAGCCTAAGTCATGTTGTATTGTCCGACAACAAAATATTCAGTTTACTATCAGTCAAAGACAAAGAAAGACATGAGACAAAGAAAACAGCACATGTGAGAAGCTGGCAGTGTTATTAACCAATCTAGATTTGTCTCTAGAGACGGCAATGTCAGTCTGTTAGTCCACCACTTTCTCCTAGAAATAAATATCTATCCATTATAACTATTGGATAGAATTCCATAAAATTTTATATAGTTATTCATGGTGTCCAAAGAATTAATTGCGATGCCTTTTGTGATCCCCTGACTTTTCATCTAGCACCACCATGGAGTTGACCTTTTTTTGAGAGAAATGTCTTAAAATCTATGGGATTATTTGCCAAGAAACTAACCCAGGCATATATGATGTGTAATAACTTATCATCTACTTCAATCACCAGGGTAAAAATGTATTTGTCCAATTCTTTGGTTTTCTCTCAAAGCCGTTAGTGTGACTTTAGAATCATCAGTTATTAAAACAGTTGCAAATTATTATTTTGATGATTGACTTAATTGAATAATTCACTAATAGTTTTAAATTAATCTTCTAAATTCATGTTTACCTTAGTTTGTCAGTCTTGCCTTTAGAAAAAAATATGTGCTCATTTCTGATGAAAACTGCCTGTTATGGTAAAAAGTCCTAGTTAATGGCCCTTGAGTATAAATAGTTTTCTCTATTCTTGCATACGTCTGTATTTTATTAAAACTCCCAAATAATATCAAAGTTAAATATATAGAGACACCACAATGACAAGCATAGGAACGAAATGACATAAGACTTATTTTCACTCATTCCTCTCAGATTGTCCACATATTGCCGAATATATTTTTTTATCTTTTGAACTCCTAATTATACTCGTCTCCTGAGTATTCTGTTGGTGATACATGTCATCTTATGACTCATAAGCTTTATTGGCCATATATGGTAAAAGAGAGTAAGATTTGTTTGATGCCGCTTTTCCAGGGAACTTTACTATTTTTAGATGTCAGGGAAATAGGAGTGTTCTGTGTATTGCTTTTTAGACTTTGTCACTATTGTTACTAACGCCAAGATTTTCAGACAGTCTCAAAGGTAATCATAGGTCATGTTATCTTAACAGCTAGAAACATGTTGGTGATAATGATTTATGTTTAATTTGCCATTGTCTTAGCTAATCAAGATTTGGTGAGATCACCGGTCCCTGAGATTTGGGTGGTGGTCTTGTCTAATATTGGAAAATACTGCAAAGCTGGGTGGGTTTCAATCCTCTTGCCAAGGTCTTCAGATAAAAGCCCTCAACCCTGCTGTCACGTGTGCCGAAGACGCTAACTATAAAGAGGAGATTCTTTATTTGCCGCTGATCTAAGACATTTTGTAAACACCGACATAAAAGCCAGGCCAGCTTATCTAGACAGAGGCAATTCCCACCCTGCTGTCGTGTGTACCATAGGACATTTCTGTACCAAAACACACTATAAACACACAATCACACCACCAACACACAGACCTACATGCACACAATCCCTCCTGCCAGTGCACACACAAACACGCAGTCCCTGTTGAAACTGTCTTTCCCGTCCATTCCCCCCTCCCCTCGTTTTCCTTCTTCGGCTCTGGGGTTTGCATAACAGGTAGTCACAGACATTTCCTCGTCCTGAGCAGGGATATCCTGGCGCCCGACAGTCGCTCCCTGGCTCACTGCAGCTCTGGCCCATGGACTCCGGGACTAGGACTAAATTTAGACCCAGACCCCCTTCATGCCACTCTGCCATAAAGCTACCAACCAGCTGAGCGATCACTGCACACAAAACAACACTCTTCCTCAGCAGGGGCACTGGTACAGGCCATACCAGCCAGATCTTGATGTGGCACAGTTGGAAGGATAGATGGGTACTGGGTGGGGAGGAGGGGGTTTGTTGCCATGACTGCGTTAAGTTATTTCCCATGATAATTAATTGTGAGGATGGGCCCCCTTTCTGTTCTCTGGTTTCCTAGTTTCCCCTATCTATTTTCTAACATCCTTCTGCTGGTCAGTTGTTTTATTTAGTTTATTTATACTTCTTTCTCTGTGCACCTAAATCAGAAACCCTGCTGTCACATTTTACCCACATTATCTACATTTACCATGGATGTGGACTTACATTAAGTAAACAGATTGTCGAGCAGCCATTTCCGCTAAAATCCATGGTTTATTTTTTAATGAGTAAACTCAAAGCAAGAGGTGTGCTGCCTTTTGCTTTTGTCTGAAAGTTTTCACAGTGTCTTTCTGCTGGTCTTTAGCGTTAGACAGTCAGCCAGTCTAGCTCCCCCTGTGCTTTTGTCCCCTCTCTTTGGCACTCTACCAGAAAGAAAGTGAACCTTGCCCTGCAGCATCTGGATTTCTCTCTTTCATTGTGATGTTGTGTGCATAGTTTGTTGCATAGAATGATATTTAGCATTACCATCAGGCGTGCTTTTCTGAGGTTTGTTTTCCTGTTGATGCAAACGGACAAGTTGTAGAAACGCTGGTACTCACTGGCTAGCTGGAAGAGTGCAGCAATGGCCTCCTCCCACCACTGGGATTCCTGTGAGATGAAGGGCAGCTCCATCAGGCCAAGAAGGAAGATTAGCTGACCGGCAGTCAAGGCCACCGTAGCCATCAGGTTACATGCCCGCATCATGTCAAACTGCACTTAAGAGAGAAGAAGAAGAGCCGTGTCATTTTTCCTGCATTAACTGGACCTGCATGATAAAGTTAGGTTGGTCTAAATCAGAGGTCTTGATCTTTATGGGGTAATACAGTATACATCTGCAGCATGGTGACATTGAAACGATTAAAGTTTTATCATGAATGGTCACCACGTCTTTGTCTAACGTTAGTTGGCAGCGCTGCCCATTGTGCCCAAACTTTTTCTTGAATGGAAATTTCTCAATGGAGCTTATTTTAGAAAAGCAGCGCATCTTGGACTCTGACTGAAAACTCATCCAGATAGTGTTTATTCTCAATCATGCCAGCAACAGGATTGCCCATTAAAGAGATGGAATTGGCTTTAAAATGAATTACATACTATAAATGAATGGCTGGCTGCCATGTGCTGCTGTTTACACTAATACATCAGACTGCCATTGTCCGAAAGCAAAGTGCTTGGATTGGGTTTATTCCTAATGTACATCATTTGTAACCCAGTGAGTTAAAGGGGTGGTTATGGGTTTTGACATCTAGTTAATCATCTCTGACCAATCGTAAGCTCTCTTCTCCTTCTGCAGTTTTGTTTCATCTGTAAAATAACAAAATATCTACTACAACCCGACACCAGTCACAGAATTACTGAAAACTGCAGAACAACTGTTACATCTAGGATACCAACCAATTAATCAGCCAGTCTGATGAGAAAGAGATGAGTCACTTTGACACATTGTTATGACATTGTTTACTTTAAATCAAAACTAGCGTAAAAACTTACATCTGACAGTGCTGCGGGATTCTTGGTAACCTGCATAATCAGAGCCCCATCCCAGGCCTTCGCACTGCCTCTGTGTCCCCTGTCCCCTTCTCCCAGCCTGCAGATATTCGCGGCCCCGTTCCCCACCCGTGGGACACATCCTCCATAGTCCCACACTCCTTTTGCGTCCGTCCTCCAGGGCCTGCAGGACCCAGCTGGGGGTGAAGGCTGCAACATTGTTTAGGACCAGTGACAGCAGGGCTACTGCCACCGCTGCCGCCACTAGCCTCTGCACGGCCATGCGGCGCCGGACGCCCGCCACCTCTCCCCCTCCCTCGTGTTCCCCCACCGACCCTTGATCCTCCGCGGTGTCCTGCCCGCTCCCTTGCCTCTCCTCTGGGGCAGCAGCACCAGCAGTGCTCTGGGCCCCCTGGCTCCTCTCCACCTCCTCCGTCACCACCACCGCCTCCTCCTCCAGCTGTTAGCGAGTGTTGTCCCAGCTCACACGGAGGTGGAATCGGCAAGAGTTTTATCTTGAGGCTTGGCTAAAGAACATCTCCATTCATCCTCATTCAGGACTTGGTTGTTGATGCAGCAGACCCTCAGCCCTCTTCCTCAGACAGCACTGCGGGTACGCTGGGATTAATCCAACTGGCACCTTGGTCCATTCCACTGGCTCCGGCTGGCTGCAGCTTGACTCTTAGATCTTGCTCCTTGCTTGATTTTCTCCCTTTTCTCCCTTTTTTCCCTTTCTACTTTTATCTTCTCCTTTTCCTTCTACAGTGCGTTGCTTATTGCACTGGTCTGACTTCTGTGTGTGCAGCTGGATTCTCTGTGTAGGCAGAAGATTTCTTTTTTCTTCAGCACTTCACATAGCCTTTGGAAGAGTACAAATGCAAAAAAGTATAGACTCTAACAGAGTTGCTCGGAGCTGACTCGTCAGTGGCTTTACCAGTACTGTCTCTCGACTAGAAAATCCCACACTGCCTGACTGGAACATGAAGTCCTTTAACCCACCTCCTTTTGCTTCTTTCTGTCTTTCCCTCTCTCCCTTGCTCACTGATTCCCTGCAAATCCTTGAGGTCAGAGTTGATATGTGGGGGAGTTGCTGTTCGGCATAATCCAAGACATCAGTTCGCAACTGTAGCAAGCTTCAAACAGACAGCTCCCTCCTTCATGGCCACTTTAAATGTGTGTGTGTCAGTGTGTTTGTGTGAGAGAATGTCCCAAAGACCCCCTCTTAGACGTCACTGTTGTGTATTCTTTTGTCTGGAGCCCAGGGGGCGTTCGCTAAAGTCCTCTCTCTCGTGTGCAACAAACATATTGGCCGCCGCAGTCAGCCAGCAACAGGATGTGTTTCCTGAGAGGAAAAGAGGATGGGAAGAGGGGCCAAATGTGGACCTGTTCCTTCTCTTGTCTTTCCTTTTCTGTCTCTCTAGATCTTGCCGCCCTGTGTGCAGCTAGCTCTGTAGTATTCTAGCAGTCCAAGTATCTCACATTTCATTTCCAGGGTTGGTTTTCTGTGACCATATAGAGATAGATTTTGGCAGTTACAGTTACTGCTCTCCATTCCCTCCATTCCCTCGCTTATAGCAGGGCCCCTAAAGATTTGGGGTATTTCCTGTTGCCTAACTTTAATAAACAGCCGACATCTGTATCAGCTAAAGAAAGGAGGAGGGAGGTGGACGCAAATAGAGACCAGATGGCTGTGGAATCTTAAATTTGGAATAGAAGCAAAAGCGTAGGGGGTATAGGGGCTGATTTACGTCAGCAAGACCAAAGGAAAACAAAGGGAAGACAGAGGTAGAAAAGCACTCCTCTCGCTTTGTGTTAAAGTCCTGAAAACATTCTTGTGTCTCTATGTTTATTGCTATAAGCTTTTGAGTGTGCAGGAGGTCTTTTATGGACATTTCTTGTGATCCTGATATATGTTGTGATAAGACTACTGTACTAGAGGTCTGGCCAGTGAGAAAAAGGGTTTATACATTTTCTGGAAAGCTTTGTCACTATATTTACATGCATACTAAGAGTTTATGACTTCAAATGTAAGCCTAATTTAACCGTAGGTAACTGTTTTCATAGTTGAATAATAAAATACCAATGCAGTGAGAACACATTCCCCTTACAAACAAGCCATTTCTCTTTCCTCTGTAGTAAAGCGGTATGGGAAAACATGGCACGGATGTGTGTGAAAACCCGCCGGCTGGATGTGGCACGCGTGTGCCTTGGGAATATGGGAAATGCCAGAGCAGCAAAAGCACTAAAGGAGGCGGAGACTGAGCCTGAGCCAGAGGCCCAAGTGGCTATGTTGGCCATTCAGCTCGGCATGCTGGTAAGATATTCAAGAAGAGTGTATATGAGACATGTCTCACTCACGATCAGGCTAATAGATTAGCTCATGCATATTTTTCTCTGCCCCATGTACTTTAAAGGGAATGCAATTTTTTCATTCTTCTTTGTTTGGCCATAAGGTATTCTTTCATTTTAAATTGCAGCTTTTGAAATTGAAAATATGTCGGATAAAGACATGAAATGTTTATTTAGGAATTTGCATTCTGTAAGAAAATTTAAAAACGTATAGTAAAAACAGAAAAAGGGTAAAATATAGACAATGCAGTAGAAAACAATGTCATCAATAAAATCAGAAAGGCCATCACCTCACTCCAGATCCTAAAAACAAATCCAAAGGATATTTTTTCGCTTTATAAAAAAATCCCCTAAACTGTAATCCAACCTAATGCCACATCCTTTGGCTACAAATAACATGTCCTCTTTTTAGGTTGAAACAGTGCACCACATAAAGACCATGGGACTTTCCGAACCAAAGGCATTTATCTCTCCCTCATCTTTTCCTGTCGTTCAATAGGAAGATGCTGAAAAGTTGTACAAGGGCTGTCAACGCTACGACCTGCTGAACTATTTCTACCAGGCTTCTGGCCAATGGCAGCAAGCTTTGGAAACAGCCGAGAACCACGATCGCATACATCTGCGCACCACATATTACAATTATGCCAAATACCTGGAGTCCATGGGCGACAAGACCCTGGCCCTCGCATAGTAAGACAGTATATATGTTGTAGTTTTATGTCAAAGATACAGTGGTTTTTAATTGTAGTAGTAAGTATTACAAAGTGTGATTGAAAGCCTTGTTGTTACAGTTATGAGAAATCAGACACACACAGGGTCGAAGTACCCAGAATGCTCCAGGATGACACACCATCTCTAGAGATCTACGTTAACAAAATGAAAGACAAGTAAGTCCAGAGCTTCTCTTGGCGGTAAATACATTTCATACAGTACGCAGACACTAAGTAACATTTTAACATCAGTCCTATCATCTTATCTATCTAGGAACATCTATAAGTGGTGGGCCCAGTACCTGGAGAGCCAGTCAGACATGGATTCAGCGCTGCGTTTCTATGAATGCGCTCAAGATTACCTCTCTCTGGTTCGAGTCCACTGCTACATGGGGAACATTCAGAAGGTGACTCAGTTTGTATTACGGGTGTCACGTACCATTTATCATATTTTATTGAAAATAATTACATTTCACTCATTTTGGGTATTGCACACATCTTATTATATTATATATAATAGGAGCTTTTTTGATAATAATATTGAAATAGTGAGCTGTCCATAAATGTGAGAATGTAATTATTTGCAGGCATCTGAGATAGCCAATGACACAGGTGACAGGGCAGCGTCATACCACTTGGCTAGACACTATGAGGGCCATGATGATATCAAACAGGCTGTCCACTTCTACACACGAGCCCAGGCCTACAACAACGCCATACGACTTTGTAAGGTAAAGTACTCCACAGTGTACTTTTCTGCCCGTTCTTAGTTATAAAATCTCAGTAGATACCCGAATACAGGTATTTACGATTCAAGACTTTTATTGATCATAAAAATCAGTGGCAGATAAGCTGTACATTCTATATTATTGTTTATTCATTAATTGTTGCTGCTGCACTTTAAACGCTACACGTTTTTCACATATATCTTAACAGGAGAATAGTCTGGATGACCAGCTGATGAACCTGGCTCTGCTCAGTAACGCAGAGGACATGATGGAGGCTGCCTGCTACTACGAGGAGAAAGGCACCCACATGGACCGAGCTGTCGCACTCTATCACAAGGTCCCCTCATGAATGCCTGCTTTTTCTGAATGGCTTAGGTTATGTTCAGGTTGATGCATTCTAAATCATTCCACAAGGGGGCAGTACTGTAACATATATTTAATCTGAAAAATGTTGAAGGCCGAAAAGAACAGGGGCAATTTTTGTTATAGCAGTTAATTATTTTTTTTGCTGATTCCTCCGCTGTAGGCTGGTTATGTCTCCAAAGCTCTGGAGTTGGCCTTTGCCACCCAGCAGTTCTCTGCACTTCAATTGATCGCTGAGGATCTGAATGAGTACTCTGACCCAGCCCTCCTGGCACGCTGCTCTGACTTCTTCATCACACATTCCCAGTATGAAAAGGCAGTGGAGTTACTGGTAGCAGCCAAGAAGGTGACTGTTTGTGGCACATCATCACCCATACATGGAAATTTCAGTTCATGAGCCCGTACTTATATGTATCATTCTTTAATTTCTTTATGTACATGAACAAAGCACCATGAAGCCCTGGAGTTGTGTGTGAACCAGAGCTTGACCATCACAGATGAGCTGGTAGAGAGAATGGCTGTAACTGATTCAAAAGACTTGTCTGAAGATGCCCGAAAGGAGCTGCTGGAGAGGATAGCGGACTGCTGCATGCGTCAGGGCAATTATCACCTGGCCACCAAGAAATACACACAGGCGGGCAACAAGCTGAAGGTAATACTTTGGGGTGTAGTAAACACTGTATATATTCTCTGCAAGCTTAGAACATCTTACAGGTATCTGTGAGAGGACAATCTCCATCCGGTCATGATGTCATGTGGCGTCAGCACATGAGCAATACATACACAAACACATGCACATGCAAGTTAATATGCAGTGTTAAACCTTAATGTTTGGGTGTATTCTTTTCTTTTCAGGCCATGAGGGCCCTCCTCAAGTCTGGGGACACAGAGAAAATAGTGTTCTTCGCCAATGTTTGCCGTCAGAAGGATCTTTTCATCATGGCCGCCAACTACCTCCAGTCTCTGGACTGGCGCAAACATCCAGAGATCCTGAAGACAATCATTGGTTTCTACACTAAAGGCAGGGCACCAGAATTGCTGGCTGGCTTCTATGAAGCCTGTGCACAGGTAAAGCAATCTGCCATTTCATGATGTTTATTATTGGTACTTATTGGTCTGGTTATGAATTGACTACAAATATTTTGGAAGAAATCTGTTAGATTTAGAGATGTGGTCTTAAATAACATAAATTCTGTAGGATAAATGTTACCTCAAGAAAATCAATTATCAAGTTTTAATATGGAAATTCTACTTCTGGTGATATGTTATTTGTTAAAGTTGTAAAATCATTTGAGAATAATATAGACAAAAAATATATATATTTTACAATAACAATGTTTACCATTGTTAAGGTGGAGATTGATGATTACCAGAACTATGAAAAAGCTCTAGATGCTTTGACCGAGGCTTTCAAGTGCCTCTCCAAAGCAAAGGACTCTTCATCTGGACAACAGGAAGTAAGACTGGCTGACCTGCAGCATAGAGTAACGCTGATCAAGAAGTTCGTCAACGCTCGCCAGTAAGAAAATTACCCATATCTGTTCTTTTTTTTTCCTGTTTTTATTCCAAAACAGACATTTTCTTGTTGGAGGTTTTGTCAATTGTCTGACTGTGAACTTTGGTCTGCAGGTTGTATACGGAGGATGCTGGTGAGGCGGTGCGGTTATGTGAATCCTTGCTGGAGGAGCCAGAGTTGGACCCTGCTGTCAGGATAGGAGATGCATTTGGTTTTCTGGTGGAGCACCACTGTCAGCAAGGCAACTACCAAGTGGTGACTATCATTTTTTCTTTTCTTTATTAATAGAAATGACACTTTAGTATAGGAAAAAAATATGCATTCTGTCAAAGATAGTGTTAAATGTCGATTCATATTGATTTTAGGTTGATGTCTCCACATTTAAGGCTCTCCTTTCCATCTTTCTTCTCCAGGCCTACCGTAAGCTGGAGGAGCTCCAGAAGCTTCTGCCATCCCAGAACATCAAGTACTATGTGAGCCAGGCCAGCCTTGAGGCCCTGCAAAGAGAGATGGGTGTACCCATGGATCGAGGTGACAGCAGGCACAGTGTGAAGGAAGAGGATGAAGTGGAGGAGGACTTAACTGTTTCTTAAGTCCCACTGATGATTTTATTTTTTATTTTGTGAAACAATATAATATATTTTCATATATTTGGATTCTCTATTTATGTGTATGAAGAATTCATATTTTCAAGCACATGAATATGCAAGAGTCTGCACTTTCTCAGACCGGGAACGACTGTGCAGTTGGCGTCAGAGTTACCAACACAAGTCAGGTTTGTAAAAAGGAGCCCAGTAATTGGTGTGTTGATCATCATCAACACAAAGTGGACCAGCACTGTGGAGCAAAGACAAGAGATGGGAGGAGAGAACGCTAAACCAAGACCACATGAGGTTATTTAAAATCTTCCACAATCATTGAGACATGAGATGATGTCCCCTACCTCTAAAAAACAATATTTTTTACCTGCAATACATTCAGGTTTCCAGTGTGACTGAGGATGAGGTGAAGGAATCAACACAGGAGGCTCTTATTGTAGAGCTTTGATCTATTAATGGCCATGTTCACATACATTTGTACAATCTTTACATCTAATGCAGAGGTAGTGCATCCAGATACACGCTACAAACTTCTACTGAATCTTCACACAATTTTTCAAAATGTGAACTCAAGTAATCCTTAGCCTGTATGATCTGTAAAAAAAATATATAATTATTGAACGCAGCTCTTCTATTCTACCTGCCATCCTGGATTTATTTTACAGCTGCAGAATTGATGAAAACAGATTATCGCCTTTGTGCTGAATTTTAAATCTAAGTTTGGGTCTGAATGTGCTGTTTGTTATAGATCTGATAATGTGGTTTAATACATTTAGAGAAATGTATTTTTTACTAAAATAATGTATCATAATAATGTCCCCTCAGTGTCAAAATTCATATCTTTGTAAAGCATTTTTCAGCTATTTTTGATAACTCCAACATGCAAATTAATATGGTTTACAATACAATTCATTGTTCCTATACTATTGAAAAGTTACTATAATAAAAACAAAAATCTGATTAAATTGCACTCTATGGCTTGAAAGGTTTTATACCAGTAGTGGTATTCATATTTATTTATTTGTTTTGAACTGCAATAGACCATGCAGATAGTTGAAGCTGGCCAAGATAGACCTTTTCCACAGTGACAAGTCAAATGTCTTCCCTGAAAAAGGCTTACTGATCAGTTTTTATTAAGATCTCCTAGCATGTAAACCTGTAACTCCCAGGTCAGACAATAAATACCCATTATTTAAATTTAAAAATGAATTCATTATTACCACTGATGCAATTATTGAATTATTGAGTGACATATTGGCCAATCAACTTGTCGTTTCTAACTGTAGCCACAAGATGGCACTGCTATCAATGACAATATACCAACACGGCCTCTGAAGCCAAAAGTGGTAGAGGCTCAAACTTAAGAGGCTGACTTGTTTTAACAGTAAACGGCAAAATCATTCAAGCAATAAGTGAATGTATCTGTTAGAGGTTCCGATACAGTTGGTGAAAGAAAATAATGGTGAAAGTCAAAGACAACAGAGCTATCTTTTTTTTTCCTCGTTGACATTTCTACAATGGCCGTTGTGGTGCTATTCCTTGATTAAAATAAAGTATGCAAAAAAAAAAAAACTGTGTCCACAAGTTTGTATCTGTGTTGACGAGCCATGGCAACATTGTTGGTGGATACAGTGTGTGCGTTACTGTACGCAGTGGTTGGCAGTGATTAAAATGGACACACAGGACCACCACAAAACTACAGATGAACTTCAGGAGCAACTTCAAGCCCTGACTGCAGAAAATGTAAGTACATTCCTCTGGTCAGTCTTTATATGCAGGGATTATAACTCCTCTAAACTCCTTTAGATGCAACTCGAGCTACAATGGAGCCAATGTGGGAGATACTGATGGTGGATAATGTTCACTGTAGTTGCAGCTGCTTGACAAAAATGAACGCATTTTCACCAAAGTGGGCTACCTGGAGAGCAGACTGGGCCACCTGGCCAGCTCCAACACTGATCTGTCCTGCAGGCTGGTCCGGAGCGAAGAGGAGAAACTCAAGGTAGAGTTCATAAGATATGTGAAGCATATATGAACTACAAGTTCAATGATCAATGTCATTTATCTGTCTGAACTTTCAGATATCTAAGGAGTTTGTGGAGGAGAAAATCCAGACCAACAAGATCAGAGAGCAGTTTGAGGAAGAGAAGTTTGAGCTGAAAAACAAGGTGAGGGTTAAAGGGATAGTTGTGAAAAAATGGGTGCAACGTATCCTTTATTTCATCAGTGAAGCTTTAAGATAAGAAGATTTAATTCAAAATAATAAATAAAAGGTTGGGGAAAGCCTTTTTTTATGGGTTAAAATTGAGTTTTATTTTTTATTATTTTACTTCTTATTTCTTATATTACTTATTTTTTGCATTCAGTGTGACCCTGAATCACTGAGGCTGTCTGCACTGCACTTTCTTCTTTCTAGATATTGAACCAAGCCGGTGTAATAACACAGCTTGGGATGGAACGAGACAACTTATTCAGGGAACTCCAGTCTGCTGAGGCTCTTCTAAAAACTGGAGAAAAAAGCGGCCAAGACCTGACCGAGGAGTACGCCGCACTGAAGAAGAACTACCTAGCTCTGGCTGAGGCCCATGATGAGGAGCTCAGCCAGAGTGAAAAGTTGAGTACTGAGCTGCTGGCCCTGGCCCAGGCCCAGGACGACCTCCGTAAGCAGCTGGAGGAGCAGCAGCAGAGTGTAAAGACAACCACCCAGGGTCTGCATGGTGAGCTGGACCGGGTGAGGGCCTTGATCAGCAGCATGACACGCAACAGAGTCAAGGTGAGACAGTGTGTCAGTTCATCTTCAGATGCGGAGGAAATGCAAATAGGAACGGGTGAAAGAGACTTTTAGTTCCTAGTTTGATTTCCTGCAACTTCTGGGCCTTTTGTTGTAGATGCCCACATCAAAATCAAAATTTTGTCATTATTGAAAATACTCAGATTTTTTGGGATAACCAAACACAGATGATGTTGGTCCCATCTGGGTTATCCAAAATAAAAAAATAATTTAAGCTCCGACATAAGCAGAACTTCTTTATGTTTTTGATGATTAAAAAATTATAAAATAGAATTTCCTTGTGAGGATACTTTTTTTCACATTTCTTCAAACATTTCATGCATCTTACATTGCAACATGATTAACTGTACTGTTAGGTAAGCAAGACTAATATTTCCCACATAATTTGCCATGTAATTCTCAGACAAAGACAAAGCTTTGATCGTGCAACAAACTGTGTTTTTGAAGGCAAAGAAAGACCATATTTATAAAACATGTCTTCTTTTGACTTCTAAAACCTTTTAATTTTGTGTTAAACCATTTGAAATATTATACTTGCCATTGTTTCTGTTTGTATTTATATTATTATATGTTAAATGTTTATTCCAACTGTATAACATTGCATGTACAGCTTGAGGATCTGGCAGCTTTGGACAAGGAGCAAAAAACTATGGAAAAAACTGTAAGTATTGTATTCTTTGTAGCAGTGGCCAACACATATGTTTTATGGTCATCAGTTAACTTACTTTTGGTTCATATGCTCTCACATAGCTACTTGGAAACCAAGATGAGATCAAATACATGCTGGAGAAAATGAAGAACAGCTACGAGGAGCAGCAGAAGACGCTGGAGGAGAAAGTGTGAGGGCCAGTGAATGTTTGTCATTTACTCGTGCACAAGCTTGATTACAATGAAACATAATTATCTTTCCATTTCCAGTCATCAAACAGCCAAACCCATCTCAGAATGTATGGCCCAGTGTTCATCCCACACACACATCTGCCTTGTGGTCCACTGTTTGAGTTTTGTTCTAAACCGTGTGATGTGGTCTCTTTGCATTGCCCCTGTGATGTGGCTGTCTGTGGGTTTTGGTCTCTCCTCTTTCGTTGTTAAGCCTGTGTTTGGTTATCAGGGTGGCAATGGGTAAAGAGCATCAAGAGAACAAGAGAGCCATCCATAATCGCCAGCAGGAACTATCTGAGCAGAGTGCGGTGAGCATTCAACATACCCCATACTGATTCAAAGAACATCCTTAAATGATTGTTGATATTATCCTGTTTTGCGACCTTTAATGTTCACGTGGTGAACATGTGTCAAATCCTTTTGGTCTTTCTTCTTCTGTCCAAGGCCCTGATGTTCTCTCAGAGCCAAGTGAAGGAGGTAGAAGAAGAGAACTCAAAGCTGCAGCTTCAAGTCAAAGAGCTGAATGAGCAATACCGGGCGAGGCTTGTGTCTTATTTACAGGACTTAGCCGTGAGTTGCAGTAGTTTCACAATCATGTCTACAAAGTAATGCGACACAATGTCCTAACACAACATCTATCTTCATCTCTTTTGTTTAGGAGTACATTGATGGACTTGGAGAAAGTAGAAACCCTTCAGAGACTTCTAAGATGAGGGCACATGTGGACCGCATGCTCCAGGATGTCCGTTCATCCTACAGGGTGAGGGAGGAACAGCTAGCCTCTGCTGCTCGCTCATATAAGAAGAGACTTCAGAAGATCACCAAGACCCATCATGCTCTCCTTATTGCATACAGGTGAGACTTGTGTTTGTGTAGACATGGGTTTGTGTCTTCTATGTCCTGCTTTTCAGTGTTTACACCTATTCCATAAAACATGCTGCTGAAACTTGCTACAGTGGTACCCGACCGTTTTTGCTGACCCTGTACATGTGACCCGTCATAACACGGTGCATATCTAAGAGTTGAGAACAAGAGAGTGATTTAACTTTTTCAGATTATCTAATTTATGGGCCTGAGGAGGATTTTCTTTTTCATTTCTTTAATGAAATTATTGTGATTCAATCCAAAAAACATCAGTATCAAATTCCCAGTTAATCCATAATGAGTAACTGGCCACATTGATACACTGTGATCTTAAGGGTTCAGAGGGACCAGATCTTGGCCAAAATGGAGTGCGGTCTTGACCCTGGACCCCCAGAAGCCAGCTTCAGCCTGGAGCCCACTGAGCTCAGAGATGAAACTGAGAAGGAGATCCATCACCTTCGCCAGGACAAGGCGAAGCTGGAGTGTCAGCTGCATGCGGCCCAGGAGCAGGTAGTGCAAAAGAAAGATGGCTGTTTTGAAGTAAGATGATCTGCTTTTGTTTTGTCTGGTGTTTGTCCTGTATTTGGCCTGTAGGGATTCTTCTTTGTGTCCGTTCTTCCTGTATAAAGCCAAACAACATTTGGTATGTGGTGGTGAACTGGACAAAATGGCATCAAAGTCTGTGTCCTATGACAACAAAAAGCTTTACTGCTACAGAGGTGGACTGCAGGTCCTACCAAACACTTCAAATCTTCATTTATATTGCCTCATTGTTTTACATACATTTATGTATTTATGGTGATTGTAGACCTTCACCCTGACTTTTCTTCTGCAGGTGGAAGTCCTCAAAATGCCTTTTCAGAATTTAAGCCATCAGGAGTGAGTGTCATTTTTGCATTTTCCAAAAATGACAAATGTGGTCAGCTGTGGAATGTGTCATAAAAATGTATGAAAAATGTATCGTTATCAGGCCGGCATGCGAGGAATCCTGGTCAGACATGAGAAAACAGCTGAGGGAGATCGCAGACTCAACACTGGTAAACAAAACTCTCTCACTCCTTAAACTTTGGATTGTCAAATTACATCCCTCACACAAAAAACATTCAATACTTAAAAACAACTAAAGTCTTTTTTTCGATAAAAATGATTTTTATCTCCTTTTGAAAAAAGGTGGGCTTTGAGAAGGAGCGCGCCCTTCTCCTCACCAGGGCAACAGTTGCAGAGGCGCAGGTGTTGGAGTTGCAGGACTATATCGACAGCCACCTGGGCAGGTCAGGAAGTCACTGGATTCGTAAGTCAGACATTGTTCACTGTCTGAATAGAGTTACATTGAGCTTTACCACTACCTGCAGGTATAAAGAGGAGATCTCACAGCTCTGCAGACTGCATGGGAACCAGGAGGCTGGGCGCTCCCAAAGTGCTAATTCATCACTCCATTGAAAGAAAATGTCAACAAATTCTAAACCCTATTCATGTTTAAGTAAATATCAAATTGCACAGTTTTTAAGTTAAACCTTATACTTTAAATTCTAAAAATGAAACATGAAAATGTTGTTTTAAACATGTATTTAAGTGTTATCATACACAACCCAATGATTATAAGCTGGGTTCCTTCAAATTTATTTTTTAAGTGGATACTTATTATAAATCTGGTCAAATCTAGTGGTGTGCACTTCCACCATCACTAGGTGGTGCTGCTCATACTGGTGGGTTTCTCTATGAAAGGGCCCCAAAGAAATCCGGCCTTGAGAAAAAAATGCCTGGAATGTTTGTAAAGCTTATGTCAATTTCACGAGCTCTGGAGAAGAAAGCGTGGTGACAATGAGGGGTCACCCTGGTGAGAATAATGTCATTACATGTTACCCAGACACATACACACCAGTGAATACTTTCCCTCAATGCCGTGCTGGGAACTGTGGTGCAAACAAGCCAGGCTTTTTTCAAGAATGAGGGTTCATATTTATAACCTCAATGTTGGCATGAATAGTCATCTATTCCCTTTAAATCCCTTTAACAGTGAAAGGGTCTGCATTTTTTTCTGGTGGGTTTTGGTAGCTGGGTTTCCTGCCATAGAGCCATAGCTGGCATAACTTTAACATTGGGAAATTATTTTTGGAAAACTAGAAATATACTTTAAAAGTGGAAAAAGTTTCATTAAAAAATGTCAGTAAGATGTATGTTGAGTTTATTGTTTAACAATAAAACTTGAAGCTGAAATACTATAGGGAATGATGGGAAACATAGAGGAGATGGAAAGAGTCATACGCATGTCACCCCAATCCCCTTTTCAGGGGGCATGCCAGCCCAGAGAGGGAGGGAGCAGGGGTGTGAAGGTTTGAGAGGAATGGGAAGTGGGATTTTGTTAGTAATGTATTACACTCCCAGGGCCCTGGGAAAAGGGGTTGGGGGTGTTCAGCTTGGGCCTGTGCCAACATAGTCACTGTGCCAAAGCACTGGGTGCCGGGGGACCACTCCTCTCACCGGCAGATCTGTGGGAAAACCAAAACCAGGTTGGCTCTTTGCTGCTTCGCCAACAAAGACAGAGAGTTGATGTGCCTGCAGAAGCTTCTGGAAATGTGTGTAAATAAAGTTTACACTGAGTAAACAAAAAGCAAGAAAAGTAGTAAATAAATAGTAAAAAAACTGTGACATTGTAAATGCATAGAGTAGAGGTTGAAGTCTGGGGCAGCACAGCTGGTCCCCAAGGCAAAGGGCCAAGTTTTCTTCCCAACTTGAGGCATTTGGGAAAAATTCAATTTTAAACTACTATGTGTTATGATGAAAACACTGATCACTACAATGATGAGATAGTATTCAATTGGTCTATTAAAAACAAAAATGAACTTTACTTACTAACAGCGACGCTGGTCACATTTTTGCACTGTGAGTCTCTGTGTGTGTCTTCATGGAAAATTGTGGGCCTGGAGACACCTACTGTAGCAAGAACTACCACAGATGATGCTGTTTTAAGTACTTTGCCAGGTGTTTATGTGTCTGTCTGTGGACATATTTTGCGTAAAAGTAAAAGCACATTATCATAAAATATTTCTATTTGCAGAAGTTGCCATTTAATGATTGTTTAATGTTTTTATGTCTTGTTTTGCATTTTAATCCCTCAGTTTAATTCATTTTAAACTTTGTGCAGCATTTAACGCTGCACAAAGATGGTTTTTATTTCAGGATGTTTGCATTGCATTCTGTAATAATGTTCAGATGTTGCCTCTAAAGAGCTTGTCCAGCACTCTCCAAAAAGGATCCATGATACCATTCCAACCACTGGAATGCTCCAAAACTGTTTCATATCAACTTTTTATTGGCAAAAAAAATAAAAAGTAGCTGTAATTGCCTAATTGTCTTTTCTGTCTTTTAGTTTTACTACAAAAATGGATGACTCTTTTTGTAATGTGAAATAAAATAACTATGTGACTTTTTAAAATTCAAACCTAAGTTTTACGTTATACAATTAGCAATTGAAAACCTTTACCTACACAATACAGTGTCGGTCTTGTTGATACTATAGTCCAGTAAAAGCAAAAATAGTCATCGGGAACGCTGAGCTGTAAATTTAAGGAAACGCATGAAACCACCAATAATTATACTTTTGTTATCTACAAAATCATAAAAAATGTGAACGGTTTTAACAAAAACTACATAGAACATTAACATTCTGGTTTATTTGAAGATCCTCAACTATTCAACATCAAAAACTGCAAGTAAATGTTTGATTATTCACTTTCTCTGTTCTTTTTTGTTGAAGATGCTTTGGGCCCAGATTTTGTTTTGTGCGCAGCACAGTGGGAAAGAGGTTGGATGAATGTCTCGTCCTGCGGATGGGAAGCAGGGTGGAGGGATTCAGAGGAAGTACCTCACATGGCCTGCGATGGGCCGCTCGTCAAGAGGCCCTTTGTTTTAGGAGGTTAATGCCTAATTGATACAGGCTTAATGAGAGCGGGCTGTGTGTGCCGAGTGTGTGAGCCGGGGGGCTGGACGGCCCTGCCGTAATTGGAACGGACAAGCCTTGTGTGGAGGAGTGCACAGGGAAAGGATTTATGGGAACGCAAGGAAAGTAGAGGCAGAGTGGGAATGAGGAAGAAAAGGTGACAACGGGTAGGAGGAATGTGGAGGCAGTGGGAGAGGAATCCGGTGTGATAGTGAGAGCATTGCAAGATCATGAGAAAGAAATTTAGCGACAATGGAAAATTGAGCATGAACCTCAACCAGGATGTTCCCATGGATATTTAGTAAATGCTTAATTAAATTCTATGGATTGTTTCTTGAATTCTCCCATGATACTGATGAGATTCATGATAGTTTTTCAGGTTGCTGCAGATTGTATATGCACTGAACCGAAAGTACGAATAGTTCAATACATTTTTTTTTTGCTGGATATTAATGAGCTACTGCAAAAATGCCAACATAAACTATGTAACTCTCTGTTTTCTGAGACACCTGTCTTTTCTTTTCTGATGAGCTGTCTTTTCGAACCCCCTCTTTCAGTCTGACAGTCTCAGACTATTCATGCAAGAGTCCCCAGCTCCCACCCAGACAAGCTTTCAGTATGAAGGCTGGAGAGGCATTAAGAGGGAGGAGGGAAGGGGCAGGAGAGCGAAGCACAGAAGAACTGTGCACTTGAGGAAACCTTGAAGAATCAGGACTGAAAGCTATGGAGATTCTGGGTGGCTTAGAAAGAGGGGGAAAACGATTGAAAAGAAGAAAAAAAAAAGGGGTAATTGTAAATGAGTATAAAGATGAGAGGGGAAACAATAGAAAAATTATTTTTGGAAGTGGGGCTTAAGCAGAGGGAGCTGTAAAGAGACACATTGGGAGGTATTAAATGAGAAAGTTTAGGAAAGACAGGATATAGGGTGAGAAATTGGAGGAGGAAGAATTACAGTAAGGGTGAGAAAGACAGGGGAGGGAGGCAGCTTGTTGAACGAGAGCGAGTGAGAATGAGGCTGAGTGTCAGCGAGGGAAGGAGAGAGGGCCGGACCCTCTGTTTTCCCACACTCTGCTGGTTCCCACAGCAGACCTGGCTAATCCCTGTCTTAATTGGGGGAGAATTCCAGCGCACATGTTCCACTGGAATGAGCGTAGAGCGAAGGGAGAGAAAGGCTCAGGAGCTTCTGACACATCAGACAGACCACAGCGGCTGGGCTGATGCACAATGTGTGAGTGCACTTTGTTGGAATATAAACATGCCGCCTGACTGTCAGCACGTCTGGTGCATAAATGGCTTCACAAGTTTCTCTGTTTTGTTTTTTTTCCCTTTCACTCGATCCAACAAGATCAACTGCTCTTAGAAGCCGTGGCATTGCACCGGCATATTGTACCGTTTGAGTAGTATGTTCCTTAAAGGTTCTATTTCAAGAATGTTAAAAGGAGAAAACAACCTTAAACACTCTCACGCTGGTTAAGGGTCAGTTCACCCAAAATGCTAAAGTGGTTACAGCTTGTTAAGAATATGGGTACATTTTCAGTTCCGCTACTGAGAACACTGCGATAGTTAAAACTCATTTGGGTATAAAAAGAAAACAAACATTCTGTGGGTCCACAAAATCAGTCCTATTTATTGTAAATGGAGCAGCTCCAGACTTTTGAGTTTGCTACTTACTTTTTTGGTTTCTGGCTTTGAGAGAGAGAGTAACTCACCCTCATGAATATTGATTGAACTTAACTAGGCCGCAGAAATAACATTGGAATTTTTTATTTAGCTGGTGGGCCCCTTTAAGATATTTCCAGTTCAGTTTTGAAGTAGTTTGAAATAGTTTCATTTGGCTAAAAGACATTTTTTTTCCATCAAAAGCTGCCTCAATAGAGTCGAATGCAATGTAGCTAAACACATGTTGGGTAAAAGATTTGGATCATTGTTGATGAGTTAGTTTGTTTGCTTGGTATCTTTCGCATTTGCCCATTTAACTACCTTTGATGATTAGCAATAACATCACTGTTTTTCACTGGCGATTGTTCAGCTGAATTCTGGGAAATGTAGGAAATTATTAATCTATGTAGAAGTTAGTGGCTTGAGAGAAACAGGACAGAACTAGGAATCCAATATACGTGTTCCAATTGATCATATAAAAACATTTCTTTATCACATGTTTTACTTTTTCTTTAATACTAACAAATAACATCTTTCCAAGTGTCATAATGTGAGCGCCATTAAAAAACATCACGTTTTTCACAGCGCACCATGTGTGTCTGTTGACAAATCGAGCCTTGAAGCTGTGTTTTGCAGAAGAAAAATGGGAAAGAGATACTAGTAACATAACAAAACCACTGTGAGTGGCAGTTTCGTTCCAGCCTACCTCTTTCAATAAACAATTTGCACAATAGGCACAGTGCAATATGTCCCTGAGGAGGTAACCCAAGACAACTTCTCTGAGGAGCAAGATAACAGGAAGAAAAAAAAAAGGGAGGCAGTTTTTCAGGATTAGATGCGAGAAACACAGAGGTGGTTGGCAGGTAGGAAGAGAAGAACTGAACTGATCTGCCAGGGGGGTTTCTCTGCTTTGTGTAGAAAATCAGACAGGTTTTGTAGGAAAAGCATAATCCTTGTGTTTAATTGGCAGGGTTGGAGAGCCCTTCCAAAAACAGGTGTGCTTCCTTGTAGTGAGCAGACTCTCAGTCTGGGTTTAATAATATGACGTCAGTCGCATGAGGAAGTAAAACAGAGAATTTAAGAATCATTGTGTTTCAAATAGTTCTTTTTATAGATGGATTTTAGCACAGGATGAAATGTAGGCAAATGTCTGTCAACCACTTTGGTCCAGACTGAAATGTCTCAACAAGTATTGGATGGATTGCGATGACATTTTGTGATGATTTTTATGGTACCCTGGGTACAAATCCTATTGACTTTGGTAATCCCTTGATTTTTCTGATAGAATCACCATGTGATTCACATTTTTGTTTTTTAATGACTTGTTTCTACAGCTATTGGATGGATTGCCATAAAATAAGATCCAGTATTTAAAATCCACCTCAGGATAAATTGTAATCCCTTGATTTTTAATCTAGCACAATAATCTGGATAACATTTATATTTTTCCAGTACTTTCATTTATTTCAAAATACCTACAAAACTAATGCAATTCCCATTAGCCTCTGCTGTAATTTTCTGTTAAGCTAATGGACAAATCAACCAACATGCTCACATGGAGAACTACAATTGTTAACATGGTTACATACCTGTGAAACATCAGCATCCATCTGTCTATCAATCTATTTTCTACTATGTGAGCATGTTTCCCCTCATCTGGCCACAGTGAACATATCAAAGTAGCCTTATTCTAGTATGATGTCAGTGTTTGGAGGTTTATATGGTTGTACCCCCTGCCGGCGATGTCAGCCCCAGGATACGGTGAGGTGATGGCAGCTGCATTCAGCTCAAACGGAGGGGTAGCGAGCGGGCCTTCATTGGAGGGGGTCGCAATTCATTCCCTCAGTCTTTCCTTACAATACTTTTTTTTTGGCGGGAAAGCGCCAAAGACGCTTGTTTGACCCAACTTGTGTTTCTTTGCGGGGACCCCCTCCCTGAGAAAAGTGTCGCCCGCCTCCACACCCATACACCATGTCCACCCTGTCTTGATTGATTTTCAGTGCGCATTTTTTGGAAGGGATTACAGCCATCTGCAGGCTCTTGAGGAACAAAGGGGGCTCCTCGCTCTCCTCCCTTCAGTTCTTCAAAGGGATAACATGGCCAGATAAACATGCTCTTGCACCGCTCTGCACTTGTTCTCTATTCTGCCTTGACCTCTCAACCCACCCAAACTGCCCACTCAACTTTTAAAGCCGGCCACGTTATTCTCTGCTTTGAATAGAAGGTCTTCACCAGTTTTTGCAAATGACTCATTGCAGAAAGACCAATATGAGTCAGTGTCTTATAAAAACTGTTGCACTGAAAGAGCTCTGCCATCACACTCATTGTTTGGGTGAAGCAGTTGCTAAAACAACATATAAGATGTTGTTTTAGCAAATTGGTGTGTTCTCAGACGTGAACATTCACATTTTCCATTTGGGAATCATCACTCCCAGCTGTGCAAGGGTGTTATGGGAACAAAACATTGTCAGCTGGGAATCTGGGATGCCAAAGTGTGGTCATGGACCGCAGGCTCATCATCAGCTGGTGCTTAGCTGATGGAGAGGCAGCAGGACGCACAGCCACTGAGTCACAGGCATACAACTCGGCCTAATGTTGGGTTCCAGTGGGTTGGATTACTAGTATGGTTAAGTTATTTATTTATGTGGAAAATAAAGCCTGATGAAATCCACAGCTTCTACATAAACTTAAGTAGTGATGAATAAACAGCTGTGCTTTATGTGTGTGGCAACCCCTGTTTTGGATCCAAAAACAGCAGCTGTGGACGAAGCTGTGGGAAAGATTAGATGATGATGCCATGAAAGACAGATTCAGTGGAGAGAGATCCAGGTGACGGACAAGTGTGAGAACCTCTGTTATTAAACTCAGTTCAACTAGATTTATTTTTTATAGATCACAAATTACAAATTTGCTTCAGAGTGCTTTACAGTCTATACAGCATATGACATCCTCTGTCAAGGACTCTCACATTGGAACAGGAAAAACAACCCCCAAAAAAGCCCTTTAAAGGGGAGAAAAAACAGGAAGAAACCTTAGGGAGAGCAACAGAGGAGGGATCCCTTTCCCAGGATGGACAGAAGTGCAATTGATTTAAAACCTGCTCCGGGGAAAAAGCAAAGTTAGTAATGTGCATTACAGTTTTTTCCTATCGTTTTCATGTACATGGTCACTTTTCCTGTCACTTAACACAGTGGGCTTTAGAGACACACACCTCATGTGTACAAAATGAACAACATGATAGAGATACAACACATTAAATACATAATATAACCATTAATGGTATCAGTAATAGTAATAGAAATGTGACCAATAATAATGATAATAGCAGCAGTGGGTGTCAGGCCGGACCACGGCAGGAGGCACGACCACGGTCCAGGTATAACCATGAAACATGGAAACCTGCTCCGGGGAAAAAGCAAAGTTAGTAATGTGCATTAATGGGGCTGGATAGATTACAGACTGAAAGAGAGAGGAGGAGAGAGGAGCTCAGTGTATCTTAGGAAGTTCCCCACAGGCCTATAGCAGCATATCTAGCGGCTGGTCTAACTATAAGCGTTATCAAAAAGGAAAGTCTTAAGCCTTTTCTTAAATGTGGTGAGTGTCTGCCCCCGGACTGAAACTGGAAGCTGGTTCCACAGAAGAGGAGCTTGATAGCTGAAGGCTTTGGCTCCCATCCTACTTTTTGAGACTCTAGGGACCACAAGTAACCCTGCATTCTGATAGTGCAGCTCTATAGTGGGGTAATAGGGTACTATTAGTTCTTTAAAATATGATGGTGCCTGGCCAATTAGTATCTTTTTTCTTAGTTTTTGTTAGTACACGTGCAGCAGCATTCTGGATCAACTGGAGAGATTCCAGAGACTTATTAGAGCAGCCGGATAATAAGGAATTGCAGTAGTCTAGTCTAGAAGTAACAAATGTATGAACTCATTTTTATGCATCACTTTGAGACGATTGTACCAGATTTTGCAATGTTACATAGGTTATGTAGTGAGAGAGATCAGGCTTTAGGACAGGAATGAAGATGAGATTACTTTAATGTCAGAGGATATTCATTGTTGGCATAGAAAACTGAAGCTAATAGTCTGATGTTCCTTAGTAAAATATTTTTTTTTGCAATTCTGCAGACAGAAGATACATTACAAACAAAGTCAATTGTATATG
The DNA here is from genome assembly GCF_027596085.1 of Anoplopoma fimbria. Taxonomy (NCBI): domain Eukaryota; kingdom Metazoa; phylum Chordata; class Actinopteri; order Perciformes; family Anoplopomatidae; genus Anoplopoma; species Anoplopoma fimbria. Next base: position 6,619,807 of record NC_072453.1, read on the forward strand.
TTTTAGCTAAAATAACTGAGGATAAGGAATAACCCTCGTTGACACAATCATTTCCCAGTCACTTCTTTCTGTTTAGGAAACTATTGACCTTATAAACAGCAGTACTTGTAGTTACCAGAAATGTGGAAAAAAAATGTGAATCATCAATTTCACAATAACTGTGCAAACTCCATCAACTATGAAATGTGTCATCTGCTGTTTCCAGGGTTAAGATTGTATATTCAATATTGCAAAAAAAACCTCTTCAAACATCTCCACATATTGCAAATGAAAATTGAAAAAGAATGCATGTAGTCCAATATCAAATTATTGGCAGGTTTGTCCGCAGGTCTCATTTGTAAACCTTTATACAGCGGGGTAACAGGGAGCGTTTCTGCTGCAAGCACAGGACTTGTGTGCTGGGTGTGGTGCTTTGTGTTCTGGACTACAAGGGAGTGTCCAGGAGCACTTTGCCCCTGTCTGTGCTCTCATCTCTGGAGCTTTGTCTCCAGCCACTTCCCTCAAACTCCCCCAGGGGCAGGCGGAAGTCCACACCCTACCACTCTCTCTCCCGTCGCTTTGGATTCCCCTTTCTTGAGTGCTTCCCTTCTTGCCATGTCCAAAGCTCACCTCAACAATCCATCTGGACAGAATAAAGAGAAGAGTGGGGTTGACAGGGGACGAAGGTTTTTTGTCTCTGCAGCACACAAATAAAAACAAACACTGAAGATGTGCAATCATCAATGGTGTGCAATATAATCATGTAGAAGTAAGACATAAATACTGGAAAAATACTTTTCCAGGGTCTTGAGCAAGAAATTCTGAATTTTTCTGTTTCCAAAGTTGTATTTGTATTGTGCACTGTGCATACATTGAGAAAGTGATTATTGCAAAACTAAACTGCACCACTGTGTCATTGTGGCCACACTGACTTTATGACTGCAGTTTTTGTGGTTCAACTGGGGTCACAAAGATGTGAAAACAATGCAAGAAGTTGAGCTTTGTCAAAATGTCACATGATGTATTAGTTATAGGCGCATAATTTGAGTGCTCTTTGTTTTGTCTTATCAGCCCTGCAGCAGTAACCTCAGATGTACTGGAGGGGAGGGGGTGGAGGTGTGTGTGTGTGTGTGTGTGTGTGTGTGTGTGTGTGTGTGTGTGTGTGTGTGTGTGTGTGTGTGTGTGTGTGTGTGTGTGTGTGTGTGTGTGTGTGTGTGTGTGTGTGTGTGTGTGTGTGTGTGTGTGTGTGTGTGTGTGTGTTTGCAGGAGCCGAGCAGGGGCCCCCGGCTACGGGATGTTTTAAAGGAGCACTGAGGCAGTAAATAGCTGGAGAGGTTGGAGGTTCACTCACATGAACTACTGATTCGGTGGCAAACCAGTTTCAGGGTTTCTATGGGAGATATCTCACCAGACATGGAAGGCATGTCAAGCTTTTGTGATTATTTTTACCCCATTTAACCTTAACACCATGTAAATTCCCCAGCTGCTCTTTTTCTAAGCGGATTTACTGTGTGCAGTAAATCTGAGATTTTTACTGAGGTGTGTGCATTTAATTGTTCATGCAGAATTTTGCAAGGAAGAGAAACAGGTGGTGAATTTATCATAGAGGATCAGTAATAAGGTCGTTTCTGTATAATCCACCATGCAGTTCCGGGTCTGTTAGAGCATAAAAATGGGTAACAGCTATGGTCTGTGATGCTGTAGATAAAATCCAAGTTGAGGTAGGAAACAAACTTTTGCTCCAGGCTGAAGGAGCATGTCTTAAGTGAAGTGGAAAGGAGATTTGGTTATATTGTGTCCTCGCACACATGCGGTCAGGATAGAGCGAGCGACTGTGTGGCACCTCAGCTCAGCCCAGTCTGCCACACCGCTCCCTTTAATGGCAATTTATTGCTTCCTGAATCCTGAAAATGGGAGGCCTAGGACAACAGAATTCCAAACGCTGCTTTCTACCTCCTTCCCCGTCCTGAGCCCTCAGGGTCCTGAACACTCCTTAAATCTCTCCGCCTTTTAGGCCTCTCGCTCTCTCAGGCATGTCGTTTGTTCTGAGCTTTCAGAGGTCTGATTCATGGATACTTGAAGTGACTTATGTCTGAGAAAGCTTTGCCATGCTAGAAACCTTTGGACCCAAATACTTTGGTGTGGGTTAAACTGTATTGATGTAATAGATGAGAGGGTAAGAGTGCTGATAAATGAATGATCCAGCTGCATAATGTTTGTGGAGAAAGAAATGCCCGAAGAATGAGTTCAAAGTGAATATATACGAGAAAGGCTTTCAGACGAACTTCAATTCATGAGTATTTTCTCACAGTATATTTTAATAACACAGACAAACATAAAAATAATCCACAATACAATGTTTTTTCACTTTTTTTTCATGCTGTGGTTTCTAGAATTTCTTATAAACATATTTACAATTACATTGTTATTAACATAACTTCACATAAAAAATAAACAAATAAACAAAAATGGCAGTGTACACATTTAAGACATACCACTTGAGCATATAACGGTAATTTGGTATGAACACCTCCCCTTGTTGATATAGTGCACATAAGTTATGAATCATTTTACAGAGCAGATTTTTTAACACTGAATGCATATTTATGTCTTTCTCTTGAGCTAGCCGTTGTCCAGTGTAATCCACCAAAAACTGGTCAGATGATTTCTCTATCCATATCACCCTTTTTATATCTTATAACAACACTGGATTTATGATGTTATAATTGACTGTTGTCGACAGAAATTAGTGATTATATACAGTTGAATATCTTGTGTGATAATATGTGACAACATCAGCAGAGAATAACTTGGAAGCAATAAAACTTAAAACCGCTTTGGCAACACTGCTGCAATTCCACTCCAACATATTTTTAGACAATTCATTTCATAATCAAATGCAGTCAAATTTGTTTTCAGGTTTGCAGAAATATTGCATGGCTAATAAAATGTACTGTAAGACAGGCCTCCTGGACACCTGCATCTCTTAATGGAAGCAAAATCTCAGAATTGGCTAGCATATAAAAGTGCTCTCAGCACTAGTTTGAGCTGTGAAACCTGCTCAGGTAGCCTTAGCTTTGTGTCACTACTGTATTTGCTCACATTATCTGTACATATATTAAATTCTCATTGCTCCGCTATGCTACATATAGTTGCTTTTTATTTGGTTTCCAGTGCTCGCAGCATCACACTTTCCAGATCTTTCCCTTTCCGTTATCAGTGCAAACATATATATTTTTTAACATTTTGTTTTGTGAGGACTTTTTTTTATAATCTCTTTAATAATAGTAACACTGAGGATGACCCCAGTGAAGGGGTAGCAAGCAGAATATAACTTTCCCATGACCTGACATTCACTGAACAAAGAGGTGCCTTAATGTATCCTCACTAGGGTACCAAGGCAGTAAGCTTTCTATAGAACTTTTAATAAATTTTCCTGAGTTTCAAAGCAATGACTCTCACTAGGCCTGAATTAATGGCTTGACTTAATTTATCCCGAATGGAAAGCTTTCAATAGATTTTATCTGAACCTGCGTAATGGCATCACTGCGTGTAAAAACTGTCCAATGCCAAAAGCTGATGATCTTCATTTGAACCACGTCCCTCTTGTCACAAGTCCACCAGGTTTTTTCTGACCCGATGACTGCATATTGCACTGAAATGGTGTTGGGGAAAAGTCCATTTCACTCCTCAGACCTTTGGGAAGTCGTTTTGTGGCCCCATGGCTGCATCGGCCAACAGTTGGACACCATGGCTTCTTCCAAAAACATGGAACAGGGCTGAGTTTGGCCTGGCTTTCAGTGCGGCCTCTACTCTGAGCGCTAGTATACAAGCTGCTGTGGAGATTTTAACTCAGTCAACAGGCAGTTCACAGGGTATCTGCTGGGCTGCTTTGGCCATAGTGTAAGCCTGCTTGAAGTCCTTGTAGCGGGGAGCGCAGCCCAACCAGGCCTCCCCAAAGTGGACCCGGCCTGTGAAGAGAAAGCTGCCGGGCCCCGGTTTAACGCCACACTGCAGCAGAGTCCTGACCTCACCCCGTCTGATCAGGCGACTGTTGCCCGTAAACAGGGCGTACTTCTGACGAAACACCCGGGTGGCGCTGACCTTGATCACCGCTGCTCTTAGGGTATCGTCTTCCACCACGGATCTGATGTTACCTCGCACAACTGTGGATAAACAGAACATTCAGGTTAATATCTTCAATCTATGTGGGGTTTGTTTTTTTTAACTTACAAAGTGTTTTGCTGTATTTTTGTCATGTTGCCCGTTATGTTGTCCTATTGTAGCTAGTTGGGGGATTCTTTGTTGACCACCAACTGATGTTAAAAGCCGTGCGAAGGTCGGCGCCTGCTCACTAATCCCTCTGACTTTTGTTGCCAGCTGAACTTTTCCTCACTGCCATTACAGCTCAATCAGAGGCCAGCAGATTAGTCCACTGCTCCTTCTCTTGGGGGGATGTCAGGATTAGTCCACTACAGTGCCTCCAGTAGGAGTTTGTGTGTGTGTGTGTGTGTGTGTGTGTGTGTGTGTGTGTGTGTGTGTGTGTGTGTGTGTGTGTGTGTGTGTGTGTGTGTGTGTGTGTGTGTGTGTGTGTGTGTTGTGTGTTGGGGGTTGCAGAGAGCTGCTGTTTCACCTCTAACCTTTGCACTTTTGAGAGGAGAGGATTTTGGAGCCACTGGGGTGCTCTGCCTTTAAACCGATTTGACACATTTGTAGATCCTAACAAGAACTCATTATGTTCTAAGGCTTTGCTGCCAGGACTTTTTTGGGGGGTCTGGTTTAATTTGTTAATCTCGGCTGAATTAAAGGGGGTGGATTTCTAAGTGACAATGACATTTCATTCCTGGTTTTCATATTAGCAACTTGTTGTATCAGGTAACTTACCAAAGTCACTGGTGCAAACCGCCATCAGAATCTCAGTGTTGTTGCAGGGTCTGCAGGCCTCTGGAGAGAAAACAAGGGGAGAAAAGAGGGAGAGTCAGTTGGTGACCTCACATAGCACTATAAACTGCTATAAAACACCTATATGCCAATACATATACTGAGACTCTGGAAATCAGACTGCAGTTCCAGATCACATGCACAGGAATGTGAGATGTAAATCCAGACTTAAAAACTCTGTGCAAAGACGAGCAACAAAAGAAAAGACCAACCACTGCGTTCTAACAGACAGCTGCTACTTTTACAGTTGGCAGAAGAGGACCAGTGGAGCTTTAAGGTGCGAGGCTCTTCCGCCCCAGACGATTTAAAGGCCAGATGAAACTTTCCCCCTTAAAGCCTTTCAGGGTGTCTACAGTCACACCTCATCAAAGCCTGCTAGACAGGGGCCAAGGGGAAGGAGTGGGGGTGGACTTCAAAGATTTTTTCAAGGGAGCACAATCACACTTCCCACAAAATACTCTCCTTTCTTTCCGCCAAGGACTTTTCTTAAAAAAAGAAAGAAAAAACAAATGCGGTGCACCTTATTCAAATTGGTAACAGGATTTGGAGATGGCCACAAAAAAAAAAAAAAAATCAAACCGACCCTGCAAAGCTCTGTCTGTCTGCATTGACTAAACTGTGGGTAGAACAAAAAAAAGTCCTGGCATTTTTTAAAGTTCTCCTTGTGGTTCTTTGGAGGCCCCTTGCCCACCCCACACATTCTCCTCCTTAGTGAAAACCACTTGATAAATGAGATTCCTTCCTCTCTAGTCAACAGCAAACCCCCTCCCAAGCCTAATCAGTGTGTGTGTGTGTGTGTGTGTGTGTGTGTGTGTGTGTGTGTGTGTGTGTGTGTGTGTGTGTGTGTGTGTGTGTGTGTGTGTGTGTGTGTGGGAGGGAGAGCGATGTAGAGGGGGGAGTATACTCCTACAGACAAGTCTCCCTACAGAGAGGCAGCTCAACAAAAGAGAGGAGCATCTCAGCTGGGCAGAGGCCTCCCTGTCGCCTAGGCGACGGCAGTAATCCCAGAATACTCATGCGGCACCCATTCAAAAGGGCTCTGGGCTCTGGAGAAAGCCCCACATACTGTGCTTTTGTCCCCCTCCTCCCCACTCCACGGCTCCCCTTCTCCTACTCCAAACCAGCACGCCTCTGGGGAAAGTTTGGCCACTTCCTCCCTCTCTGCACTCTGCATGGTCTGTGGAAAGCCCGACCAGCCCACAGAGGCCTGTAGAGAATTATGAATCATCTACAGGCAGGATTTTATGGTGTGGAATATCATCACTGGTGGGTTTAAACCTTGCATCCCCCAAACTTTTCAGGAAGGGAGGAAAATAACTTCAACCACAGTTTGGTGGTTTTTTAAGAGTTTTGTTTCTGATGCTGAGAATAAGTGTCTGTTGCTAGGAGATAACATCAAAAGTTCTTCTGCACGTCCTCTGTTCCCTAATTCATTAACTAAGAATCACAAATTAAAGCCAAAACCTTTTTATAGTGGCTCCTCATTTGACCTCATGTAGCCACACTCAAACCAACATGGCTGACTATTCACTGACTCACCTTCACTGCTGATGGGGTTGGAGTCCAGTGACAGGCGAGCGGTCCAGTCCCCTCTCAGCTCATATCGGAAGGTGGCGATCCTCCTGCTGATGTCCTGATGAGGTGTAGCCTGCAGGTAGAGAGCCACCCTCTCCCCAGGCAGGCGGCTGAAGCAGCGAACCCTCGGTGGGGGAGAGGTCTCCAGGCGGTCCCCTACCAGGAGCTCCAGGACCCCATCTCGCTCCAGGTACAGCTGGGCTCCGTGGAACTGCTCGGAAGGCTTGACGCAGGCCGTGATGAGGCCCGAGCTGCTGCCGCCGGGCCCCACCGCCACAGAGGGCAGGCGGGGTGAGAGGGTGAGGCGCAGGGCCCCTTTGGGATAAAGCCAGTCCAGTGTGCCCTCAGAGCAGTGGAGGGAGATCTGCTCCACGCTGCCCTGCTGCTGGGACAAACCACTGTGAGAAGGGGAAAAAAGAGAGGAAGAAAAGGTTACATAAAGGTTTACATATTATTTTTTTAAAGGCAAGAGTCCATCAATTCAGCATCATCAGTGGACACTTTCCTAAATGTACTGCAGGATGGACTGAGCTGGTTTGAATGTGAGCCATGCAAACAGGCAACTTAACAGAACTTTTCATAAAAAATGCTTAGAAACAGAAGATGACATAAAAAGAGAGAAAAAAAATGATGTAGAACTTTAGCAAATCAAGACATATGCTCCTACTCAAGAGAAAGCAACCACCTACTGGCAGCTTGTGGTAACAGGGGCCAATCATGGCATCTCAAGGGCCAAACTTCTGTAAAAACTGAAAGTCTTCTGCGGGTATTTTAACTTTTTTTTTTAATTTTTTTTATTTAACTGCTATTCAACAACTGCATGCATCACATGTTTGTTTGTTTTTCTCTCCAAGTAACAGAATTAATCCTTCAGTCTCCTGTCTGTCTGGACCCCCCGTGCCTCCTGCAGACAGCCCGGAGGCGCAATCTCAGCAGAGCATCAGAAACATGTTCACTGCGCCCAAATGGCACGTCCCAACATGTCGCATTCAAGCAAACATGGTCCTTCACCAGCAAGACACCTGCAGCATCTCTGAGCGGCATGTCCGAATCTTATCTTTTCATTCAACCAAATGCAGAAAGAGCACACATAAATAATATGAGCTCTTTCTGCATTTGGTGCAGAAAGAGCACATATACTATATAAATACTTGCCTTCCTCTCCAGCTGCACTGGTCTTCAGAATAGCTCGAAGAAGCCGCGTTAAAAATGGCGAAAAATAAAATCCAAATTGCGTTAATCCAAACGCCGTAACAAGGCATTTTTTTCAACAGTGGATGATGCGCAGTAAAAAAAAAAAAAAAAGATAAAACCTTAGAAAAATATAATTCCAAAGCTGCAGCCTCTGCGAGTACAATCCCTCTATAAAACAAATCTGACTGTGTGTCTGATAACCTCCATAGTTTTGTATCCTCTTACCCTGATGTGTAAGATAAGAGAATACTGCTAAACTCTCTGCTCTCTGCTCTCAACTCTCCGGGCTGCTGTGCGTCAGGAGGACGCAGAGCTCTGAAGTTATTCCCCGTCGGAGAAACTTGACGGACCAATCAGAGTCCGAGCAGTGAAACTTTAAACCACTGACGAGGGGGAGGGACGTCTGACCCGCAGAGAAAGTAACAGTATGCAAGGGGAAACAAGTTTCAATTCACTATTGTGTTTAGCATGTCTGCATAGAAAATACTAATTAACTGACATGATGAGTAGTTAACTGAAACTTTGAGGTTTTTTATTATTTCCTTTTTTTTTTTCTCCTTTCTTATTTATTTTACATTGCTGGAATTGGTTTTATCAGTTTCATTATAACATTTAACGATTTTATAATTTTTTGATTTTAACTTGAAAAGGGCTCTATGAAAGTTGTCAATGTTATATGATTATTAAGATGATTATCATATGTACTTGATTTTACGTTTTTCTACCAAAATAATTAGTTAATAAACTTAATTCAAATTAACTTTTTCAAAAGTTTAACAACTGGACACAAGATGTCTCATACTTTACTTTTACGACCATTGTCAGTGTATTTGTTCACTAGAGGCTTTGAGTTTCCACACCAAAATTGTGTAAATTCTATATTGGACCGCATAGTTTTGCATACAAACTAGTTGTGATGTCAAAAACTAATTTAAGGTGAGCGCAGAGAAACTTTCCGTTCTTCAGCAGATTCATGTAATTTCATCTCTCTCTTTAGTATTAAGTTCACACATCAAAGTGAAGCAATAATGAGCTAAACACATTTTTGTGTGGAGGGGGACTTTGAATATACCATAAAATGCTTTATGATGCATAGAAATCTTGGTTTTCAAGTCATGGTCATTAGACTTATATAAACACAAAGAAAATTCTTGTTGTAATCCTTGTTATAATTATAATGAATGGCTTACTTTTTTAACATCCCAAATTCACTGAACTTATAATAAAGCATTTCATGGATTTGATCAGTAGCGTTCTATATGTGCTTCATTCTGCAAAATTGTATTTTCAAACAAGACTGGCCATTTCAAAGACTTCTGAAATGTTGGAAAATATATTACCCTCATGAGACTAAATCCAATGAAGAAGAGGAGACAAAAAGCACTGGTCACAGCTCAATGACGCTAACCTGATTTTCAGATGCACCATATATGATGGTGATAATGATGAATATTTTGCCTCCTCCGGTTGTCGTGCCCTTTGCCTTTTACCCTGCTGGGCTTCTCTTTCATGTTGTGGTATTTATAACCAAATCAAATATTCTTTTGTGTTAACACCGCCATCCATCTCCCCGAGTCAGTGACTTTCCATGCACGTTTGTGTGTTATTGCACGTGTGTGTGTGCGTGATGAAAGTCTAGGCCCCTGCGATGGAGTTATGACAAGGCCTCAGACCAACACAATGGCACATGTGCAGAAATCCAGCTGCTTTATTGTCTGCAGCAGGACGGAGCTTTGTTTTCTGCAGGGCATTTCAAAGCAGCAGAGTTTAAAGTGCCGAACGACAGGGGGGTGACCCAGTCAAAGAAAAATGAATACATTAGTGCCTAAATTTAGTTATGGACGTCACAAATATGTCTTAGCATCCACGTGTGCAAAGTGTAGTCAGACACGGACAGTCAGATTTACACACTTTGTCAAACTCATCAGTGTGCATGCATTTATACACGTGTCCATTAAAACAATAGCACGCACACGCTTATTGACCCTGGTATGACCTGAACTACAGTCTTATCCAGCTAGGATATATTAAACGCTTTCATGTGGCGTGTGAGAATAATGCGCTCATATGAAAGTACGGATCTTAGAGTTCAAACATATTTAAATTAATTTAATGTGGATATCAACGGTTTTATCACATGTGCGATTTAACTGCTACTCCCAGTTACTGAGAGTTTTCATTACTAAATATGTCATGGTGTAAGGAATGGAGAATTAGAAAAAAAAGTAAGTGAAAACAACATTAATTTTGTTTAAACATGCAGTAACGCATACACAGAGGTAAGTAATGCATGTTAAATTTGCATCTCAAAGTACCAGAGTAATGTATTTACTCTTGCGGAGAGTTAGATTAGAAGATTGATGCCATTCTCATATCTGCCCCTACGTCTAACAGGCGGTAAGCTTAGCTTAGCATAAAGGCTACAAACTGAGGGAAACAGCTAGACTGGCTCTGTCAAGAGATTCTATATCAAGGCCATCTGAGTGTGTGTGAATCATCAGACCTGGTTGTTTCCGTTCTGCATCCAGAACAATGCCATCTTTCACGCTAATGAAACACTGTCAGCTTGTCCTCATTTTAACCACTGAACCAGATTCCCGCATTTCTTCGCTCTCTGTGTCCACTGTATTCTCACTGGCCTGCCAATGAGAGCGTCTTCAAACAGTGTTGCTGTACGCATACGAGAGTTTGCATGTACCTGTTAGTTCTGTGTCTATTTACCTCGTATACCGTATTCCTCTATCTATGTGTGTCTGCAAGTACGGGGAGGATTTTGTGACAGTGTGGTGTCACTGGCATTTACGGGACCATGACATTTTGTGTAACTTTTGTTTCGTTGTCTGTTCTCGCTGTCTCAGACATAGAGGCTCTTGTAAAAAAAATGCTATGTCTTCCATAAAAGCTGGAATTACCTATACACAGGGTAATGTGTGTGTAAGTGCAATCCAGAAATATTGTGCTATGTGTTTATTTTTAGTGTTAAGAGGATTCACGATTTGTTTAATTCATTGTTAGGAGTCAGAAAATTACAGTTGTCTAGGTTGCAATCTGCAGACAGAACTATTCACTTGATAGATTTCCTCCTTTGAATTTCACACTCACGACGTGAGTTCAACATTGCTGACATCTAGAAACCAAATCCTCCAGCAGGATCAAAGCCTCACACAGTATTGGTCTACTGTCATAAGTCAACACATCCTTTATATGACATGTGCTGCACCAGAGAGGAGGCTTATAGGATCTAAGGGTTGTATATTATTTAGAAAGTGTGGTGCAGCAGCAGTATGCTGTCAATGCAGCAGCTGAAACACCAAGACGACGAACCGCTCTGAGTTGAGAAGTTGAGATGTCCTCGTTCCCAGACTTTTCAGCAGCTTCCCATGGCACCTCGGTGCTAATCCGGTTGAGCTGACATCGCTGCTGTTTGTTTTCCTGTACGGAGTCATCTATCTGCTGGTAATGAGATCTAAGACCATGTCAGGATACTCTGACAATCAGCCTACGTTCAGAGAGGCCTTCCCGCCACTGGATTGTGCTGTGTCTTGTGTTTTGCTTGGTTAGTTTGAGGTTTGTCATGGGAAATAATGTTTAAGTAGCTGTGGAATCAGGGTTACATATGCAGTTATATTTTAAATTATTGTTGGGTTAAATGAGAATTACAAAAAATATCCTGAATGCCAGAGTCATATATTTTAACATACACTTGCTGGATGAGTGTATTTAGTTATCAGGCTGAAAAGTACATACTTAGATTATTTATATACACAACATGTAGTAAAAGTGACCCTTGTCCCTGTGACGACTATTATTCCCTTGTCACATTATTTCCAAGGGAGCTGTAGCCTGATATGCTTTTGTAAAAAAAAAAAATAGGCATATTTTGGACAGCAAATACATTTTCAAATTTTGCTTTAAGTGAGAATAAATAGTGGCATATTTAGTTATAGGAAAGAGGCTGTTTTATCAATGGAGTTCTGTGTTGTGATGAGTCAGTGAGAGCGGTGGAGTTGGCGTTTTCCCACCTCTCCATGCAGGTGAGGGACTCCTGGTCTGCGGTCACAGTCGAATGGCGGCCAGAGGCTGTGAGAGGAGCCGATGCGAGGAGGAGCTCGGAAAAACTTGTGCTGATATTTACCCTCCGAGCCCCCATGAGAGCTGCATGTGAAAACTGACACCTGCTCTCTCATTGCACTTTCTCAGGATCCTGATTGTGTATGTGTTTGTTTGTATGACAGTAAATTTCTCTTTGTGCCTCTCATCTCAGTTTGTGTGACTGTGTTTGACCGTGAATGTGATGTGTGTGTGTGTGTGTGTGTGTGTGTGTGTGTGTGTGTGTGTGTGTGTGTGTGTGTGTGTGTGTGTGTGTGTGTGTGTGTGTGTGTGTGTGTGTGTGTGTGTGTGTGTGTGTGTGTGTGTGTGTGTGTGTGTGTGTGTGTGTGTGTGTGTGTTAGTATAAAGCCCAGTGGGAAACTGAATACAAGAGGGCCCTATACCAGATAAACAGTGTCAGAGAGGGTTGATAGCAAACGCAGCTGGAAACACGCAGAGACACCCTGAGAATGTGTTTTAATGCTTTTCTAAACATGTAATAGATCACTTAGCTTTACTGTCTCAATTCTCTAATATGACCCTTGTGTGTGATATTCAGATGAATTATCTCATGATTTGAAGACTGAAACAAATCACAAGAGATTTTTTGCACCATCCTGTATCACGTCTCAGTTTATTCATCTTCTCCATCTATCTCTCACTCAACTCTCTCCCCTTTCTGTCTCTCTCTCTCCTATGACGCACACATGTTCTTGTTTTAGTTTATTCTACTTTTTTAAATCCCATTCATCATTGTCATCTGTGTTTGTGTCTCTGTGAGACGAATTGATCTTTAAAAAGTGCTTTGAAGATGTTCGTTTTATTTATAGCGCCACAAATTAGCAATCCACTTTTTGCATTCAGCAGCTCAGAATATAACCTAATTATAGTGTCTGGGGTCAGAGGTCACAGCTGGGTGCCCTGGGGACTTTTCATTAGCGAAATGGAGGGAAGAGACTGCAGGTGTCTATTGGACCTCTCCATCTATTGTTCCCAAATGACTGAAGTTCTGTCACTCTTGGAATTTTGGTTTTAGGGCCTTCATTCTTTCATCTGTTTTTTAATCCTATGTACCTTGTTGACACTGCAAACTTAGAATATGTGCTTTATGCAATGTGTTCAATAGACATTTTGAGATTCATCTAAACAGAACCAGTACCAATACTGACAAAGAAATATAAAAAATAATTGTCGTTTTGTTGTTTTTTAGAACAAAAAATTGTAAAAAATTGAGTAGCCTACTTTTTCCATCATTGTTTAATGCCCCTAAATGGAGCCAAACACTGGTGTGATTCAACCTTGAAATTGTTTAGCGATTCAGCTTTAAGTGCTGATTAAGTCAGCTGAGAACTCAATATGTCAGTACCCCTTGATGCAATATCTCTGCCAGCTAACATTCCCAAATACATCTGCATACATTTCATTTCCCATCAAGCTTTTGTTGCTCTATTTTTCTCACTTGTGTGAAACTTTGAGCACTTCATTTTTTTCTTACATTTAAATTAAAACAATGTCATGGTAGGGACATGAAATTCATGGTTTCACTGTTTAAGAACCTCACAGCTTTTCTAAATTGTTTTCCTTTCAAAGTGCTGTTGTAGTTGAAAAAAAAGATCATGCATGCCTTATAATTTTTGTATCCGTATCTGGACAAAGAGGTTAGATTCAGTCCCTTAGCTTAGTGTAAACACATACTGATAGTGTCATTGAACTGACTTCACACAGGGACAGCGTCAATACTGCAGCCAACCTTGATGTCCTTTGAGATGATTCTCACATTCCTCAGTGTTCAAAAGCACACAAGGGAATAGTTTAGCTGGAGGGTAAACAGGCCAGACTCTTTTTAAGTGGTTCTTCACACACAATTTCCAGTGCTAACTCAAGAGGATCTGACAGTCAGTGCTTTATTACGGGCAGCAGGCTGGGATGAAAAATGTCAAACGAAAACACATCGCAGTTGCCCACAGAATGCACAGGAAGTTTCCTGCGGTACGTGAGGTTTGGGGCTAAATTTAGACTACAAAAGCATCTGAAGCCACCACTGCTGCTTTTGATTGAGGCAAGCATGTGTCTCTGCCCTTTATAGATGCTGTGTGTGTGTGTGTGTGGCGTAGTGGAGGGCAAGGTAGTTCTCCAATCAGAGGGTCGGTGGTTCGATACCCGGCTTCGGCAGTCGATGTGTCCTTGGGCAAGACACTTAACCCCAAGTTGCTCCTGAAGGCTTGCCATCAGTGTGGACTGGATGATGAATGTTAGTTAGAGTCTGATGGTGGCACCTTGATGGCCTGTCATCAGTGTGTGAATGGGTGAATGATATGTAATATACTACTGACTGTAAGTCGCTTTGGATAAAAGCGTCTGCTAAATGACTGTAATGTAATGTAATGTAATGCTGCAATCCCTCATTAGAGCACTGCAGTGTGTGGGTGAGCTTGTGATGGATGCCTGCCATTTACTTGCAAAATTAGGTCTGTGAATGGTGTGGCCTGTCTTGTTTTTGGAGGGAAACCCACTTTTGGCGTCAGCCTTTGGAGGACGACATCTCCAGCCCCATTCACTTCACATTTATGACTCTCATTAGCTGCCATTAACAGTGCATATCCCAGTCCTGCTATTTAAAATCCAGATGAGAGTATTGTTATCAGCAGCCCAGTGGTGCTATAGTGATGCCTCAGGCCTGGTGAGTTTGATAAGCAGTGTTGTTGGAGCCCAGCCGGGGGTCAGACAGGGGTTCACCGCTGTCTGTCTTGTTTTTGCATTTCCACCCCCCACACCACTTCTAATTGGCTGGATCAATTTGGAGGGAAACTTGAGCAGGATCCCTCCAAAATTGACAATAGGTATAAGGTTTTACATATGTCCACAGGGAAGACAGATGTTGTCCCTTTTGACCACATCCACATTTGAATACCCTTATTTAGATACAATGGGAGAGAATACAAAGGGGATATATTTTGGCGGTCAAGACAGATGCAAATATTTTGGCGCTCAAGACAGATGCATAATTTTGGCGGCCAAGTCACATTGCGATAGACTTTTTCATAATTTAGATGCTGTGGAGCGTTAAACTTTGATTCAAATAGCTGTTTTTAGATGATCTGAATGCGTACTCAATGTCCACATCTGACAGGCGTCAACATCAGTCACAAAGAAAACAGGGTGGTTTCCTGTCAAACATGGTGACTTAAAGTCATTCTGATCCTGAAAACGGGTTACACTGCAACATCGTCCCTTGCAACTTTGATGAATATGTGTTTTATAGTTGAGAAAACTACTGAGAAGTTAACGTTCCTCCCTGATTTAATGTTTTTTAGAGAACATTTTCAACATCTTTATGCTAAGCTAACCAGCTACAGGTGCCACCTTCACATCAAATATATAAGGACAAATATGAGAGAGGTAGCCTGTTAAACATGTCATATCACCCAGTGCATTAAGTTCTGGTTTTCTAGTCTCACCTGTCATATCTCGCTTCACTAAATAAAAAAACGAAACAAATTGAATGATCTTCTTATCTAACACTCAGCACAAGAGCGAAAGAGAGCATTGACCAAAATACTGAACCATTTCTTTAATATGCACATACAGAATAGACATATGTGACTAACTCAGTATTGACTGAAAAACCTGATTAATCTTCTTAATTCTGTGGTCACAAATGTTGCCATTACACCACAAAAAATCTAATGGATAAGTTTATCTAACATAATAGAATGTATCAAAGTTGCTACATTAATTATTAAAAATATATTATTTACTCTCATTTCTTTCCCTTAAAAACCCTAACATTTTAGAAGACACACATGAGAAACTTACACTTGTAAAATGCAACACAGTTTTTTTTACTTTAACTGCCTGACTGCACTCAATCTCCTCCTCCTCCTCCTCCTCCTCCAACTCCTCCTCTTCTGCACTCCATCCTGCTCTGTGAATTAAGTTTGGCCCGGCCAGGTCATCCTTGGCTGTGCAGAGTATAATTAGCCTGCCTACACACATGCACGCACATACACAGACACACATTCAGACTTTAAACTTTAAACCCCCCTATACAATGGCCTTCTCGAACAATAGACACATGCCAATACTATGACCCCCTCGGCTATCTCCCCATGCACAATAAACTCCCTGTTCATCCTTAAACTCTCCGCCTCCGTCAACAGAATAATGAGACTGATAAGATTACGTTTTTACCTATCACATTTCACATCGTACCAGAGAAATAAGGCTGAGCTTAAAAAGTTGCTGAACCTCAGCTGTTCCCATGGAGGTTTGAAATCTGGCTGGTGGTCAGAATTACACTGGACGTCGCCTCAACATATTAAGTTTCACGTAATAAAGAATGTGTTATGGGTTCAAAGCTTGATACTGTGAAGTTTGTAACCAAAGATGGAGCTGAGATTTACCTTCAGAAACCATTGAATAATGATTTTAGTCCAAAGCTTTACACTTTTACATGTACACTTTAAAACTACTCTTTTAAAAGTGCTTGAAAGTAATTTAATAATATAGATAAAATGCACCAACGGATAAAAAGTAAGAATGAGACACTGTGAGTGGGAAAATAAAAGGATGAATGCAAAAGGATAAGAAGTTATTGAGTGATCATTCCAATAGCCTTAGCAGTAATCCAACAACCATTACATTTCAGCCTCCAGATGACGATTCAAATCTCTGAATAGACGCCATAATTGCGCACCAAATCTAAATCGAGAATGTCATTTATCTGCTACCATCTTCCGTCGTCTCCATTCAGAATCCTTGGTGACCTGCAGTTCGTCCCTGAGCCCCTATTGATCTTCTTTTTTTTTTTTTTTTTTAATGCCATCAAACACACGAGCTGCCCTCCCCTTTGCTCTCTCTGCACCTGCACTCCAGCGTCCTCCGGCTCATCAATGGAACCTGTCTTTTAAAAATGTATATATCTGTTGCAAATGAGGTAGCCATTGTTGGGGGGAAAGCCCTTGAGGGGACCGCCAAAATTTGGAGTCTCCCCAGCTCCATCATTGAGTAAACCCCAACCCCCAACTTACGTGCACACACACACACACACACACACACACACACACACACACACACACACACACACACACACACACACACACACACACACACACACACACACACACACACACACACACACACCTCTTAGTTCAGGGGTATCATATCACCTATCCCTCAGGGTATGCTGGTGTGCAAGGCTGGATGTTTTCATGATAACAGGTGTATATGAATATATACAACAGGTGGGATGAATGCCGGAAGAGAAGTTTGTGGCTGTTTTTTTGACTAGAACATTGTTTTCTACAGGTTTTATTTCGACGAAGCAATGCTTGAGTGTGTTTTTATCACACATATTGGATTTATTTATTTATTATCTTTGGTTGAAGTTATCATTAGCTCCTGTTTTTCTGTTTTGAGTGTAAAAGGAATTTTGCTAGGCATACCAGGGACAATAAATATTTGTCTCACAGCTCCCTTTGGTTATTTGGCTTTATTTACTCCATCTGACCCACGACTGATGAACGGAGGAAGCTGATGGAAGCGGAAAAAAGAGGACTCTGTCCTTTGACTGAGTGACTCTTCAATAGATGTGGTGTCTTTCTGCAGTGAACTGTGTCGTCCTGCAGAGAAGTGCAGACGAGTGAGACAGCAAAGGGGAAATCGAAAAGAGAGAAAAAGGGAACTTGCTGATTAACTAGAGCATGGAGGATAAGCCTAAATTGCCTGACACATTCTTGCATGCACCCATATGCATGAGTGCCTGCACTCACACACTTTATATACATGCACGTACACACACACACATGAGAACATGCATTAATACATGGGCCCAACTTAGGGATTTTGGGCCCTGCCTGCACATGTATGCAGGCTAATCAGGGCCTCTCCACAGACAGAAAGCAAAGGGTCACTCAGGGTGAGATGTTTGTGATGGAAATTTGGACGGCAGGCGTAGGAAAACAAAGCTAGAGACAGGACGCCCCAGAGACGACATACTTTACACATGAGATAACACACATTGAGGAGTTACAAATGAGAAAAGGGTTTAACAAAGCCTTTCTCATTCATATTACTAATAAAGAACTTAATTGCAGGCGGTTTCACGAAATTATGAGAGAATAGTTGGATTTAGAAACTATTTTGTCTGTAGATTTAATTCTGAGGCGAGGAAAGAAAAAAGCATTTCACCAAGTTCTTTGATTAGATATGGTTCGATCGCAAAACACAAGATTAAGAACTAAACTCATATTTATATTTGACAAAGGTTGCACAACAGAATGTAAGTCTTTTTCTAAAATTGTCTCCTCTAAGTTGCTCAAACTATTCATATTGCTCTTTTTTCAGCTATCTGCATCATACACGTAGACGCAAACTATTCCACTGATTGATTTTTAATCCAGCGGTGAAGATATGGTCATTCCTTCACCACTGGAGGCCAGAACATCTAGCTTTTATTGGACGTATAGTGCATAGATCGGGGGAATCTGATGGAACCGCCGCGCCTCATCGAGAAATCACACAAAGATGGGATTTAATGGCCCTTCGATTGAGCGGTTTTGAAAAGCCAACCTCTGACCTCCAGCCTTCACCCCTGGCAACCCCTCCCATCCTCCAGGGTCCAGTGCTTGTCATTGGTCATTTGTCAAACGCCTCAGCCTGATCTGATTACCGTCCAATTTGAGATCTGCCGACTACACACTTCTAGGATCAAGACAAGCTGCTTTCAGCAACTTTACAAGACAACAAATAGCTGGATTGTTGCAGGAAGAGACAAGTTTTGTTCTATTCAGGCGATAGAGGTGGCCAAAACTAGGCGCCTTCCTTGGTATCTTCGAAAGAGTTTTATTGAAGCAGGAAAAAGCTGTAAGTGCTCACATCCTGCTAAGTGCAGTTGTTGCAGACAGTTATGCTCATATGTGTTGAAACCTATTAAAACCTTTTGTTCTCAGTACTTTTTTTCATACAGTGAAAATAGGAACTGATAATATATATATATATATTCATATATATTTAACTTTACATGACAACTAATAGCTGGATTGTTGCAGGATGAGACAAGTTTTGTTCTATTCAGGCGATAGAAATTGACAAAACTAGGCGCCTACCTTGGTATCTTCTAACGTCTATACAATCTTCATTTGATGAGGAACTAATGGAGAAAACACACTAAAGTCATATTTCATACTGAATCATTGCAAGGCCAACAGAACAAAAAAGATGGTGTAAAATAGTGGAAGAAAATAGTCAGATCAACCGTCTAAAACTTAACATTAATCCCATCCGAATCAAATGATTAACATATATATGATATATATGATAAACATATATATATACATACATATATGTGTGTGTAGGTGCTGTTTATAAGCAATATAAATAACTTCTTGGAGAGCAATGGTTTCCGCATCGTGTGTGTGTGTGTGTGTGTGTGTGTGTGTGTGTGTGTGTGTGTGTGTGTGTGTGTGTGTGTGTGTGTGTGTGTGTGTGTGTGTGTGTGTGTGTGTGTGTGTGTGTGTGTCACTATGCATGTGTCCGCCTATGTCTGACTGCTCTGAAAATCTTCTGCAAAGGCCTGTCAATCAAGAGCAACACTCGCCTTTTCCTGATCCGCCCTGAAGGACTGTGCACAATCACCCACACACACACACACACACACACACACACACAAGCACCACCCCCAAAACAAACCTCTGTCTGGCCAACACACACACACACACACACACACACACACACACACACACACACACACACACACACACACACACACACACACACACACACACACACACACACACACACAATTAGCCCATTGCTCATTATGTCTGCTTTAGCTCTTTTGAATTGTGTTGGTGGGTGGGGGTTGGGGAAGGGTGGGGGTTGGTGACCCTAGAGAGCATGACCTAAGGGGACTTTTGAGGAGTTAGAGGGGGAGTGGCAGTGAGGACCGGGGGATGGGACATGGACATACAGGGAGGGAAAGTAAGTTACTTCTTGGTGCCCCTGCTGCTAGTGGTCACTCCTGTGAAGATCCCCATTGATTTTCAGAGTGAAAAACATACAGATAGTCATCACTAGTGAACTGCATGAGCTTTACCAGAACAATTACTTTTGAATTGATAATGTGGTGAGATACAACTAAAGCAAAGCTCATTATAATTTAAAAGAACTCAATGTTGTCTTTTGCATGATGCAATTAATAACAATCAGTAAACAAATAGTGTTTCCATCTGGAGATATGCATCAGTTCCATTAATGGTTAACTTATACTGTATGTAGATGCAGCGGTGGAGGAGGGAAGGATGAATTTCACTCTGCATCCCTGAACTGCTCAGTCTCAAGAGTTTTGATTTCCCTCCAAAAACTCTTTTGTAAAACTTCTCCCCCGCAACTTATACACAGCAGCCGCCTCCACCTCCAGCCGTCACACATCAATCCATGGTGTGTGTGTGTGTTTTGGGAGTGGGGGTGTCTCAGCCAGTGTGCTTTTAACCCCCCAGGGTGTAAAACATTTTTGGACTAACACGGCAAGTTTCAAAAACAAACTGTTTAATTTCAGTTTACTCAAGCTTTTTTAAGGTCTCAAACCAAAATACACCGAAGATGTTGTGTCATTTACATCTAGTCTGAGAAAAAGAAGAATCTATCAACTGCATGACCAAAGTTTCTTATGTAATCCATATGATACATTTCAGTTGTGGCTGATCACAAAATCGCCGTAAATCCTGTGATCCTCTGCAAAGGATTTTGTATATTCGCATTTTAAAATCAAGTTTGCCTGAAATTAGATTCTCATTAACAATCCACATTTCTGGTTTCCCTGTGTGTGTGTGTGTGTGTGTGTGTGTGTGTGTGTGTGTGTGTGTGTGTGTGTGTGTGTGTGTGTGTGTGTGTGTGTGTGTGTGTGTGTGTGTGTGTGTGTGTGTGTGTGTGTGTGTGTGTGTGTGCAAGATCTGAATAAGAGGAGTTATTCCACCCCCTCCCTTTGTCAGGAAGCTTAATCACGGTTGCAGAGGTGTGCGGCTGGCCTTTGACCCATGGGTATCTCTGGCCTTTCTCTTACTTGCCTTTGGGTTAGCTTCAGGATATCCCTCATTTAACTCTTAACCCAAGGAGTCAGCTTTAGCAGCCAGTGATTCACAGTTAAAGCATGTGAGAATAAAGGCACATTTACCCAGTCACTATAAATGATTACCAAACGCTTTTAACCACTAATTAACTAAAGTGATTACAAATCGGACATTACTTTAAACAAGTCTCCTTTCTGTCCACCTTTTGGAGTATATTATAGAGTCTGAAATTTTATTTTAATTGTAAAGAAATGTACTAAAGAATATCACTAACTGGAGTTGATATAATCTATTTGGGAGTAATCTTGTGGTTGTTAATGAGCATTACAAAATAGATATATGTAGGGGAATTTACAATGAAAAATCAGTTAGAAAAGAAAGAAAATCCTTGATTTAGTGCTCTGTATTTTGTAATTTCCTTTTTTTCCACTGAAAAGGAATTCTTGTTATACTTCTGATGTCATTATGAGCACATCCAACAATGTTCCTTTCAAAAAGATCACATAGTAACTTCGGACACATGTCACATACTTGCAATACATTGTGCATGCAGATTAGCAGAGCACCTTTAATTATTTGACGAACTTTAAAGTTTTAGTTTGTGTTTGTGTTCTTGCACAAGAGCAGCTTAAAGGAATGAGCAAGTGGCGATAAAGAGGGAAGTTGTGATTTAAAGCTGGACATGTGTGTGCATTTGAGTGTCTGAGTGAGATGTGTTTTATTAGACGCCACAGTGCGATGGCTAATTACAGAGTGTGAAGGCAGTCATATTTAAAAAAGTTTGAAACAGGTTCAGAAGAGCTGGTAAAAGGAAAATAATTGCAAACATGTTTCTACTAACAAGCAGTGATATAACATTATTGATACTGACAGCATGACAATATTGGCACACGTCTGACTCTCAAATAATCAAAATAGGCCGATGGACTTCCTTTCATTATGAAGCTGTTTAATCAGTTCTGATGTAAATGGAAACAACAATTTCCTGAATTTCCATCTTCTTTCAGTTAAAACAGGCGAACTATTGTTTTACTTTTGTGTACATGTTGCATTCAGACCCACTTGAACAAACTGCATTAAGTCTATGAGCCTCTTCCCTTCCCAAAATGAGCAAACCCACCAAACAAAGGGGCACCATTGTGGATAAATACTGCTTTTGTTTTACCCATTTGAACCTGAGGTTTTGCTAAGAAGAGTGTGTACACCCTTTTTCCCTTTTCAGATGCTTTGGCGCTGAATAGCGGCGACCACTGCCAAATGGGAAAACGTCTACACAGTCAGAAAGAAAGACCAAAATCAATCAGGAAGTGGCTGCTTTTCAGCTGTGCCAGAGGAGCCGGGCAACTTCCTGGTCTTGTTGCCAAGGTGACTGTCTCAGCCAGCTGGTGCAGCGGGCAGCAGTTGGGTATGATGGGGGGATGGCAGAGGATGACGGTTGGGATGTTGGACAGAGGGCAGAGAGCTGGTGAGTGAGGGAGAGGCAGTTTGAATGTAAGCACTTTCAAACTGCATTCATAGGAACCATCACAATGTGGAGTTTCTATTCGGTTCATTATCCTTCGCAAACAGTCACCTAATCTCTCCAATCGCTCACATAAAATGTTGTTTTCCAAAATGTTGAATAATCTATGACCTTTTTCTATGGTCGACAAATACACTGAAACTATGTGGAATCCAATCAAATGTCCATGTCTTTTTTCTCTAAGGAACATGATTATAAGAGATGAGAAAATACGGTATAATAGTTTAGAAATAATCATATAAATCATGAGCAGGAGAAGCAGGATAATTTAAAGACGATTCTGGCATATACAGAGCAAGCTTAACCTTTACTCATATCAATAATGAAAAATAATGTTGATATTATTGAATGTGCCTATATTGAGATGTCAATCAGGGATATGGCTCGGCCAAATATTTATGACTTTCCCCTATTTGATAATGTGCTTTTCTTGTGCAACAACAAACTAGTAGGGAATTTTATTTGTGTCTAAATTCTGAATGCATGACGGGAAATCCTGAGTTAAAAAAACCAAGATATGTCTTAAATTAGAGTACATGGGGTTAGGAGCAAACAAAGCAGGAATTTGAGTAAAACTTAGTGACAGATTGTTATTTTGCACTTATGGATAACAGCAAACATGCATATACAATTATTTCTGTATAACTCAAAATGTTAAGTGTACGAAAGAGGAACATATTGTATGCCATTTAGTAAATGCTTGGTAGAAATGTGTGTCACTGATCTAAGTTTAACATCTTTGAATCTAAACTTCTGAACTCACTATCCTAAAAACCCACTTTTACAGAGTTGGGACTGGGGCTGGCTGGGTAGCTGGGTGTTCTGGGGGATCAGGGGACCCGACTGGCGGAGATAGGTAAACACAGCTGGGGACACACAGTGCTGGTGGGTCTGCAGCTCAACGGCCCCCTTCACAAATTTATCAGTGTGTTTGCTCAGGGGATGTGCTCTAAGCTTCACACGCTGATCTCTGTACGGCGCCTTCCCAGAGGCACAACAGGCTGGGATGAAAGTGAACCCGGCCACAGTCACAGCCTTGCTAATTCCTCAATGGCTAAACTTGAATGTTCATCTCTTTATAAAGGCCTATAAAGGTCATCTATCTGTCTCAGCGTGTTGTTGAATCTCTCGGTGGGTGGGATGGCCCTGATGATATATACTAAATTCTTGATCATAATCTTACCACTTTTCTGAACATGCCACCCACAAATGAAATACATTTGTCATGAAGCCGCCCCCATTTTTTTTTTTATCTGAGCATATAATATTTGCAATATTTTGGCACATGCTGCTTTCATCTTTACTTATCAGGAGTCACACTTTCAGTCAGTCCAAGGGAGGTATATTACCTACATATATATCATATGATTCCGAAAGTCTTCATATATATATATTTTTTTAAATAACAGCTCAGTAAAGATTGTGCACTTGTGTCACTTTTTAACTTTGGATGAAACTTTTGTTATTGAGCGCCATCTGCAGGGTGTCTTTTGTTGTGTTGTGGGTTTCTCCACCCGTTGGAGCAGTTAATTCACATGGGGGCATCCTCATTTCAGTAAATCAAAATATATTTAAACAAAGATCTTTTTACACATGTCATGCTCAATCAATAAAATGGACATCCATTCATTGTATGTTCTCTTATTTCACATTTCCTCTATAATAAACTATTTATCTAGGTAGTAGGCAATTTGCCTTTTGCGTCAATTTTGTCTGTAGGGTGAACGCGAAAAAAACGTCCTTTCGGCTTCCGTCGACGTCGCCTATGCTCTTGACGTCAGCATAACAACAACCTGTCATGACAGCTCGTATGGGTAAAAAAATACCGATTAGGATATCAAAACATATAAAATCCGTTTCACCTGGATGTAAGATTACTTCTTTAAGGTAAGGTCGGGAAACCGCGGATGTAAGGTACAAACCATAACTTAAACCATAAAATTAGAAGGCAAATGGCTGTGTAGCGAATGAGCTAACCTAGCATTAGCTCATTTCTGTTTTATGAGGCTGCTGAGCGGTGTGGAGGTAAATGTGAGAGAAATGCAAAGACGACGTGTTCAGGCCCTTGGTACCCAGAGTCCAGTCAGTTGCTGATACATTGTGTCACTACAGGCATCAAACACCCGGCGTGAGCCGACAGCATAGCTCACTATGCTAGCTTAGCTAACCAGCTAACGTCAAGCTAAGCAGCGATCTCTCGTTCGCTGCTTAGTCAACCAAAGTTAACGCATTGTCACACTGTCTCTGTGCTCTCTGCTGCAGAAGCTATACATCAGATGTTAATAAGCCCAGCCTTAATAACAATGTCAACGTGATTGGTTTACAACCTCTAACTACGTGTTACAGCTGTACAGCCGGGTGAGACAATGAGTGTACAATATTCAGCTAGCTGTGCTGCTCGTTTACTCACTACTGATGGCAGTCGAGCCACCTCGCTGTATTTTTTTTCTGCTGTGTGCACAGTCAGCGAATTAAATAGCCTTTTGGGTGGCATCAAGGACTGCACCTAATGCGACCAACACGCGCATTGCAGGTGCATTGCAGTGAATGTCGACTTAACTTCATATTCACTGGGTCTCTGGTCTAGTGTGTGAGATCCAGGAGGGGCAGGGCTTTCTAGGACCTGTCAGCTAGCCAGCCGGAGACACGGGGAACAGAATCGGGAAGCAGGGCGAGGCGGGCCCCGCGGAGCCGGTGGAGAAGATGGCCGGTAGCCCGGAGAAGAGTTCCACCGCACAGGAGCTCAAGGAGCAGGGGAACCGGCTGTTCCTCTGCCGCAAGTACCAGGAGGCTGCTACATGTTACAGTAAAGCTATTGTGAGTAACTGTCATTATGAAAGAATAGCATCAATGGTGGAATGGCGTCTCCTTAACAAAAACGAAATACAACCTAGTATTGTCTTAATTAAATACAATCAATGCATTTTTTTGTGAGTCTCTTTGTAGTTTAGTCTACAGTGCCGGGATGTTAAAGTGGAAGTATATGCATTGTCTGGTATGTCCTGTCTCCCCAGAACCGTAATCCATCAGTGGCAGTGTACTACACAAACAGGGCTCTCTGCCATGTGAAGCTGCAGCAGCATGACAAGGCTCTGGCAGATTGTAAGCATGCACTGGAGCTGGACAGCCAGTCAGTAAAGGCCCACTTCTTCTTGGGCCAGTGTCACCTGGAGCTGGAGAACTATGACGAGGCCATCGGTAACCTGCAGAAAGGTCAGAGCAAACTAGTATATGATTGTGAAACCTTTGCAACGTTTTGTTCTAGTGTGTAGAAGCAGCTTGCTCATATATTGCACAATGTTACTCCTGTATTTCCTCATTTATATTTTTATTATTTTTTATTCTACTAATACAGTTGCTTATATCAGCTCCTCTGCTGCTAGGCACTTTATGGGCACAGTATATGTTTTCAGGGATGTTTATAGTATGCTTTGTCGGGGTTTCTATCATTGGAATAATAATAATAATTCTACAATGAAAGGTATAAAGAGTTTTACACATCTATATTGTTATGTTGTCTATGGAACAAGAAATGTCAAAGTGAGAAAACTGTAGCAAAAACTTTAATGGTATACCATTGTTGGTGTATTACTCTTTTCTCCAGCTTATAACCTGGCAAAAGAACAAAGATTGAATTTTGGAGATGACATCCCCAGCGCCTTGCGCATCGCAAAGAAGAAACGATGGAATAGCATTGAGGAGAAACGCATCAACCAGGAGAATGAGTTACATGCCTATCTGACTAAACTCATCATGGCTGAGAAAGAAAGGTGAGACTGTCAGTGTGCTTATTTGAGGGGGAATGATCTCTGGATGAAGATGGCAGATCACTGGAATAAGTGTCATGACGGTATAATAATGTCCTTTTTTTGTGGGTGAAGTGGTTATTTATAAAAACTTTGTATTAATGCAGAGAATTTGAAGAACACAAAGAGAAGCAGGACGACAATCAAAATGGAGGCGACGCTGCCAAGATTGCATCAAAACATGCAAGTTTTATATCTGTTTTTGACGGTTGTTATTCTTTCAATAAACAAATATAGTAATTCATATATTCTAACTGAATATTCATATGTCATGGCCTACTTTAGGACAAGTATCTAATGGACATGGATGAGCTCTTCTCTCAAGTGGATGAGAAAAGAAAAGTGAGTATGAAAATGAACTCATTATTATTAATATCAATTGAGCATGTAAGAGTTTATAATTCTGTTTATTTCCTCAGTGATTTCCCGTACCCACTTATACCTATTATGTGAGGACTCGAATTTATCCCTGCATGCATTGAGCAAAAATCAGGGAAACATCCTGGATAGGTCAACATCATCCATTACATGGCTGACAAACAGACAGACACAAACTGATCACATTCACCCACACTAATGCATCTTTGCTATCAGTACACACCTACTTCACACCATCTTCTTTGATCGTTGACATGGCAACAAGCGAAATAGACTCAAGCCCATTTTCAGATTTGTGTGCAGTTATGGTGGCTCATTTCAGATTTGATTTTAGGGTGTGGACATTCTGTCTGCATTGTTCCTTTGTTGTATATTCCAATTATCAGCTACATACAGTGCTTGCGTTTGCGGCTGTGAAAAAATGCACCTTTACTCTAGACAGACGGTTATGCTCTATTTCCAGCCCAAGCTGTTTCTATGGTAACCATCACTATTGGTTTGTCAGGGATTGCAGTGTTAAATTATCCTTGCTATAGTTAGTGATTGTTGACTGACCTGAGCTAGCTGTCACGTTATTGTCATTTGAAATGACACCACACTGACTGCTTACAGGGTGTTTGTTTTGTATGTGTACGATGCTCTGAAGGCCGAGGGGTTCAGTATAGAACTCGGAAGATTTTTTGAAATGTAATACCTTTTATTTCAACAATTTGATGATATTAAAGTTTGTCATTAAACTGTAATGAACCTGGTAAGACCAGGAAAAAATGATATCCAAGCTATATGTTATCGTAGCAATTCTGATTTCATATCCCTATATCTCTGATCATGACTCTGGCTGCGTTTTTGTCGTCTGTTCAGAAACGGGAGATCCCAGATTACCTGTGTGGTAAGATCAGTTTTGAGCTGATGAGGGAGCCTTGCATCACACCCAGTGGGATCACCTATGATCGCAAGGACATTGAAGAGCACCTACAGGTAAAAAAAAAAAAATCATGTCCCTCCAATTCTCAAAAATCGATATAATACTGTTTTTTTTTTTTTAATTAATTAACGTCGGCTAACTTTGGCTTCTGGTAAGCTTGTTTGGGTTTCTCTCAATATCTTTTACCAAATGCAAACCCTGCTATCTAACTCTCATTTTGACCAAATTCTGTCATTTTCACATAAAGCTAATTTGCAGTGGTTTATATGAATTACATTGAGACTGTCTGTGTCCTGAATGAATCACTATTCAAGTTTAGGTCATTTTGGACGGACGTTTTGGGTGTAAACTGCACAATGACTGGTTGCATACAACCGTTAGGCGGTATTTCTAGTTTCTATTGTGCTCTGATTGTGATTAAAATTGTTGTGTATTTGGAGTACATTTGAGGTCACTTACGTTTCCCAAAATGCACCGTAATATCATGTGAATATCTATGCTCACTTATTATTAAAACTATACCACAATGCATTGCTAATTTTCGGTCACCTAGCAACCAACAAGCGACGGTAGTGGGCTTGAGGAAAGTAAATAATGTATGATTAGAGATCAAAGAGAGGAATTTGGGCTACATACTTTCATAATGGTGGTTTTCAAAGTAAAATATTTTAGTGCTACGAATTCATTGGCATTTAATTTTCAATATATTCAGTAGTGGTTCAATTTACAAAATTAGGCAATCAATTGCCAGTAGGATTCAAATCTTTATAGTCATTATTTTCTTCCCTATTCTTGTGAGCCTGTATGATTTTTTTTTTTTTTTTTTTTTTTAAGCCTTAATTCACTTGTTACTTGTATTATAGGTGTGGTTGTACCCAAATAAAAGAGTCTTATTTGCATACAGTATATTCTGTATTCTGTAAATTCAACCACAGATGCAAACACTAACATTTAACCTGCTCTCTGTGCAGCGAGTCGGTCATTTTGACCCAGTCACCAGGAGTCCTCTGACCCAGGACCAGCTGATCCCCAACCTGGCCATGAAGGAAGTGATTGATGCCTTTATCCAGGAGAACGGCTGGGTGGAGGACTACTAAAGGAATCACCCCCCCATCTCCCATCTCTCCATCATACCCCAACACAAGCCTGGACAACACAAGACTGTAGAGAACAGATCACCCCTTGCCTGGAGATGTACTTTATACAAGCGGGAAATACCACTCTATGGACTACCAAATGAGAGCCGTGTATCTCATTCTGCCTCTTCCCCCCCACATTTTATCTTTGCTGTAAAACTCCCCACTCCTACCTTCGAGGCTCGGTGTTCATGGCCTGCTGCTCCCTTTAAAAAAAACATTCATTCTACCCCTTCTATACTTTCTCTCTTGCTTCCCCTTCCTTTCTCTCATGCTGTATCAAGTCTCTCAAGCCTGACTCCCTTCTTTAAATAAGGGGCCACGTTCTCAGGTCTGTCCTGCTCCCTCCCTACTCTGCCTCTCTTTCTCTGAGTGCCACAATCCTTGGAAAGCATCAGCATTGCACTCCAGTGTTTCACAGAAACCACCAATATTAAAGAGAAAACATCTTACACATGGTGGTTGAATACATAAACACATTGCCCTTTTAGTTGGCGTTTACTCCAGTATTTTTGGTAATTTTTTCACTAAACATTGGAGTGTTTGCCCACTTCATAATCACATTAGCTTAAGTGGTACCTAAAATGCCAAAAAAAACTCACTCACGAGAGTGACTAGTTTGTGTGCAAGTTTTACATAATGAAGGCCCTTTTCCACCTCCAGGTGGCGCTCCAAACATACCCACCCGTTTCACAATACTGTAATATTTTGAGAAAATATATAAGTATTTTTCTTTGCATATCAATCACACCCCATTACAGACAATTTAAATATGTTGAATGTATGCATAATACTCTTACGGTTTAGACCTGACCTACAGTAATGCAGAAGTGGGGGGGTTTTTCAGGATAATACAAAGTTTTCATGAAAGGCGGCCTTGAACTGGATGCAGAAAATCAACAAAAACAGCCGCTGCATAGAAAAAAAGTTTTCACATAGCTGGATATTAATTGAAAATGTTTGAATATTGGTGGCTGACATGAGTTGTTCAAGTTGATGCTAGAAACCTGCTGTCTGTGTCGTTCATAGAAACAAAAAATGTGCTTGAATGTTGTGTTTGACTCGTGCTGTTTTTCCATGAATGATGATGGGCGCTCACATCAGGCATGAAGTGATTTTTTTATTTTCCTATGCAAAGACAAGAGGATGGTTATTATTCTTCTCCCCTTTTTGCTGTTCATTTTATGCACCTCCCCCTTACAATGTCGCAGGTTGCACCAGTTTATGTAAACCAATCATCAGTGTGAGACTAAGTAAAGTTGTGTCTTGTTGCAGGGATTTGAGGTTTGCTAGCATCATTGTACCAAACTCCTCCTGTGTCAGAAATGCTGGAAGAGTTATAATATCGCATCCATACCTCAGTCCAATTTTTTGGGTGCTGGTTCACTGGCATTCTCTGTAAAACACATTTTCATTAGTTTACAGGTTTTCCAGCCCGAATGTGTGTCTGTGGTGAATTAGGCCTGTCGGTGGTTCATGTCTGTGTGCAGGCAGTGTAAATAATTTGCTTGTGTATCAGATTTTATTTCTTGACAAAATAGGGTTCTTTTTTTCTTTTTTTTTTTCTTGAGAAGTCCTAGAGCTTGAGAAACTGTATTAAATGTAGATATGTTGATAACATAAACGCCTGGTTCAGTTTTCATTTGTCCCCATTAAACCGCAAACTTTGAATTTGTTTGATGTTTTTATGACGCCATTAAAGAGATACCAAGTATGACGACGTCTGTACTGTACTGCTCAGAAGCAACCGATCAATAGCAATCAAATGGTTTCCAACATGTGAATAATAATAGTAGTACAGCTGTACTACAAAGCAAAATACCTGCTTTGCAGTACAATCTGTAAACTGAGCCCTGTAATAAATGCAAATTTGTGAAGCTAATTTTTTGTTTTTGTCTCAATGTCTGTTTTTGATTCTGTAGTTTGTTTCATACAAACTGAGTCAGTTTTTCACGTTTCTTCCTGCCATATTGCAGAAGTTTCCAATTGAATGATGCAATTCAGATAGCAACTGTCTCTAGCACATATTTAAGTTGCTAAATGTTTTCTTGAAAACACATACATTCTGATTATTTATTTAGCAAATGCAAAGTCCTTGACCAAGCCAAGGTATCCCTGAAATGAATGCATGAACCTTTGGGTTTATAATTGCACGTTTATTGCAGTTGTTGTCTTTTTTTTATCCACTCTGTCATGAAAAGCGACAAGAGGGGCAAACAATTGCCCTGAGATATGACACTGCAGATATTTAAAGCATCAGTAGAAATAAACTACTTTTTTAAATGTTATTTTTCAATCAGCATGAACAAAAGTTAATTAACATTTATTACTATTGGCAGTCATCTCAAAACACTGGCACATAAAATAAAAAAATAGTATCTGCGTGGTTACCACCAGCAGTTAGTGAAAAAACATGTTTTGGGTGACAACAACAATCTCTGCCAGGCTCTGACATCTGGTATGAAAGATTGTTCTCCCTGATGAGAACACTGTAAGTCTACCATGTGAAATGGACACACAAACACATAACTGAAATGGTGTGTGTTTGCATGAGTCACATGTAAAAGGACAGTGTCACCCAGTCCTCACACACCGGGCCTATTGTCAGAGCATCGTTGAACAGCTGACGTCATGGCTTGTGCTAGGAGGGAAGAGGACTGGGCACGGGACATTTGCAAGTGGGACTGAGTTAGCAACACAGAGGAACAACAAACAACATCAAAATGGTAAGAAACGCTGTTTTCTCGTAACTTTTTACATAATTTGGTCTCTGGTGTGACTTGTCTGTTCAGAAATGATTAGGACTTCATTTTTGGATACTCTCAGAGGATGATGGATGTCTTGTATGTGTTTGAAGAGTGGCAACACTGCAAGGTTTGCTGTGGGAATACTTGGTGTCTTTGGATGGGCTCTGACACTCTCCTCAGCCACGCAAGGTATAAACTTAACAGAATTTCATGAGAATTTTTTTTACCTTCAGATATATACCACCATATGTTGTTCAAACACTGAGTCAGGGTGTCTTAACTCTATCTTCTCTTTTTGTGTTGCCCCAGTGGGTCTGAGCGACAAAGTCCTGGTGTTCCCTTATGAGACGGACTTCAGCTTCGTGGCCCTGATCCCGCAGAAGGAGATGGGGCTAAGGGCCTTCACTCTCTGCATGCGTGTGGCCACTGAGCTGCCGGAAGAACGTCAGATCATCCTGTTCGCCTACCGCACAGCCGACTACGACGAGCTCAACGTGTGGCGTGAGAAGGACGGACGCATCTCCTTTTACATGAGTGGCGACGGCATCACCTTCCACCTGCCGCAGCTCACCACATTCCGCACCAGCCTCTGCCTGACCTGGGAGTCTCGCACGGGCCTGTCTGCTTTCTGGGTGGAAGGGAAACGCAGCACGTACCAGGTTTACAAACCCGGGCACAGCATCCGTCCAAAAGGCACCGTCCTTCTGGGGCAGGACCCAGACAAACACTTGGGGGGTTTAGAGGCCGTGCAGAGCTTTGTAGGGGAGGTGACTGATCTGAATATGTGGGACTTTGTGCTCTCCAGGAGCATGATCCAGGCCTGGCACTACGGGCACAAGGTCCCCAAGGGCAACATCTTTGACTGGGGCACCATGGAGTACGAGCTGAACGGGAACGTGATGGTGGTGGATGATGACTGACTCAGTGAGGAGTCGAGTGCAGAGAGGGATGAGGCTTTAGAGATCTGTGTTGGACTGATACTGATATGTGAAATTCTTTCTTAGATTCAGTGTTGTTTTATGTTAGGGCTGATCAACTGTTCTTCCATAAAGCCCACAAGTCTGAGGCTGAGTATCCTCCTATATGTATGCAGAAAACTGAACTGGCAACTAAAGCCTATATTTTGTGGGACACAGAAGTCAATTGTTTCACATCATTAACCTTTTGCTTAACAGTAACTCAGTTTAGAGTCAATGAATTAATCAATTATCTTATTTTTCATTTTTTAAAGTTTTTTTAAGTCTTTTGTGTCTTAAAGCTTCATCCTTCTATAGAACCAGTCTGTAAAGAAAAAAAGTTGATGTGCCAGAAGTATCCATAGGGTGGCACTCTGTACTAGTTCACATCAAAGAGAAACTCTGTTTCAAGTGAAGCATTAACATGCATCGGCTAATATGATATTGCATAGTTATTAACCAGGCCACCAAAAACTGAATAAAATGTTTCTGCTTTAAGTATTCAAGAACAATTTTCATCAGCCTATAATGATATGTAATATAAATGGAGAACTGCAATGCAACTATAAGTTAGAAAATTACAGGTAAAAATTGATTTGCATATTTCCAAAAACCTGTTATTAAACAAGCAATTAGTATATTTGTTTGTTCAATGCTATTGATGATAAAAATTAAAGGGTATAGTAAAACAGTAAGCTGGGAGTTTCATCGTTTCTATTGTAGACTTAATGATTTAACTGCACTCAAAGACAAATTGCAATTATCATGTTTAATATCCACCGCCATAATGTTGCCTTTGGTTAGCGTACTCACTTATGAATTTTCCATGTTTCAACTGATGTAAGAATGCTTTCGGGTCTGAAATAAAATCTTTCCATATGACTAATAATGTTTGTAATTAGAGAGAATTATCGTCTTTGAACCTTTGCTGTTTCCTTTTCTTAATCATCTTTTTTAAGACACATTTTAAAAGAATAATAACTTGTTTACATAATTCCAACTGGGGAATTGTTAAATGTATTTTATGTTATGCTTTATTTACTGATTTTTTATAGGGAATTTCACGCATTTGGCTGGAGGAGGAGGGGACAAAAAGGTTCCACAAAGATAGAGAATTAGCCACTTGTCCATCGATACATTCTTAATGAGAAGACACAAATTTAGTTTGACTTATAATTTTCTAGTGCTTGTGCTCAATTGACAAAAAGTCCTTTATTTCAGAAGACCATTTTTTTTAACTCTATAAGGCTTCTGTACTTTTTCCTTATGGGCCTTTGTCTCCAGGTTTTCAGTGTTCCTCAAACAGAATAAGATGGTAACATGTTTCATACAGAAATCAAGTCATATGGAGCCGCTTCACTAACAAACCCCTCAGAATAAACTCAAGGTCAGATCTTCTCCATCCAAGTGTAACACAGTAACCCTGAGTTCCAGTGTGCTGTCTCTGTTCATCTCCATGGCTCCGTGCACTCGTCCTCCCTGCCTGCACCACCATCGTGACCTCCTTGCAGAGACAAGGGGAGATGTTTCCAGTGTGCAGCTCATGCAGGCTCCCTTGAGGGTGGGAAAGAGCTGCGTTCCCAGTGTGTGTGTTTATTCCAACCAAATCACCCGTCGGCTCTCTCGCAGCAGCTAAATAAGGAGAAGGCAGGGCCGATGAGTTCTGACTGCGGGTCAGCAGCCAAATGTTCCACCTTCTTGGATGTTGCAATGCATCAATCGCAGTGCCCACTCACTGTGTGGTAACACCTTTGTGGACCATCTGTCTTAGCCTGCTTCTTAGCCCTCTGGTACACTGGTACACACACACACACACACACACACACACACACACACACACACACACACACACACACACACACACACACACACACACACACACACACACACACACAAGCACACACGGTCTGTTATTTCCTTCTTTTTGCATCTCTGTCCAATAGGGGTACTAATTCTTCATACACAAAAATGTAAAAATAAATCCCACTTAAAAAGGTTTAACTTCATTTCGTCCTTTTAGTGTTTTAGTAATCTCAATTTTAAAACATCTCAAGGTTCCACTCAAAATATGTAAAATACATTCATAGATTATTTCTAAACATTGCTCTAGCAAATAAAATTGTGTGTTCAACACAACCTTTTCATTTCATGCAGGCATGTTAATATTTTGGAGTCCAACTGTTTCTGCTACAAAGAAGGACTTTAATTGTGTAACAGAAGGACAAAATCTGTGGCTATGGCTCTTCACGGAGTGGATAATTATTCCCTCTGTGACACTCTATTGCATGTATTATCCAACTAAGCAAACAGTTACAGGGCTCCTTGTCCTGCTTGCGGACAGGGCCGCCAGTGTGTGCCTGTGAGATCTGCATATTGGCCCATGGTGGTTAAAGCTGTCTGAGACAAGGCGGTGCCACTGACTGTATGTCCATGCGTGTGGAGCTGGTGAAAATGTTTTCCACACGAGAGGAGAAAGACGGCAAGAGGGAGCCCCGCGTGAGCCGGCAAGGGGAGACAGAAGGAGGGCCGTTCTGGATTCCTTCGAGCAACTCCAAATAGATTTCCAGGCAAAACATATTTGCATACGCAAGACAGTGCTACGAGCTATCTGAGTGAGCTGTGGCATGTGTGCACTGAACAGATGGATAATTTTTTTAGAGCTTTCTTGCAGAAATTTCAGCCCATTAAATTGAGATCTTGGGCATTATTCAGCCTGCTTTTGTTCACCAAGCGCGAAAAAAATCATCAGGATCAAGTTGCTCTAGTTTATTGGATTTAGTGCATGGTATATGATCATGTATGAATCAAAAACATGACAGAACATCGGGTTTTAAACAACAACCTCTGTGAATCCATGCATTAACAAAGCCAAGACATGCACACAGATCAGTGCAGTAAAGACTGTGTCCTTTTATCCCCAAACTGAGTCAAAAAACAATTCTGCAAACACATATATTACAACAGAAACTCCACTGAACTGCAAATAAGGCAGAATACCCCTATAAAGGTGAACCTGTCAAAAGGATTACAGTTTGCTGGCTATTGAGTGCTGTCTCATGATCACCTTTGATATTATTTAGGCCACACTAGAGGTTAAAAAGATGTGTCACCTGATTCGAAAAATCAGCTGCTGCTTGTTTATTTTTCAATATAGAAAATAATTTTGAGAAAATTGTGCATTTAAAAGGATGTTAATCAAAAATCTTGAAACATTAACTTCTATGCACTTAATCTTTTCTCAGCCAATGTGTACCGAAAGTCTATTGGAGGGTGACGCTATGACCTGTAAGTCAGGTTACTACTTCACTCTACTGTTCTCTCTCTCTCTCATTCTTAGAGGTTGTAATCTGCCAGTATGGCCACTCGTCCTCTCCCTCTGGGCTGTATGAAAAATTCACCAGGCCTTCCCATTAGAGTCAGTCTGAATCAGTGAGCAGGCGTTACAATGGCCACACACACGACACATTTTTATCACTCGACACTTAGCAACGCAAACGGTATGTTTACGAAAAACCACAAAATCACAGCGGCGCCTCATTGTTTTTTTGTTTGTTGCTGCAGGTCAGGTCAAGCACATACTGTATGTACTGTACAGTTGCACATAGACAAGATCGGCAGCCCTGAATTGTTAAAATCAGATGGACTATACCCTTTTCAGTGCAGGCTTTTCACGCTGATGGTGAGAAACCTGACCTTTACTGTGAGGGAGTGCACAGCCGGTGCAATACCTCCTGACAGGACGACTAAGGCTGACAGTATGAGCTTCCTGACAGCACTTCCAGGGAAGGTGTATTTCCTTAACATGAACCAAACCTTAATTACAGGAGGGAAACACTGTTCTACGAGAGAACAGCCTTTCAAATAACACCAGCCAAAAAAAGATAAAATAATCTTTTGGGAATTAAAACATGGCCTCTTAACGTGCTTATAATATACCACATTGGCCTTGATTATTCTCCTACTTCATAAAAATTATACACTTTAAAACACCATTTATAAAATTCACATAAATAAACTCATATATTTGTTATTCATATGTAATTGTTATGTGGCTTTTTTGGTGAAAGTGCATCGATTTCTCCCAAGGTGATCACGATCAATTAGAGCTCCCTCCCTCCCACCTGTGCGGGTCAATCAAAGTTGACCAAGATCACCGCTAAATGTTGCCGCAAGTTTTACTATAGAACCATAAGTAACTCAAATCTACCGCTTTTTTGTAAGAACAATATATGCCTTGGTGTAATATTTTGGCAGGTACATAGATTAATGGTGACTGTAGAATGTGAAAGTAAACTGCTTCGTTTTCCCGTTAATATCACTGACACTGTGTTTGTTTAGATAAGGTGCGTTTAGATGATTTAGAAAGCTCGGAATATCCAGCGATACAAGTTACACTGTCATGTACCAGTCCTCATTCCTTGCATTAACTGTAGTGCTCAAACGATTTGTGTCCTTCGACAGAAAATGAAAGGAGTCTGTCACAAATTT
This sequence comes from Anoplopoma fimbria, assembly GCF_027596085.1. NCBI lineage: Eukaryota > Metazoa > Chordata > Actinopteri > Perciformes > Anoplopomatidae > Anoplopoma > Anoplopoma fimbria. The sequence goes on from NC_072453.1 coordinate 6,656,611, forward strand.
GACATACAAAGTCAGTGACTAATCATGGAAAGTACTATACAAACAGTTCTATAATGTCTCTGTGGTTTTGGAGGAGGTTTGTCAAGTCTAGAATTACTCAAGTTATATCACTTGAATATTTGGCTTGGACTTGGTTACTTCATATTATAACAAAAGAAAGAGAGCTGTCAAATGCAGGAAGTAAGAATATTTATTATGTTGAATATATGCACAGACAGGCACTCGATGGCATAAAGAACACAATAAGGATTGGCTGGCAGCTACTCTGGAGCCATTAGTTTAGGAAGCCTTAGATTATTTAATACCTGACTTAAAATTTTCTCAGAAAGCTTATGTTACAAACTGGGTTGTGGCGTTTTGAAGATGTGTTTACAAGGCCGTATTCTGAGAAAAACCATAGTTGCATACATGGAAAGTGTAGGATCCAGTGTTTTGGGAGGTTTACTCATACTAGGAACTAAAAAGTCAGAACATCTTCTGCTGCATTGACTTTGACCGATCTCACATGAAAGTGCACTACAAAATCACTGAGGTACGCCTTTTAATATGGTTCATTTTGATATTGGTAATTGGCTAATTGAAAATAATAAAAACAATACTGATGTTAAATTTTTTCACTGAAAAAAGGAAGCAATTTATAGATGTCACTTTGTGCTCTGGGAACTTTAAAAAAATTAATAAAATAAAAATAAATCAACCAACAAAATATAATCATAAGATGAATTACAAAGGGAATTGTTCTTGTTATTTTGTCCGTCACCTGTAGGAACATCTTATATTGGATGTGATGTAGTATGATGTAGATTTGGTTAATTTATAAAAAAAATATTTAAAAAAAAAAAGGAACAAAATCAGTAGTGGTTTGGCAGATTATAACAGGGAAGCACTTAAATCAAAAGTACACTAAAAGTATGTACTGTATACAGTATACATTTCATTAAAAAAAACCTATCAAATAAATCTATCTGCAATTCCAAACTCTTCACACTAGTGCCAATCCATGTTAATGCTCTCTGGTCTCCCCCACCCCAAAAGAACGTGGCATCAGATAGTAGAAGAGAGCGAGAGGCTCTGTGGTTGAATGCATTGTGGCTTTTAGCAGTGAATTCCCCTTCGTCGCCTCTGGGCTGGCCTCTCCTGTGAACATATGAACTGTGCCACAGCGTGTGGCGCTGGGAGACGGTCCGGGGCCTCCTGATTAAATATTACAGCCCTCTAAATGGATGGAGATTAGCCTCTGTGGGAATGTTAAGGCTTAATTTACCCCCCGGCCAGATGTGTGTGTGAATGAGAAAGTGTGTGTAGATATGAAAGGGAAAGCAGGGAGGGAACGGGTTGTGGTACATGTGCCCCAGTGTAAGTGGATTGCATGTTTCCGGCAGTGGGTCAGTGGAGGATGTACTGCGGTTTCATGGGGAGAATGTATTGCAGCAGTTCAGAGGTGGGAGCAGGTTAACAAGATCAATACTGTTCAGCTGTGCAAGAACTGCAATGTACTGTATTTACTATATGTCTTTATTTTTTATGTTCACTTGAAATGTTTTTTTTAAATATGAATAGGATTAATTGAGTCTATTGTGCTGTGAGTATCGAACTGATGGTAAATACTTGGTCTTTATGTTAAAGACAAGAGGAAAGAAAAGCTCACTGGATTTAAGAAGTGAGCATGAATACCTTGTGTTGCAGAGTTGGATCATCTAAACTTGACGTGTATTATTCTTGCAATTAGTACTTATGTTCCTCAATGTTTCTGTATATTTATGCATATCAGATTTTTTATATATTTATTCAACATTCATAAAGACTGACAGAAAAAGAGAATTGTTAAAGGTTTATGTAATTGACAGGGATGAAATAATCTTAGCAATATGTGGTATGCTTATATGTGTGTGTCCCTAAATACTTACAAGTCAGGTAATGGTTATAATTGTTTTTTCATTAACATCATTTGAATTCATTAGAGTTTATAACTTCAATGATACATCGGACTAATTGTCTGTACAATATTTGCATAGATAGATAAATAAATGTGAATAATGGTCAACATTTAATTAGTATAATTATAGTTAAAAAACAAAAAACATTATCAATAAGATGTTACAAGATATAAAGTTAAAAGAAGGGTTAATTCAAGCTTTGTAGAGTGAAAGTTGTATAGAGTTTACAATCAGGCCATATATCGTGATGTATTCACTGTCTCTTACAAAGTCAATACAGCCTTTATAGCCACAATCACAATGGGAATTTTTAAATATAAATAGATTTTAAAATAATTAGGTCTTTTTCACAGCTATATTTCCCTTTTGCAGTTCAGAGTTGTTCTTGCTGCCTCATTTCAGGCTACATGCAGCCTCCCTCAACAGCAGACTCAATGAAAAAACATTGCTCCACATTGGTTCTGTTTGACAGTAGGTGTTAGCAATAGTAAAAATTATTACTATTACTAAGGAAATGATTAAATTCAAACACGTATGGAATAAATGGCTGTCATCTTAATTGCTGGTTGTTTTCTGTGTTCTGTTTACCATCTTGACATTTACTCTGAATTATTGATTGGTTGGTTTTGTAGTTCACCGCCTTTAAAATGCTTTTAAGGATGTGAGTGCATGTTTTGAGGTCTTTGCATGAAAACCCTAAACTTTATTATTTATAAACACACGTAACATAACCTTTATGAAAAAGGGGGGCTTTCTATTTAATCATCCACTCTTTTTCATCTTTTAGCCTTATTGAGTGTGTTCGTATGTTGGACGTGACGGTCGTGGATGTCTGATAAACACGCTCGGTTTTATTCTGCAGAAGTGTGCATCAGATGTATCACTGCGAGGCCTAACTTCTCTGTTAATTTTCCTCTCATAATGGACAAACACATCCATCAAACACACACCACATATGTGTACAACATCCGCAGACAATGACTGTTCAACATAAACCCACCACATATGCGCGCACACACACACACACACACACACACACACACACATACAGAAACACAGCAAAACATCATCTCACACATGCACAAACGCACACACACACAAGCACTCTGCGCCACTGGGCAGGGACTAGCCTGAAAGATTGAAAGCAATTAAAACTATCATCTGCAGTGGCTCTGGGCAGGCCTGTGGCTGCGAGGGGGGAGCTGCCACTGTGCATCAGCCTCTCAGTCTCAGCAACGCGCAGCGACATGAGAAGGAGAGTCGCAGCCCTCTCCGAAACGCACAGGCACTGCCACGGCTCCCCTTGTAACGTACACACATGTACGCTCACACAGGGCTTTGTCATACAACTGCCAACACTCTTAATCCTGCTGCTGATCTTTCACCTGCTCCTGTGTTTCAGCGTCTTCTCCTTTAGAGCTGAGCACATGATGAGGCTCAAAGCTGAAGCATCCCAAAAACTCTCTGCGAAGTTCGATAACTCCGTGTGCAACGAGAGAGCTGAACATTGGCAATCAGACAATATTGTCGAGATTTGGTGCAGGTACGCTGTGTGTGGCTTCATAATGGCCTGGCCTGAAGCGCGAGGAACCAATGTGTCTCCAGAGGTGAAGAAACGCAAACAGTGACGAGAGAAAAAGTTACGATGCAATGATGAGAAAAGATTGAGCAAGGTCCCTTCGGTGCTCGGGATAAATGCCTGTTTTTTTTTCATCTGCATGTCCTACACTAAAAAGTCTGCAGAGCCTTGGGTACATGCGCCTGCTGACAGAGGAAATAGTTATTGTTCCAGTAAATACTTTTGTGCTTTGGGATGCTTCGTTGGAGGACACACACACACACACACACACACACACACACACACACACACACACACACACACACACACACACACACACACACACACACACACACACACACACACACACACACACCTGCACACAGGACTCATCAGCCTGATCTCATTAAGTGAAGGGCTGTAACTCCAAGCTGTTTGGGCCAAACTTGGAGCAGTTTACCTGCGTTCAGATCCTTGGGAATGGTGGCTGTCTGGCTCTGTCTGGACTGGCCCCTTAACAAGTCTCCTCAGGACAACCACGCCACCATTATCAACTACCGTTACTGTTTCTCTCTCTCTCTCTCTCCCTTTCTCTCTCTCCTTCCTCTCCCTCCGATCAGCTCTCCACCTGTCACTCTCACTTAGCGTCGACATTAGCACCGGTGGTTTCCTCATCCTGGTTCTCTTCACCCCTCCCCGCCACCATCTCCCCTTGGTGCGTTTGAATACATATCTCCGATATTCAGCCCCTACTTAATTTGACAGGCCCCTGTTTTGTCAGTCTGACAGGCCCATAGCAAGACACTAATAGGCCACAGAGACCACCAGCAAAGGCACCAGCCAGGGAGGCCCCTGCGGTGCCAGTCCCCATCACCCTCCACGTCTCTCGGGGCGATGCAGGCAGCAGAGAGGGGGTCATGGGTGGGCTGGTCAGGCAGGAGTGCTGTCACACCAGGCCACAGCAGACTGGACCAGGCCTCAGTACTGACACAAGTCACTTGAACCCCCCACCACTCAGCCTGTACACACAAAAGCAGGGTAAAAAGAGCAGCCAGTGGGGGTATCCAGGGATCTAATGACTGCGCCTGCCACTCACAGCCATGACTGCAGTCGTCATAGAGATGGCTGCTGAGAGAGGGAATTAACTCCACGCTGTTTGTTTGATGATGGACCCGTGGTGGAGCAGCTGGGACGGAGGAGGCTTATTTGTTTGATGTGTGTGTGTGTTTCCCTTTAGGGCCGCCTGTCTGACCGATTGTGACCTGCTAAACTCTGATCATAGTTAATTGGTAGCCGGTGGTATTGGAAGGAGGTACCCCAAATTTGGAGACAGTGCCTATTGTTCTTCTTTTGTTGGCACACCAGACAGGTGAGGGGGGAGTTCAAAACAGACACCGATTCTAGCGGCACTGATGGCAATGTCTCTCTGCGCTCCATCACGTCAAGTCCAGACTGAAATATCTCAACAACTATGAATAAATTGTCATCAATATCTGTACACATTCATGGCGCCTATAGAATAAATCCTACTGACTATGCAGATCCCCTGAGTTTTCTTCTTTTGCTGCCATGAGGTTGACGTTTTTAGTTAAATATCTCAACATCTATTGAATTGATTTCTTTGAAATTTGATACAGACAATCATAATGCCACCACAATGATGACATTTGTGGTTTGGAAGTGAAATGTCTTGACAACTATTGGACGTATTGCTGTGAAAGTTGGTTTTACTGTAAGTTCCTGCAGAGCTGCTAGTGAAGCGGTGGACCTTTGAGTCTTGTTAAATTGACACGTATGAATGACGCTTTCTGCTCTTTTCAGGACTCACATTAAGATTTTAGACTCTCTATTATCATTGTGCTGCAGTCAGTTGGTAGTTCCTGCAGAAGGATGTGAAGTAGAGTTTTCTGAGCACATCACAATACTTAACCGCAAACAAGATCAATGGAAACCATTCTGCAGAAGTGTGTTGGTCAAGAACCCTGACCTACACATCCATGACAACTGGACAAACTCCATCTGCTGACAAAGACAGACAGCTATAAATTCACTTTGTGATGAGATAGTTTTTTCAACCACTGTCGGAACTCATTCAGTTCTCATTAATGGGCATAATTCAATACATATCAGATCAATATGGTGAATGACATTTTAAATGTCCATTTTGAAGAGTTTTTATTATTTTAGACTTCCTGGGGCTTGCTGTCGATTGTAAAAATATTAAAGAAAACTGTCTTCAATGATCAGTCAGGGGAGATCATTCTGGATTCTTCTCGTATTTGATTTTGACTGGTGACAGGCGCTGTGATAGAGAGAGAGAGCAAGAGATCCAGAGGACATCAGGGCTGGGATGAGAGCCAGAGACAGGGGGTCGACTGGGGGACTCCCGGGTCTTTCGTGTAGTGAATTATTAAGGTTTACTAATACTTCATAAATCTCCTCTTTGTCCTGTCCATTACCGGCCTGTCACATCCTCTTGCCACTCTTAGACTGACTCACTTGCTTCATCTAAATGACAGAAGTTAAACTGTGTTCCAGAGGAGATGGGGTTGGGGGGTGGAGTTGAGGGGGCAACAGCACTCTGCAAGTAGGCCCCAGGGCTGGATGGCTTGGTGAGGGTGCACGTCAGTTCAGATTGTGTGCTTGTGTGTGTGTGTGCCACCGCTGCTCCTGCTTGTGTTTGTGTGTTGTCTTGTTGAAGTATCCAGATTGAAGTATAAATATGCACTTAAAGACAGTGAGTGACTGAATCAAAAGAGGAAGTCAGTGTGTAATTTTTCAGATCCACGCTTCCTCATTAACTCCCCATGCATCTACACCACCAGCTCGCTCCCTGTCTTTCCTCCGCCCCCCCCCTCCTCCTCCATTTCTTCTCCTCCCAAAACAGCGAACCTTGCCTCAGTGCGTGCCTGGCGGACTCTCTCCGCGGTCTCGACAGCCGAGCTGGTCGTTGCCCCGAGCGCTGAGGAGCTGTCGCCTCTCGTTAGTGTCGCTGTGGCGACCCAGAGTCCTGCCTGCCTGCTCCTTGATTAGAGAGTGAGGTGGATTGTGTGTGTGTGTGTGTGTGTGTGTGTGTGTGTGTGTGTGTGTGTGTGTGTGTGTGTGTGTGTGTGTGTGTGTGTGTGTGTGTGTGTGTGTTTAGTAGAGGAGGAGATGCCACTCAACCCCCCCCTCCTGCCCGTAGAGCTGCTTTTAAAGATCAGTGATTTGGTCAATTGGCCTGGCAACTCCAATCCCACCGAAGGTCACTGATGACTCAATGGACCAGTCAGTGAGGCAGGCTGTCATGTCATAACGTGTGTGTCCATGTTTGTGTGTGTTTACAAGTTACCAAGCCCACCAACAAAATCATTGAGGGCCAAATCTATAAAGATGTGATCAAAATTCCACAAGATCTTCCAGGCTTGTTCTAATTCAAAATCATTTTCAAAGTACTGATCACGTGAACTTGCGGACTCTACATAGAGATGGGACCCTTTACTGTATGTGCACTGAAGAAAATGGATCCATAGCTTGCTTTGAGTGCTTGTACTCGTCTTTCTTTTCCTCCTTTATTGTTCTGTGCGTTTGGCTTGAACTGTTTAACTTCATATTCAGCACAGGAAGTGAGATAGAAGAAGTGCAGTTTTGTTAAACAGAACAATGCCTTTGTATCTCATCTTGTAACCTTAAACTGTGATGGATGGTGGCTGACCTTGTGAAAAACTTTGGACTGCCAACTGTCTGCCTGTCTGCTGCTAGATGGCCAGGTCAGTGAGTCGCTAGACCCCGAGGGAGCCATAAATACTGTGTGTGATTTCACTTCCTATATGCCCTGCCCTGGGCACAGCTGTCCATCTCTGGACAATTTCTCTGCCCAAAGGGAGGTCTGACTGGCTCTGCGGACCTTGTGCACAAGCTGTCCATCTGTTTGGGACTGTCTTTCATTCACCCCCTTGGAAAACATCATTTTGGATTTTAAAATACTGACATTGAGTCATTGAGTTTGAGTGTAACTGGGGAGAGCAATAGTTTTCTTATAAACTCAGCATCAGGCCTATTTATAAAGCAACAAAGGCCGGATGCAGGATGCGTCACATGCCACTAAAGCCGCGTTTAGTTCAAAGCTTTTAGCCATGTCAGCGTCATGGCACTAGGGATGGCAAAGCTGGTTCGTAGATTTGTCGGCGTTCACTCTACTACTTCGGTCAATAAAATCCATGGTCCCCAGAGGATGAATCCTTATGACTTATGATCGCCTGACTTTTCATTTTCAGTAAAACAAGATTACCTCGAATTATTTGACACAACATTTTGTGTCATTCATTACTCCCAGATGATCTCTCCAAATAGAGAGGCGAAGTTCCTCCCCTGCCCTTCTAGTGGCCAACCATTGGCCCTTATTTTGGAAAAAAATAGTTCCGTAGTCAACCAAAAGAGACAAATACTTATTTTGATCCTATTTGAATTGACCTATGAATAACAAGTATGATCTGTATGATGTAAGCCAATTATCTGGTTGAGTAGAATAGGACCAGATCCTGGTAGAAAAGCACCAGATATGGGTAGAATAAGACCACATCTGGATAGAATGAGACCAGATCAATGAGGTGATCATAATGAATTTTAACTGATATATTGAAGGTGTATGTGTTTTGTTTTTTTGTGCTTCTAGGAAAAAATACAGCATGGTCAAATCTAGTTTTAGGCAAAATAACTGGACTATAAGTACAGCCTCACATAGTCACTAGCAACGCTGTATACTCTTAGTCTTGGTTAGTATGAAGATGCTAGTGTAAGACACTTGACTTGCTGCGCTGATTTCGATAACATAACATAAACCAACTTTTTTGATACTTACTAACACTTAGGTTGGTATCAGAACACAAACCCTATTGTCAGTTAATAAAAAGACAAAATCTGGACTTTTGCATGAAAGACAGACTCGCACACAACCATCTAAAAAAACATTTAAAAAAAATACATTAAAAAAAAGCGCCTCCAAAATAGAAGACACTTAACAAAAACTTAGAACACGTTCTTCATCACCATCCGCTGTGTATCACAGCTTTAAATTAGCGGATGTGAGAGGAGAGAATCTGCAAGCGGCAGTGAGAATATGAGAGAACGACAGCCAGTGAGAGGGAAACAAGACTTCCCTCTAGCTATGGCTTCCTGACTTGTTTATTTGCTAACTGGGTGGGGGTGGGGGGGTTGGGGAGAGGGTGAACATATGGTTTGCTAAAACATGGACTTGTAGTTGGGAGGCCGAGGCACCCTAAGGGATGGAGCTGACGGGCTTTGGTCCCTGTCTCCCTCAATTCCTCCCGCTTGGACAGCCAGAGCCGAACAGCCGTCCTCCAGGAGTTAGCAGCCTCTCGCTCTCCCTCCCTCTCCCTGCTGCAGCCCACACCCCCCACACCCATCCACAGTCAAACCCAGAGTTGTGAAGAGGGGGAGGTGAGGGGCCACTGGCTTTGGGGCGTACATTGGGGGGGCCCTGGCTGCAGCTGGGAAACTGACTGACACCATCATCTTGTCCCCAGCCCCCAGAGTGTGAGCCCTGTTGCTGAGGGATTAAAAGCCCCGGTCCCGGCAAGAAGACATGCTGGTACTGCAGTCCCAACACATATGGACATTTGCTGTGCATTAGCGTTCAGATTTTGGACATGCTTTCTGGGTAACGGATACTCTCTTCTCTGGGAATTTGTCAGAACTCAGGGTGAGGTTACCGAGTAAGTTCAGGAGATATGGTTTTAGGAGTGGAGTAGGTTGTCAATGACCTACCAGCTACTGAAGCTATCTTATACAGATCACTGCACTGGGATAGACAGTTACACACACACTCAGACACACACCCTCAAGGTCTATGTGTTTACGGACACACTCCCTCACTGGGATCAAGGCGCTAATGTACACACATGGTCTCACACATCCTGCATTGATGAACAAACATATGCACACACTCATATAAACTCCCTGTGGGTCAGTGACTTAATATGCACATACTTACACACACACACACACACACACACACACACACACACACACACACACACACACACACACACACACACACACACACACACACACACACACACACACTGGTTCAGTTGTTGATAGACTTACACATGCACACGCCCGTACACACCCTGAAGGTCAGCACCGTGATGGACAGCAGTCCTGATGTGCTCTGACAGACTCGGCTGCTTCCTTTCATTTCCACTTGCTTTTCCCCCATCAGGTGACACCCACAGGTGCCTTGGCGAGAAAGACCCCACCTCCTGCGGGTGCGTTTGGGGGCAGCTGGTGAAAAACGGGAGGGCGTAGACGTAGACGATGAGCGAAAAAGCGGGCTGCCGTGGCACCAGCTGCTTCCTATCAGTGACCCACAGCATGGTGTGAACTCCACCTCTCCTCACACTCACAGATATATATATGATTGATAAACCGTGAACGTTAAGCATCAGCTGGCTCTCATTCCAAGTGAATAGCAACAAGCAGCTCTCACCTACTGATTTGCCTGTAAAATTAAATCCTTATCTGAGAAGGGCATAGATATCTGCAGAGCAAAATCCAGCGAGTCATATGTCTAGTCATGACTGAACCTTGACTTCTGCCCTTTTTAGATATCAACCCAGCTCACATTGACGGCTGGGTTTTCACCTTGGAAAATAGCCAGTGTTCGTCCAGCCCTCTTATGTATAATTGTGTGTGTTCATTTAAGGGTGAAGCTGAAAATGTCTCATTGTGTGCTCCAAGCGCTGTTCCCTGACATACTGTTGGGGCATTTCACCTCTGAAAAGGACACATGTCTGTTTTGTCAGGACTTTTGGATGTTGAAAGTGCGTCTGATAGCTTAAAAGAAACCAATGACCTTTGAAACGATAGTTTTGGGAATGATGCTTATTCACTTTTCAAGAGTAGCTGAGAAGATCCATACCAATCTCATGTCTGTCTGTTAAATATAATTGCATTAGTACAGTCAGCATTCTGTTAGCTTGGCTTAGCACAAAGACTGACAAACGGTTGGATACAGTTGGGCTTGTTCTGTCCAGAGGTAACAAATCCACCTACCAGCCCCTCCAAAAGCTCACTAATTAACATGTATGTTATGTGAGTTAGTAGTTAATTGCTGGAGCCTTGTAATCACAAGGAGGTCGCCAGGCAACCAGCTGAGACACTGGCACACGGACAAAAAGAAAATACCCACAAATTTCTAAGCTCTTGCAAAATAGTTGAGGTTCAGAAAGGTCATGGGGCAGCTAGAGTTTTACATGTTTTTGCTACTTGTGGGTTACCATCGAGACGGAACCAAAAATGATAACTGCACTAAGCCCCAAGTAAAACCACAGCTTTTCACTTCTAAAGTTCTGTTTATGTACTATAAAAAATAAAGAAGAAAGAGATGTAAAATGTCAACTTCTGAGCTTTAATGTTGCTCTTTGGCATATTACCACAGGACAGAGGCAGGCTAGCTGTTTCCCCGTTTTCCAGTCTTTATGCTAAGCTAAGCTACCCGCCTGCAGCCTGCACCTTTTTAAATTTAAAGGAGAAACATGAGAGGGGCATCAATCTTCTCACCACTTCTCATCTCATCTCTTCTCACTTAGTTTGCAAAGCAATCCGTACTCTGCATTTTGCATTTTTCACACTACAGCCACCTGATTCTTTTTTCCAAAGTCCATTATCATACAAGTTTCAGAGGCCTATCAGTTTGAGAGACCATAAGCCTCTGTTGATGAGGTTCTGTTCTGCTGAAGTGTCCTTGAGCAAAACACTGAATCTCCACTTGCTCCGGGACTGCTGAAGTGCCTCGTGAAAAACCCGCTCAATTATACATCAACTAGCTGCAGTGTATATAAACTATATTATTGCAACAATGACGTAAGACAGCTCTTAGCAAGTTAAAGAATATTATTCAGATTATAATTATAATTTGAAGGCATAAAACACACTAGGTGCTAAAGAAAACCAGAGGAAGTCACCAAGGGCATGAGGTTGTTTTGTCACCGTGGCTTGGAATGGCTGTTGGAGTTGTTCTCCTTTGAAAATGGGGGAAAGAGGGGGAAGAAGGGAGGGGGTTGGTGAATAATTGATAGTGGCTGAGAGCGATATGAGTTTAGTTAATGTGCCCAGCAGCACAGACTAAGAAAGGAGCTGTTAGCTATTCCACCTCAGGCCTAAAACTCAGGCAGTGGAAAGATTCACCCTGGGTTAGAGGTCGTTGTTTAATCATCCATCTTCCTATCTGTATACATTTTTATTACTCCATACAGTCCTTTTTTCTTTTCAGATGGTGGGTGCATGCAGATTTTTATCTTAATTTGCATGGGTCTGTTTGTGTGTCTCTGTGTGTGTTTGGAGGCATCTGCACATCTGGATCTCCCTGCTAGCGGTGTTGTTGCAGCCCTCAGGTTCCTTTCTCTGAGTGGTAATAGAGTGCTCCTGTCAGCCTCCCCAGATGCCGCTCCATAAGGACCCTCAACTCTCGTAACTCGCCAGAAGACTTCTGTGTTCACACTGCAAGTCTCAGCTTCTTCACATTCCTACTTTTCCTGCTGAAGGTAAAACACTGAAGTTTGCATTTGGACTTTGAGTATTTTTCTTTGTACTTGGGGTATAAAAACAAGTAAATACAAACAAACAAAAAGCCAGACAACATTAATCATTTGTCACAAGATATTGTTTAACTTAATCATTAAATGCAGCAGGCCCCGTGTTATGTCTGGGCTCCAGGGGGCCTGGTCGCTCCCACAAAGCTGCAGTGCGCCCCCCCCACAACTCAAACATACCCTACTAAGAGCGAGAGCAAATTGTTTAAAATGTATGAACGATAGTGTCAAATTCAGCATGGAAGGCTGCAGAGAAAAAGCTGTTTGCAAGTCTCTCTCTCGTGGAGTGTCGATTCACTTCCCCTGTGGTTTCCCTTCCAATATAGAGGTGGAAGTTCTATTTACAACCACGCAAAGCAAGCAGGCAAAAAAAGGTGGCTGTCAATCATTCTCCACCGGTCCCTTTCTTCAGTACTCTGGACAGTACCGCTGTTACATAAGCACCCCTAAAAATATGACACAGCGCTGTCCATGGTCCTGACGCAGCAGCTACGGCATGTAGTCACATCATGTATCGGCCAATTATTTGTTCTTTTTGCTATTTTCCTATAGATACATAAAGTTTTAACAGAGGGACCAAACAAACAAAAAATGTCAGAGCCTACATAATTTTAACATCACAATTCTGTATAATCTGAAAGGTAACCCACAATTTTTGAAGAAGGTTACACATTTCAATAATTATGTATAAGAGTCATATCAAGCATGAGGACGCAGGTTTCATCTTAACTTTTTATGGACTGGTTTCACTCTAACAGTGTCTACCTAATTATATATACTTTTCAGTCCTTGATGGTCAAGTGTCTTTTATTATAAGCAATACGATACTACTTTTATTCACAAATATTCACTTGATTCATGGGGATAACGCCCTTTAAACCCCTCAATCATAACAAATTTTCCTGAGGTTATTTCATATTTGATTTAGCTTGACTTCTTTGTATATGAAAACTTTTGGATCCTTACTATGCAATTTCAAACGTATTTGTAAGAGCTTGAAGAAATCGTTGCATGACAGTGTTGGCTCTAACCAAGAATGTTAGACTTTATGCAGGCTTAAACATTTAATACCTTGAATATCAACAATCTTTCTGACAAACTGGACAACAAAGAGGCTGAAGGAAGTGGCAGCACTGAAGGAGTAAGTCCTCACTAAACACTCATACACTGACATTGTCTCCTGAGTGTCTCTGTAGTTGGAGAAAAAATAAAATAACTGACACCATCTCCCATGTGCCTGCGCTTTAAGAACTGGAGGATGTTGCTTCTCTCCTCTCTCTACTTCCTCCTCTATGTCATAGTGCGCTCCTGTCGTTCCTCCTGATTTACCAGACATCCTCTTTCCCCTGTTGTCACATTTGGTACAGATGGTTAGGCTCTATAGAGTGGCCTGTCAGTCTCCATTTGGCTGCCTCAGTGTGACAGCGGGTCTGATGGCTCGTGAAGGGCCCCCGACTTTCCCAGCACACGGATACTGACATTTCTCAAAGGGGCTTGCATGGGTGCTACCCACCCAGCCAGAGGAGAGAAATGAAGAACCTGGAGTTGACCCAAAGCCTGCACAGGCTAAGAGAGCTGATGGATTAGGAAAGAAGAGACTGTGGAGATTGAGAGGTGGAAAAGAAAGGGGAAGGGGGTAGAAGATGAGAAGTGAGTGGGAGATAAAAAGATACAAAAGAAGGGCAGGTAAAGTGGTAGAGGACAAAAAAAGTTCAAGAGAAATGAGGCTGAACTCTCAGAAGACAGACATGTCAGTCATCAGTTGTAGATGTGATCTTATATCTCATGTCAGTAACTCATCCAGTGCGCTAACCATTTCCTTCTGAGGGATGCTGCTTCGAATTCCCTACACCCTTCAACACCCGGCTTTGTGCATGTTGTTGGTAATGCAGGGGGAGTGAAGTAGAAAAAAAAAACTGTTTATATTACTTACTGTGTAAGACAGTCATATAGAGAAATGCAGACACAGGCACATCATCAGATACACACACCTTTATCATTAAAACACACAGAAAGCCAAAAACACAGATGCAGACATGTGATCAGATAAATTCACAGTTCTATCTAGTGTGCCATTATTTTAATGCATTGCAAATTACAAAGACAGATGTCGTGAGTAAAAAGGGATGGTGTAATTAGGGGAGAATAGTCTGTAAATGCTTAACCGTGTATGTCAGTGCAGCAGAAGCCAGAGATGCTCTCTGATTTTAAAAGATAACATATACTGAGTATTTCTTTTTTTCTTCTTGTAATATTTGGAGATCTAATTCAAAAGGGGACAATTATGAGTTTTCATTCTATTTATCTTTGCTAGAAATCATCCTGTTATGAGCATATTCTGATTTGGATGTAATTTCCATAATGGAATATTTCCTTTGACGAGTGCAAGTTTATTTAAAAACAAGGAATTATTAATAGAAAATTGTTTTTCAAGATTAAAAAAACAACAGATTTTAATACACGATTTTCAGGTGTTGACATTTACATTTATCACCTCTTATCTCTGCTGTTTCCTGTATCATTTTTAATGGACATTATTTTGTACATTTTGCTTATGTTCCTTAAAGTTAAAATTAACGCTAGACTTCAACAATTAGTTATCTCCGTTCTTCACCTTGATGCTGCTAATAATTAGGGAAAACACAGCATGTAACTAAATACACTCTTACTTGTTTCAGTATTCACAACAAAACATACAATGAACTACCTTAAAATGACCTCATAATGGAGGACTTAACCCAGACAAATGTCTACCCTTCTTTAAAACAAGAAACAATCACCGACCTGACCTTTGCCAATATTGTGTAAGTTGTTATATTGCATCCCGGCTGCAAGGTAGAGACCACATTTGACAATTCAGGGGGGAGAGAGGGATGGGAGTGAGGGGAGGGGAGGGGGGAGCTGCTGTATTGTAGTGCCTGCGGGCAATGCTCCCAGTCAATATATATATCCACACTTGCTCCTGCGCTCCTATTTGAGTGGGACGCGCTGCCCTCTCAGTGCCGCTGCAGAGGAGTGACAGCCAGCCACACCGGGACGCTCTCGAGGTAGGGATGAATACATTTCTTCTCTACTTTCAAGTTACTTTTATGCATGCAAGCAGGTTAGTTTGCTAATATTAAATTATTATTTTTTAAACTTAAGGATTCCTTATGTACATTGTGCTTTTGCACACATTAAGAAAATGCTTTTGTTGTATGTCTTTTATGTAACATATCGAAACATTAAAGAATGAGTTTTAAGTTGTAATTTAAATGCAATTTGATTGTTCATTTCTAAAGCTGAATGTGGTCACAACATTTTATAAAAAACAGTTTTTTTATTTCCATATACAGACTTTTGAAGCTAAAATTATGCAGTGCATTGCCACTGATTTTACACATGCAATTTAACATTATTAATGTGATTCTAATGCAATTCCTGTAACCAAGTACTCCTTAACCTTAACCCTAAAATCTTATCAGCTGCTGTATCATCGGATGTTTGTCTGTCAAATTTTAACGGCAGTAAATAATGTGTCTATTCATGCATACAATACATTTATTTAGTTTTTAGAACAATGTGTTTTTTTTATTGTTTGCTGCAAATTGAGTTATAAAGGACATTTGTTATTATATTGAAAATGAAACAGAGATAAAGATGAATAATGACAATACATTTATAAGCTCTTTCTTATTTTCCAGACAACCAACTCTTCATTCTGACAACCATAGGTAAAGTATGAATTTATAAATGCTTAAAAACCATTTCAGTTACAGTCAGTTACAAAGTGTGCATTTACTTACTGTACAAACAGCCCGTCCCGTAGTCTGCCAGTGGTGTGGTTGCTGCTGCATGTTACTTGTCAAAGCTTTTAGTGTGGTGAACCTCCTTAATTGGAACAATAGATGTTCAAGCGGTTAGGCTTGTTTGATCATCAGCCCTAAAAGCTTAAAACAAGACCGCAGGGTTCGGATACGGGGCAGCGGGGGGGCAAAGTGCACAGTCAGTGGAGAGGCGAGCGGGTAGCAGTGACCAGAAGAGGAAAAAAAAACTACTGTAAAAATGATTTTTATTGATTGGATCGTAGCAGCAGCTGTTAGGTTCCATTATGAGCTCAAAGCTCAGGTCAGAGCCCTGGGGCGGACAAGTGAGCCAATCAAATGGTCAGCCACAAAACGGGCCAATTCTTAGGGTCCAATTGGGAGAGCAGTTGGCAACAGCCTGCCATGCTGTGTTAGACTCACTGCGTCTTTCATCATCACCCTTCGTGCTGTGGCTTTTATAGATGAGGTTGTCTGCTGTCTCTCAGTATCACCGGCCATCCATCACCTGTGTTTGCTTCACTGGCCTTTATATCAAAACTTGTCATGAGCCGTCTTCGCAAGACAGAAAAAAAAATATTTGGTGAAGTTTTTCTTTACTTCAGCTTGGACGGAGCAGCACACAGACTTTCATCTTTGAATGACCTGGGGAAAAAAGACAAAATAAAAGCCCCAAAGCGTGTTAAAAGTGTTTTAAGTTTAGGAGCACACTCCTCCTCACATCTTCTTTCACCGCAGGGTTCACCCACCGGCCTGCCTTAAAGTATAAAAAGATCACAAAGTTTCTGTAATTTAACAGATGAAAAAAAACATTTATTGTATGAAATAGATTTTTTTTCTTTTTTTAGGGGGTTAGAAAAGAGAAGGATATTAATTAAGCTAATGCTAATGGATGATGAAGAAGGATAGAAAAAAAAACTTGAGAGAGAATGAGAGAAACATTTTGACGGCTAACAATTTTAGAATAAATTGAAAGGTGTAAATAGTCGCTCTTTTAAAATCTCTGAATAGAAGCTATACAAGCTGTTTGCTAAATGTTCATTGATGGAAGAAAGACAAACTTAAATCATGTTTAAAGTGATAATAAATGAAAATTTCCTTAATTTTAACCTTTTTTTTTAACCTTCTCTTATGAGTGACATCAAGTTACAAAATAATCCTCAATTATAATAATTAAAGCTTTTTAAAATTAGATAAAGGGAAAAAACATATCTTTGAATTAAAATGTAGCCTCCAATAATACATGGTATCTTTGAATATTGATTAGTCAGTGTGACAAAACTTAGAATAATACAGAGTTAGTCAACGAGACAGAGTTCAGGAGAGCAGTTGAACTTATGCGCTTGTCCTGACCCAGATCCCATTCCTGGCACTAATGACGCCCTTTAGGCATGACGCCAGGCTCTCATTAGGAACCAGGCCTCAAACCTCCAACTCCTCTCCCTTCCATACCTGCAACCCTCAGCCTGGCCGCACTGTGCCTGTAGCCGGTCTCCGAGGGTCTCGCCCTAAGCTCAGGCAGGCCTGTTAGTGTTGCGATGGCCCCCTGCACAGGTGCTTAGTCCCCTGTGACGGCCAGTTAGCCCCCCAGCCCTGGACCCTGCTAGCGCCCGGTGCTGCACTGGAACTAATGAGTAGTGGCAGGTACAGTCAGAACAGAGCAGAGTGGGACTCCCTGCAGTTAGGTTAGTGGCAACCCTCAGCTTAGGCAGACAACAAATGTGCTCTCCTAACACACATATGTGCATAATGTGCATAATGATATATATGACCCTTCAGTTCACACATGACTTTATCTAGAATATTTAGATTTCTTACAGAGCCACATTTCTGCAAGCTGTCTCTTGTTTTATTTCCAGAACAAATAGGCAAAGTGAAATAAAAAAATATAGATGAAATAAAAAATCGGTTGTTTCTGATCTGTTGATTTGTTTTTTGCTGTTTTCAAAAAGTTTCACCTTTTTATTCATACAGAATATTCTTGTGTGTTCACAGGTACAAGAAATGCTCTCTTTCATCTACATAACCAAACTGAGGAAAAAACAATGAAATGAACCCTGGCACAAAAGATATAAAATCAAAAAATATAACTTGAATTATCATCATTTAAATACAATCACATAATCTTTATAAATATCAAGACTCAATCATGTCTAAGGACGATACTTGCAAAGTGACGTCTGCCAGCAAACACAAGGAGCGCAAGCCTAAGAAGCCTCACTATATTCCCCGGCCATGGGGAAAACCCTACAACTACAAATGCTTCCAGTGCCCCTTTACCTGCATGGAGAAGTCCCACCTGTACAACCATATGAAGTACAGCCTGTGCAAGAACTCCCTTTCTTTGTTAATTGAGTCAGACTGGCCGTATAAAAAGGGCAACATCCTGCACCCAGAACAGCTACGACCCTTTCAGCAGGCACATGGCCATCAAGCTACCGGGAAAGACGGATTAGAGCAGGTGACACGGACTGAGGAGGGACAAAGGCAACGAAGGGCCATTGAGGAGGAAGGGGAAGACAGGAACAGCCAGGGACCAGAAGATGAAGAAGAGGGAGGGCAAGGAGAGCGACCAGAGGTCACTGGGCTAACAAAAGAGAGCTCCAGTGACCGCAACAGAGACGCTGTAGAGTGCGCTACCAGGAAAATCAAACAGCCAGAGTCCGAGCTTCTGATGGCTGACATGCTCTCCCTGGAAGATCAGCTTTTACGAGCACGCTCAGTAGAAGTAGAGGCCCAACTGAAACAGTATAAGCTATCAAAGACATATCTGACAGCTCCTAGTCTGCTGTCGGAGCAGTGGCGGCTGTTGGCTTCCAGCCACTCTAAGGCAAAAGCTGAAGGTGCTCAGCCCAGAGTGAGTAGTTCAATCCCCTGTTACCCTCCTCCGCCAAACCTGCTGGATTACCAGGATCCCACTGGACTCAACTTGTCACTGCTCGGGGTGGGCTACCCCATCAGCCCCAGCCTCTTCTCCTACATGAACTCAGCTATTCCCACTGCTGCCGCGGGTGTCACCGCCCAGACCCACGCGCAGCTCGCCCAGCTTCCCTTCCTGGCGTCGGCCGCTCAGCTGATGCACCCAGCCTCCAGCACCCACACAGACAGAGCTCTTATCCCACCTCGCCTCTACTACCCCTTTCTGTGTGAGCATACGTTTGGACCGGCCTCCAGTCAAACCGATGCCAGCAAAGCGCTCAAGACGTCCCCAAACAGCCTAGAGGTGAATACTCTGTCCGGCTTCCAGCCTAAAGTCAATCTGTGGAAAGTGCCTGCTTTGCGGCCAGGGACCGCTGCAGTCTCCCCTGCTGGCTGGGTGTCACCTCAGAGAGACGCCCCCGAACAGGGCTACAGGCTGGGGGATAAAATGCAGGCTATAGCCAAGGAAGGCAAAGCAAGCTGGGGCCTTAAGAGGACAGGTGCTCCTCTGGGGAACCAGGAGGTACCCGTTGAGAAGAAGCCGACCATGGGAGGTTTCAGTTTGGACCTTTTGAAGAATATCCAGACTGCATCAACTCTTAATATGGCAGCAGACAGAGTTCTCTTCCATGGAAGGTGAAGATTTCCTTAAAGTATTCTTGTTTTGTTAAAAACGATTGTGAGTAGAAAACAAGCAGTAAGAGTATTTTTTCCCCGTTATATAGGCTAATTATGTACAGGGAACAATTGTAGAGGTATTTCATTTTGTTATACTAATGAGCCATACATTTTTCCCTTTCTCAGCTTACAGGATGCTCAGCTTCAAACCCGGCCCACTGAACTGTGGTACAACGACCCTCTCGCCAGTCCCAACAGTGAAACATCCTCTCTTTCTACCTGTGGGGGACCCAACAGCCATGACCCGACCGCTGCCCGGACAACGGGGGAGGGAACTTCAGAGTCAGTGGCTGCTCTCCTCGGTGACCTCTCCAAGGCCTTGCAGGAGTACCAGGAGGCTGAGCGCAAAATCTCCCACCTGGAGAAGGAAGACCTTCCCGCTCAGCGCCACCTCTGGGAACACCTGAGCAAAATCCGCAGCGAACTCTCGCACATCCACCAGGCGCTGGAGCAGACAGCCCGCCAGAGCGACGGCCCTCTCGACCTGTCAGTTAAAAGGGACACAACAGATTTGCTTAGTGACCGTGGTTTGAGAGAGGACGGCAGTCTCAAAGACAACACGACAGAGACAGAGGAGGAGGACGAGGAGCTGGAGGAGAAAAAGGAGGAAGAAGAGAATGAGGTCGAGAGGAATGCAATGAAGGCTTCGTTGGAGAGTCGAAAGCAGTCGTTGGACATGCTGATCAAGATGAGTCAGGCATCGGTGATGAACGCAGAGGTTCTATCTACCGGCGGTCTCGGCATGAGGCCCAGTTCTGCTGAGGCCTTATGGCCGAGCAGAACCACCAAATGTGAGGCAGACTCCAGCGTCCTGCTTTGCCCAGATGGTAGATCAGTGGTTTTCACCGACATCCCTTCCTCTGCCAAAACCCCAAAGAGACCTCCGTCCATGCAGCAACTAGAGGCCCAGTGTCCTCCGAGCCCTTTGACAGCTACTGACAATTAAACTTCTACTCATCTGACTGTAATATAACTGACTCCATACAGTTGTTCGAACGCAATTGTCTTTATTATTACTGGCATGCCTTTGATTTGCACTGGCTGGAGGAGGACTGTCAATCTGACCCTCGGTTTAACTTCGCAACAACCTCAAACATTTTGCACCTTATGAGACAAACAGGGAATGAATGAGAAAAAATGTCTTACAAATGCACTATGGACATTGATTGTTACAACAATTCTCCTAAAAAAATATTTTAAAATGTAACATCAGCACTTGACAGTAACTTCCATGAGGATAATTTTAACAATTAAGTCCATTAAAATCATGTTGAGAGACAAACATTTAAATGGATTTGTAAATATTGTTATTATAATAAATGTAAGTAAAATGATTTGGAGGGTAAATGTTTTTATATGGGTGATGTCATGTTGGACTGGATCATTTCACTTGATGAATAAATTGTATTATACACACTGTATTTCTCTGAATAAACTCGGTAAAAAACAAGAAAGACTTTTTTGGACCAATAAAAGGGAAAATGGGAACAAACCATCTTTTATATTATTTGAACATAAATTCATTGGTTTGCTGTTCAGTCCCATTAGAAAAGGCCATGAGGTGAAATGCCATCATCACTATAATTTTAAGTCTAAATAAGAGACAAAACGACTCATAGTGGCAGCACCACCTGACTCTCCTCTATCTGTCCTGACACAGTCGACGGATGTGCTAAAGGTGAAGCAGCTCCTGAAGCTAAATTGCCATCAGCGGGGTCACCTGTGCTTCTACTCGTGGATCAAGTAGCCCTCCTGCAAAGGTCAGAGCCCCAGGGCTGAGCTCCAGTTGGACTAAATGGAGGACTACCTGTCGCCCCCAGGATGGGCACCGAGCACTGGGGAGCCCCACGTCTCCTGGCCCCTTTACCACCGTCACACTCAAGACACAGTGGCAAAGGTCAGCTGCCTTGACCAGAAGAGCCCACAGTGGATGCTCACTGGATATGGTTTATAAAAAAACAATTCTGTTATACAAGCAAATACATGCAAATAATTTGGATTTAAAGTATAATGTAAGATTTGTATACAATATTAAGACATGTTAAAAGCTTCACATGGAAAGATATATATTTGTTTGAACAAAAGGAAAAAAAAAGTTTCTCACAAAAGTAGAGTTGTAATTATTCCATACAGTTGAGTATCACCTGGGGGACTCTTTAACGGGAGTCTCCCTAAATAAATGTATATGTTGGCATTATGTCTGACTCGTTTAAGGGTTTCTGCCGCATGCCAATTTAGATATTTGCGATATGAAAAGTATTGCACTCTTTCAGTTGCAGCTTCACTAAAATCCAAGTAGATAGCTCCCTCATGTGGGGAAATGATTTAAAGCCACATTGTCTCAGTCATCAGAGCTGATGACAAAGTCCTTCCTCAAAGAGCTTTTGATTTACTTACTGCAAAGAAGCTGCCAGTTAAAAAAGGAAGTGTGTTTGCAGAGTTAAAAGCAGCATAAGAGGAGCATTAAATGGTAAGTTCTAATATTTCATTAATGTTAGGGTAGGAGCATGCAGTCAGAATACTCAATTGAGACTAAATTGAAGTTAATTTATATATATATATATATATATATATATATATATATATATATATATTGCAATTAAGGAAATGTTTTTTATTAAAAAAATAATAACTTTAATTGCGTACTTCCACTCATGTTCACATTTACTATCTACATGCTGTATTCGTTAAAGTGCCTGATGTTTTATAGTTTTACAATTATCACCATTATCTGGTGCTCCCCTCAGCTGTATAGAACTTTGTAGCAAGCTTCCTCCTTTTTTTTTTACAACTCTATTTTGTTTCGCTCTCGTAGCGGTGTTTTTGGCCATAGGCACCGGTTTTCAGCGATGAGGTGGTGAACAGGACGAAGCATTTAACAGAGCGCAACTTGTTATCCGCAAATAATCCAGAATAATCAGCTATTGCTTTGTATCTTCAAGGAAATGTCAGTGCAGCTACTGTGTGAGATTATGTTTTAACTTATCCATGATGCATTTCCTTTTCTATCTTAACATATTTTTAGATTTCTTTATACTGACATCTGTGCAGTCTGTGCCCAAGCAGCTGTCAAGTAAAGATGGTGCGATCTGTCCTCTTCCTGCTTCTGCTCAACACCTCGGCCTGCTGTGGTTTTGGCTTTAAAGGCTGCTCTCTGAACTTCCCCATGACAGACGTTATATGGTGCTTCAACCGGAACATCGTTAACCTTTCTGAAGTTGTTAGCATGTTGCCAGATAACATAACTACCATCATCCTGTCCAAGAACATGATCAGGGTCATCCCACCTGGATCATTCAGTCAGATGCTTGAGCTCGAACGCCTGGACCTGAGCCAGAACCAGCTGGTCTCTCTCAAAGGAGGAGAATTCAAAGGCCTGGGTGTCCTGAAATGGCTCAACCTCACCTGCAACAACATATCACACATCCACTCCAATGCCTTTGATGGACTCACCAGTCTACAAACCCTGCTTCTGATCCACAACGTACTTGCAACAATCTCTCCGGATATCTTTAAGTTCCTCCCAGCCATTCAAGAAGTCGATCTGTCCCTTAACATGCTCAAGACTTTCAGCTGTGGGGACTCTGGTGGATCCTCCACTCTTTTGCAGCTCGACCTTTTCGCAAACAACATCCAGAGGGTTAATGTAAGCTGTTTCCCTGCCCTTGAGTACATCAGGCTGTCCAACAACTCAAAACTGGAGCTGCAGGCTGATGTTTTTGCCTCCAACCCTAGGCTGAAGAGTCTGCTTTTACAGGGAGTTAATGCAGAAGTGCTGGCGGGACTCTTAGCGGAGACAAAGAAGAATCTCTCTTCGGTGGCGTTTTCTCTGTTTGTGGAGAAATCTCCACTGACGATCTGTGGATTGTTAAAAGGAATGAACCAGCTTAAGAAAGTCGAGGTATCTGTCCTTGTTGCTTATGCAAAATCTGTGTTTATTTTTTAACGAGTTTTAAATAACTATACTGTACATTTGATTTGATACAGGTTGACTTGAAAGGATCCAGGTTACCTGAGGCTAACTACAGCCTGCTGGACTGTGACAGCCCACCTGTGGTTGTTATAATGGATGCAAAGCTTCGAAATGTTGCACAGTTGTCGCTGGGTAGGGGTAATACGAGCAGACTTTATCTCATCAACTGTGGGTTGAAGCAGATATCTCATACTACATTCGACGGTTACCGAGGACTGAAAATGTTGCAGCTGAATCAAAATAAGATTGACATTCAGAGGGACACATTCAAAGGCCTCACCAACCTCACCTTTTTAAGCTTCGACAAGTGCAAAATTCGTGACATTGACCCCAACTGGTTCGTCCCTCTGAAGAAACTGACTCGCCTGTCTCTCGTGAAAAATGAAATCACTGAGTTGACACCAAATGTGTTCAGCGCCCTAACTCGACTTGAGCAACTCTACCTGCAGTTCAACCTGCTGAAATACATCACCAAGAAGCCCTTCAGTAAGCTATGGAGGCTAACGAAGCTCAACCTCAGCTTGAACATTATTGATTTTATCGAAGCCGGCACCTTCCAAGACCTTACGAGACTTATGTATGGAGTATTCTCTGCTTGTGCATTCATCTTTCCTCAATTTTTCTCGGTGTCCAAATATTTAACACATTCATCTGTCCATTAGATACCTGGACTTAAGTGGGAATCGGATCAAGAGGCTGACACCATATATTCTGTCTGGCCTGATCAATTTGAGGCAATTTGTGCTGTACAACAACCGCCTTCATTTTAAATCCTATGAAGCTCCTTTCATAAACCTTACTTCTCTGGAGGTATGACTTGTTTCTTTTAAAGTCAATTAATACAAATAGTTATGCAAGTTATGTATATATCAGTTAATTTTTTATTTGTCTATCTTCTATGTCAACTTTGGAGTATCTGGAGATGAACTACCAGGGGCCCGGAGGTCAAGGCATTGGTGTCATTGGACCGCATTTCTTCCAAGGTCAACGTAGACTTACCTCCATTGCCATGGGGCACAGCATCCTGGTCGACTTCCATCCCAATGCCTTTGTTCCTCTGGTCAATTTGAAATACCTGTACATAGCTGGAGTTGTTATGAAAACGACCAACCTGAGCGCGGTGTTGTCTCCTCTGAAAAATCTGAAGAAGCTGACTCTTTACAGAGCAGACCTTGATGCTCTGCCTGCCAACCTTCTGCCACCAGATAATACACTGGAGATCCTCAAAGTCCAGTCAAACCACCTGCACACTGTAGACAAAACTATGCTGGATGCTCTCCCAAGGTAAAAGAGCTATTGAAATGTCCAGCAAACAGCGCTTTACCCTTAGAGACCCACATAGTCCCATTTTTTACTTTATTAGGGTGGGGGATCTTTAGGGGGAGATAGCAGATAAACAATATATGCCACATAGGAGTGGTATACACTATCTGAAAACTAGACACAATTCGGGCTCAGCAGTCACTGTTGCCAGATTGGGCTACTATATGGCAATATAAAAAGAGAAATTGATTTTGTATCCAAGACATTACAATTTCTGAAAGAATTGCATTTTTCACCAATTAGATGGATGAGCAATTCTGTCCTTGGAACTGCTCAGAAACCCCCTGATGGTCAATACACCATTCATCCTTTGAATGCCATAGGTTACTAGTTTGTTCAAGAAATGTTCTTACTATGTGAAATGGCCTATATGGGGATTTACATCATCACACATGGATACAATTGGGCTCATTAGATCTACAAGAGTCGATTTTAAAATGAGAATTTATGCAATTCCAAGACTGTTTAGGGATCCCAGTATTCATAAACCCAAACTGCATTGGATTAGTACTAAGTAGCATGTCTGTAAAGTTGGGGACTTGTGGGACCCCAAAGAACCCATTTTTATTCACATATCTTGAGGTGAGAGGTCAAGGGACACCTTTGAAAATAGCCATGGCAGTTTTTGCTCACCAAAATTGAGCCTAACTTTTGAGCCTTATTAAACCCCCGTCCTGACAAGCTAGCAGGACATGGTGCTAATGAACTTATTATATTGTCTTGTTTCATATGATACCACTATCTTCAATCTATCTTCAAGCCTCAGTACAGTTTAACATTTTGAGAAATACCATTATTTTACTTTCTTTTTAAGAGTTGGATCAGAAGACACCCTCTCGTGTCTGTACGGTAACAATGAAGCTGCAGCCAGTAGTCCTTTAACAAGAGAAACCGTTAGCCTGGCTCTTTCCAACTGTAAAAAAATCCCCCTATCACATTTCTACCTCATTCAGATTTTCAAATTCTACTACTGAAATATCTGCATCACAAAAAAATAAACAATTTTGGAATCTTGACACCTCCTCTGTGCAAACTATACCAGTACTGACATACATATTTGGTGAGAATTTAAACTAAATACAATCTGTGACATTGGTGTATATTTATGTATTTCCAGATTGCGTGTTTTGGACATTACAGAAAACCCACTTGCCTGTACCTGTGAAAATGCCTGGTTGAAGACCTGGGCCATCCACAACACTTATACACAGGTAATAGCTGGAGACACTGTGTTAAGTTTTAATGTATGTTGTAAACCAATAAAAGGTAACTTCATCAAATTCCCTCTAGGTGTCCTACCTGTACAGCCTGCGGTGTGACAACGACAGGAGATCTCCCTACCTGTGGCAGTTTGACGATAAGGCTTGCTCCTATGAACAGGTTTCCTTCACTCTCTTCATCACCTGCTCTGTGGTGGACATATTGTTTGTATGTGTGTGTCTGGCCTGGCACACACAAGGCCCCACTCTGCGCTACCTGCTGCTCGTCCTCAGGGCAAAACTACGTGGACGTAGGGGGGCAGCAAGGGCCAAATTCCAGTATGATGCATTCATCTCCTACTGCTCTAAAGATGAGGACTGGGTGATGGGACAGCTGGTGCCCAATCTAGAGAGGCCTGCTGGTGGTGAACCGAGTCTCAGGCTGTGCCTTCACCACCGTGACTTTAGGCCCGGCGCTGCTGTTCTGGAGAACATCGAGGCAGCCATTCACAGCTCTCGCCACACCATCTGTGTGGTGACACGTCACTTCCTGCAAAGTGAGTGGTGCTCCATGGAGTTTCAGTTGGCCAGTTTAAGGCTTTTATGTGATGGCAGTGATGTCCTGCTGCTGGTGTTCCTGGAGGAGCTACCTGAACACTGTCTGTCTCCCTACACACGATTACGCAAGATCGTACACAAGAAGACCTACCTGCTGTGGCCTGAGAACCCACAGGAACAGGAAGCTTTCTGGGTCAGAATGATCAATGCTTTGAAAGACAACGAGGAGGGAGGAAGAGGTGGAGAACATGAGTTGGCATAGCTAATTGGCGAAATCAAATTTTGAGATAGTAAGTCACAATTATGACTTACAACATCATAATTATACAAAGTCATAATTAAAGTTCATAGTATAGTATGTCAATAAATAAGTCTTAGTAAAGTATGTACGAAAAAGTCATAGCATATTATTAAAAAGACATATTTAAGTATTTGACAAAAAAGTCATACTATAGTATGTCGAAAAAAAGTGATTAAAAAGTAATATTTTAGTATTTGACGAAAAAGTCGTAAAAAAAATCATAGTATAGTACATCAATAAAAGTCATAGTATAGTCTGTCAGTTTTTTTTAAGGTAATAGTTTATTAAATCAAAAGAAGTCACAAGAAGTAATATTTCAGTATTTGACAATAAAATCATAAAAAAGTCATAGTATAGAACATCAAATAAGTCATACTATAGAATGTCGAATAAAGTCATAAAAAGTCGAAGTATAGTAATTCGATAATAGGTCCTAAATAAGTCTTAGTAGTGTGTGTGAAAATGTCATAGCATAGACTGTCGAAAAGAGTTATAGTATAGTATGTTGAAGAAAGTTATTAAATGGTCATATTTTAGTATTTGACAAAAAGAGTAAGAAAAAAGTGATAGTATAGTAAGTTAAAAAAGTCATAGTGAACTATGTCGAAAAAGTCATTAAAAGTCATAATTTAGTATTTAACATAAAATGTAATATAAAAACCATAGTATAGTATGTCGATAAAAAGTCTTTAATAAGTCTATGTAGAGTGTCTGAAAAAGTCATAGCATATGATGTCAAAAAAAGGCATAGCATAGTATGTAAAAAAAGATCATAAAAAGTCATAGTATAGTATGTCACTAAAAAGTAAAAAAAGTTAAAAAAAAAAGTCCTAATTCAGCTTTTTATAAACTATAAAAAAGTCAGTATAGTAGGGCAAAAAAAACATAAAAAAGTAATATTATATTATCTTGAGAAACATCATATTATTTCGTGTGGTAACAAAAATAGTGTAGTGTATTGACTATAGTAATAAACATGTCATAGTATACTATGTCAAATTAAGTTCAATTCCTGTGTCTATGTTGCTGTTCTCTGGGTTACAGATGTTAAATGCATTGTCATCAGCTGTATGAGTCACAACTTAGCCGTTGTGTGTTCTCTGTCAACAAATACCTCCTTCTGTCAGACTCTTTCTCTCTTGAAAAATCTTTTCTTCCCATTGGCATGGCGCAGTTTCTTTGATTTATTTCTATGTTTGGTTTCTTCATACACACTTCCACAAACCCATACAAACACTTCACTACTGTGAAAGAAATGTTAATGTTTAATGTTTTTGATAATTGTATACCCTGTGAACCATGACAAAGTTTTACTGTGGCCTTTTGCACGTCTGTTAGTCTGCTAGCTACACGATATATACATAAATAGATTTTTTTTCTGAACAGTCAACTCGCCTTCAACTCTCAGTTCTCTTTTTACCTTTAACGGACCTCTTTATTCCCCTCTTAACTGTTTCTAAACAGCGTCTCACTTTGATTTTAAACAGTCTGTCTCTAATTGGATTACACATTAGCATATGACACCTACATCCTTAAGAGCAAAGTATATATGTATAATACCTAGATGTAACTCCAATACTGTGCTTTTGTTCGGTGGAGACCAATGATATCTGTATGATCTGAGACAATTTGCAAATGCTATAATAAAATCCTGAAAGCAATCTCGGTTCGCAAGTCTAAATTCTGATTTCCACCACACTACTGATAACTATTTCTCATATATTGGTTTGTTTAATTATGCTGATGGCAAATAAATTGCTTTTCTCAGCCAGGTTGTGTGTCTAACTGCTTTGTTGCTGGCTCTGAACTGGTCTGTGAGATATGTCGAATAAGTCATTAACATATATATTGTATATTGAAAAGGTCATTGTATTGTATGTCTAAAAAGTTCATAAAAAAGTCATAGTATAGTATGTTGAAAATGGTCATGAAAATCAAAGTAAAGTATTTTGAAATAAGTCACTTGTGGTTATATTATAATACGTCATAAAATGGTTTAAAAAGTCATAGTAGAGTATGTAAATCTTTTTATTAAATAGTCATATTATGTTGAGCCATAAAAAGTGATAAAATATCCTAGTCCAGTGTGTCGAAAAAATGCAACAAAAAGGTTATAGTATGTCAGAAATAGCCCTAAAAAAGTCCTAGTCTAGTGTGTCAAAGCAGTGTCAGAAAAAAGTAATAAAAAGTTGTAATAAAGTATGAGGGAAAAAGTTATAAAAAGTAAAATTATCGTATGTCTAAAAATCACAATTTAGAATGTTGTAAAAGTCATAAGAAATCAAAATGTAGTATGTTGAAAAAAAGTCAAAGTAATTTGGGACAAACAAATTTATGAAAAATGTATTGTACAGTGTTCCAAAAAAGTAAAAAATGAAGTCCAAATATAGTGTGTCAAAAAAAGTTATAAAATGTAAAAATATAGTATGTTGAAAAGTCCTGAAAAGTCATGGTACAGTATTTAAAAAAAGGTCATAGTAAAGTTTGTCGGAAAAAGTCATAAAAAGTCAGTGTATAGTATGTCGAGAAAAAGTCTTAGTAAAGTATGTTGAAAGATTTAATTTAAAAAAAGTCATAGTATAGTATGTCGAAAAAATACTTAAACCGTCATAGCATAGTATGTTGAAAAAACATCATATTGTAGCATGTCAAAAAAAAGTCAGAGTATAGTACGTATAAAAAAGTCATCAAAAAGTCATACCATCATGTGACGAAAAAAGTAATGTTGCAATACGTCGAAAAAAGGAATTTAAAAGTCATAGAATAGCATGTCGAAAAAAGTCATAGTATAGCATGTTGAAAAAAGTCATAGTATAGTATGTCGAAAAAAGTCATAAAAAAAGTAATAGGACAGTATGTCGAATAAAGTCATAAAGAAGTCATAGTAGTTTATGTCAAAACAATCATATATAAAAGTAAAAGTCTAGTTTGTTGAAAAAGGCATACAATATTCATGGTATAGTATGTTAAAGAAGGTCATAAAAATGTAATAGAAAAGTGTGTCCTAAAATATGTATGCTGGAAAAAAAATCATAAAATGTCGTAGTATTTTATATCGAAAAACGTTATTAAAAAAATCTAAATACAGTATGTTGAAGTCATAAAGCCATTCTTATGTAGGACAACAAGTCATATAAAAGTTAAAAGTAAAGTAGGTCGCAAACAAAAGTAAAGAGGCAAAATATATTATCTTGTGAAAAGTCCTAAAACGTCAAAAATATTGTTCGATGAAAAAAAATTATAGTATTGTATGTCAGAATAAGACATTATGTTGAAAAACGTTACAGTTAAGTATGTCGAAAAAAGTCATAGTATAGTATGTCGAAAGTTTCTCCCCCGAAAATTATGAAAAAGCCATAGTATCATCTTATAAAAAGGCATACACAGTCCTGGTATAGTAAGGTAAGGATTCCTAGTAGAGCATCTCATAAAAAATATCATGGTATATAGTATGCCATAAACATTTCAAAGCATGTCATGAAAATGTCATAGAATAGTATGTCACTAAATGATATGAAAAATCTAGGGCTCCAGCTAATGTTTTTTTTTTCATCGACTAATTTGCAGATAACACTATCTAGAAAATACATTCTATTAAATGTCATAAAATTGTGAAAAATGTCCATTCCAGTTTCAAGTCCAAGGTGATGTCTTTGAATGTCTTGTTTTGTCAGTCCAAAACTTCAATATGGGCTGCCTGGTGGTATGGTGGCTAGCACTGTCGCCTCACAGCAAGAGGGGCCCGGGTTCAATTCCCGGGCTAGACGGCCTTCTGTGTGGAGTTTGCATGTTCACCCCGTGTCAGCTTGGGTTCTCTCCGGGTTCTCCGGCTTCCTCCCACAGTCCAAAGACATGCAGCTTAGGTTCATTGAAGACTCTAAATTGCCCGTAGGTGTGGATGTGAGCCTGAATGGTTGTGAGCCTCTATGTGTCAGCCCTGCATAGTCTGGCGACCTTTCCAGGGTGTTACCTGCCTTCGCCCAATTACAGCTGGGATCGGCTCCAGCCGCAGCTCTAGTTGGCAAGTTATTTTGAAATGACTTGTAGTGAGTGAGTTACACATTTTTTGCCGTATAAGGATA
The DNA here is from genome assembly GCF_027596085.1 of Anoplopoma fimbria. Taxonomy (NCBI): domain Eukaryota; kingdom Metazoa; phylum Chordata; class Actinopteri; order Perciformes; family Anoplopomatidae; genus Anoplopoma; species Anoplopoma fimbria. Next base: position 6,687,536 of record NC_072453.1, read on the forward strand.
GCTCTTTCTAGAACAAGGTAATATTTACTATAATTGCTACGAAAAGTCGACAAATACAATTGTTTTTGGAAAAAGCTGAAAGGGTATTTTTTGCCAGGTTGGCCTCAGCGCTCCATCTAGTGAGCTGCAAAGGTACTGCCAAATGGTTATATTAAATTTAAAACTTTGCAAATTTACAAGGATAGTTATTTGTAATGTAAATGTGTTCAAGAATTCACGTATTCGTTCATATTAACGTAAAATTATAATGCATGATTTCCAATGACCAGTTGCATTTGAATATCACAATGCCAATCACCATTAAGTAAGACACAAATGTCTTTTGCCACTGTAAGCTTGCCAACGGCCCCTCGGATGCAGCAACACATTTTTAAATAAAAAAGTGATGGAGGAGACAACCATGTGCCACTAAAATCTCCAACGCGTGTTGTGAGAAAATATGAGCCTGAATACATAAATGAATACATTTTTTTTCTTATCTATTCCTTATTTTCAAGTGGATGTGGTGAAGAAAAAGAAAAATTCTCGAATAATTCCAAACACTTCATTTATTTGACATTATACATTCAAATGAAAATAAAAAATATTCATATATATTTCATATAGAGCTAATGAGCAAGGTACAAGTTTAAAACAAAACACAGAAGTCTTGTGTGTGGCATATATATATATATATATATATATATATATATATATATATATATATATATATATATATATATATATATATATATATATATAGACACACACATACAAGACATGGTTTGAATACTATACAGTGTGTATCCTTAGCTGCACAGGTTTCATGGATGCTTAAATTCTTCACTCAGTTGAGGCACAACTAGATTTTAGTGAGAGGTCAGGGATTGGGCCAAGTGCTTAAAGACTGCCGCTTACAGTAAAACATTTCAATCTCAACACCTTAACAGTAGGACTTGCAAAGCAAAGCTTATTAGTGTTTTAGAGTTTCACACTAAAGCATTAAGTAGGGAAATGAGGCAACATGATCATTCTGCAATTCAAATGATACTGTACAGTCATGCAAATTCCTAAATAGGTCCGTTTTATTTTTCTGAGATGATATTCTCACACAAAAGTCAAAACTGAGCAAACACAAATCCAGGTTTTAAGAAACTTTAAAAAAATCCAGTATGTCACGGTTGTTCACTAAATTTGACAGAAGTCCGGATGTTTGGTTGCACTGCAAAAATCGACTTGAAGTCACTACACCAATTTGAGACGAATAAAAAAAAAAAAGCTTCCTCAAGTAGTCAAGTGATAAGTGCAATCCCACCCCTCTTTACCCCCTTCACACACAAGACACGCCATTTTTTATAAAACTCTCATACAAAAGCAAGTGAAGCATCACATTGTTTTCCACTATCAATCAAACCATAGTTATAGTACAGCAGATGCCCCAACAATCAATAGCAAACCATACTCTTACATATATCCAGTAGTTATGTACAAAAAAACTGGTGCAACATTAAACACATTAAAATTATTAGATATAGAAACTGTAACAATAATAAAATACAGCAGATACTTAATTCATATTGGGAAATATATATTACTTGTACTGTGTATTGCTGTCTATTTTGGCATTTTGGAGGATCAGTAAAAATGCTGTCATGTATCCCTCTCGCAGCTTATTTGACACATCACCTGCTTCTCCCTATTGGACAGATTATACATCCATGGATTTTTTTTAAAGAAACCTCACACAGGATTGATTCAATAAAACTTTTTTTCAATTAATAAAAAAAAAAAAGAAAAGAAACAAAACTATGACAACTTGTCAGGAGCATGGAAGCAGCAGGTCCAGGATTAAAACTGACCTTGATAAATGTATTTCCAATTTCCAATAATAGTCGTCAGCTGTTGCTGGCAAATCCGAAGCATTCTGACCAAAAACCAAGGTCAAGAAAGAGAAACAAAACTTCAGATTCTTGATATTCAAATCTTTTTGGAATCCTTTGCCTCAAAAAGCTTCATACGCTCCTGCACGGTTAGTCCCTCTTTCAGGCTCTGTTAAAGGAAAAGAAGAAAGTAATTTATTGTTCATTAATGATAAGGGTGAATGTGGGCAGAGACGTATGTTAGAAAAACAAACCAAAAAATACAGACACTCCAAAATGGGCATTTATTTTCTGACCTGGAGGACCTTAATCTTAATGTGAGATCTACATGAAAAAAGTGTGTTATACTGGAATATGCTCATGCCACATAAGGGTAGGTACTGGTGCGCACAATGCACAAATAAATTAAAAACTCACAAAACAGACAAAAGCTGACAGTTACAGAAAAGCTTTTTACAATAACAGAGCAAAACAATGTTTAAACATATGAGATATGTTCCATAAAAAAAGAGCTATCTTGTCCCTCTATAAAATGTCCTGAGATAGTTCAATGATCCACTGATGAGCTACACTAATATGCACCTGCTTTTTTTGCAGACCCAAACAACTTACAGAAGTTGTCAGTTTACAGAAAATTTAGGAGTGACACTTATAAATACTAAATATGAGTAAGCTGAAACACTATCACTAGGTGTTGGATTTTCAAAGCAAGAGCTAGCATTGCTTGGTCCAAAAAATAAATAAAAATCCACCTACCTGCACCTCTAAACCTCACAAATTAACTCTTTTGTTAACCTGCTGTTTTCACATCAAACACAAGTTAACGTGTAATTTGTGATTTTTAGAGGGGCTGGCAGGCAGATTTTTATTTTTATACCTAGCCTGGCTACAACCGTTTTTTTATGCAAAGAAAAACATAAACGGCTGCTGACTTTAGCTTCATATTTACCGTACTTGGGATAGAGTGGTATTGTTTTTCTCATCTAAGACACAGAAAGCTTTCAAATAAGTGCATTTCCTAATATGTCAAGCCAGAAAGGCTTTTGGACAAAGTTTGCAAATCATTGCATCTGTGATATAAAACCAAGGGGTAGACACTACAATCAGCTTTAGTGGTGAGGGTTGTGGGGTGGGGGAGATCATGCGAGGGTAGTAAGGGCATGCTTTGCTATACCTACAGCACATCTTGGGGCAGGGGTTGGGGGGGGGATCACCCCACAATGGGGGGTGTCAGCTATCCCATGAGACCTGTTCAATGACAGACTGACGGACAAAACAATCAGATGACAAACTTACAGGACAAGAGACTTTCAGTAAAAACGTCCGGACCAATGAACACACTTCTACCGTGTGTGGCGGCTGAGTGCAGAACAATTAACAGCAATAAAGTCTGCACGACAAAAGCTTCAACATGACATCACACTGCAAACTGAAATGGTAGCTTTAGAATGCATGGACATTTCTCCAACTGTCCAAAATGTCTGTAATTAGCAAACAAAAATCTATTTTATTGAACTTGAAACTCACCTTTGACCTCATGCCTCTTGATTGCTTGGAGGCCATTGATCGTTCCTTTTTCAGGAAATCTGGATTACTTTTTGATTTCATGATATCTAAAAACAACAAAAGAAAGCCCTTAATACCATTTACTAAAGTAGCATAATAGTAGTAGGAAAGTTTACAAGCAATATCATTTAAATATGTGACCTATTTAATTGCTGGGACGCTAAAGACCTGAGGTACTGTATGTTGGACCACTATAAAAATTAACTGTATATGCATCCCATTTTAATTTTTAAAAAGGTATTTACATTTCCAGATTGCACCAACGGTGACAAAACAGGTTGTCATTACTCCTGGACGTCTTCAGTACTTACAAAACTTGGGAAATGTAAAGAACTTTTGGGGTTAATTCAGTGGTACTGATTAAATGAACATTTCCTATTTACCGTATCCAGATGTGACCGTTCCATCAACAGTCTTCTCGCCCAGAGCTTCTGTGGCGATGAGCAGCTTCTCCTTCAGTTTGCCGATGTCGCAGTCGGCCTTTGCTTTCGCAATGCTGAGCTCTGTATAGATGTCCTTATATTTGTCTGTGGCATATTTCTTGTCCTGTTGAAATTAAATCAAAGACACTTCCTCTCAGTTTTTCAAAATAAGTTATAATAAATTGTTTACGATAAAATAAATAATGGTTTTGCTTACCCTTAAAGCAGACTGCAGTTCATCTTTCAAAGAGTGGATTTCCTGTTTAAGATACTGGATCTCTGACTCCTTAATTCGAAGCAACACCTACAAGATGGGGAGAAACCCTCATAAGATTTAAGATCAAATTCTGTGCGTGCATGTGTGTGTTTGTGTGTGCGTTTACACATACCTCCAGTTCATACACATCTTTGCCCTGGGTAAGTGGTGCCAGTGCTGTTTCGCCACTGAAACAGGAGCGCATACGAGTGATCTCTGTAGTCAGTCGGTTATTTAACTCCTGTTGGAAAGAATAAACGTGTGTTTTAACTTGTTAACACAAATGTTTTTGTATGTACTTGTGCATATACGTGCATTCAAACCTGGTTGTGGGCGTTCAGCTCCTGGTTCTCTCTCTGACACTGCCTGAGGGCCTGCCTCTCGGCCTCCAGTGCCTGTGCCAGGTGAGCGTTCTCCAGACATTTCTGAGAATACTGCTCTGACAGCACCTCCAGTTCTCTGTGGATGGACTGCAGCTCCTCCCTGGACAGTCAGATCGTCACAAAATCACCAATTCTCATCTGATGTTTACCAAACCAGCCTTGACATGAGTGGATCTTTTTCATCATGTGACAAAAATTATCTGGCCATCCCCCTAACCCATACTATTAAGTGATAAAAATGTTCTCAACCTTAGGACTTATCGTCAAACCTGAATATGGTTTTCAGGGTTTGACTTGACAAGAAAAAGTCAAATGATCATGTAAGCTCTTTTTCAGTAAATATCGTGTTTCTCATTTGCAAAGTTTAAAACATACTCGAATTGTAAGCGAAGTTCATCGATGTCAGAGTTCAATCCACTCAGTTGGGAACGATGGGTCTTCTCCAGTTCCTCCCTGTGTGCATTCTTCATCGCTTCAATAGCTACATTTAAGATAGATCACACACACATTTAATTACTGTATGTTGGTCTTGTTTTTAAAGTACAGAGATAATAAGTTATCTTTACCAGCAATTGTGGCAGCCGTCTCCTCAGCCAATAGTCTCTCTCGCTCTTCCATAAGTTTGGAGATCTCCCTCTGATGCTGCCTCTGGAGGTCGTGTACAACCTTCTGGTGCGTGTCTTCCATTGCTGCAAAGCCACGTTCACACGTGGCCTAGGGGAGGAAAGGATCAACTATCAGTTATCACAAAATGTATTATTAACTCTAAACCTACAATCTAAGTTGTGACCATAAATTCAGGGTAATATCTATTAATAGTTCACTAGGCTACATGGTGTGTCATGCAAAATTAGTGATAGAAGCCATGCAAGCTTTTTATGATTTGAAGGTCAGTTATGTTAGAAAGAGAGCTGCATAGTTGTCATTAATAGACTGCACTTCCTTCCATCGTTGAATGTGGTAAATGGTGTGTTTGTTAATGCCCAAATGAAGAAGATATCTTGGTGGCAAGCAAGGCATTTTACACTCACTTCACTCTGGGGGGAACATAAATGTCTGTACCAAATGTCACAGCGATCCATTCAATAGTTGATAAGACTAGAGGATAATTCAGGGCATCAGCACAGTCAAAGGATGCATTGGCTGGGAGCAACAAATGTCGATGCCAAATATTGTGCCAATCCATCTCGTAGATGTGCATATATTTCACAAGATAGTGATAGTATATTTGTCTCACTCATTGGCTGTAAATCAAAAGTCCTGATCATTGAAGGCAATCACCTAGTAGTTATTGAGATATTTCAGTCATAAATACAACATGAATAGAAAGTGGTAGATCAACGACTGACCTTGCCATCCCTACAACCACGGTGCTAGTATGGCTCTAAGGATGAAAGCCAACTAATATAATCTAGGTTGTCAGTTTAATAAATTCAGGAATAATTTGAAATCACACCATTTCCCAACTCCAAACTCTCTGTGCACATTGGCAGATTGTTAAACAAAAGCAGCATGATGTTAATCTATCCTACTATTTATCTAGTACTCTCTCACTTATTTTACACCATCACTAAGGTAAAATGAAAGAGCAAAAACCTTAAGACTTTCAAAGTCTCTCTGGTATTTCTCTCTCAGGCTGGCCACATCTCCTTCTAGGTGCTTGTTCTCCAGTTCGTCCCTCATGGTGCTCATCTGAGCCTCCAGCTCCTGGACACGGTCCTTCAGAACCAACATGGAGTCCAACTCCTCCCCCTTCCCTTGCTCCTCCTCTTCCATTGGTGTAGCGGCCTCATCGCAAGGAAACGTATGGGAAACCTGAGGACCTTTTTTGTCCTGTTGTTGCTTTTGGATACATTGAATGTTTTCCATATAATGGGAGTTTAACTTTTCGATCTCCTGTCTGTGGATGAGCTGGAGCTCACAGATCCTCTGCTCAAATTGCTCCTCCAGTTTCCTCACATGACACTCGTGTCGCTCTTCCACGGTGCCCATGTCCACGAGCAGAACTTCTAGCTTCTGTTGACTGTCGGCTGTTGTCTCCATGAGGGCCAGCTCGGTTGAGGCACGGCCTTTCTCTGCTCGGCTTATCTCTTGCTTATGCCTTTGCTTCAGCTCTTCAGTCTCCTTCTTAAAATGGTCTTCGAGGAGAGCCAGTTGCTTCTGCTGCTGGGAGAGCTGGTTCACCCGTTTGCTGATCTCACTCTTTAATGTGTGGTTCTCCTTCTGGAGACTGGACACTGTCTGTGTGAAGTTCTGTCGCTCATCCTGTAAGGATGCTTCATAGTTCTCTTGGATTGCACTGACATTGCGGGCATGCTGCTGGACGAGAGCATCCATGTTCTGACCTGTCTGTTTACACAAGCCCAAGTCATTTTCATGCAGGGCCCGTAGCCTGCATGCCACATAAGCCACTTGAGCCTGGATTAGGGCTTCGCGCATACAAAGAGATGTACTTGTGAAATGATGTGAAGTTTGGTGGCCCAGAAGAGCATGGATCATTTTAGTGAGTCCAGGATGGTTTTCACCACTTTCTATCTCTTGAGCATACTTGTGGAGTTTTGCTGCTTGTCTTTGAAGCTCATTAGCCAGGCTTTCATGTGCATTTTGCAGTGATTCAATTGAGTCGACACCACAAGAGGGCATTTTTCCAGCCAAGTGTCTGTCTACGATATCCTCAGCCAAGCCTCTAGCCTCTTCCATTTCAATCTGCTCCATGTAGGGAGCAAGCTCGGGGGGGCGAATGTCTGCTAATTTCTGTTTACTAAATCCAAAGTTATTTTTGACTTCTTTTATTACATTTTTCAAATCAGGCCTTTTGGAAGCATCAATAATTGTTATTAGAGCCATTTCCCTTTGATGCAGGTTATCATGGGCATGCGTCAACTCCCTTCCCAGTATTTTGAATTTCTCTTCATAGCAAAGTTTTAAGTTCTGAATAGAGTAGGCTAGCTCTGCTTTAATGAAGGTGTTAAAGATAACTGTGGCATCAACATCTGCATCAGCTGAAACAGTGTCCTCTTTGGATTTCGCAACATCTGTCTCAGCTTTTTCCAATTCTTTACAGAATGAACTCTCTAACATCAACTTCCTGGTCAAGACATCAGCATAAACTACAGCCAAGCAATCTTTGTCACCCCTTTTAATGTTCTCCATGTCTTCCCATATCTCAGCAAGAGACTGTAAGAGGTCAGACTTTGAAGTCTGTATTAACAAAGCCATCTTGTTCAAAACGACTGCCTCAAATGACAACGTTTTGGCAAAGAGGTGCAAAGCTTCTTTATCTAGAGAATCCGGGGTTTGATTTTGATGGACAACTGGGGATTGATCTTCCAATGACTTATGTCCTTGTCGAATGTACAGGGATGCATTGAACAGATTGTTCTCTATCTCTGACAATGAGTGCAGCTGTGAATCAGTGGTATCACGAGAGCCACTGAGAATAGTCCTGACTTTCTCTCGACTATTTTCCACACATGCCAGGGCCTTGGAATAATGCTCATTGGCCGCACTACTCTGTATCCCACTTTCACAACTTAACTCCTTATCAGGGTTAGTTTTTGTTTCTGTCATCTTTACATCGGTCTTTGAAATGTCCTCTGCTTGGATGGATGGTTGCTCTGCTAGATTCTGTGTGAGGTTTCTTAGTTTATCCTCAGTGGCTAGCAGTTTAGTCTCTAGGGAATGTATGATAGAGATGAACTTCTCTGGGTCACTACTGTGAGATAAGGTGATATCAGAGGAAATGTTCCCTTCACTTAGATGGATGTCTTCATTGACATCCTGGTTAACTTTTTCTCTTGTTTCTGCAAAGGAACTGCCCAAATGGCTTGTGTCCAGGCCCTCTAAATGTATGTATTTTTGGCACTGAATACTGGAAAAACGTATCCTTGGTCTCTTGGCTTGAGATTCCTTATCATCTGGAAAGTTCTCTGTCTTTGATGTATTGTCAAAGGGAAGTGAGAGTTCTTTGTATGCTGATAAGGAGACCGATGTTTTAAGCCTTGACTTCTTGCTCTGTTCTGGGATTTGCTGCCTTTCTACGCGTAGGTCTGCATAGCCCAGCTGCAGAGCATTGAGATGCTGCTCTAGCTCAGCGATGCGGTCCTTTGCAACCACGAGCTTGGCTTTCAGATCTTTTTCAGCACTACAGGGCTCAACCTTATCTAAGATACTTTGACTCATTTGACAAAGAAGCTCCTCCTTAGCTTGCAACTTCTGTTCCGTTTCCTCTAAGCTGCTGCCAAGTGCAGCCATTTTAACAAGGGCCTCTTTCAAGTCCTCTTCCTTACGTTCCACCAGCCTCTCATACATCTCCTTAGTCTGCCGGATCTCCTCCTCCTTTTCTCTAAGGAACTGGCTCATTTTCTGAAACTCTTGGGTAGCCCTCTCATACGAGTTCTCCAGGGTGTAGTAATCAGCCTCTTCTGTTTCAAGGCGATTGCGGAGCTTATTCACCTCACGGTCTGCTTCTGCGATCTGGTTGAGAAGCTCCTGACAGCGGCAAGTGAGATGGCCTTTCTCTTCTTCTAGCCTACGCATACTCTCCATCAGTGACTCTACCATGTCGGACTTCTGGGCCAGCTCCTCTTGCAATTTCAGCATTTCCCCCCTGCATTCCTTTCCACCAGAGGCCTGCCTCCCTCTTAACAGGGCCTCCACCTGCTGCTCAGCCTCTAACAGTCGGTTCTCCATCTCTTTCTTTGCAGTTTCAGCCTCAGCTAATCTTCTACACAGATTCTGCCTTTCCCTCTCATGACTCTCCTGCATGCTATGCTGCTCCATCCTCAGGCGCTCCTCTTTCAGTGCCTGACCCTCTTCAGTTGCCCTTAGCCGAGCAGTCACTTCTTGCAGCCTCTCCTGCAGCCTCTGTATCTCTCTCATGTGGTCTCGTTGCAGGGCTTGCTGCCGCTCCAGGTGCCTAAGTGCCTGGTTTCTCTCCAAGAGGCTGGCCTCTATATCACGGAGTCTATCTTCACTGTCCTTTAGCTGGGCACGGAGGGTGGCCTCACCACGGCCATATTCCTCTTCTTGTTCTTTTGAACGCTCCTGCTCTAGCTTAAGCTCATTGCGCATTCTGGCCACAGCCTGTTCACTGGCCAAGATTTCAGCCATTGCAGATGCTAGTTTTGCCTGCAGAGCCTGAATACCAGCCTCATGGTGGTCTACAGCATCCTGGGCTTCTGTGTAGCTTCTCTTTAGTGTCCGAATCTGCTGCTGAGCAAGGTCCTGCTTGTGCTTTTGTGTCTCCAACTCGCCCTGCAAATCTTGATTAAGCTTGTGTAGGCGTTGCAAAGGCACTCTGTGCGGTGAAGACGAAGGGGGTGTTGCATTCTTGAAAAAGATTGATGAGACAGTTTCATTAATGACATCACCTTACTTCCCCTACCATATACGGAGAACCACATCTCGGGGTAACCAGGAAAATAAGTTTTTTCCTTTCTTGATATCAATCTCTCTTTTTTTCCAAGCTTCCACTGTGCTTTTTCAGAGGTGACTTGGAAAGAAAAAAATAACTTTGGTGGGTCACTAATACATTGATTTAAAAAAAAAAAAAAAAAAAACCCCAAAAAAAAACCCTAACCAACTGTTTAACTTTTGCAAAGTTAATATGATGCGTTACAAAAAGGAAATTCTGTCTCCCTGTTCCCGGTATAACTTAAAACCCCACAATGTAAAAAAGCATTAAGTTAGTTAGAGTATGCAATTCTGAAACACCAAAAAGCATGCAGAAATCAAGCTTGGAAAGGGCAAACAGACAAAAGACAAATGAACACAGAGAAAAAGCACAGCGCAAGGTTTCTTAATCAAGTTTCTTACCTTAAGCAAATCAGACCAAATCAATTATTTTCCCAGGAGATGTGAAACTCCGTAAAAACAGTTAGTGAAAACTCATGCTAAGAACACCACAACCATGCGTATCAGTTTTAGAGAATAAGCACCCACACCTGTTAGTAGAATTTTGTACAAGTTACAATAGCCAGAGATAAGTCTGATCTATCATAAGAAACTACACTGTATAACAATAATACAATCTACACATGTACAGTTTATCAAATGTACTGCAGGTTTACAAAACATATATACTATCTTGTAAAACATTTATTTTTAAAAATTAGAATGCTTGTTGGAATGCTATTTGTTCATACTGTCAATATTGAAACCCATACTAATCCTGCTCGAGTGGATGTTGAGTGTAGTACCTGCAGTATATAGCCATCTCTGGCACTTTGTTCCCTCCCTAGTGCATTTTCCAACTGCTCTTTTAAAACATTGTTTTGCTTCTGAAGTCTGTCCAGCTCCTGCTGCTTCTGTCCCAACTGAAGAAAGAAAGACAAGAGAAGAAATAATGAACCAATGGCACAGGATGCTCATAAATATGTATACCGCTAAACTAAGGAAACATACCTCTTTGTCTAGCAGTGCAGCAAGCTCATTTGCAGGCAATCTGTCAGAGTTTCCTGAACCTGTGTTGATGGGCACTTGCTTCTCTTCTCTTAATGGTGTTGTCTCCACCTGATGCCAGCGCTGCTCAATCTCTACGTGGACATCTGAGGTTTTGTTTTCCATCTTATCTTCACGAGCAGGATGGTCTACTTCCATGTTTCCTTGCCCTTGGCATTCAGGTATCGATGGCTGTACCGGTGTTGAAGTGTTTAGTGTGGAGGTCATAGTAACAGTAACACTATTTGGCATATGGGTTGCACTGGTTGTTCTACATGGAGGGACACCCCTCCTTACACCCTCTTTTTCTTCTTCTACTGTCATAGAAGGTGGGTGAGCACCTGACACAGAAGAGGTTTGGAGGGAGGAGGTAGAGATAGGAGAGGACGCTAATGAGGAAGAGGAAGGGGAAGAGGACGGAGAGCAATATGAAGACGTTGTGGAGAATGATGAGGTGAGGTCGACTGTGTCGGCTCGTTCCTTCACAGGCTTTTCTGTCTTTTCCATTTTGAACTCAGACCAGTCGAAAGTCTTGGAGCGACCCTCTCGTCTGCGCTCACGAACTCTGCTTTTTCGGGGTTCAGAGGGAGGAGCAGAGACATTGTTGCCAGCTGGCTGTCTGTGGACATCAGACTTGGGGGCCTCATGATTAGGGCTTGGCTCAGAGGTGGCCTGTGGACACGGCTCCAACATCACATGGGCTTTTGTCTTCTCGTCAGCGAGGGATCTGAATGAACAAAAACACAAAAAGGAAAGAGAATATGTGTAAGATGATTTTTAACAGAACGCAATGTGGATAAATTAACATCAAGCTACAATAGTATTACATAAAGCTTTGCTGGACAAACAACAATGCGTACATTTGTGGCAGAGCAGCATCATTTCATTGTGCATTGAAAGCATGATAATCAATGAAAAGCATTCAAGTCAAAGCATAAACATCAAAATGTTTACATGGAACACTGCATTAGGCTGAATGGAGTTAACCTCTATAATCTGAGGTAAGCCTGATGGCAGACGCTTGGCTTTAGCGGCTATGTTAATGCTATTTGTACACAGTAGTAGCGCAATGTGAAGAATGTGTTTGATTGGCACTTCGTAGTGTTGAGGGGCAGAGCATTACAAAAAAAGAGAGCTGACGGAATAATCTATTTTTACCACGTTGTGTGTGGAGGTGTCAGGAGGTATGAGTAAGGGGAAAATGAGAAGGAACAGAGCTCAGGAATGAGAAAGAGGTGACTGTGAGGCGCTCTGCAGAAATACCAAAAATATCACACATGCTCTCCTTGGAGGGAGTTACCTAAGAGACGCTGGCAGAGTGTGACTCAGTCAATGCGGGTCAGTGCATGTATACAGTATTACGTGGGATGACCCATCTGCAAGGCAGTACTTAGCTTTGAAAACCACAAAAAAAAATAATTAGGTGGTTTTAAAAAATCCTCAGGTGATTTACAAAAAAAAAAATTGACTTTTGTATCTCAGCTCTTCTCTCGATTCATTCAAGGTATGTTCGGTCTGTGCTACAGTCGTGATTTTGTTGTTGTTCTGTGATCACTTCCAAAAGTTAGCGGACAACCACACTGCAATGATTAATTATTAAAATGCTCTCTGCTGTTGATCAACAGATGGTGGCAGGTTATTCCTGCATGTTGATGTGATTGCAGTGTGTGTCTCTACAGTAGAACAACTGACAGGGAGACATTACTCAACAATCACGTGACATAGGGCGGGACGACAAACACGCCGGGGCTGACATCGCTGAGCAATTACATCACTGTTTGAGAAAGGGGGAGATATTCAACACACAAGCACTCCAACCTGGGCTTCAGAACGGATAGTTTCAGAGAGATGTTTTTCCTGGAAGCAGGTTGAAAATACCGGATGAGGGAGGAAGAGAAAAAAGGAAAGAGAGGGTGAGGAGGAGAGGGGAATTAAAATAAAATAAGTGGGAAAAGCAGCCATCATATCTGCCAGTGGTTTAAGTGTTAATCCTCTTTGGGTATTACCGAGTGACATCTGGGGCAATAGCAGGCCGCACATTCTTCATGATGGCCTGAATCCAGTTGCGACGGATTCCAGAGGTCATGGCTGACAGGGTGCACGCTTCCTCTTTACACTGAAAACAGAAAGGCATTTCATTGAAATCCCTGACAGGGATGAGACAAATGACGTTTAAAATATCTTCCTGACACTTGTTTTTGTACAAGCCTAAAATAGTATTAAGATGTGCAGCAGCAGATTTACCCAGACAATGCAAGGCTTTTCCTGTTTAAGAGGACGGACTTATTTGTTGTTCTTCTTTCAGGTGTTTGGAAGATTTATATTTACAGCATTAGATGTCCTTCAGTATCTTCTTTAATAATTGTATTTAGTAGTAGCCCTAATGCAAAAAACTCTAGGAGGAGTACATTTTGAGAGAACAAACTTCTTCTCAGAATGCAGTTTTATCAGCAGAAGAAGAATAAAAACTGTGAAATGAAGACAAACCTTGGCCTTACCTCTCCTTCGCTTTACTCTGTTTTGCTGTTTAACAAGCTATTTATGTGCAATACATTCAACCTGACTGTGTTTTCAAATCTAAATAGCACTCTGCTTAGTGTGATTAACTAGATTTTTTCCTCTCTGATTGCCGCTCCCCTTTCTTTTGCAACAAAGTAATAGCAAAAAAAAAAATAGCTTTAAAAGGCACAACAGAGGAAACCATTTCTAAAAAACCTTGTGTTAAACCATTTATTTTATGAGGAAAACAATGTGTTCTTTCCATGAAGTCCCAGTGCACTCTGGGTTTTCAACTGCTATTAATCTATTACATCAAACAAGATATTTTAATCATTTATATGGAAAAAAGGATATAATTCTAATAGCCTCTGGCTTTAAAATGGGTTGAAGCAGTTAACAATTATATGTAGTTGAGACCTGTCTCCTTAATGCCCTCGAATGCAAAACATGACTTGACATGAATTCTTTGTAAACTGTTCTGAGCAATAGAATTCTCCCTTTAAACAGAGTTATCCTTCGCTTAGTGACCTTGTAAGACTGCTTTATTATGTGTGCAAAACATTAAACTTTAATAACCTAAAATACAGGGACCTCTAGTGGAGGTTAAGTGAATTCTACAAGAACACAGTTTCTCATTAAAGCTTCAGAGGACACAGTAATGGGGTCTAAGAAACCCGGTACTCTATTCCACTGCTTTGACTGCATGACGCAGCGCCTTCCAGTCAGACCAAGGAGCAGAGGGAGTAGACATAAATACTGGAGTTATTAATTTCTCGACACCAAACCCATGTTGTTCTCAGCCAAAGAGACAACGATCCCCTTGACTTCTCTATTTCTGACTTCCTCTGGAGAAAATAGTTGGGTAAGCTGCCTCAAGCTAATGTAAAGAAAATAAATTACATTGTAGCTATCTGCCTCCTCATATAAGATTATTATGAAGAGTTTAATTCTATATGTAGCAGGGGAAAAAAACACCACCAAATGGATAACGATTGGACTTCATAGCAACTAGTCTGGTAAGACTGGTGCCAGCAACAAGTGCTAAAAATGTTTAATGGCCAAAGGATTACACAACGAAAGCCTCCGTCGTCATAGGACTCACTGCAGCATCCATAGAACTGCACAACTGTTTTGCAATAAGGGAGTTAAATAAATGCAACATAATTGTTTTTAAAATGTGAGTGTCATTGAGCAAATGTGGACAAGGACAGGGTTTTTGAATGCAAGAGGTTAGGTAAACATATTGTGCAGGATGAAGGACAAAAGGTTCAGAGAGACAAGCAGGGCTGGCGACGGCTGTAACAGATTTAGACCCCCATGATGTCAGCCTCTCACAGAGAGATGACAAGTCAAGAGACATCCGTCATAACAGACAAAGAATCCTTTCAGAAAGACAAAACCTGATACCTGAAGTTGTACCACATGGTATCGAAGGCTGTTTATAGACTGTCAGCAGACAGCAGAGCTCAAGTGTGTTGAGTTTGGTGATGAATTACACAGGACCATCAATGACATGAAGAATTAATACTCACCAGGATTTGGAAGCCGTAATTCCTCTGGACTGGGAACTCTTTGACATCATAACAGGTGGCGAGGTCAATCTCACCATCAAGTTCTGAAGCCTAAGTAAAAAAAAAGTAAAAAATGAAACAATGCAACAAAAACAAAAATGTCCTTGTTAATTGCCTATTTATTCAAATTCACAGTCAAAACCACACAGTCTCTTGAAAACAATTTTTACCTCCTCGGCTATTGAGTCCTTGTAGTACCTCAAACTCTGATCTGTCAGGACAAACCAGTGTTTCTTCCACTAAGGTGAAAAAAGACACCTTTAATTGGATTTCACCAGGCATCAATGATATAATATAATTGTATTCAGTAGAACCAGATGTCATTTAATCCCACTAATGAAAGATAATTACCATTCCATCTTCATACAGCTTTGTCATCCATCCTTTTTTGAAGTTCAGCAGATCTGGCTGCAATTAAGACAGATTAGTGTGATGTAATATTATATAATGCAACTAGATTAACTCAAAACTCAAAAATCAATAAAAAGGAAATTCAGCAACCACATAGAATTGACTTCCGATTAAACAAACCACCAAATAAAAACAAAGCTAATGGAATTGTATTTTGTTGAAACATTTTGTGCTAATCTGTGACTATATTAAAAGTTTTCATTATGTAAGCGTTGATGTGATGTAGTCAGAATATAAAATTGACATCACCTTTAGCTCTACTGCAATATGTGCATTTGTTTACATTTAAGTCACTACCTCAGCATGAGTGCAGATATTCAGCTCCAGCTAAATAGACCAACTGGCGGGAGCTGGACTTTCCCTGTGAAACTAAAACTGCTGCACATTGAAACTAAGATCAAGTCTGTTTATAAACTCCAGAGTCAGTCATTCAACCAGAAACCGGACTTCAGCTCACTCAACAATACCTTGCTTTTGTTGAGCTTCATCAGGTGTGGTGTCACCGCCTGGCAGAGAGTCATTCTGATGCCTAACTGCCTCCACTTCATATGTTGACAATCTGTTTCTTTCCGTCTGTCCCAGGGATATACACGACTGTGGCTGCTTCAGTGCTGCTATTTATAATCATCAGTAGCGGAGGCGGCAGTGGTGTGTACATAAATGTGTGCGTGAGTGTTTGAGTGGGCGGGGGTTCTGGCAGCTGCAGCTCGGCCAGAGAAACCAACCATACACCGAGGGGATCACCCCTGCAGCACTGAACAGACCGTGGATCAGTGGCAGTTTGTCAGACTGGTAGGAGTCAGACGTCAGGAAGACACTAGTTCAACTTTAGGGCTACTTTAATCTCACTTGTAAAAACTGAAGAAAACTAGTGGTAATTTAATGTGGAGTCGGCAAACTTGCAAACCACCAGTGCAGCAAAATGGGTTCAATCTCTGCTGCCACGCTTCTGGAAGTGCTTTATTGTACACAATTGGCAATTTTCAAGGGTGGGAAGATGGTGAGGGATCACACCCTTTTTGAATCACAAAGCCATTTAATGGGACCGTGAAATTATTGTTTGGTTAATGACCCAATACACTTTGGAAATACTGTCTGTACTCACAGTCATTGAGGACTCGGTGACTCTGCGATCCAGTGACTTGGCTCTTCTTAAATTGGCATAAGTGGAGCTGGACACATCAGGGACTGAGCGATCCTTTCCTGCATCCAGTGACATCTCCTATAAATATATAATATTATATATTTTATTATAATAAGTATTTGAAATTAGAAGTAATTCCTTATCAACGTTAAATAGTACATATGCCATTCAGTGAATTCTTTTGGTAGTTCACACTTTTTTAGATTTGGTTGTTCAGGATTAAGAAAGAGAATAACATACATGTTTGTTGGCCAGATAGCGCCTCTCGCTGCGTCCTTGTCTCTGGCTTAGCGTGGTGTTAGCAGAGGGCTCATTGGAGCTACTTATGTCCATGCGCTCTACAGGCTGACCATCCTCAAATCTGCCAATGATTTGAGAACGCCTAAGAAACACAACAGGACCATTTGTTTCAAAGAAGTGCTTGATTCACAGTACATAGAGTATTTCAGTTGACATAAAAGTATTGTCTGACAATCAGGAAAATATCAAAATCATTCTTTAAAACATACATTTTTCAGCATACAGAAAGAAATATTTGCTTAAAAATGCAGCACATAATCCTCACAATGTGGCAGAATCAGCATAAAAACAAGACCAAAGCATGTTATGAAAGAAAATTTGAGCCAAAATCAATGTCCATAATGGATAAAAGTAGTATCAATTTATTGTGTGCAGAATGCACTGCAGTCTTTAGTGCACAACATTTACAAAATACATAAGACGTTTGACTTTGGACATCATTCAAGACTCAAAGAGACTTTCATAGTAATATACCCAAAGAGAACCATCCAGAGATACATCAAAGAAAAAAAAGTAGGTGCTACATGATGAGAGATTAAATTTTAGAAGACAAGGAAAATGACTAGGATGGTGGATTAAACAAATTGAAGTAGCAGCAATGACAACACAGTCAGGGTTACCTTAAGGCTCTGCACTGTTTACTATATGTGTGTATAGAGTGTGTGCACGAGAAAGAAAAAGAAGAAAGAAAGAGATATCAAACTGTATGTTAACCCACCATTAGTACCAACCACCAGTATGTTTGAGTATGCACAATATATACAGTAAATCAAGTATTCAAGAAAACTGTGTGGGTTTGTGTTCTCCCAGGCAGTCTAGAGATGAAATGATAGAAAGCAGGAATCAGCGGTGACCAGCAGGGAACAGCATTGAGACAGGGGTGGAAGGGTTGGTTGAGCTTTAGATCTGAGATGCTCTGTTCAGTAGCCCCTGGAAAAGATTGAAACGACAAAACAAACTAGCAAAGTAGCAAGGGCAAAAGATAGAGGTCAGTAGAAATGAAAGTAAAACATGCATTTCAATCCCCAAATCATTGCTGGCAAACTACTGGTAAAGCTAGGGGAGACAGCAATAGCAAAAGATGCTCAAGATACAGGAATGTCTGAAGGACAGCAGCCACAGGGTGGTGCTAAAAAACTAAAAATGCTGATGCTTTAAGCAATGTATGGGCTTCACATAGCAGATTACTTGGCAATCAATCTATATGTTTTAAGGCTATGTCTAGGGATTACAATCAGAGGATCATTAATGAATATTAATCATAAATTGGCAGCCAGTATAATCACAAGTGAATCTGCATGTGTTTTATGCTATGAGATATGTGACTTCAAATGTCTCCATAGAATAATTTTTGCAGTGTGCCAAGCATGACCCAAATAAATAAACTCTCACCTGCGCTCTTTCCCAAACAGCCGAGCCACCTCCTCTCGGCCAGGACTCCGGGTCCGTGCCCTCAGCTCTTGCCGCTTTTTGTCTGAGCGGAAGGCTTCGCGGTAACTCAGTCTGCGAGCCCGGGGCACATCAGACAGCGCTGTGTACTCCCTGCCAGGCCGGCCCACTCTGCCTCCTCCACCACTGACACTACAAATGCTTCCTCCACCACCACCACTGCGTCCGTCCGAGGTGGGTGTAGACCCGCTGGGTTCAGAATCCAGCGAGCTCTGGGAGGAGCTGATGGTGGAGTAGCTGGGGGAAACAAGTGCACCTGGAGAAGGGAGAGGATCTTGGGAGGGTTGATAAGGGGAAGTTTGGGATTCGGACTCAGAGTTGTACCTGGGACTGAGAGCTCCTAGAGAGGAGGAAGATGCTGACGATGACAAAGGTAGATGCTGGGGTGGCTGGGGTGGCTGAAATTGTGGAGAAGGCTCGGACTTTGTCTTCTCCAGGGAAAAGTAGCCACTCTCCACTCGTACCTTGCGTCCGGTGCTCATGGCGCCTCCATCTAAAGAACACAGAGCCACCAATATGAAACTCCCAAATATGTGAACATGCACAACATATCTGTAAAATAAAAAATAGTGACTTGAAAAAAAAAGTAATTATTTCACTGAACAGTTGCTGAAAAATCTTATTCTTAAGCGTCAGAGTGAAGAAGTTGACTAAAAGTAAATGCGCAAATGCCTTTATGTAAGCAGTGATAAACTTTCCAAAACTGTTTTCTTTTTTAAACTAGTTAGCCTTATCACAGTGAAACAATAGCTGAAGCATATGCAGGATGTTGAGGAATTTGCATGCTATCCTCTTAGTCCTCACCATCTTGAGTAGTGATACTGGAGTCTGGTTGGCTCTGGCTCAGCTGGCTCAGACAGGAGGCACTGCGGCTGCAGGGGATGGTGGCCCTGCTCCAGCGGTTCTCCTCCTGCCACAGAGTGGCACGGCTCATCGGGACACGCTCGGCACTGGCGATGTTGCTGGCCAGGCAAGGGATGCTTCCTCCACTGCTGCTGCTGCTGGTCACGGTCACCTTGGCAGGACCAGGCTCCTGGGTGCGGGTTTGGGTTGGAAGGAGCGGAGGGGAAGAGGAAATTACATAATGGGAGGTAAGGTCACAGAGAGACTACAAAAAGGAATACGAGAAGGAAAGAGATCGAAGAATAATTAAATATTGAAAAGAACAATATAAGTGTTGCTTGATCTTTAACTGCAACTGTGCAGAAATACCAGGTTTAAAAAGAATGAATAGCCATTTGAATGTTGATTTAGAATTTGAATGCCAAAATGATGAATGATGCTTCAAACTATTCAGTACAGCCAGTCATCGTCATCTGAGTAATAAATACAAAGAGCAGACAAAATTAAACATTCATTGCTGTTTTGTTCAAAGTTTGATGTCCCCAGAACATACTGGGCCATAATCATCATTCGAGTTCATCAGAGGAGAAAGATTTTCCAAAGCAAAGCGACCCTCAAACATCAGCTTTTCTGCCAGCCTACTTTAATCACCACAAACATGCTGTTGTGCCAAGAATCAATCATATCGGAGAGAAGCAAAAATCACGTTCTTTTTATTCACCCTTCACCTGGATTGATCTGGATTATAATAAAATAATTTATCAGGGAATTTCAAAGCCACCCAGGGTGAAGCAGGGAAAAAAAAGGTTTGGCCACGCTGAACTCACTGGGTGTCCATTCATGTCTTCAGTGGAAAAACACTGGCTTGCAGTTTCTCCACCCTGCCAATCACAAAAAGCCTTTGATGTTAATGCTTGCTATGTAGTGATGATTTAGAATCAATACAGGTAAACCCAAAAATGTGTCTCAATGATTTATAGTTTTGTACTCTTTGAACTATGGCTTATAGTTTTGTTCTTATTTAGGCCAAATTCATGCATATTTATGGCATAAAGCATTATTAAACGCAGTTTGTAGCTAATGAGTAATCACAAGAATCTGAAAGTAGAAAACTCCTTTCAGTTACAGTATGACACCCAAATAACTTTCCTATCATATTTTTTGTACTCAAGGTCAGGTGCTTCAATTTAGAGGCACCACCCAGAAGACAAACATGTTACAGTGCTTAAGCATTTACAACAGTTTACGAGCATGAGTCTTCAGTAACTTCAGTCAAAGTGGGTGGAGAACATTCAGGTGGAGAATTGAACCTGAACAAAACTGTGGATATTTATCTGTGACAATCTTTATCACATTTCCATCCAAGAACAACTAAACAGCCCATGAGACAATGATAGAAACTGACATTAGACAAGCACAAACACCCTCACACATTATTAGCCTTAATTATGTTGCTTGGCTTGACTGTTTATTGTTATTTCAAGCAATTCATGTCACATGCGTGAAAGAAATGCAAGAATTCCTGTTCTGGGCTGCATTGTTGTTTAAAGCCGATACCAGGAACTTATTGTGATAAAATAAAATCCTAGTTTGTAGAACTCATCTACACAGGAAAGTAAACAGTCTAGGTCATCACTGTGTCACCACTGTCAGTCTGCAAATGAGCCTTGTTGGTGTCAGCCTGGCAAGGTCACAGTCGGATTCAGGGCGCCGTCATTAGAGAAACCAGACAATGAACTTCAGAGAGGATTTTGTGTCACCACAAATTTGGACTCACATCAAAATAGGGAAAGCTCTACAATATTTTATAACAAGCGCCTATATTTCATCTCTATTGAAATCATTATTATGGTAATAAAGCTTTACCTAGTCCTGTTATTATATTTTTTTAACTACCATGGAGAAATCTGACTGCACTTTCATGAAAAGTGCATTTTTGTTCCCTATGGTCATGTGTTTAGATGCTTGAATGACGCTGCTCAGCTTGCTCTCAAGACTGTTGAACGCAACTGTGTATTGTTTTCTCATTGCTAAACGTTGTGTATATACACTTGATACTTTTCAGATTCCTTCTAGACACATTCTGGGACCCTGGACAGGGTAGTCAATGTGGAAAGTCAACAAACGAACAGCATTACAGGGAATTCAAGTCCAAAAGTCCACCTTTACTGGACTCTGACTTTGACATGCATCCTCAATAAGTCTGCAAAGGCTCAGGGCTGCCACAGTGTGAAGCCAAAAACATTTTTGAGCCATCTTCAGGATTTTACTCACAATTCACAGCATTGGAATGTTTAAAACATTTGGAAATTGAAATGCTTGAGGTAATTTCACACGGTATTGTGCTACTCCTCATGACCATTTTGAGCTGTTGCATGCTCCTGCACTGACATCATTTTACTGTGCACATAGTCGATGAAAAATTGTGATGTTTCTGTTTTTAGGGTTTAGGACAGGGATTTGAATCGGTTAGTAAGGACACTTTTACAGATCTCAACTTGAAGTCCTGAATCTGAAAACAGAGTGAAACAGAGTGCACCAGCAAACACATTAGTGAGAGGATCATGGTCACATTGCTGAAGGTTACTGCTGGATGTTACTTTAGCAGACAGCTTTCATCATAATCCTCGATAATGGTATCAGGAATATTTTGATAGATCACTTTTGTTGGCAGCCATCTAACCAGGGGAAACTATAAATGTATTTGAAGTAGGTGTCCTGTTCTGCATCTATAAAAAACAGAACTACATTGTTGAAACATAATGCAGATATATCTTGCAGAAACCTATATGACAATGTTGTTCACACTTTTTTTTACCAATGACCACTGCAAATGATCAAAGTGTATAAATGAATTTAGGAGAATGTGGAAAGCATATACTAAACGTATATTCAAAGTAGGTGACCCGTTTTCCATCTATAAAAACAGAACTACATCTTTAGAAACATGAAACAAGTATTTGGTTCAGAAAAATAGCTGACAATGTTTAAAAAACGGTATTCACACTCTTTACAAATGACCACTGCAATTCATCTAGACGCATAAATTAATTTAGGATTGTGTGGAATGCAGTCTATTCGACCATTGAGACTGCCACATCATGTGTCTCAAGAATGGAAATATGGATAGCGTGAACAGTTCATCATGTTGCTGGCAGAAAAAAAACAATACATCTCTTTCTCTAGGGGAAAAACAGCTGGTGTAGTTTGAGTGGTATGAAAAGCCTCCACACTGCATACTTCCACAGCACATGTTGTCCTAAAATATATGCAGGTTCTTTCTCTTCAGCTATGGAAAAATTGCCACATGGGGATCATTTACAAATGCTCAACTTAAGTCAAACTGTGTCGATATTAAGTCATATCCATCTTAAAAGTTTGCATGAAATCATATGGGCAGACACTGATTATCTGTCATTTGGACATACTTCAGTTATAAGGTAGACAATGTCAGACAAGCACAGATGCACCAAACTAAATATGCATCAGAATTGTTGCTGCACTTGGTAACAATATGACCAAATTCTTAAATCACCTAAACCTAATAATCATAAATGACTGTTCATCTGTATTCTCAAAAAAAAAATGTATCATCATTCTTATTCTTTGCTTTAAGTGTGCACAGGTGTCTCCTGGTTGCCAGAATTACGGGGCATTCAGGAGCCCATCCTCACGAAATAAAAAACAACAAATCAAAAGCAAAAAATTCACACATGACCTTCATCTGAATTTGGTTGTGTGAATAGTGTGTGAATAGTTGCATTACCTGGTGACTGGGTGGATCAACCTTGCGTTTTTTCTTCTGGTTCTGCTTGTTGGTCCTGGGGTAAACAGTCAGAGCCTCCTGCCACCTACGAATAGTGAAACAGTCAAAGAGTTGTTCTTGGGAAACTGTGGTGGATCAATGTATGACAGAGGAAAGGTTTGCTGCACCAAAATATGAACCACTACACTTGCCAGGCAAAGCATGTGCATGACTTAACGACACCAGCCGATACAAAAAGTGCAATGTACTATTACTTTAACACCTTCTAGACTGTAAACAGTGAGCTAATGCAGCGAAAGAGAAATTTGAATCACAGTCTAATCAACTAGGTGGCAACACAAAGCATCTTAAAGCCTCGTATGGTACCATTTAATTATCTTTGATCATTAACGTTTGCTTTTTTGCTCTGTGTGTGCGCTCTTACTAAAAGGGCAATTCACAAGGACGCAATTATCGAACTAGCCATGGTTGATTTAGTTAAGTGTTGTGCTTGAAAAGCATAAATACATTATTTACTACACAGCAAAAATAATACCACAGTTTTTAGCTTTTTAATGCCACTGTGCCATCATACTCTGCTGTAGCACCATCATTCTACCTCGACACAAGGTGATATGTATGTATGTGCAAAATCATCTGCATTAATTCTAGACCAGAAAAATGCCCATCTAGATCATAACTAAAACTAGACTAAAGTGTTCATGGTTTAAGACAAAGTATACAGAGTCTTGGTTTATTAAAAACTAAAGTTTGACTAAAAATAATAATGTTTAAGTTGACAAAATATAACTAAAACACACCTGGTCTGATTGATCTCAAAACTAACCAAAATAATCTGAAAATAGCCATCAAGATTAACAAAAATCCTCATGTTTTTGTAAAGTATAGAGCTTCATGCAATACATAAACCACCGCTCTTTCACGATTAGAGTAATCAAGTCAGTAACTATGGTACACCACACTCATGCATTATCAAATATTTTTCAACTACGCCCACTTTGTAAAGAGTGAAAACCTTTGTTGTGGATTGTCACACTTTAAACTGTCATACTGTCATACATATAAATTAATGAGTGTCCACACAGCCCTGTTATTATACTGTAGCATAATTATACTGTAGCATAATTATACTGTAGCATAATTAATAAAAGCTTAACATAACCAGGAAAGACATAAAAGATAATACATATATAAAAGACATATATTTTGTTCTTCTTGGTTGTTACAACAGTCAGTTATTGGCAACCTTTACGAGGGTATGACTATGACTGTGTGACGGCCCACAACCAACACATGGGAGCCAGATGATGGGAGAGTGGGAGAGTGGGAGGTGTGCAGCGATAGAGCAGGTAGCATAACGGAGAGTAGGTGTTATGAGTCACAGCTCCCTAAGAATAGCCATAATATGTACTCTACAGTGCAGGGACATGACAGGTTCCTCCACATAATCCATTTCAAAATTCCATAATTTTCCAGACTCAAAATTCCAGACTTCTTGGCTGATTTTTTCAAACCATATTTGACATCCGAGTACAAATGTCTAGATGTTTATTATGCAAATAAACATTTATCCTATTTCTTTGCCCTTGTATATGGCCTACAGTTGCCGCTACCCCAATTTTGGAGATGTCCAACACAAACTTTGCATCAAGCTTTTCTTTTCCCACTTGGAATCTGCCAACCTGGCTTTATATTTGTGATTGTCAAGCCGGCCCTCAGTGCAGTTACCCGTTGTGGCCGTTCATTCCACAGTCCAGTTCGACGAGATTTCACTGTCAAACATCTTGCAAAGGCAGCTCTGTGTAGGAGTGTGCGTTCAGTTGCACGTCATACTTCTTGCCTTGCTTTCGAAGATATCAAGCTCGCTCTGGCCCGCGCTCTCTCACACACTGGTAAACATTTTGGTGGCGCTGGCTGCCTGTTTGTTTGATCAATGTATATTTAGAAATTCATAATTTTATATCTTATAAAACAGGTTATGCGAACACAATTATTTTTCTTTCCCTCTTTTCTTTTTCCATATTTATCCAGACCTGGAAATTACTAAAATCAAATTCCATATGTTTCTGTACTGCGTCAGTGTTTTGTGATCTGCGTCCGGGCATATGGGGGGGTTTGTGAACACAGGTAGACGCCAAGAGAGGCAGGGAGCGGGAACAGTTCAAGAATGTGCACTGTCACTGCAGTGTGGATTGCAAGGCTCTAAAAAAGCACAGCCCAAAGGAGACAGCAGGGGGCAGAGCAGCTTTGGCAGCAAAAGCAGCTGCTCCCAACGATTCTCCCTTGTCCAAGTCTCTCTCATCCTTATTCATTCAAACCAGTATAGAGAGCAACAAAAAGCATATTGCCCACCTGAGGCAATTATTCTATATCATTTAGCTATATATATGAAGATATAAGGGCAGATTTGTAATTCCTACATTAACAGATCACATTTCTGGTTATTATGTCTTACCCATTGATTATTTCTTTACACTCGGCCCGTATGAAGTGCTCTTTGTCAGGGGTTAGGATGCAAAGCGAGTTCTTCTGACCCGTCCTGGACTCTCCATCAATGACGTCGGAGCACTGGTTCATATTGATTGTACCCTGTGGTAGAGTACTGGGCTGTAGGACACAACAGAGACACATAGATAAAGTGTTAAGTGGTTAACAGACGTGACTACATAACCTTCCACATGGTCCGTCTTCTCACACAATCCGCCCCAGCAATAAATTTCCTGCAAAGCTTGGCAAACCACACACGATGATATAATCACAGTCTGTGCACAAGAAAATGTTCTTGTTAGGGTTCGATGTGATATTTTTGTTTCTTGCGACATCTATCATGGTATTTAAAAGAGAGTTATTACATAATTGCATCATATATGCAGTTTTTTTTTTTTTTATACTTCACTAACTCCATTTGTAAGGGAAAGTAGCGCCCTGGCAATAATCACAGTGGTTTTAGACAGGGAAATTAGGTATTTGTTCACGACTCTAATGGCCTAGACATGACATTATGGTTAACAGTCGCCACTCAATCCAGGCTTAAGTCCAAAATCATCACAGTAAAAATGATGCATTTTTAGCAGCTGTTGAAGGAAATTTTATCTAGTTAAAAAGGGTGACATCTAGAATCAGGTGCATACAAAAAACACATGGAAGCATAGTAAGTTACATTATTTATCAAAGGAACCAGGGTGTTTTACTTCAAATTTATTCCTATTGCATCCGTTCCAATGTGAATATAGCCTGTTGGTGGTTCAGTCCAAATCCACACAGACAAATTGTACATTGCACCAATAGAAAGAGCCTGAAAGGACCTGTGAAAAAGACTGTCTGCTCTTACAAACGGTACAAGTTCATGGGTTCACTGAGCGGTTTTGAGTTTAATCTGTCTGATGCCTCGCTGTGAGGTGTAAACCCAACTATGCACACTGAAACGGACGTCATCTGTCAGTTATTAATAACGTGACCACAGGACTTCCACAATAACACTACTTTGTGTACAATGACTTAAGGTTTTCACCACCAGGTTTATGTAAGCATGCAGTGACTTTGTATGTAGGCACGGCTCATTTACCATGAATAGAGGCATGCTAGCTCAACTTGGAACAGATAAAATAATCTATTCATAAACCATTGCAATGCATCACTCCGAGTGGACCTGTTTTGCTAGTCATGCAAAGTACTTGTGCAGATGCATTCTTAGAAGGACAGTACTAACAGAAGGTAGATATTTGCACACATATCACAGATATTACTATATCATAAAACTGACTTTGCGTTGTCTGACCTCTAAATGACTTACAAGCAATGGGAGAAGCCACAATAATCTCGTGTTGACCGAGGGATTTATATTTGTTCAATGTAAAGTAAATGAGTACTGCATGACTAAGCACATCGGGCATGGGTGGCTGTTTGAACAGCATTTGGGCGCTACCTTCACTACACTAAACATACAGGCAGAATTATAGACACCGAAATGCCACAGTGGTTTCAAGCTATAAGTACCAGGTAGCCACAGATGATAAATTACAGCCCTCTGCAAATAAGAATATATTAGGAGATAGAGATGGAAACAAAATTAAAAGGCATCCCATTCATGTTTGCTATTGCCTTGATAAATCTAACTCAAGGACACGATTAGTGCAGCATAACCATAGCCTGTCAGCAACAGAGCAATGGAAGCCTCTAATGTGGACAGAGAAGTCAATAGTTAACAGTTTGTGGTCATCCAACCCTGAGGGTAGATGAGAGACCCCGTTTACTTCGTTACTGTTAAACGTCACTTTCATTTTTGACTCTTTGACCACTGTCTATATTGTAGCAGACAGCACAGTCAAAATGTGGCACAATAAATTGGAACATAGCAGTTTGGTTTAACTAATCTAAGAGTAAGAGACAAATCTGCGGCAGCAAGTAACCATTGCCATTTCACATATATCATGGTAAAACAAGAGTGCCACAGAGAAAGTTGGACACTATGTTTTGCTTCAACTTTTTACAGCCGTGGCTTTAAAATCACAGAGGGCTCTTGACACTAAGGTGAGAGGCCAGGGCAACAGCCGTGCTTGACAGACAGACGGACAAATAGACGTTGGGACAGCTGGGTGAGGGCCTAGGCCTGCTTCAGACTGGACAGAGAGACTGGCGTCAGCTTGACCTGAGAGCCCTGTCACTCTCAGACATGGGGAGAGGAAGGAGGTTTGGGGACAGAGGGTTAGAAAGGGGAGATTAAGTCTCAAGCTGGTGGTCAAGGAGAACAGCAGTGCAGCAGGAAAAAAATGGGTTTTGTGGACTCTGACTTTGGACTGCTAGGCCATCTGTCTGAGTAAACAAATCTAGAGTACACCACACATGTGGGCCTGTCCTTGAGCTGGAGTCAGAGGAGGATAAACAGCAAAATATTTCCAATTCTGGGAACAGTTGTACAAGCAGTTTAAGCCCCCAGTTTTATAATCTCAGCATCAGATTCTCTGGGACTCTGAAAATAAATCAGAGATTGACAACAGCTCTGATTAAAAACCTATTTTCACAAAGCTGCTCACCTGTGAGTCAGATTTGACAGCTTACATAACGTAGGTGGTTGTGTAGGAGTACAGTATGAATAAAAGCAGCACGGGACCCCACTCACACGTGTGCACCCTCCCTGCCCCGGCACTGTGTCAGCTGAGCACCAACACACGGCCCTACTTCGGGCCAGCAACACGGCTCTAGCCCCCAGACCCAGGCCCCCAGACCCAGGCCCCTTGAACCCACACCTCTCTGTCACCTAGCCTAGACCCAGTCCCCTCTTCCCGGGCCACCGCTCTCCACAATGGGCCCTTTGTGAAGCAGCAGCAGTTCGCACAATGTGGGATTGTCAGCCGCCACAGTCCACAGAGCCACTCCTCCCCTTAACTCTCAACAAGGAAATGACTGAGAGACAAGAGGCCCAAACAAGTGTCCTTTTGTGATCAGAGCATTGGAAATTATGAAGCCAGCATAAACTTATTCTAGTCTCTGAAGTTGTTCAGACAATAATATGAATACTGTCTGGATGGGAGACATTCAGTCTTAAGGGGAGACAGGAACAAATCAAAAAGAGATTTGGTTTCTCCAGGCCAGTGTTTGATGACTGAAGAGGCAGGGAAACATTTTGCATCAGCACCAATAATTATAGGGATTTATACATCTGTGAAAAGATTAAATGAAAGCAGCAGCCAAATTAGCAAACTTAGCTGTCAAACAGTACTAGTCTTCACCAGACTACTGTGCAAACATCAAATCAAAATATTGTCAATATAATTATTAATTAGAAAACTTGCTTCCCATCTAAAACACAATTTATAATTTAACCCTAAGTGCTCAAAATAAATTTAATTAAAATGTATTTTCTGATGCCATACAAGTGAACAGAGACACTATTCCCAGTTTACCCACTCAGGAACTACAACTGATCCACTGCATAGTTTAGACCCAACTCTTCTCTCCTTACCATATATTCACATGTCTTGTGATATTTTCCAGAAGGTGTGTATCATTACAACAGTGTTCATTAGGAACCAACTCTCTGTTTAGAAATTGGTAATTAGCATGCCTTAGCGCTATTGGCATCCTTCACTCTTGGCCATTCCGCAGCTTAGCAAAACATTCCCATTCTCCTTTATGACACAGCGGGAGAAATATTTGCTTCTTTTGGCAGCTGGCTGAGGATCTACTCTCAATTTTGGTTGAGAAGCAAATACTCTTCCTCTGCCATCAACATTTTTGGGTTTGACAGACTCATTTCTAGTCATGGAAAGTAAAAGTGCAGTTAAACTGACTCAGTTTAGAGGAGCATGAGGAAATGAAATGGCATTTTAAATCATGTGATCTTGTCACATATTTCAACATCTTAAAAAATTACATTCACTTTATTTTCTCATTAATATTGTATCAGTACCCAAAAACACAGAGTATTGCTCAATGTCAAAGGTAGTTATAAACACCTGTTAGTTGATGAGAAACATCTGGAATTAGGTGCCAGTTTGTCTGCCAATGTTGGTTGTGACAAATTCAAAAGCTACAACTGCCCTTATTAAATTACATTACTCTTCTTTAGACATGTAACAGCAGGATCCAGAAGTTCGTCACCCCGCAGCCAAGCCATTTGACTTTGATCACTGAAGACATGGAAACCAAAAGGAAAGCTGATGAACTGGCACTGCTTAATCCTGACTCATGAACATGGCCTGGGATCAGGTCTCTTCAGGGTCCAACATCCTCTGCTCATTACCGATAACGGCAATTATGCAATGAATCTTTCCATAGCAACTAGAAGGCAACAGAGGTAAACACTCATTTTTTGATACCAGTGAGCATGCCCAACAACCAGCTGCAGGGGAAATGTCCTCAGGTGCCAGACGGTGGAGTCAACTTGAGTCTTGCTAAAGAGGAATATCAAACCTTTCTCTCTCTCCTTCCCAAGTCCACAATAATTATACAAACACAGATATACATTGCAATCAGGCTGGGAACTAGAGCTGACAGATTGGTCACGGACAAGATTACCATCATCACAGTTCCAGAGTCCTCACGGCCCTATAATTTCACCCCAATATCAAGACAACATTTAGCCAGTACAATCACATGTGGTATTTACCTTATATCCTCACTTATAATACCATACCTAAGCCCTGCCTGTACTTAAGATAAACATATAGCTCTATAAAATCAGACTAAACCATATGGTGGATATCTGACATCTCTGTCGCAGGGCCAAGTACAGTCCTCCAGGCATTTTCAGATACACCTCACTCCACTGGTATGCTTTTAAGATATTCAGACGGTATAGGAATCTGCTCGAAGCCCAGCTACACAGCAACAGCACAGAAGTGAAGGCTAATTGCGAGAGCACTGTATCGGGAAAAAATTCTGAGGAAAAGAATCCAAACACCACGCATTTCGCGCATATTTGTACCAGGTATTTCAGAGAGGACTGTGGGTGGCAGCAAGGCTGCATCTCTTATGGAGAATGGTGAGAGAAAGTGGGTGGTTAAATGCTGTGTTGGGAGGCCAGCAGTCGACAAATGCAGAGGAGGAGGAAGAGGAGGGAGAGTTGGAGGATGAAGAACCATTTACCACAGCTAGTACAGCAGGATCCTTTCAAAAAGAGGCTAGGATCAGTCAATCAGATGCAACTGTACTGTAGCTACATGAACCAGAGCAAAGCCCAGAGTAATTAAATGGATGTGTGGGTACCAAATCAAACAATTTATCCATAGTACATTATTTTCTTATTCTACTACATATAGTAATTGTATTTGAAGCTTTTCCAATTGTGTTTATGTAATGTATATCATTTTAACAAATTAATAATTTAAAAAGCACACAGACTGATTGTGAGAAATCTGCCAGTCTATGTCTAGGTGGTGACAGAGTAGAAGGGCGGCTGGAGAAACAGGTGCTACAGTCGAGTTGTGTCATGTTGCGTAGGCTGTTGAGACTCAGACTAAGTAGAATTACTGTGAGTATGTGTGGTTTCCAGATGGGCAACTTTTTCCTTTCTCTGCTTTCCAACTCCATCTAACATTCGCCAAGGTGCTTCTTTCTGCTCTTCACACTTATGTCT
This sequence comes from Anoplopoma fimbria, assembly GCF_027596085.1. Lineage (NCBI taxonomy): Eukaryota > Metazoa > Chordata > Actinopteri > Perciformes > Anoplopomatidae > Anoplopoma > Anoplopoma fimbria. The sequence continues at coordinate 6,718,523 of NC_072453.1, forward strand.
CATAATGTAGACTGACTTAAATTCAATTACTGTGTTTGAATTTGTTTACCTCTGCTTGCTCTACTTATCAGTTTAGTTTTTAATCTCTGCTTTAGTGGGTGCTAACTAGGGCTGAGTGAGATACCAATTTAATTTGATTAATTGAAATGTAAGTTTTTACATGATGTGCAAAATATTTAAATCATTAAAAGTTATTTTAATATGTACAAAAAGGTTACTATTAGTCAAAAAGTAATGTACATGATAGCAAGCCCCAAAAAACTGTGAAGAGTGCCAGGCTTTGAAGCAAATTTTTACATAGTAGCTAAACGGTGGAATTACAATAACCGGGTCCGTCCCATGAGGCCATTGGGCCCAAAAATACTTTTTCCGATTGACTTACATTGGGGAAGAGATGTTGGTAACTGAGCAGTATATAATTTTTGAGGTAAATCAACCTCTCAGTATGAACACTTGAATAGCCCTTATTTAAGTCACTAGGTTCCAAAAGTTGTTAAATGCACTAACTACCAGTTTAAATTATTTCAACTTTGTCTCCGTGAAATTATGTTTTAAAATTACATTTATTTGGCATGGCTGATGGCTGAAAATAGTACAATACCCTGGAGTCTCAGCAACTGTTGCCATGGAGAAGCAGTCTCTGATCAAAGCGCCATAGTTGTTTAATTCGACCAAAATTGACTTAATCCAGGTGAATTGATTTAAGCTGCTGATTGTAAAATCTGTTTTCTCGACAGTGAGAAAATTTGGAGATGATTGCTATCTCTAAAGTACGTGATGTGAAACATTTTAGTTTTGTCACATATCTCAGTAATTTCTGTGAAACATGGAGGCAGTAGAGTGTGGCTCATGCATGTGCAAATGCATTTTACACTAATAACACCATTAGGTCCAATATAAAAAACAAACGCACTCCATTAACACCATTCACTAATATGAACTCACTGCAACTGATACTCTTCCAAGGACAATAAAAGTGGATAACCTGCACATTTGACTGTTTGTTATTTACAACACCACTAATAACCAGTGTCGCTCTTTAAATATCTTAATGTTTCTCTCAGTACAGTACCATCACTCACTGACTTCTAGAGCAGTAAATCCTAGAGTAGCAGCTCTAGGATCAGCCTTTTTTGTCTCCACTGCAAAAAGCAGTTGTTCCCAGATCAGTCTGCCCCAAAAACAGCAGTGTCTGGATAACTGCAGCGTCCCATACGGTGCTCTGACATAGCACTTTGGAAAGTAGGCCAAGGTGAACAGACACCCATTATATGCTGTTGCAATTTTAAAGTCAAATGGTTCCAATGAAAACTATTCTAACCAAATACAAAGGGCACATAAATAACTTTCACTCTAGCACAATTAACAAGCCCCATTAAGTTTCTGCAACTTAGTCTACACTGTGTGAAGAAATTACATAAGCGTGCAGTCAAGCTTCCACTACCCCTTTGATAATGACTGCAAATCTGACAAAGCCTAAGTCAACGCAAATTAGCCTATCAGGCAGAAAGGAAGGGAAAATGGGGGAGGCATTGGAAAATGTTGCTTTGGGAATTCAGCTAATACCTCGGTTTTTGAGCAAGCAGTTTTTCCACAGGGCTGAAGAGCTGCTTCCTACAAGCCCAGGTCTGGTGGTTAGCTGTTAACCTGCCCAAAACAGTCCTGACCGCAGATACCTCTAGAGGCTAAGAGAAGATTCATAAGGTAACAAAACCTTAGGGGCAAAATTAATATTCAGATGTTATATGTGTTTTAGGACTTGTAAATATAAAAAATGTCCAAACTAGTATCAATACAGAATATTTCTTTAAATCCCTAACTTTCCTAAAGATACAGCGTTTAATGGTAACCAAACTACTTGAATGAATCACGTACAGTAAAACCACACAAACAGTAAAAATAAGAACTTTTCCTACATATAATACTGTATGTAATTGACACATTTAGTGTTAAACCAGACCATGTATTAAGCATTGAGGTTTAATTCCAAGTTTAGTGCTGTCAGTGGAAAGATTTAGAATATAAACTTCCAGACACAACAAAAGATTAACAGTATGCATTCTGGTTCGGGCATCTTAATATGTTTTGCACATTTCAGATAATCAGCTTAGCAAAGGACTGGAGTTTATTTAAATACAGGGGGCATTTTTTTGGTTTCTTACTCTTGAGAGAAAGCGCAGAGGAGAGAGCACTAAGCTGGCATTTATGGCCAGGAGCTGAGGAAGCTGGAATGGGGTTTTAAAGAGTGAGTGGCTCACCAAACAACAATTAGCAAGAAGCCAACATACTTACATTGCAGGTTATGGGGATTTTACAAGCAAGACCCAAAGATGAAATAAGGCCAAGAAATGGTAGTAAGAGCTTCTTCTACTTCTGGGATAATTTCACTTGCATTTCAAGTATTTCTATCTACATATGTGGACCCTTGCTATTGTATTCAAATGAAAGATCAACAAACCAGAGCTGGGGCGATTCATCAACATAATGGATGTTTTTGATATAAAAATTGGCCAATTGCTATATTAAATTGGGAATAAAAAAAAGTATCTTGAGAATATTAGACAAACATGTAATTATATTAATCAACTAAACGAAAAAATACTTGTTACATTAATCAATAATAAAAAAATATATAGTTTTGTAGTGCAGAACTATACCAAACCCAACTGCACTTTCTTTCTGTCTAAAAATATCTAGTCTGCAAAGCTCTGACTTAAACAGGTGGTTGGATTGGCAAGTAGCCAAGCTGAGGTTAAAGGTCATCCAATACACCTGCACCTGTTGCCACTCGGAAAGCCATTCAACTGCAGCTGTAGCTACTGCAAGCCATTACAAGTCAGCAGTATTAGACACTTGGTCTCTGCCAGGTTAAAACTGAACTTCATCCAACTGAGATGTCATACTGCAGTGATGTAACTAATCAACCTAGAAAACACACACAGCTTTAGCTTATGAGCGTGATAAATTGTGTAGCCAAATGTTATTTAATAACGGATATGACCTCAATGTACTGGTTGTTGACAGTGTTGTGCATCAGTGGGCGATTCACCATAGCAGTATTTTCACTTTCTAGTGTCTAGGTGTCCTTACACCCCCACCATCGCAGATCCAGACACCTACCGACCTACCCCACTGTTTTATTAGTGCCTGTCTCAGGGCTGGCTAACCTCTCACCCTGATGCTTTAAATGAAACCTTTTGTCAGAGTCCTGGTCTAGTGTTTAGAACAAACTGAGCGAGCAGTCAGTCAGGCCGGCCATGTTTGGCTTTATAGACAAGGGAGGGTTTGGGAGAGAGAAGTTACACAATACAGCTGGCTGCTCTCTCCAACACAAATGATTTATTGGCCAGAGAGAACTGGAATGAAAGACAGAGATGCAAGAGAGTGGCATAATAAGAGAAAGTGAGGAGGCGAAAGGAAAGCAAAGTGAATCGGACTGAGTAATGGGAAAGTAAAAGTGGGGACCAAGCAAGTGGAGTGGACACTGGTTAAGCCAAAGCCTCCTGGAGCCAGCCTTTCTCTGGATAATGAATAGCTGGAAATCATTAAAAAGAACAAGAAAATGAAGGAGGGTGCAAAGAGAAGGATGGTAAAAAGAAAAAAAGGAAAAAAAGAGCCTTTTAAGGACTTCTCATCTAGCCTTATGGTCAACCCAACTCGGTGCTCGTTTTCACCAAGAGAAAAGTTAAAAGAGAGTACATATTCACCATCAACTGGAATGGTACTATTTTCCTCTGGTGCTGATAGACCTAGTGCCCTGTGTTAAATGATCCTGTCCACAGGCTCACGCAACAGTGAACACCAATATAATAATAGACCACAGGGTTGAACACAGGGACTGTCCCCACTTGCTTCCAGCCTACATTAGTTAAAGCCCAGAGTTTGAGTAGAACCTTATAACCATGGTTATCTTGTGGAAGGTGCAAAATTATTAATTTCTGATATGTTAGAAGAACATATACGCCTACTTATTGATGTTGCCTGGCTTGCATCAATTCGTCTATGCATTTCCAGGTCAATAAAGTCAATGAATTCAGTCCTATTGTCAATGAGGGCACTTTCTGCTCATCCAATCAAAGAGGGACAGCGTGTCTCCATTTTCTGGGTGTTTGAGAGTGCATACTGGAGAATAATGTTGTTTTATTGACTGTAATTTGAATCTAATAAGTAATTTGAAGCCATTATTTTTAGACTCATTGGGTTTTTGGCTGTGGAACACACACACACACACACACACACACACACACACACACACACACACACACACACACACACACACACACACACACACACACACACACACACACACACACACACACACACACACACACACACACACACACACACACAAATGGAGGGTAAGGGGAGGTCAGTGGGGAAGCATGAAATCAACTGCGGTCTTATTTCAGCGCAGCTCCCCATGTTTGTACACTAATGACAGAAATAGCTTTAAATGGCACTATTAAAGATAAAGATAATATAAGTAACTAAAATGGTGCCATGTAGATAAGTGGCTCACACCAGGCCAAACACCAGGAGTTTAATGTTTAGAGAGCAGACTTGGCGCTGAGCCATCCAGGGTTACTGTACTTCTTAAGGAGCTGAAGTATTCAAACAGTGAACAAGTGGAGGAGATAAGATTTTTTATCTTGGCCACATCCGGATGATGTAGTGCTAAAGCCAAGACAAAAACTGAAAAGCCCAGATAAGACATTTGAAAGTCAGACGTAAAGGCCAACATAAAGCCAGATTGGTCATAGATCAAGTGAAAATACAACCTAGCCCGTCGTCCATGAGACCTTTCATTGCATTCAGCTTAATCATACAAAGCCCTCAGTTGGAAAGTGGACCCTCATTTTGGGTCACTTGGAGGACGGCAAGCCCCTTGATTAGCAATCAATGTGAGCTGGTGGATAAGAGCCTCTGCTTAAGCAGGGATGTACGATCCCTTTACAGACTACCAAATTGCTTCTGGCATGATATCTGTAGAAGTAGTCAAGTTTGTTGTGTCTGTGTCGGGTCAATCATCGCTCATGAGAACAGACTAAGTAGACCTCTTGGCTTGGATCTGACGCGGAGACTGTGGCTGAAATACATGATGCTTGGTTTGGGTCGACAAAACTAGGCCTGCACGATATGAGGAAAATCTGTGATGTGTGATAACATTGTTGAATATTGCGTTAAAGATATGACTTAATATAAATAAACAACTATTGAAATGTTCGTATTACCCATAGATTTCCTATGAAGGCCTGCTTCTCTTTATTTTCAGAACAGAGATAGAAGTTAATATTTTGAAAACAACTAAATGTTGTTTTCTACAGCAGCAACAGTAAAAATCAAAGCATGAAGAACACAAACATTAGTCATTATAAGTCATCCATCCTGTCCTTAGTCCTCCCTGTGATGACAATCTAAATTTGCCAAATTTTAAGATAGGTGGCAAACTAAGCAAAAAAGTTATAAAAACATATACACAGGAATTTTTTTCTAGCTTGAGTAGCCAAGGGTTATGTCGTGCCTATTCTTAATGAAGGTTATAAAATAATAACACTGAGGCTCACTAGTCTGCACCAAGACGGCAACAACTTTATTACTCCGACCTCGTCAACAACAGCGCGTCGCAGCTTATCTCCCCGGACACATACACAGTAACACTGTTTACAAGAGGAAACTTAAAGTTATTCATAGCTTTCACTAAGAGACAACTTAACAAAATAGCTGACACTTGTTTGATACTATTCAGTATGGGCCGAACTAGCGCGCTGTGCTTGTGTAAACATAATGCTGGTGGATGAGCGAGTGCGGACAAAGCAGATCAGATTGTAATGTCTATATCATGTTTATGCTTCTCGAACAGGTGTATTTATAAATGATTGACTTTAAACTTGAGCAGGATTTATTACACTTACTTGCAGTAACAAGTGTCGCTGTTATCAACTCAAGTAACGGTTCAGCTTCAATTGACCTGGTTCTGTAATGTACTGTAATGTAATGTAATATGTAATGTATTCACTATGTCCACCGCAGCCTCTATGATCTGCTGTTCACTGACTTGGTTGTGTGTGTTTGTGTGTGTTTGTGTGTGTATATATGTGGAGAGCTCCTCTACAGCCCCAACACAGAGCAGGGTCTGGAGTGTGATAATAAATACTACGGTCTTTAGCCCAAGGGCTCGATTAATACAGGATTTGGGTTATTTGCTTATTCATTGCGTTTCAGGCAGTCATATTGTTATGACGATTAAAATAAGATTTACCGGGCAGCACAAGACAAGACCTTGCCAAGTGGCCTTGGCAGTAGGGATGCCTTGTTGAGAAAATCTTTCCACTCAATGGTTGATAAACTCATGAGAATATCAGTGTTACCAATTACATTACATTTTACAAGAAAAGATATTCAACGTTGACGCTCAAGACTCGCATTTGTCGATGCAACATTAAACTCCCACTGGTTGGTCGTGATACCTGCACAGTGGTTGCTTAATGAATAACGCCCTGTGTGTTGCATCCTCATTGTGGTCTGCCTCACACAGCCAACAGCTTGGGAATCCCTGGGATAAAACATTCCCTATTTCTGTATATGAAAACAAGGGAATGTCCCTCTAAAATATAGTAAAGTGGGCGACAGTCTTGGGATGTGGGGTTGAGTGGCAGTTACAGTGTTGTCAACCCTGATGATTACAAGCTGTATGAATGGCTGTTCCCATGGTTTTGTGGCTTTGTGCAATGGGAACAGTGACCCCACTGTAATCCATGGCTGTTTACATTCCAGCAGATCAGTTCCTACTGAAACCATGGGGAAGGAAGGGCAGGGGTTAAAGAAGACTCTCACGAACCATATCTCTACAAAACCAACACATGCCTCACCCAGAGCACACACTTTGTAAACAACCCACAATGATCCAATATGGAAGGCTTGCATTGTCTTATCAACAAGAGCATTATTCCTTACCCTTTTCCCTCTAAATCATCTGCTTCTCTCTCTCCAATCCATCTTTCAATCTTAAATCATCTATCTACCATTTTGGACTGTAACACAAACTTGTGTACTGCAGGCAGTCTTGACTTCCCTCTCCACTCGGTTTCCCATGCATGGCTGTGAGTGGAAGACTGGAGCTCCCCTATAAGTATCCCTAATTTTATGGGGCGGAGTGGTCAGCCTCCACTTATTCCCTGCATAGATTGCCTGAAGGCAAAAACACAGCTCAGAGGCCCTGCCCACTCATCCAATCACTAGCAAGCTCTCCTCATTACCGAACCAACAAAAGCTCCTCAAAATTGGTTAAAAATAGCCCTAAATGTCATGTTTCGAGGGGCTAGAGAATGGAGAGAGTGTATGTGTGTTTCAGCATGTCAAAATGTCTTACAAGTTTAACAGCAAACCTTGCTTAGTGATTGTATATGCTTGTGTCTGAAAGATTCAGGAGAGAGGCAACAGAATAGCGTGCCTCAGGTTAAAAGAATGCACAAATGTGTGGAAATGGAGAGAAGTTTGTTGAAATTCTCTCAGTTCTTGGACTGTGCTATGGGGCAGGGGTCCACCATTTCAATTCCAGTAAACACTGGAAATTAATTGAGTTAGGATGAAATGAGAATGACTTCAACAGCTGAAATGTCATGAGAACATCATGTCCTCCTCAGAAAAACAAGGGATATGGCTGTGGTACAGACAGTCAACTGCAGTCAATACAGTGTCTCTGAATGGGCCTTTTGTGCAGTGCAACTCAATAGGTAGATTCGTCTTATTTGCAGGTATACTTTGCAGGTTCACTCGGAAATTAAATACATTAATTGGTAGGTATCAGAAAACAATGTGCTATTCTATTCCAATGGCCTCCAAATAAAGTGAGGAAATATTGTAAACAGTGCACCGTCAAGAGTCATAAAAGAGGATTAAAAAAAAAAAAAAAAAAAGCAAATCAGCATGAGCTCAGAGACCACAACAGAGATAGAGACATTGCAAAGAGGGAGGGGTGTGCGAGTGTGCTAGTAGGAAAAGGTTACAATCAGGTCAATGCAAGGTCAACGGGAGCTGGCTGTTGTGTGGGATATTTGGGACCACATAGCAAAGCAGTTATTAGAGCGTGGGTGTTGATCATTGTAACTCGCACTGATGTCATTAAAGTGGCTTTGTTGAGCTGGAGAGTTCTTTACACCCACATACCTGCCCTCACCACGGGGTGATAATGGATTTTGTGTGTGTATGTGTGTTTCGCACATCACTTAAACAACTTGAACAGCTTAGTCACACAGTTGTGTTTGGGCAGCCTCTGTTCATGTTGTTCGTTTCTCTTTACCTCACCTCTAAATGATTATAGGACCATTCTCTTTTTTCAACAGTGATAACTCAAGACGGCTCAAGCTGCGGGTTTCGCAAACCTTGCAGCACCTGTTCCTGACAGACTCCCATCGGTCCCAGGTGCATTCTGTCACACACACACACACACAACACACACACACACACGCACACACGCACGCACACACACACACACACACACACACACACACACACACACACACACTACAACTCTGTCCGATACAGACACATTAGTTTCTACTGTTAAACCTACTGTAGAAAGGCTTGCTCACCATATGACTAGAGACAACCACAGCCCACACACTCGTGCTTTGCTTCCATAGCGTTCTGTCCTGTATCCCTTTAGTCAGGACAGAGACAGCCAGAGCTCTCCACAAAACAGAGAATACCTCTCTCCCATGTTACGCAGGCCATGCTAGACGGTTGCTGGACAAAAGGGACAAAACATGTTGCCTTGGCAACGCTCCCCTGAAATAACTGCGTTGGCTTGCTCTGGGGAAATCTAGCTTGTACATTCAGCGAATACTGGAGACTGAACTGACAGTGGGCTTTGCGAGCACAGTTATCGCATTTCCATGTTTTACAGCTAACAAACTGTATAACAAACTGTGTAAGTGCTAATATTCAGTCTTGGACACACTAAATGTCCACTCCCTACTTTGGAGGCCAACTCCAAGAACTAATGCTTAAAGCTGCACTAACACATTAGCCTTGCATGGTAGCACATGTTCTATGCTGGTACACATTTACATCCTCTCCATCCTTCCAATCACAACACTTTTTCTCTTTATCCTGCGCATACTGAAGCTACATTTTACCAAGCTACCACTTGTCTCCTGTACATAACTGCTCCTCAAAGCCACAGCTGCTCCAAGCATAAAATGATGGCAGTGGTGCGTCGTGTTGGGTGTTCACTGTAGGTGGGCAACCCCAAATCGATGGCTTCAAAAACTGTGATCCCTCCCAGGCCTCTGCTAACCCATTCCTTTCCCCCAGAGCCGTGCCACATCCTGCAGGTTGGGACCGCAGTCCATCTGGGTTTGGTTAGACTCAAGACACAAGAGTCATAAAACTAGGCCGAGAGGAAAACGGAGGGGCACTTCCTCATCTACAACCCCAACCAGTGCGCTCACATGGGGGCTCTGATGTGGTCTGCAGCAACGTTATACTGGAGAAAGCTGGCAGTCTTTAGATTTGACCTGATGCCGTTAACAATAAAGCATCTAAACTGATCTTAATGTCAATCTCTTTCTTGTGTTATTCTGAAACATGTTGCCCTGAATAGTTTAACCGCATGTTATATGCCTTCCACTGAATACTTCATATCTGTGTATCAAATTTCAAAACAATACCTATCATCAACTATGGGTAAATAACCTACTGCACATTAATGATGCAATAAAGTATTACATTTTGGCATCATTGCACAAACAAATTGTTGCAATAATGGCTAAGCTGACTTTTTCAAAAGGCAAAACAATACTTGCTACTTAGATTTGATCACCAGTAAAAACCACGTTTTGGCATTAAATGTATTTTACGTCATTATCTTAACTGTCTTTAAAAGTTAACAACGCTTTAAACTGCATTTTATGAAATCCTACAATGCCGCTCAGGTTCCAACCCTACCCGATGTTCAAACAGTCCAAATATAAATTTTCCCTCTTTGTCCGCAGAAAACGAGGGCCAGATAGCGAATCTCCAATTAGCCAAGATTGTGCAGCTGTTTATTCAACTCTAAACAATTATTCTAATGAGTTCGTTGTGACAAGTGAGGGTTCTATATTTAGTGTCATTTGATATTTCAAGCTCCAGACCCTTGCTACCCTCCTCTCCTTTTGATCACTCGTTCAGAGCGGAGATGAAAAGATGAAGAGTGACATCCAGAGAGAACGATGAATGGAAGAAGCACATCTGCCTCTTTCCTTTGTCTTTCCCAGTAAACACATCATCCATCCTTCTTCTGGTGTCATCATTCTCCACCAGTGCACAGAAATACAATTTATTGGATAGAGTTTGACATTTTGGCCGAACTTTTGCGTTGTTTAGTAATGAAAACCTTGGTTTAAGAAAAAAAACTTGGATGCACAATGCAAATAGTAGCCTTTCCACTCAACATGTAGACAATTTCTATAGGGGGAAAGAAATGACCCTGAAGGGCACAGTAAAGAAAAAAATAAATAATCTACACAGCATCCTAGCTCCTGCTGCTTCTATTACATAAACCCTCTCAGCATATCTCTCCGCTGCCAGAGAATGCCACATACAGTATGAAAGGGTCAAAAGCAACAAAGCAAGTGCTGTTTCAACTACTTCTGCTTTCACCTCTTTTCAAAGCACATCCACGTTTAGAGAAAAACTGTAGTGTACTGCTCTGGGTCAATCATTATTCAGCATGCCCACGCGGTGCAGTGCATATAGAACCCACACACTATAGTATTCAAACAAGTGACCTACAAACACAGGCAGTCTACATTTTACTTTTATAATTACTGAAAGATATTCAACTGCTGACCCCAGTACAATTTACGTAAGGCATTAGTTGTCCTGGCATTGAGTGTTTAAAAAAAAAAAAATATATATATATTTTCAGAACAGGAAGGTATTATGGGGCTCATGCACGTGTTAGCCGGCACATGACTTTTATCATTATTATCAACACCATATGCTGTCACTCCATTCCTTTTGACACCGCTGCGCTAGTTAGCTTAGTGTTTAACACATTCACAAAATACTCTGTTGGAAGAGAGCAAGCGTTGGTGTTAACAGCGAGGCGACTGCCTGGTCAAGTGGCAGTGAGCGCATCACATCCTCCAGGTATTCCTCTGAAACATCCTCATGTGAAAAGCTTTCACTGAGAGCGGGAGGTACATTATAGTATATCAAGCAACAGTTAAACCAATTGTGAATAATGAAATTGTGGTCAGGGCCTTCATTTAGATCAACTGAAAAGAGAGTATTATTTTTTATTTTTGTCAAAGCAAAAAAATAAAACAACTCAGCAGCTATCAGGAGGAAAGCTTTCACTCACCATTTCGTCCAGAGCATAGCGAAGTAAGCCGTGCTCGTAAAGAATGAAGAACCTCCTCTGCCATTTCTGCATGAAAAATAAATTCTTGAATTACTGACATGGTCACATCATAGATATCATAACAAGCCCAGAAGTGTGCCACATCAGCATTTTGTAAAGAATAAAGCAACATGTGAAAAAGATTGGGTTTTGAAAACTGTTTCTTGTTTTGTATTAGCCACTTTTAGCTATGACAGTTCAACAGCTACTGTTAGAAGAATGGATAAACAAAGATTTTTTTACTGGATCTGGAAATTAATCTGTACATTTTGCAATTAAAATGTTGAATCTTGGCCACAAGACTGAAATGCATACACATACAACCATTAAACACACAAGGGCTAGCAAGCTTTTGTAAACAGCTGACATGCAGTGGCATCCCAGTCCTTGGCACACTTTCTAATACATCCCAACTTCATAAGGGTTTCAAGCTAACTGGTAATCAGATCATTTTTCTTCATAAATAAATATATTAAGAAAAAAAGACAGGACAATAAACATAAATAGTAAAAACCCAGTTTTTTATGTCACAGCTGAATGAATCTGTCTTCCAGGATATATAAGTAACATGCAAATAACCTTAAACTGACGATATCTGACAGTATCATGTCAGTGTTTGCCTAAAACGCATTAAGTGCACAATGTTAAGGATACCAGCCGACTGGGGTAGATGAAGCCATATCATATTTTTGAAATACTATGAAGACAAATTTTATCTTTTGGTTACACTTGTAAATTCTGCCAATATTTGTGGAAATGATATGTTGACGGTTTATATTGATCTCTTTTACTCATTGGCTTGATGCGCTGCCCCCCTCCTTCCTTAATGCACCGTTTTGTCTCAGTGTTAAATATCCTGGGCTCCGATTCCAACTGAGCCCAATCCATAAAATATTGAGAGGTGCTTTGTAACCTAAAAGGCACTGAAAGGTCTCAATTGGGGTGCTGATAAGCTTCACGGCTGATGTTAAAGCGACACTGCAGTCATATCCATTAAAAGGTGATGGATATCTGGCATACAGGGTTGTTGTTGGACGAAATACAGCCGCGGACCAGCATCCTGTCAGATTAAAGTGGTCCTAAAACATGACCCATCCAACAGGTCAGCTCTTTTTTCTCTGTTATTTGCTTGTTGGTCAGTATAAGCCTGACCAACCTGCTCACCTCAGCACTAAAGGCCACCAATTATACATCAGCGGTGAAAAGATGATTGCAGGAATAGGCCGAACACATCAGCGATTATGTCAAAGCAGCAGCAGTATGTTGACAGTAGTTGAGTCCAAGGATCCAGAGGTGCTTTTCCCAAAAACCCATATGGAAGCCATCAGTGTGGCTGTGAGAACTGGGACTTTTCCTTCTCCTCCCCCACATTCTCTCTTACTCCTCTTTGGGATGTACCACCACAGTATAATCTGAGAGCTGATAAAGGAAGCGGTGCACCAGAGCAGGTCTCCCATTACATGATGCTAGGGGGAGCAGGACTCATGAAATAAAGTCAATATTAGGCTCATTATAGCTGGAAAATGACACTTCTTCTGATAGAGGGCCAAGCCTCCCACAGGAAGCTGCCGAGTCCACGAAACTGCTACAGGAGCCACAATAACCAGACCTCCTGTTCGTCAGATGTCACACGAGACATCTGACGAACTTGGCCCTTGTAGGTTCCCTAATTTACAAAACTTTACCAATCTCGTAGTCAAAGCTGTCGAACACTAAATCACAGGCACTGCACAAATTGACTCATGGTACAGACAATGGGTTAAATAAAGTTGTTCCCTTTGGAAACCCCCCCCCCTTTGTTTTCATGAAGCTCCACCAAATGTCTATTAATAGGAAGTCAAAAAGAGATGAAGAGAAGAAACAATGCTCTGTTCTGAACATAATCAATTTCAAGTCCAGCAAAGAAACCACTTACCCGAGATCTGTGTAAAGGATTGTCAAAATTTGTCCCCTCTGGTGCCAGTAGCAACCATCCTCCATATATAGGCTTTGCCTGGTGAAGGAAAACACAATTAGCCTTGAAAGCAAACACTTTAACAGGCACATTAACATATTGATTAACAGTTCAATTGTCCACATTTGAATGCACTGTAGATATAACCGGAGGCTAGTCCCTAGTTTCAAACTGTATCCCAATATCAGACAGGATTACAAGGACACACACATTTTAGCTCAACCCCGGGAAAGTGTGTATTAGTCACTTGCTGCCTCGAGTTGACTGCAGGCTACATTCTCCAGCTGGCTGTATTCCAGAGCACCATGCTGCCCTGGGAAAAAAAGGAAAGGCTAACACACATGATTTTCCCTCTGATCCTCTAAGTGGGTGGACTGGTGGGTGGAGGGGGCAGCAAGAGGCAGAAGTTAGCAAGAAAAACTGGAGGAGAAAACAGGAGAGAGGAGCAGCACAGAGCCAGAGAGCTTTTGTGACTCCAGATTTGCAATTCAAACTTGTACTGAGAGAAATGCAAGTTGGCCTGGCCGTCTTTCTTAAATCGTTCCGGTGCGTACTTGAACTCCAGCCATACTAGTAGTCAGCATTTTTTCGCTGAGCCAAAAAAGGTTCTGCATAACCACTGCAAGATTGTGTGTACAGGAGCACACATTTTACTAAATATGTTTACACTCAAATCTCACCTACACGTAAAGAGCTTAACAAATTAAGTGCCTTACGTAATCCAACAGCATTCCCAAGTCTGCGGAACAACAGCCAACAAATGGAGTCAAAAAAGCCCTGACATTTAAAGCCGCCTGGCACCTCTATGCCCCTCTATCAGTGGGTTTGATTACAGTCATAACTTCATCCCATGTAAAGCCAAATATAATCCACTAAAATCCTGTTTTGCTCTCATCACAGGAGGTACAGCATATCCCTAAGCTCTGTGATTTTGTAAACAAAATGGGAACCTTCAATCAGACGTCCAGCTGTAATCTCAGACAGTCAAACGTTAGCGCTGACTTGAACGGGGAACAATATTCAACTTTTGAAAGACAACCTGAGAAATGACACATATGAATAGCAACTAAGATAAGTTATTTGATAATGTGAATGCAGGAAAGAACAGTTGGAAAGAAGTGTTGAAAGGGAATCCCACTAGTACTGGGACATTAGCTTCATCCTGGCTTAAGTCTGAAGCCCGAGGAGAAACACTTAGACCGAGTGTCACATCTTTCCTCACATGACCTGACAGCAGCACAAATGGCAAGTCCTCCCAAGAGAGAGATATAGATGGAAATAATCTAGGTCATTTTTTACCCTTCAATGATTCAGTGGATAAACGGAGCCATTTGAGTGAGTTTGCGTGTGTTCATTTCGCAATCCCCCACCAACGTCTTATTACCCCACATCATAAATGACTATGTATTACTGCACAAATGTCGTGGGGCGACAAAAGGAATGAAAAATGTCTTGAGTGGAAATAGATTCAATGGCCCTCAGTATCTTCTCGTAGTGAGACTCAAAACAAGGAACAACATGGCCAGCCTGTCCCGGGTCTCCAGCTTCTGACAGCCGATGATAACCTTTCACTGGGAGCAGTCTTCAAAAAGGTTGATAGCCAGTGGGTCAGAAATTCCACTGAGAAAAAAACCAATAACCTCAAGACTATTTCCATTCCAACAGAGTAGCCATTGGTGATTGTGGAGGTCACAGAGACTGGATATTGTTGACTTTAAACCTGTCCCGTTAAACTGCTTACCCAAAGGAGTGATCACGATAGCAGGCCAACAGAGTTAAGTGTGCCCTGATGTCACCTTTTACAACCTATCAACAAAGCAGTCCAGTAAGGAAGCATTATTGGAACCTATTCATTTGTGAATATGGTCATGTGACATAGCATTATGATTATGACAGCCATCCATTCTCCAATTACTTTAGAAGGGAACTTGACAACAGTGTGGCAAAGAATAATAAGGCAAAAGGAAGTGTTATAGCATGGGTCATTATAGCAACTTTTTGAAAATAATTCACACACGTCACCCAAATGAGTCAACATAAGCAGTCGATAATAGGCTATTATGCTGTAAGGAAGTGAGCCAGGTGGAGGCATGTATGAGGCATATATCTGCATGAATTGAGGTCGATAAATGCCCTGGCCTGGAAACTAATTATGGACAATTAATCTAACCTTTGTACTCCATGGGCTTTTGACACATGCCAAACCGTTTGAAATGTGCACACCAAGCTGACAAGTTAAAACAGGCTTCCACTTCTCCATTACTATAGGCTAAGAACATATTAGCAAAGAATATGAAATGGTTAAAACAAAAAAAAACACATTAGTTCACCTGATTTAAGTCTTCATCGTTCAGCAAATGTGATTCTCTGGGCTTGAAGCAGTTCTGGCATTTACTTTTGTTGAAAATGTTGGCTTGAAATTTCCTACAAGGATTGTCTTTGAATGACATGATTGACGGAGAAGGCGACACTTGATGAGGCAAAATAAAAAATAAATTAAAAAAAAAAAAAAAAAAAAAAAAAAAAAGTTTGAAAAAACAAAACTGCTGGTGAAATATCCCAGGAAAACTTTCTAAGAGAGAGGCTCGAAGACCATTAAATAGGAACTATTGCGTTGTTCACCTGTCCTATGTTACCTGAGGCGGAGCACCACCTCCCGTTAAGTGATATCTATGATGGTCATCTTGCGTGAGGGGGGGGGGTCGCCTCCCGCAGCTTACGTCGACCTGCTCACTTTTTGTTTTTGTGCACACGCGTCGTAAGAAGTTGTCAAATTAGTATAAACGAAAGCGCAGACAGGTGTGTGCGCTCCTTTCCTTAATGACGTCCCACCGACGAGGAGTCAGCGCTGCACAGGTGACATTCCGGGCCTCAAGCTCGCTGCAAAGGTCCCGTCAGCCTCCATCGGGCAGGAGCGGCTTTACCGAGGGAGTGAGTCCACTTCAGCCCCTCTCTCTCTGTCTCTCTGCCTCACGGGTGACACCGCATTCATCGCCGTTAAATCTATTGAACGCTTCTAAGGTCTCCGTTCAAGGCCAAACACCGTTATCCAACTTTACAAACGCCATCGACTCGGCTGTCACGCCGCTGGGTCCATACCGTCGGGGTCCCGTTTCGTCGTAGCACCGTTCCCGTTGGCTCTGGTACGCAGTCTGCGGTCGGTGTTTTCGTGAAAAATCCTCGTTCGGGCCGTACAGCGGGGAGGCGGGGAGGAGAGAGTGAAGCGGTGAGTGACAGCAGCTTCGACCAATCAGACGCGCCCACAACCGAGGCCGTGTGTTCACTGTCCAATAGAAATCCTCTATAGTCTCCAATACTCTCGCTCAAGATAGGTGGGCTTTAAAGGGCCCATGATAACAAATAACAACTTCTATGCAAAACTGTGATGTTATTAATACTAGCCTGAGTTAATATTTTTCATTCCCAACTGAAAAGACAGACTGCGGCTACATTTATTCAGGTTACCATTGTTTTTAGTAGAGCTTATTTATTTGGCTGATGTTTTTATCCAGGGAGGGGTTTGTGTGGTTTGCTAATCTTTAAAACCCATAACAACAGGAGAATACAGCAAAACAAAAGTTAAATACGTGTTACTGTTTTACCAAACATTTATAATTCTTTCCTTTCTTCCAACATAAAAATTGCTAAACAGTCTAAACTGTGTTACCTCAGATGAAAATGATACTAGCTAATTATTGAGGCTTTAGTTGGTAAAGATTACATATCACTTAAATATAATAACACAATGATTATTTCAACTTTCATGGACTGATGTGTGCATACAGAAGTCTAAAGCCATAAAATGCATTCAGTACTACAAAGAAGTGTTTTCTTGATGGCCTATTTTTAAACAAATGAGAGCAGGCTAACAAAAGCTCACTACATCACTTTCATCATGTATCTCTAATGAAATTTACATGACATGTCATTACATGACAGAAGACTCAGTAACACTGCAGTCTTGGAAATTACACTTAAAAATAAGTGATTTATTAGATTTCATCATAACAGATGCATAAATAACAGATGCAAAGCATGCATGTAATACACTTTATGATGGTTTGATTTGTTTACATTATTACATCTGTTTTATTATTGGGGCTGATATAGTAAGTAACAGAGGAAGGGACCGTGATGGATGCTATTTTTACACTAGCACTACTACTACAACTAAATGACATTTCGATAGATGCAAGTAGAGACAATAAATGTCTCAAATATAATGCCCAAATACAAGCTCAAACAAAGCCTGTCAAATGTTTATTTTAAACAGGGGGAGCGATCCTGAAGTGTTTTTTATTTATTTATTCAAGGCTCTAGAGCACCATCTGTTGGTATTAAATATTCAATGGCTGTGTCTAAGACGTTTGGAGATAGAAAAACGTTTGGAGATAGAAAAATAAATAAAAACATGTTGTACAAACATGTCAAAGCAAAACCAACTATGAATGCAACAGAGACAGAGGGCAGGTGAAGTTAAGTCAGGGAAAATTGCAATTCTTTTACCATGTGGCTGGTTTTATGAGTGAAAATATGAAGTGTAACTCAATGTTTTGATGTTTTTAAAATGTTGACATGCTTTGTGTACGTATTGGAACTGAAATTATGTGGAAGATATGACCTCAAAACTGACTCCTCATTGCAAACAAACAACTTAATTTATTCTGTCAATAAAGAGACACTCATTTTCTCAAATTGTAAGTGCAAGATTTTATTTAGGACGCTTGAGGTGGTGTGCTGGGACGGCAGTGTCAAGGTTACATATACAATGATTTTTATCACAGCTAAGTCAGGGGAAAACATAAAACAAGAATAAGTCATATCATCCTAAATTACCTTTAATAACCCAATTTAGCACATTTCATTAATTTAGTGACATAAACATTCTCAAAAAGTAATTTCATATCTTCTTTCAGAATTACATGTTGAAGACAAGTTAGACAAATTGTATGTACTCAAACACTGTAACATACATCAGGTATGATAATACATAATAATACATTACGTATTATTCCCAAAGGTTAATAATAATGGTCTACACAGGCTTTCTCTTAACACAAGATCATTTAAACCAGCTTCACAACAATTTTAGACATGAATGACTCTGACTTTAAACATCCTAACCACTCTCAAACACTGTGCTCTGAAATCATCATTCCTTAATTTCCAGAAGGCAAGTAGAAAAATACTCATGCATTTCCTCATGCACTGAACTACATGTTGGTACATTATCCTTAATGTGCCAAACTGTATCCATCTTGTAGTTGCAAGTGCAGATATTTTAGGAATAAATATTATTTTAAAGCAGTGGTTCTTAACCTGGGTTCGATCGAACCCCAGGAACAGACTTTGCTGCGAAAATGATATGAGAGTGGCACTTGCCAAGGTGAAGCCGCGCATTTCTGAACTTGTATCTGAAAGGCAACAGCAAAAGTCACATTGATTTGCAGTAAATATTCACTGAGTTATGTTTTTGTGTGAAATTCATGTTTTGTTTGTCGACAAACCGATCCTCACAGCATCGTACGAAGTTGCGTACCTGATCGCAAATCATTCATTGAGTTATGTTTTTGTGTGAAATTGTTGGTTTTGTTCTTTGCACACAGTGATTTTGTGTGCAACTGATGCATGGTTCATTTTGTGCACTAATAAAATATATACCTATGTTTTGAAGAAATCATATTTTATTTTTCCAATTACGAAGGGTTCGGTGAATGCACTGATGAAGCTCGCAGGGTTCAGTACCTTCAATAAGGTTAAGAACCACTGTTTTAAAGCATTAGTTCCCCTCAAAAATGTTGTCATCGATCATAATCCAAGGCTTTGCATAATCACTCCTATATAATAAATTAGCATTTTGCTGATCTGGTGACGCTATGAGTGTGAAAACATAACAGCAACACACACGTTAAGATCTTAGAGGTTAAGCATAGGTCAGGTATGGGAAAGATTGTCTGCATTGGTAAATGTCACAAAAGTCAACATCAATTGTTAGTTTGAAACAGTCTAGTCTCCGGCATCAAAGACGAACATAATATTTTGAAAAATGCAACAATAACTGTTGCATTTCGATGAATGGAGATAAATTGAATACAGCTTATTGTCCAATATGAACATAATCACTGGGGAGACGGGGCTGATTTAGGAGAGACAATATAATAATGGCTATCTATCAGTGAAGCCAAGTTGAGTTCTCATGTTCATATCTGCTTAGAGGTATTATACATTTAAACATTATTACAATAGCCTAAATAAACTAACTGGGAAACACAACACTGTGTCCAGTCTGTAAGCAAAAAATGATATGTACTGCATATTAACAATAAATTGAAACATGGATTAGGCAGCATTTAGAAGAGATTTGCCCTCTTCTTCATATTATTACGTTTCCACAGTGGAAGTTTGTCAAACTCTTGAAACTCCATGCCAAAGATCTCAAAGAAGGAATCCGGGGAAAGATGATGCTGCAAAGAAGAGCAAGAAAGAATAAAGTGGACTGCGATAAAAAGCAGCACCCAATCTGTTTGTTGCTTTTTTTTTCTAAAATAGAAGTCATGCAGTATGTTTGATTGAAACCAAATATGTCCTCATCTTGTTTTTAAGGAAAACCTTTCAGCAGATGATGCCACTGTCAAGGAATGTATTAACATCCGAGAAAGTTTTAGTATATGTGGTATTTTACACAAAGTCTAGCATTTATTAAAAAAAAAATGAAATAGAAAATATTGAAAATACATTTTGCACTTTAACTTTTGCTCCTTTGGCAAACTTTCGTGTCCAGTGAAGATGTAATGTTTTATTTAACAAATGGCAATTAAAGACAAAAATAATGAAAAGCATTCTGTTCAGCCATAATAATAATAGTGCTTTTCTCACATGTTAATGTACCTCAAGTCTAGTTCTGTCAACATCCCTGGGAAGTCTCACTCGTCCTCTACTACTAACTGCGAGCAGTTCATATGGGTAGACCTTGAAGAAAAAAAGACTGGTTATAATTGCTTTATAAGTTGATTTTCTCACATGCTACACGTAAACACAATCTTTTGTACACTTACGCTATGAGCTATTTAGATGGAGTTTGAATATCATGTATCATGCAAATATGCATCTTGTAAAACCGCAAGCAGTACTCTATAGTACCTATGCTTCAGCCTTCAGTGAAAAATACAAGATTCTGCTTCTCTATTAGCCGTTGACAAACGTAATGTGTCATGTAATATTCTGGCATGCAATCTTCTAAAGGTGTTTATAGGTACAACATTACAAGTCTTTGCAGTGAAAGCTCTCCTCTAGTACACATGGATATACAAACAATACTTGCTTTTGGCTCCAACAAATTAGGCATAGACACTCCTCTGTCCATGCGTGCTAATGGATATTGACCGTCGGGGATGAGCTACAGAATGAAGCAAACATGTGCAATTGGCAACAGTCATGGCAACATTAATCACTTCAAAGCTTAAAGCCAACATTAATCACTTCAAAGCTTAAAGCCAAATTACTGCCAGAAAGTATATTTATAAAAGTGTGGTTAGAGAGTCAGTAATATGTGTAACACATATATCAATGAAGAGAGATCTGCAAGCTGTATTTACAATTTGGATTAAAACTTAGTTGAATTCATACTTCATAAAACATGCTCATGCAGACAGTCCTTTGGAAATGCAGTACGCCAAACAGGGAAAGGAAGTATGATCCAGGGGGATTTAAGATCACTTAAAGCTCTTCTCACATACCTTAAAGTCTGAAAGACAGGGGGAAAGGGGAAAGAACAAGCAACACTAATTAATTTCTAAAGAATTATCCACTGAGTTGATATTTTAGTGATCAACAATATCCATGATGGATAATAAAGATGTCTACATATACTAACCTCTGAATCTGTCGCTGCTGTAATGGGAGAAATCAGCTGACCGTGGCTTCATGAAAAGAGGAAGGAGAACAGAGGAAAAATGAAGGGCTGTAAGTTGAACAAACCTCTTACAGTTTCGTTAGTGTTTTTCCACAGGTACCTTTTATAAACATAAAGAAATAAAAAGCATGCTACTTTTTAGTAGGTTGTTGTAATCTAATTGTACTTCAAAATGATGTATATTTGCACTAAATTAAGCCTAAGATTGTCACTAAATGGCCTTATACAATAATGCTAAAGACAGCATTAGGTATCATTGATGTTGTTCTTACCGGATTGAGGCCATTGCGACCATATCCAGGCAAAGAGGATGTTTGGGTTGTGGTGGAATTTGAATCTATGTGAAAATGAAACAGCAGATGGATTAGCTCATCATGAGGGGATTTACAGTCAGACGCTGCCCTTTGCCCAAATTAGATCAGACTTACTGAGCAGAATATATCTCGCCAACATCTTATCTTAGCTCTTTGCTAATTGTTCTGTAAAACTGACTTCTCAGGACTGCTCTACGTTTGTATTAACATTTTTTTTCCAATGTTTTAAAAATTTACAAGAATACATCTATATGCTTTAGAACAACTCATCTCATACAACAATCAGTAGAATATTTAACTGCCTCAAGCGGCATTAAAATGAACTTTTTAAAAGGTTGCTTGACAGATGAAAAGGTCATATCGTACCTTGCTGTTTGTAAATTGGAGGCCTCCTGTACATGTTGAAGCCTTCCTCTGCAGATAGAAAAGATTATCAGATTATTTACTCTAAAATATCACACAGCAGAACGAAAATGATATATTGTAATAAACTTCTGTAGTGTCTCCTTTTTCCCTTTCAATGTTTTGAACTTATGCATTCAAATTTAATTTATTTTATTTTCAGTTTAGAGGACATTTTCCCTGAAAAAGACAGGGACCTCCATCAGTAAAATAGAGCATCTGCACATTTAATTTACTTACTCAGAAAAGCACAAAGTGCAGTAAAGGTTCTTCAGGTTTTTAAAAATTGTAGTTAACTTTACATACATTATCAAAAAAAAAGGCCAGCACAGCAGTTATGCCAGTAAAGTTATGCCATAATGAGCACATACACATTTAGAAAAAAAGCAGGCGTAGTTAACGTTTCCTAAATACAGTTTAATTTTATTTTTCAGAAATTATCATCAAGATCATTTTAAGGATCTTGAATTGATTAAATATAAATAAGGAATATAAATACCGCACTGCTCACTATACAGAAATCAAGACTGTGTGGGTTATAAGATGGTTTCTAAGTGATTTTCAGTTCCCACCAAGAACTCATGCCGGCGCTTACTGGTCAGAGCTTGTCATATCTCATCCACACACGATAACAAGGCTTTAGAAAAATCACAGCACCTCTATAAATAGGCATGACTGTAAAGGAATGTATGAGTGAAGTTGACAACAGGCACAGGAATATTAATTTATTTAATCACTCAAACTGGTTTTATAAATAGCTACTTTGATCTATATTTATATGAAGGATTGTTTCTTTTAGAGTAAGAATTTAGTGAGCGGTGGGTGAAGCGGCATAACAAGAGAAATGAAAAAATAGGGTCAAGTCAAATATGCGAAAAAGGAAAAAAAGGAGAAAATCAATGGAATATCTCAAGGGATCATCTAGCTGCTACGGTGTGTGTTTTTTCTGCTGTGCTGTTTTCTACAGTATGATATGAAAAGAGTGGGCGACTGACAGTCTCTGAACTTTGACCACTAGATGGCTCAGTGTTTCTTACTATAAATTGAATCACATCTTTGTCATCTCATCCTACAAATGCCATCTCTAACCCTTAGACTAGATTGTTATTTTTTTGTATTTGGTTGTTGTAGAACATCTTATTTCACCACTTTTGCACTAGTGCTGGTAGTTCAGAATATAAAATGGTGGGTTTGCTATAAAATATAAGTGTTTGGTAGGACATATGAATGATAACAAAAGGTAAGGCAATAGCAGGAGGGGAGAAGGGATCCAGCAGAAGAGCAGGGGTGGCAGAAGAGCAGGGGTTCTTACCTTTGGTGTGAGGGAGAAAGTGCTGACTTAAAGGGGAAGTGGGGCATGTGTCATTGTTGCCAGATAATAAAGAGGGAGAAAGCACCAATCCTGTTTGTTATTCCACGTAAGAAGTGGAGTGAGAAGTTGTGGAGGTAGAGGAGATAAGGGAAAGTGGTAAAAAAGAGAAAAAGTGAGCAGAGGGAGGTTAATATCTTTACAAAGGTGATAAGAAGATTGAGATTATTCTACTTTCGTCCGCTCCTCTCACCTGGCCGGTGGAAGTGTTGTGGTGATCTGGACAGAGTTGGAGTGTAGCTGTGACGATTGTTTATTGTATGAACTCCAAAAGTTCCGTGGCTTGTAGATTTTGGTATGTACTTTCTGTCTTCAAAACCCTCCTTGAAAGAAGGAGGACACAAAACCAGTGTTGAATGCACAAAAAATTAAAATGAATTTGTGTCAATGAGTGTTAAATACATATGATCTTAATAGTGGTCTGTCATATACTATATGTTACCTGTAGTAATTGTAAGTAAAGTTAATAAAACAAATATTTACCTCTGTGGTTTCAGATACATTTCCTGGTGACTAAGAACAGAAGAAGAAAAAGAAATGTGTGAACCAGAAAGAAACAAAACATACACACTTCTGGTAAAAACCTTGTATCTCCAAATTTGTCTGATATGAAAAAGAAAATCAATTATGATTGCAACTATGCAACGCTAAAAATGAAATAGGAAAACATGTGTAATAGTAACAACTCTGTAATCCTTCAGCTGAATTTAAAAAAATCACAGAGTAACTAAGTTTTCATGAAGAAAGCTATGAAAAACAGGAAACATAAAGATGTATTATTAATGTACTTTTAGCCAATTATACTTAGTAACTTTGCACAGATCATGAATCAATGCTCAATTACGCAGTTTATAGCAACTAACCACTTTTTCAACTGACTCCATATTAAGTATGCTAATATTCTCTGATTATATTTGAAGTTGCTCTGTATAAGAGAATCAACCAATTATTTAAGATGTAAGTATCCTGTACACCTGCAGATATCTTGTTTTGAGTGTTTTGTTAATTTAGAAGGGCTATTGCTCCAAAACACTCACATCTGACCTTTATTTTTTTTAAGCCAAACACAGTCAGATATCAGAAGAACGAAGCAAGACCTCACTTGATTTGATTCATAGATCAAACCAAAAAAAAACAATAAAATAATGACACTCAAACATGCCATTTAATACAACTTGGAGCACTGAACAAAGTTACCTCTGCAGGGCTTTGCCTGTCCTGTCTGATGCCTTTGTTGTCCAAAGTAGAGGGGTTGTGGTTCACAGACTTATAAGATATCATATCAGGATGCTCTATATCATATATAGCCTTGACTCTGGGAATGGCTGCTAAATCTCGGTAATCAATGATCTCATTATCTACTTTTGCCTGGGACAAGGACAGGGAGGAGAGGGGAAGAAGGACACAGAAGGAGCAGACAGTAAGGGTTATGTCAGGTGAAAGGTCAAAGGTTATCTAATAGATGATTTCATGGTGGAATTAAACTTCAATCCCACAACACAACAATAGTCTGATTTTGGCACAAAAAATTGGTCAGATTAACATCATAATCTGTGGCCTGTTTTATTACTTATCAGGTTTACAAGTATAAAAAAGGTAAATCGTTTTCGGCTCATAATCGGCTCATATTTTGAGGTGTTTTGATGGGGTTAAAGTTTATTGAATTGCCAATGAATTCATATTGATCAAGTAAATAAATCTAAAATCCAGTTCAATATGTGGCTGATTTGAGTCAATTGAAAGGCTCTTTATCATTCAACCACAATTGAAATCCTGTATTTCTCTCAAAAGATATAAACTAGTTCCGATCAGTCAAGGTAAATTTAAAAAGATATGTTTTCAGTAAATTGTATTTGATTTTAAAATTGACTTTAAAAATGATTTCCACAATGGCTATTCTTCTAAATGTTTGTCTTCAGTTACAAAAAGCAAGATCTGGCATGAGAGACACTTTGTCCATTCGATTCTCCTGTACAAATAAAGGATAAATTCAATGAAAATCAAGCCACGGGGAATTGTGCACCATGGAAGGTGTTAGGAAAGATGTTGTCACCAGAACTTACACAGATGGTTCGACCAGGACTCCCTGGGGTGCATGAGCCCGGCCGGGAGCACGAGCTTTCAGATGAAGATGTAGTTGGCTAAAGGGGGAAAAAAAACATATATTAGTTTGACTTATAGGATGCTGAAACACTTACTGCTTTAGCTCAGGTGTTGGTTGACAGTTTACATTTCAGTTTTCTCTCAAAGCATAGCCACTACACACACGACTTGGTCCTCACATCTGGTCCCTGTTATTCATGTGGGTAAAAGCATGCACTAGGAATCATAATGCAGCAGTTTGGGCCTGGCGTCATGCAGTTTATGTGCATTGTTCCATATTGTAACTACCTAAAAGAAGAATTAAAAAAAACTTTATTTGTTGCCTAATAATGATATGAGCCAGACTTTTGTTTTGCATTGTACAAACATCATACATTGGTGTCTGTTACTGTAAATTGTGCAGGTACAAGCAGATGACAGATGAAATAATATAGTCAAGCATGCATCACTGTAAAAATCCATATGCAACAACTAACATGTATATATGCAGGATATGTAATAATAACTGCACTCACAGGTGCTCTACAAAATTAAAAGCTCCTCTTAGATATCCTTTAAAACGAAGATTTAGGTTATAGGACGGAATCAAATTTTATATATGAAAAGTGTCTTCCTCCTGCTTCCTTCAATCCAGCCTGGTGAGCAAAGCGAGTGCGGTTAATCTCAAAACGTGAGATTACAGCCTGCTCACTCTAGAAAACCATATGTGCAAACAGCGGGCCCGCTCACAATATTAACCTTTCGTTTATGTTGGGGATAAAAGAAATCAAGACAAGGTGTTTTTGGTCTGCTGACCTGGGAAGGAAGAGAATGTGTAAGGACAGCGATACACATTACTCACACTCGCATCCTATTTGTAACAGCAATTACAACCATAATACTAATACTTCCATATTAACTGGTTATTTTAAGAAGTTATATAGATGATACTGTGACATGACATGCCTTGATAGAAATCTGTCTTTGCATATTTCTTCTAACACACATTAAATTGCATGATGTCACACAAGTTGAGTGTTCAGTTCAGGAGGACTTACCATGAAACTGTCCTCAGTTCTGCTGCTGTCTCTGCAGTCCGGGTGCCAAACTGTTGATCCTACAAAGGCAGCGACATTATGGCAAAAAAAATTACAGCATGTCAAAGCAAGAAAAAGTTTTTAAATGTATGTATTCATCCAATTCCAATTCATCCTAACTCTCAAACTGACCTTGCAGATACATGTCTTCACCCTCTGTGAACATTTTGTCACATCTGCTGCATCTTGCACAGCTGGGGTGATAATGTTTCTCCCCTGCCTACAACAGATGATGAGAAAGGTAAAAAAAGAGTAAAAGTTAGGCTTTATTACCAAAAACTAAAACTAAGATGTGATACTCAGGGCAGGGGGTTCCAACCTTTTTGGATGTGAAAACAAGCTTCAAAAGGTTTCATCAAATCAGGGTTTAGGACTAAATAATCATTTCTGTTGCTGCACTGAAATTTTCACATAATTACACAGTCTGCACATGAATCATTCTGCACAGTGAAGCTTAAACATCCAAGCATAGTTGTCAAAATAAAAAATAATATAAGTAAAAAATAGGTTAATTGTTTAATTAAATATTATAAATGTGTTAGAACCACCAACCGTTACGTCACAAAATGTATTTAAATTGCAAGTCATGCAAATATAAATACAATAAGCATCTTTCTCTTCACTAAAAGCAAAGATTTCTCACCTCTAGGACTTTTCCAGTTATAAACTTCTGACATGCTTCACATTGAACCCCAAATTGAATCTGGTAGTCCCTCTCACAATATGGAACGCCATCCCTGAAAGATAAGATGTTTGAAATTAAAAACACATTTCTGTGTATTAGTTGTTTAATCTGCCAACATTGTTTCTAATTCTAAATTTTGTTATTAGAAAAAATTTACTCAATTGAGGATAATTAGAGAAAGAATTATGAGCCAGAGATCTGTATTTACTTGCTGATGTATTCTCCGCTCAGCACTCTTCTGCAGGCTTTACACTTGAAGCAGCCAAGGTGCCACTGGCCACGCAGCGCCAACAGAGCCTGGCCGTTCTTGATGTCTCTACCACAGCCAGAGCAGCCTGAGAACACACACACACATATTCATGAAGGGATAACATTCAACGTTCAAACAGGTTTGTCACATTTTTTAATCAATACTATACTAAATGTGTTTGGCCAAGTCGATCTGGTGACATATTCAGCTATATTCTTCTTAATTATTTAAGGATGTAAATGTATAGACTGAACTATTTGAGTTGCTGTGCTCTTTCCTGTAGTTTCTTTTTTTTAAATAAGCACCTTTCTGCACAGTCCTACAGAGAGATCTTCTTAATCCAGAGGCTTTATGAGTCTGAATCCTCTATTGATCCCTGTCCTATCTATAGTTGTCAGTTGGATAAGGTCAAGTTAAGTCGGAGAGTTGTCTGCTGGATCTCTCAATCCATAGTGAGTCATTGACCTGGCAGGATCCCAAGAGAATGACAGGATTTTTAAAGTAATATCAGCTCATAGTTGTGGCCACAGCTGGCCGATGTCCGCTGCATAATCCACTGTCTGATTATGTCTGCATGAGATCAAAGTCTTGGGTCTATTCTAAAGCTTCATTAATTAATAGTTTTGATGTGAACACTGGATTAAATGTCCAGAGTAAATCATACAAGAGTGCACTTACTACTGGAACATCTGACGTCGTTGGGAGTAGGAGAGAGGGGTCGAATACATCGCTGACAGAGGCAGTCCTTTCCACTGAAGGTGACACAATCCCCAGCAGGAAAAGGCTGTCTGAGAGACAGAGAAAGAGACAGACGTATACCACACAACTCTTTGTACAAAATAAAAAGCTTTTTGCCTCAAAGTTCCAAAAAAGTTACACTTGTTCCACATTTACTTGCAAACAGTGCACACAAAGCATGCTGGGTGGTAGGTCTTCCCCAAGACTGTGACCACAGCTCCCTCCACAAATTCCCCACAGTTGGTGCAGCGCGTGCCGTGAAGCCTCTGGAAGTCCACCGGGCAGAGGTATTCACCGCTCTTCATGAAGAAGCCACTCTGAGCCAGGTCACAGCCACACACTGCGCGCACACACACACACACACACACACACACACACACACACACACACACACACACACACACACACACACACACAGTCATACAGGGAGAGAAGGATGACAACAGAAAACATTAAAGCTGCAATAATCTATTGTTTTATTATATTTGGATCAATGGACTCTGTGTAATGTGAAAGGTGTCACAAACTAATTTTCGCTCATCAACAGCTCTGACAGACCCAATGTACGCTATAGGCTCAGCAACAGACAAAAGTTAGCTACTAGCTGGTGAGCTAATGCAGATAGAGTAGACTATACCACGTTTGGTTAAACTTGTTTGTC
This sequence comes from Anoplopoma fimbria, assembly GCF_027596085.1. Taxonomy (NCBI): domain Eukaryota; kingdom Metazoa; phylum Chordata; class Actinopteri; order Perciformes; family Anoplopomatidae; genus Anoplopoma; species Anoplopoma fimbria. The sequence continues at coordinate 6,747,376 of NC_072453.1, forward strand.
ATAATTTTATAAAAGGTGAGAAAATGTGTGTCCTGTTTTCAGCTTGGCCAAGTGCCGAAGAGCTGAATTACATTCTTTTTGTAAAGAGCTTTAGGGAAAAGCATTGTAACTTCTTATATGATACATATGTCTGGTATAAATTTAATGTTTTATGTCTTTTGTATTTTGTGTCAGTAACTATGAATTTACTGTTTAAATAATCTAAATTTTCAGGCTTACGTCATTGTAGTAAGTTAACAGCAACAACGTCATCAATAATAGAGATGAGATAAATGCTATTTGTGCTGTCTGACTTCATCCTTCTGCCAGGGTTTCTGAAGTGTTTATGTGTCTGACATGTTACTGACAGGGAGGCAGTGTTTTCTCCCGGCTTGTTCAGAGTCATTTGATACCACATAACCCACCTGACACTGTCTCTCTGAACCTGCCAGGACAGAATGCACAGGACAAATGGCAGAGATGCCAAGGACAGATTTGTGCTGCTCTATTCCTGTCTACCTGCGAGTCACTCACAGCCTATGTGGGGTTTCTTTTTTTTAAATACTATTCTTAAGTGTAAATAAAACACGCACACTAATTCCTCTGAGATTGTTTCATAGAAATCACAAACAATTAACTTTAACAATGAATCTTTTCATATCTTCTGATGTAAATAAATGCATGAAATTGAGTGCATCAGATTCTTAGCTGATCTCATATACACATAATTGTTTTCACTGTGACAGTTATTTAATTTGTCTTATTTCTGTACCAGAAAGTTGAATTAACTTTGACAATACTTTTTTGGATCACCAAAAAAGCCTTATTTTAATTCACATTTTGAGTCAAATTCTGATTCAGTGGAGCCCATAGAGCCCTTCGATCTACAGGTCTTCCCACTGTTAAAATACTTCAGGCTTCTGTGCTCTGAAAGTCTCTTTGTTTCCCCTGCGCTGAAAACACTGTCACAATGCGATGAAAGGCCAACAACACGAGAAGCTTGCCGGTTTCGATTAGTGGGGACAATAGCCTGTAGAGGAAATATGTTTTTCACGGAAACAAAGTAACTCTGGTGAATGAACCCAGGAGGTTCTCACAACAGCCCATTGTTAATGCAGAACATTCTGTAATAAATTTAATTTGATGGCACCAGCAGGCTGACTTGAATGAACAGCAAATTCCTCACAATTTAAAACTAACCTTCTCTGAAAATAAGGTGTTTTAATGCAACCTAAAGGGTTCATTATTTTTTAAATGTTAATACAAGTTTTAATCCAACTGGAGAAACGTCACCACACCAGTTCCACGAAATACTTCTACTACGAATCCGTTGTAGTGTGGCTGTAGCCTGTTTTAATAAGTGATTTGGAGCAAAAGTCAGGAATTCCGTGCGTTCAAGGGCGGCCACAAATTCATCTCCACTTCACATGAGGAAACAAATTCAATGGTTTGCTCTCAAGTTTCCAGAATGTCCAAATTTAGACACCATTGACCTTGCCTGATTACATAAGTCTGTCTCAGTCTGGCTGACATGTGATTGCAGGATAGTCCAAAAGTGCATACATTGATGGTACTACTCACCCTTGCAGGTAAAGCACTTTATGTGGAAGTGGCTGTTCTGCACGCGCAGCACCTGCCCCTTGCATGGCTCCCCACATCTTAAGCACTGGATGACTTGCTTCCCCCCTGGAGAACACGGCTGGCAGTCATCCTGAGAATGTAGCACTGCAGGAGAGGGAGGAATACGTGAATCAGTTAAGTCTTGACAAATTCATTATCGTTGTTTGCCTTTCAGCTCGACGTATGAAATGTGATTTTACAGTGCCTGTAAAGGTCAAGTGTTGGACCTTATTATCTTTTTGCCTCCTTCTTAAAAAAACCTGCCACTCCCTGTTTATTAACCACATGTAATTTTTTGCAAGTACTTCTTAACTCTCGTGTGTGCATACAGAATGTACTGTCAGTCTACGTATCTGCTAGCTATAATATTTTACAATACAAGGGAAGTTAATTATTATTATTATAATCGATTTTTGTAAAACGGTCTGTTACAATATAAGAGTCAACAGAAGAAAGTACTATAAAAGAAAAAGAAAGTCCTGAATTAAAAATCTTAAATAAGTAAAAAGTAGTTATTAAAATATACATGAATACCTAAAGTTAAAGTACTTATTAAGGGAATTAAATATCATATTATATTATATAAGTGGATTATAATTATTGGAAAAATGAATGTGTTATTGACATCTCTTTAATGTTTCAGTTTGTAAAGACTTTACATACTGCTGGGTTGCTTAATTTATAATAATAAAACATCATTCATTATTGATTTATGTTTTGTATTAATAATAACAATCTGCAAAGTATCTAACTAATGTTGTCAAATAAATGTAGTGCAGTGAAAAGTACAATCTTCACCTCTGTGATGTAGTGGATTAGAAATATAAAGTAGAAAGTAGAAAACAATGGAAATACTCAAGTAAAGTAAAATTACCTCAGAATTTTACTTAAGTACAGTACTTGGGTAAATCCAGTCCATCACTGGTCTACAACCCTGCTAGCTATGACAGCTATAATGTTTTCAGTGTTTAACATGCCAAACATTACTTTACACTCTAAACCTAGTCAAGTTTGTTAGCCTGCTAACATGAGTTAATTAAGAATAAACACAAAGTACAACTTGCTAAAGGGAATGTCATTCATTTTTCAAGTTTTTGAACACAAAATATAGCCCACAGATTTTTTAATGCATCCAAGCTGTTTATCCTTTTCTGCCTGAGTAGTTCATGACAATACAATACAAAAGTCCTTCCTGTCAGTGCTCACATAACTGAATGTAATAAACAGACAAGCTTTTCTTCAGCACGGAAACACACATATACACATATGCACTCGCACACACAGTCACAGTAATCTGTTGAGTGCCCCACGAAGACAGACAGGAGCTCACGAAGAGGCATTATTTCTAATGTTAGATCTCACAACAACATCAATCAGTGTATTCTACAATAGCGTTGCGGTTTTGCTGTAAAACTTAGTTTCATACTGAAGCAAGAACCTCGTTCTATCTAATTTTGTCATGTGTGTATGGCAGCAGAGGCAGTGGATGTCTGCGCAATCTAATCACGGTCCACTTGAGAGGTCTTGAATGTGATTAGCAGAGGAGAGAGGAGAAAGAATGTGGCACGTTGAGAGCCCTGTGTAGACACCCAGCACACAAATAGATAAAGAGACACAGGAACTTCAGCTTTTCTTTTTTTCAGATACACTTTTGCCAGAGAAAGTCTTGATGAATTAATTTATAAACCAGATAAGAGCTACACTTTGTTTATATGACCCAGTTGGTGTCAGCTAACATGTATGATTTCCGTCTAAACAGAAAGATTTCCTCACACTTAAAGCTGATAGGGGGAATGTTTTTTTAAACGTTTCCACACCCGGCCTCGTGAATACTAAGAAAATTGAGTCAAGTACCTCGGTATGTGGCTTCAGGTTTGCCCCGCAACAGGAGAGCTTTGTCACTATGGTAACACGCATGAAGCAACAAACTAGGTTAAGAGACCATGCTTCCAAAATGGTTAATATAAAGCTCACTGTAACTGATTGAACAGTATGGAAGATATAATAGTGTGTACGTTATGCAGTGCTGAGGGGATTAAGAACCTCCACAGCTGCTGTAATGCAGACCGCTTTAGTGATGATAGTGATTAAACGAAGACTAGTAGTCAATATCTTAACATCCTGGAGCAGTCTAATTAAGTCTGTGTATTTTCAAGCAATATAGGATATACTTTTTACTGTAACTAAAAGCATAAAATAAAAGCAAAAACAACTATTTGTTCAGACTGAACGAGAAAAGACTTTGATTATAGTCATCGTTTGCTATTTTTTTGTTAAAATATAGATTATTCCTGCCAATAGAAGAGCAGTAGAAGGAAAAGTGTGTGATAGCAATCACATAATATCTAATCTAAAAGAAAAACTTGTGAAAAATAAGTGTTATTACTGCCAAAAATCCTAGCAGGAATGTAACCTGTTCTTTTGGCTGTGGGACTCCAACAATGAAACTCAGCCAAACTGGCCTTTGTCCTAGAAGGCCTCAGATATTTGCTAATGACTGAGCAGTGATGCCAACACAAGAACATCACATAAATACTCCTACTGGTTATAAATGTTTGAAGGTTTTGTTTTGTTGCTGACTGATAGAGAAGTACAGGTTATATACTACATTGTATTATGTGTATACAGTTATACAGAATTTGTGTGGTGTTATCCTGTATATAAAGCATTTCCCTTTTACTTTATGCTCCTGTGTAAATGGTAAAACTCATGTGTGGAGTCCTCAGATGGAAATATTTAAAGAATCCAAAATGTCTTCTGTTCTTTCTTGATCTCGCCCAGAACGTGAAGCTGATATGGTGTCAAGTATTAGCAAATGGTAGATTTAGAAAGACCGCAAATGGAGAGGAACCTGAGACGGACAGTTAATCACACAACACCGGTGTCTCCAGCTATGAAAATCTGCATCTGTGTGTGTAAGGAGGGAGTCTCTATTTTAAATCTTTAGAATTTGAGATGTTTCAATATACCTCATTCTAATTGTTTGTAAAGTAATCTTAATATACCATAGGACTAGAATATTAGCCATAAAATAAGGTCATATAATTACTTTTTGAATGATATTAGTGTGTGTTATACGGATTACTATTTGGTCATGCATATGTGTGGTAATAACCATCTTTAAAACTGTCAACGTCTTGAATGTTTTTAGGGTAGAAATATTTACAGTGAAAATTCCTAATTTCACTACAGTGATGCACCTACATGGAATTTTGTGAATTTGATTGAGAGTGTTTCTCCACTCTTACTGAGTAAAGGGTCACTACAGCAGCACAATAGAATATCTATCTGTTCCTTGTGGATGCGAAATAGAATAATGAGAGCAAATCACTGCTAAATTCAGAGGTATTGCAAAAATCACATGCTGGTCTTAACCCACTAGGATACTCTACGATTAGCTTTAACAACTGTGATTGCACTTTCCCCTACTTGGCAAACATACTTTTTAATCTTTGAATTCAGTTTCTAGAATTGGGAAAAGGTTCGAAAATCATCACTGTTTGCTAATCTAACAGGTCAAAATATTTTCTTTAAAGTATAGCATGAATTCACTTCATTTAGTTTCCAGGATTCACATACGCAGATTACAAATAACATGTAGTTTAAACAACACTGTACACTATAAAACAATGCTAAAGGGAAGAATAGTATAACACTACCTGCAAGAGCAGTTAAGACAAAGTCATAGATTGTTTTGACCTTCACATTAATCAAATGCCACCATCACAAGTTGCACACAAATCAAGTCCTTAAAGACAAATATAAAACACAAGAAGACACACACACACACACACTCATTCTCTATTTCTCATCCGATACCACACACACACAATAACACACACTTTAAAATGTCTACCTTGCTCTTTCATGACAGTTGGTGTCTGCTGGTCTGTTACGAGCGCTCACTGCAGCGGAACACAGTGAGGACAGGAACTAAGTGGACTGCTGGTCCAAGGGAAAGGGGGTGGTCCAAAACACAGCGTGCAGGACTATGTGTGTGTGCGTGTGTGTGTGTGTGTGTGTGTGTGTGACTGTGTGTGTGTGTGTGTGTGTGTGTGTGTGTGTGTGTGTGTGTGTGTGTGTGTGTGTGTGTGTGTGTTCTCAAAGTAGACAGTAGGAGTGGCATTGTGCTTCTGAACCATGACCTCAACAAGCTGATCCCAGACATTTAATGCTGATATAGTCGTGTATTATTTATTATTTATTTAGTTTTTTGAGGTAAATCACACTAACTTTGTTGGGCTTTTTCTTTGCTTTAAAACTTCTTCAGATATGGTGATGACATTCGCCTACAATACCCAGCTCTTTGGTGATGCATAGAAAATGTTGGACAAATATTTGCAGAAAATTGCCATAATATTTGTAAGTATATTATGGGACTGTTGTTCAGTGCAAATGATTCAGTGATGACATTACATGCTGCTGATATTTTTGGCTTTTTAAAAAAATATAGCATTTTGTGACTTTTTGTAACTAGCAAACTGAATACAAGTTGTCCTTTAATACACACAGACTTCTATAGTCTGCATAGAAGTAATTAAACCTGATAAATGAGGCACAATATTCACAATAAGTATGATTCAAAGCTTTTGTAGAGGGAGTTGTTGAATCAGTCAAAGGGTTGACAGCTGTCATAGATTAATCATATGTTCATAATTTAGTCCGATGGACCAAAAACCTTCATTACTCACAGAAAGGAAGATCTGCGGTGATGTATAGTAATGCCTAGCAGAGCTAACATTAAATGTGTGCAACACTGTTTGTTTAGTAGCTTGATGTCTCATTATTAAATAAGAATAAAGCAGACAGAACATGTTAAATCTTGTCATTCTGTAATGACAAGTCATTAAAGTACCAAGATATCACCCATGACAACCACATAAGGAAGTAAACTGTCCTTTACCTGACATCTCTGCAGGTATACCGTCCAACTTCTCACACAGGATGTAGTCGTTGGGGTTGATGAAAGGCAGCTGCTCCATCATGGACTGTTTAGGAATGAGGTAGAGAATCTCTGCAATTTCCCCATCTTCAATAATTGACATGCGCCTGACGGAGTTCTTCCTCTTGACCCGGTCCAATACCACCATTTCATTGCTGTTGCTGGAGCCGCAGATCCTGCCCAGGCTGCTGAGGTTGAGGAGGCCCGACATGCTGGTGCTCTCGAGGCTTTCGGCCACGCAGCTCAGGCTGCAGACTGACACCAAGTGAGAAACCATAAAGCAAAGCTCGAGATGTTAAAGCCCTCTGTTGAATGGCAGGCATTAAGTTGCTCTCTAAGACTTTATGACTGACTCAGCGTGTGTGTCTGTTGTCCATCAGGCTGTCAAAGACTAACTCTTACCACACGCCCCTTAAGAAGATTAAGTAAGGTATATTTTTAGGGTTTATCTTCATGGTAAACAGAGGATCTGAGCTCAAGGAAGTCTGGTAACCTTCAGGTAACCTTCTTTGCCTCCATTCCAGTGACTTTGACTGGTGCTCACATGGGATGCATCATTATAGTAATCTAGTGAAGATTAAGAAGATTATGAGCTCTAACTGTATCATCCAGTTATGTATGCAGTTAGAGTCATATGATTTAATTTAATGTCTGTCTGATTTTGGTTGGATTACGACTGAATACAAGGACCAGCTAGACACAACATACTTCATTTTCAGGAACCTTTCATAACCCTCCTACTGCAAACATTGTACATGTGATTGTTTTGTTTTTTCTTATCTGTAATCTACTGTGTTAGTTTTAGAGCAGGAAAGATTTAACCTGGAACAGAGCCAGGGAAAGGAGTTTGGCACCATGAACCAGGATATTTAGAGTACTGAAGTATTTGAGGACTCCAGCATTATTTAAGGGTAGACTGTCCCGATCAGTTTAGGCACTTTCTAATCTGCTTTTAATCAAAATTCACAAGCTAGACTCACCAACATTAAATGGTGTGCCACTTTAGAGGTTGAATATGTTCTCCTGAATTTTACTTTGTTGCACCTGATGTATTCTATTTTCAGAAATAAAGAAAGATGACAATAAATTAATGGTAAATTACCTTAAAATAAATATAAATTGGCACAAATGGTACAGCAAGGAACGTGTACAGGCTTAAAAGGAATAAGAGGAAAATGTGTGTATACCTAAAACATGTTACAGTAACTTGTGTATTTGCTTACATATTTGCCTGTGGATATTTAAAAGTAGCCTACATTCTCGCAGGTGTTGACAATATGATGGATGTGATATGAAGCACCGTTATCATGACTAGCAAAATAGCCAAACTGACCCACAAAAAGGTTTCTGATAAGATAAGTAACTAGTTACTAAGAATTAATGTACCTAAAACAAGAGAATGAATATTATTCCTGAAGAAGTGAAGTAAAGGCCATGGGACAAGCAATCTCTATAATACCATGGTTACTCCAGGAGCAGTAGTCTTATCCATTACAGACACATGAGGAAAGAGCTCTACCTACTGGCTGTAATGTGCTAAACATGCTGTGATCAGTATTCAGTGGAAAATTACACCAGTTATGCTGGTCAATATGATATTGCAAATTAAGATTGAAGGGATATATCTGGCTTTTTACATTCTCCACTATGTTCACCAGCCAATCGCTAACTGTATCTGTCCGTCGTTTTGTGCAGAGCAGGTAGTTTACATTGGACTTTTAATAACTTTTTCACTGAAAACATTGCTATCTGAGCGGTAAGGGTAAACCAAAACAATAAAGCTGTGGGGCCAGAAAGCTAAATAATGAGTTTAAACTGGTTATGAAGCTCTGTAAAGCTGAGGGGAGCTGCAGATGGTACCAAGCAAATGTGTGGGTGTCACGCTTTTTTTTTGTAGGAATGTAACACAGATTGTTATGTCAAAAAGGGTGAAGCATTTTATTTCTGCTGTTTTTTTTTTTACCAATGTTAAAAAATATCAAATTCCCTTCTTCAAGTACATAGTTAAAAATTTAACAATGAAAAAACAGATAGAAGGAACAAACAATTTCACTGTTTCATTATAAAATCATTTAAAAAAAAATAACGGACTGTACATTTTTGTGACATGCATGTTAATGGGAAAATATCCTAATTTATGTGGATGCCAAATCAGTGTTTATGGTTAATTGAAGCAATAAACTCTTCAGTGCGTGCTATATGAATTGAGAAAGCTGAGTGTTCCTGCTTGCAGGGTCGAGCTGGCATTGCCTATATGTAGTTCTTCATTGCATCACTGTCATGTCAAACGACGGCAGTAGTGACATCATGGAAGAAGAAATAAAGCTTTCTCTGTCAATAGAGCACACACTGAGGAATGTATATCTTAAATTGACTACACCTACCATCTACATAAAAGGTGCCAAATATTTCCTTTATCATAAAGGGACCTGAATAAGGTTCACACAGTCAGTTGTGGCAGTACAGTTGATAGCTAAGGCTTTAAGAGAGTTTGATCTTTTAATTACCTGTGTTACAGAAAAAACAGCAATATCTTGTTTACATTTAATACACTGTATTGTTACTATCTGGGCGTAAATACTGTTTAACAGGGATTTATTTATTCTGATTCATTAAACTGCTTGTTTTCTGCTGTAGCAACCGCTGACACAAAATTGAGAGGTAATGTGTTTTTCAGTGAGGTGTGCAATAAACCAAGTCCCATTTGAAGTGTTACATGTAAAAGACATATAAAAAGAGAAATGTTTCAACTTGAGTAAAGTCTTAACAAAACTTAGGAGTTGATAGAAGGAGATCTGACCGCCTCGTCTTCCTCATCCTCATTTTGCTCTTCCTCTCCCTGGGTGAGCGGCTCTCTGTCGGAGTCTCTCTCTGCCTGGCCCGACCTCTTGGTTGTCTTGTTCAGGGTCCCGCCCTGCAGAAAAACAAATATTAACTGAACACACTGAACTGTATCCTGTACTGAAATCAGCTGACACTAGGCACACACAGAACATATTTAAATTGGTACACAGGCTGTGAGATATCTGACCTGTCTGTGGTCAACAATGTTGAGCAGCACTGAGGTGACGATGCAGCTGATGGTGTTGGCCAACATGAAGATCATCATCCTCTGCCAACGCCACAACGGAATCTTAGTTTCACTGGCCAGGAAATGGAGAAATCATTGAAGGTGAGTAAGGATCTAACATTCAGCATTGACCATCAAGTGCACTGCCAAAAAATCCTCATCCGAAGCATTTCCTACCTAGACTTGGAGCCCAAAATCTGCCCAACGACAAGATTTGACACCCCAATTCCAACCATCTGTACGGAGGTGGCCAGACCCATGGCGGTTCCCAGAGTCGCCTGAGGCACCACGAGGGGAATAGACGGCCACATGCTGGCCTGGAATACAGCACATATAGTTTAAATTAAGATAGAACAGAACTGCTTTCCACAATTAATGTCCCCACTGCAAAGTATTCGAATTGAGAAATAATAAGACAAATCAATCACTTAGAAACTTCGGTTCACCATCATGTGACAACAACATATATGCCACTAGAGTCCTTAGTAATTTCTTCAGGATTGCAACCAATAAATCTACCTGAGAGAAAGCACACGTTAGAAATAAATGGTTTAAACAATTGCTTTGACATAAACTCACAGCAGCAAAGGAGTAAGTGATTCCCAGCCATATGGTGGACACCAGAGGAGCAACAAAGGTGAAGGCCAGCAGTCCAAACACAGGCAGTGTGAGGACGGCACAGGCCACCGCAAACACGCCCCGCAGCCCCACGTTATCCTGGAACAAACACAAGAGAGGGTCACGTGTTACACCAACTTACCTCCTTATTTCATATTGCTTCATAAGACTGAATTTTTAGAGATTAGAAACAGCTTTTAGGTTATAGATGCTTACTATGAGAATGCCCACGCAGGCTGAGAGGACCAGTGAGCTGTCATACACCGCCCCAGCGACATACGCTGCGTCCTTCTGACTGTAGCCGCTGTATTTATCCTGAATAAACTTACTGGAAAGAAAATAATACAGAAGTATTAGTTATTCTTATAAGTGTTTATGCCCTGGGTTAATTACAATACAGGGATTTTATGATAAATACACATCCTAAAGGAATTATTTCTAAAAGAAATCTGTTCTTATCCTAAAATTAACATTGAATACTGGCCTTATAAAACCTAATTTTAAACCTGTGTCAAAGGCTCTACCTGGCATCAGCGATGAACGGGAAGATGCCGTTGTAGAAGAACATGATGGTGAGAACCAGCAGCCAGTATCTTAGCGACAGGAGCTTCACATCCTGAATCCTCTACACGTGCACACACAGAAACAAACAATGTAAACGTTTATGTACATTTAAACAAAATAAGTGAGGTCAGATTCTCCATCTGCACCATCTTTATAAACAGGTTATATATTTAAAAAAAAGATACAGCTCGTACCACTTTGCGGGACTCCTCTTGGATGGCGCCATCAAGACCCAGCTGCCTCATACCGATCTTGTCCAGGGCACTGACTAGAATGGCAGACGCAAAGCCCAGCACACACAGTAGTGTACCTAGAACATAGCATGTGAAAAATGCTCTTACTTAAACCTTTCTTTCTTTTTACATATTATTAATATTCATTCATGCCATGAAACCCTGATGGTTCTCTCCCCTTTATGTATTACATACCACCCCAGAGTGTCCACTGCATGCCATATTTTTCTTCAAACTTCTGGGTGAGGAAAAAGTTCAGGACCGAACCAAGGCGAGAGAAGGCCAGGGTCAGACCGAAAGCCAAGGCCAGCTCCTTCCCTTTGAACCAGAAAGCTGTGATGCGGTTCTGAACAACTAATAAGGAAGTAAATGAGAAGAGCAGTTCAGGAACATTCTTTTACGTCAAAACCAATAAGAGTTTGTACGCAACTTTTGGAAGGTGGCCTTACTGGTCAGAGATCCATTGCCTGATCCAAACAGTAGTCGCCCTGTGAGCATAAGCGGCAGCAGATAGGGAGTTCCTTTGAAGTGGGAACCCAGTGCAAACAGTGACGAGCCCAAAACACACAGAAAAGAGAACAGAAACACTCCAACTGCAGAGAGGATGAAGGTGAAACAATATACCGTGAGTTACCATAACTCCGTTGTTTGGTTTGCAGGAGATATAATCTATTTTTGTTGACTTACAGCGGTTTCCTAATTTGTCAATCAGGAACCCAGCCATGATCACCACTACTGCATTCCTGTTGATAAGTGATAAGAGAACAGAGCACTAAGAAGCCGTTAATCAGCATAATACAGTAGAGTCAATGTTCGTGGGGCACTTACGTCCAAGCATAGATGGCGTAAAGAAGATTGTACTGCTGAGGATTCATCCCCAATCCCACCACACAGTCCACTGTGCCATTGATAACCGTTGCATTGGTACATGTCAGGTTCTGCCAGATGAGGGGAAGCCAGTGATTTAAGTTATTATCTAACAAGCCACAAACTGTGATTTTCACGCTGAACTGGAAAGATCCTGTTAAGTTAATGTGGGGAAATCATTCGATACTGATTGTGTCTGCCCTGCTACATCTTGCTTACCCCTTGGAATTGATCCTGCAAAACACTAGGGATGTCGAAGCAGAAGTAGGAGCCAAATGTCAGCAGACAGTTGAAGAACAGCACCACAAAGCGGTAATATACTGTAGAAATGAACACACACAATGTTAAGATACTCATTTAAAAGCCTGACTTCACTATGAATGTCAGTCTAAAACATGGGCAGGAAGAGATACAGACTTCACTGGACACTTCAGTATCACATTTTCATTGAAGGCTCAATTAAATTTATCGGCAGAATATATTTTCCCAACCACAAAATATGTCATCACCTTGATGGAAAATCTTATATCCATACGTCTTCTATTAATTATTGCCTTTAACACAGTGCTTTTGAAAAGACAAACTCTCTAGAAAGCTTTTAAGATCCCCTCCAGACATGTTGTAAGACATTAACTACTATGTTTTGAATAATCATAAGTGTCAGACATGGATTTCCCCACAATCTTATCATTCTGCCCAGCAACTTTCAAATAATTAAATTGAAGTAACAATAGGAAAAGCTTCTTTTTGAGGAGGTGCAGATGCATTTCCTTAATTCAGTCAAATGGAGGCATTTCTTGTTTGCTTCAATGGGGGAAAACAACAGTTTGTTTGAAATCAGTGCAGCATTATCTGAACTTAGCTTAGCTTCTTCCAGATGTTATTAATGAGATAGTAAACAGTTACTGCTTACGTCAGGGTTTTGGGCAACGTCCCATTAAGTCACATGAGCTCTTAACCAACACGTAGCTAAGACATAAACTGCTGAGTTGCTCTTTTAGTGGAAGTGTACATGAGGGGGTCACAAGACAAACGTCTGGTCATCTGCTATACTACATTTGTTGACATGAGTATTTTGTGGGAAACATAAATATATGCAAAAGTACCTTTCTCCGCCGGTTGCGTCATAGTGAAAAAAGGAAAGCGGCTATAAAAGAAAACATCCAAATCCCATTCTTCAGTGTTGTTTACATGAACAGGCTGGTTTGCAGGATGCGTTGAGGTCTGCAGCAACTCTCCTCCTGCTGTCTGCAGACCGCAGATCTGTGAGACACACGGCTCGACCTGTTAACGCGAGAGGACGCAGCGGAGTGTTTGGAGATCTACGCACGCAGCGACACTGCAGGGTTTTTTTTTTTTGTACCCTGGAAACTTTATTGAGGAACATTTGTAGATCTTCATGTTATAGTTCTTTTATAGTAAACATTCAAGAAAAAGTAAAAGTATAGGTGTTAAATAAGTGTCTAATTAAATGTCTTAATAAAATGTGAACACAATGGTTATTACCATAAATCAACAGGTTTGTGAATGTTGGCATTAAATCGTACATTGTATAATGAAATAAATTGTTGGAGTTTTTTCAAAATACGTTAACAGAATATTTTTTAATATATTTAAAATATTTAAATTATGTGAGTATGTTGTTGTTGTTTTTATGATAAAGTTGGTTAGAACATTTTTTTTTTTTGGTTAAATGACAAAGAAATCAGGGATCAATTTGTGTTCAGATTAATGTTATCATCAGATAAAATATAATTGAATAAATTAGTGTATATATGTGTACATCTGATCTGTTTTATAAGATTATTTTTTTTAGTTATTGTGGATTTTTTCATTTTTCTTACTTACTTACTTACTTATTTAAAATACTTGTTTGTTTTCTACTATGTACCTTGTTTGCACTATATCTATGCTGCTGTAATCCTGTCAATGTCCCCGCTGCGGGACTAATAAAGGATTATTTTATGTCTCCTTTGAAAAGGTTTATAACCGGCTACCAGGTAAATGCGCGTTTACCATCGTTTGTCCCTCAGCGGACACCATCGAGATGATATAAACATTGCCATTCTATTGGTTCCAATGCGTTCAAGGTGTTTCTGAGGAGTCTGATTATGTTTATAACATGTGGAAATGTCTGCGTTGCGTAGAGTTAAAACATGGGAAATATCTGAATCTGAGGGAAGCGACGCTGAGACAAAACTTGATTTAAAACGTGATGAGAGCAGTCACATAGTGACGGTCAGCACTGCAGAGGATCAGAGTTCAGACCACAAGTGCAAAACCTTCCCATCGTCGTCACCCATAAAAACAGAGTGCAGCCAAATCAATGCTTTGTCTCCCCCGCGACCAGATCCGCATGGCACACCGAGCCCTGCGAGAAAACGTCGCACCAAGGAGGAGATAGAGGCGGACAGACAGGTAGTAAGGGAGAAGAAGGAGGCGAGAGAGAGGCAGAGAGCAACCAGAGCCCGGGAGAAGGAGGAGAGGAGACAAGAGCAGCAGAGTAGGAAGGAGGCTGCGGAAAACCTGAAGCGTCTGCGGCCAGAGAGCTGCCTGAAGTCTCTGACTGTCTGCCTCGATCCAGGTACGCTATGCTGCCTTCAGGTGCAGTCGGATTTTTTTTCCTCCACCGACAAGATTGAGACACAGTTAGAAAAGGATTTATCTTTTTTTTTTTTTTTTTATTGATGCTACGAAATACACATACTGTAAACACATTGATTAAAGTAAAAATATTTTTATTTGATATTTAAATTTTAGGAAATATCAAAATGTATTAAAAAGTATTTTTCCATTCATTTGTTTTGGTTGAATTTGACACAGAAGTATGAAATACTTGGAAGACTCTCCGTTTTTAATGTTAATTAAATATATAAGAAAATATGTGAACACTTGAAGCAATGACAATTACGTGCAGGACAATTAATATTTTCCACCTACAAGCTTCAATGTCTGAACCAACAAGGACCCATTAAAGACACCAGGGTATTACTTCCACAAAGACAATAAGACTGGAATGCTTCATGCACATGTTTGTTCATCGAAAAAAAGCCTGTTTTTTTCTCAGCCCTTCTGCAACAGGATGGCTCAGACATCTTGCTGGACACCCTGGCGACCTTTGAGTGGAGGTTTACCATTGAGAGCCAGCAGCTCCCACACAGCATCACCTGGATCAGAGATCTACCTCAGGTTGGCACCAAAGGCTTCTCGTAAAATAAAACATATTCTGGCTGCTTTATATTTATTAATTTGCTGTATTTATACTTACTATCACATTATTACCTTTTCTACTTTCTCCAGTGGGATCATTACTGTTTTGTCTTTTGCAGGGGGAAGATGGATCGGTGGAAGAGGAGCAAGTGGCTGTGGTGCTGGGTCTGAGTGACTTTGTGGACATGGTGATCTCTGTGAAGAAGGTGAGCAACCTTTAGAAGGTTTAATAATTTAATTTTGATGCCAGTCTACATGATGGCCCTCCTAAATATTATTTTGTTGCCACTGCAGATGCTAGACAGTGATGGGGAGGAGACAGGGATGGGGTCTCTCCTCAGTCCAATATTGGAGTGTCTCAACCGTGATGCAAAGAAGGTGGTCACTCTCTTAGTGACAGACTCTCAGCCAGATTACAGGTTAGTGCACATGTCCGTGATTGTGGCCTCTGATAGGTAAATACTCTAAGTTACTTTCTTATTTACTAACTTTAAACACTTATTCTGTGTTAGCTTTCATATACACACTCTGATCTGACTTATTGGTTTACTTACCAGCAGGAACGATGCTTGTGGTGTGCATTTACTAGATGAGATGCTACAATCCAAATCGGGGATGGAGAACCTGGACGTCGAGGAGGTCAGTTTACTCTATATCTGAGGATTAGTTGATCTTACATGATCTTTTTGTAGATGTTGCCACTCACCTGTTTCAGAGGGTAACAGAGAGCGTAACACTGTACATACCAGTCCTGCACACTTAATGATTTACAATTAGTTTTAATCATTTAAGAGGGGTGTCTTTGGTAATGTCTCCATTTCTCCCCAGGTTCTTGTGTACCTACAGCTCTGCAAGAATATCACCCTGGTCTTCCTGGAAGGCTGGCAGGAGGTCACTAACCACGTATGTGCCGTCACCAAGGCCTTATCAAAGCGCCCTTTCAAGTACGCATCCACTTATGTCATTACCTTCCATTAACACACAAGGAAGAAGTTACCCGCCTAACGTAACCTCACTTTTAAGATGTCCTTCCATGTCTTTTCCAGACTGCTGACGGAGCGAGCAGAGCTGCCCTTCTGCGTGGACGGTTCATGGGCCAGTGGGGTTCGGGTGGAGAGGGACGGCTCTGGGCTGATCGAGGTCTGGAGCAGGCAGATCCAGCAGCTGAACAGAGTCAGTCCTGCTGTGGCCTCCACTGTGACTGCAGCCTACCCGTCTCCTCAGCTGCTGCTGCAGGTACACCATCTGACTGTGCTTCAGTATGGCCTTGTAGAGCTCAGTGCATAGAGAGGGTGGCCTGGATTCCCACTGTGTGTAACAATTGCTTTATTGTAAAGCAATAAAAAGCAACACAGACTATGTTGCTTTCTATTGCTATTTATATCTAGCAACCTTTCCGGATGTATAAAGAACAACCAATTTCTAATGTGTTTTTTTTTTGGGCGTACCAGAGCTTGGAGTCAGAGGAAGACAGAAAGGGGCTGTTGGCTGGTCTCTTAGTGAAAAGTGGAGGTAAAGAGAGACGAGTAGGACCGGAGATATCAGCTAGAGTTTACCGCTGCCTCACTGCCCACAATCCCCAGCTGGTCCTGGACTGATCTGACCACTTGAGAACCAGATGGACGGATGTCAGTGAGGATTAATCTGGTCTCTAATGACACTTTGTCACCACTTGGCTGCTATTGTGATAATGTTGATGTTTACAAGCTAAAAATATTCCTTTGATATCATGTTCACCTTCCAGTAAAGCACTATTTATACTCATCTGAACTTCAGAAGATTTCAGGAACAGAATATATTTAGTATAATAACAAATTATGAAACAATATTTTGTTTGTTGTAAAAATGCAAGATGTAATGTTTGAGAAACCTCGGTGAACTACTTTTTTTTGTTTACTTGTAAAATAGCCTATAAAATAAGCTGCAACAGAACCCTCATTTTGTGTTTTATTTTAGAGAATTTCCTCATTAAGAAAGGTAATAAACAAACTCTAAATAAAAAAACAAATCCTCTTGTAAAGCAAGAACACAACCATTGTTGAAAGCCAAATGTTGATTACAAAACACATTTACAAAATGCAATTTCCATAGTATCAAAAAAAGCAACTCCTTTTCCCCTGGAGTCTATTCCTGAGAAAAAGAAAAATAGATTTGCAGTGTTTCTTTTTTTTTTTTGTCAGAGCCTAATCTTGCAAACGTTATGCCTTCCAAAGACAGTGACTTGTAGATTCTTATTTTTATTAATAACCCTATGATAGAATTTGAATATATGACCCAGATGTCACTCACTACCTCCCCCTCAATCATCACCATTGTTTGAATATCACAAACTTGTATAAAAAAGAGAAGTAAGAAACCACCCAAACTGTGGATTAAGAAGTGTTGGCTTAAAAAAAAATAGATTGCTCTTATCTCCATGATTCTCAACAGGAGATGTGTTGATGGCAATGGTAGAATAGCTGTCTTCTAAATACGTAGTGACTGCTACGTCATGTCCAGCGGCATCTTTTGCATTGGTAGTCCTCCGGCTCAGAGCTGCAGCTGTCGTAGTCGCTGCTGGGGGGAGTAGGAGGGCAGCGGCAAGTGCAGGGATGAGTTTGAGGTGACATTTGACAGGGGCAGTTGTATGGGACTGTGTCGAGAAAGGGGCTGGTGCAGGGGCTCGGGGAGGCGCAGGCCCTCAGGGTGGAGGCTGGGCTCGGGGAGGCGCAGGGGCTGGAAGGCAGGCTCATCTCCTCCTCGAAATCCTCGAGCAAGTCCTCGTGCTGCTCCGAGGCTTCTGGGCTGCTGCTGAGGGTGAAGACCCAGCCTAGCTTTACGTGGAGGACGGTGCGCAGGCCCGGGGGCAGCTCTATAGCACTGAGTACGTCAGGGCAGCGGGGCAACATCTGGCGGAGCCGCGCACAGCAAAGGTACTGCAGGGAGGTGGGTGTATAGCAGGCACGGATCACCTTCATACTGCTCTTAGCTGCTGTGGAGCACACCATGGGGTAGAACTTCTTGTTCTGCAGCCTTGTGGCAGCAACACCTGAACACACCACGAGGCAGTCATGACTAAAATGCAGTTTTCTTGCTTTTTTATGTAGCTTTGAATTAAAGAAAAACACGTACCTATAGAGTGCCGATTCTTGTAGAAGGTCAGGGTACCGTGCCAGGTGTCCAGGTGCACTCCTATGATGGAGCCCTGGCCAAACCGAGAGGAGAACTTCACTTTGTCCCCTTTGTGCTGGAGGAGTCCTTTAAACAGATTTAGATAAGGAACAGGATGTGTCTTTTATTTTCTTTGGTGGAGGAAGTATGTAGAAATATATTAATAATACTACAATGTAAAAAGTCACTGGTTCCCACCCATTGGGGGTTGCCAAAGCAAGTTAATTATAGAGTTTATCAGTTGTTCTCTACTGTTTTTGTTATGCATTGAATATAATGTGAAATATCCTATAAATATGTCACTTCGTCAGTTTACTCAGTGATAGAGAAGAGGTCATTTAATAAAAAAGGTTGTGAACCACTGCTCTAAGTCATGCATTTAAAATCCTACTAATGTGAAAGTGCAGAAGTAATATCAGGGAATGGCCTTAAAGTATCAAATAGGAATAAAGGTATTCCTTAACCCCGTGTGTGTGATATATAATCATATAATACATCATTGGATCGTATGCATCATACAATGCGCGGGGCAGTGGCAAAACCCACGTGATACAGATACAGGAAACTGACTCTCAGTGGGGTGTCCCTGTTCTGAACCGTCTCTGTTGAAATGCAGATTGGTTGTTTAGTTCTTTAGTCCAGTGGTTCCCAATCGAGGGGTCGTATTTTGTTGAACTTTTCAAAATGGTAGAAAGTCTCAGTTCTGTTTCAAATATCACTGATAATTCATGGCATATTTCAAACTTGTATTCTGCCCCTTTTACCTGTGTAGGAGAGTCCCCAACTGTCTTCATCGTGGCCCAGCAGGCTGCCAAAGCTGAATTTGAACTTCTCCATATTCACCTCTGCAGTTCCAATCCCCACCATCTACACCAACAAAACAATAAAAACAGGATCAAAACATTCTATATCTTCACCAGACGAACTGATTGCAATGATCCTCAAAAGCCGAGCAGAGATTTAGAAACATCTTAAGGCCCCTGCTATAACAAGATCATTATTATACAACGGAATACTACCCACCATATCGGTTCCATAGACAGGAGAGGTCATCTTGACTTCCCAGAAGTGCTGGCCGTCTGCCAGCTCCTTGGTGCCGCGGATGGCCGCTGTGCCACAGCTATAGTCTGAGTGAAAGCACACCTTTCTGTTGTCACAGCTGAGGAAGGCTCCAGAGGACCTGGAGTGCTCGTCCCACTCCCAGTCAAAACCTGGGAACACAAACACACAGACGTCTATAGAAACTGGATAGATATGATTTCGTACTTTGTTAATTGAATTATCTGAACAGCTATTGGATGGATTGGAATATGTAGTAACATGCTCACAAATACTTTCATAACACTGTGAAAGCTGTATGTTGTGATATTAGTCGGCCCACTTCAACACGCCAAATTAACAGCATATCCTGTTTTGCTCATATTGTGTATTGATGTATTCATCAGCTTTTGCTTACCCTCGTCCTCCTCCCCACAGAGGCAGTCACTGGTGACCCCGTAGCCAGGGCTGAGCTCTTCCTGTCGGTCACACTGGCAGAAAGACTCCCCTATCACCGGCACTGTGCTGGGCAAGGCCACCACCTCAGATACGGCCTGAGGACTCTCCAGGTAATCCACCTCGGACTCCACGTCGCCGATCTGATTGATACAAACAGCATCTTGTAAGTTCATAAACGTGGCCATGGTCCAGGGCTGTTGGCTTGGTAGCAGAGAAAGTAATTAGATCCAGTGGAGAGGGCCTAAGGATTGTATTCAGCTTTTAAAAGATTCTACTAGAAGCCCTGATGCCTTTTTGTAAAGAATAACCTTTTGGTGGCGGCAAGACAGAGCAACCTGGAAGAGCCTGGACTGAATTATAATTATAATTATAAAAATGAAATCACTCAATCTTGCTAACTTGAACAAACGATAATCCAAAGAACCAAATGAGAGCCATGTTTCAAAGACTCAACGAGAGGTCCTTTTACCTAAAAGCTGTTCATGGTTCCCATTGGTTACAGAAGTCATGTGTGCCAGCAAGTAAAATTAGACCCCTTCCAAAAATACTGTGGCTCCTTTCCTTGCCTTTGAAGACCTGGCCATCTCTTACACACAGCCATTTCTGACAGGGGACAGGCCCAGTGGAAAACTACTGGTACTCATGTAGAGATATTATCCGTCATATCTGGTCATTACATATTTGTTTTGATGACACAAACTTTGGATTTCTTATCTTCTTACAAGCGGTGTTTGCAAGTGTCTCTTTATCCAGTATTACCAAAAATATATAAAATATGCATTTCCTGGTCCTTTAGGGATTACATTTTTATTCCACTCCACACCTTGCTCAACTTTTCTTTTCACCCCATAAACCTGTCTCACCTGCGTCGTTGTCTGCCCTCCCCATTCCTGCCTATCCGACGTCTGGATCACTGCCATGGCTTCTGTCTCTTGCTGTGTCTCGCTCCAGGCCACATGCCGAGCCCGGCCGTTCCTGCCTCTTCTCAGCATAGCAGCTCTGGGAACAACAGACCCAACACCTTTACAAACAGCTTGCATGGGTGCAGTAGGCCGTGTACTATGTTTTATTTATGTCAAGTAAGATCAATGTTGACCTCCTGGTTTACAGCTTATGTGTTTGTTGAGGTCAAAATGTTTTTGGACATATTACATTTAGACATATCTATTTACACATTTTTTGAAACATAGCAGGCTGTCTTCAAGGAAGAGAGACATAAATAACTCCCTATTTCAAATTGAAGAGGGCTTTCTGGGATTTAACAACAAACAGATTCAGCTGAATATGAGTTTAACTGTAAAATGAGGTCTAAACAAATGAACACATATCCTAAACCAATGATTAGAGTATATCAACTTAAACTGGTGGCATTATTTCAAGTTTGAAGATGGTAGCTTCTGCAGTTTGACTGATAAATTATACATTTGATTTTGTTTCTGTCTTGTAATTCCAATTTTTGCGAGGTTGCACGAAAAAGGTGGGAGCTCTCTGTGATTCTCAGCGTTGTTGTCCAATGTCTCACAAACTTGTTGGGCAACTGAAATAAGTTCAGTTAAAATTGTGAATAGCAAACATTCTCTTTAGGCTTTTCTCAGTACAGCACTGTGTTCACAAAACTTTACTCTCCTTACAGTCAATGTGAAGCTACAAAATATCTTTGTGTGGAGCCTACAGACTGATCTTTGTGCACTAGATCACCTATTTCTATCTGCACCATATGCCGCAGTTGGCAGCAGGAAATGTTTCCATGCACTTAATTAACCTTTAAAACCAAACCCTGTGCTCTGCCTCTGTGGCAGCTTCATTTGCAGATAGACACAGATGAGTGGCTACAATGTGTACAAATCATAAACAACATCTTCTAATATCCTTGTGCTAATATTGACTGTCCCTGCATAACTATGTTGCAACTTTAATTTATTACATAAGAAAGTAGAATGAAAGTGGATTTGCTGATTCTGTAAGAAGAATGAGACATTTTTCATAAGTGGCATATCTACTTCTGAGGAAACTTTAGGGGAAATGTAATTTAAAGCATGACACAGTGTGCCAAAGTGACAGTATAACAGAATAAACATGAAAAATGCATGTGCAATAACAATCAGGGAAGTTGATGCAATTACAAAAACAAAAACTTAATTGGCAATAAATAGTTTTTATACAGTAGGACACAAGCATAATACTTAGTTGGCTATTTTTGGTAACTTCACACTATATGCTTCCAGACGTATTGACCAAAAACATCATGTTTGCTTTAAATCTTATCTGTGTTGAACTTTCACAACCAGTAATCATTACAATCAATTGCCTCAGTTGCTGTGATTTTCTCAAATGTGTCCCTGTTCACAATTAACCAAGTTTTGATTAAATTACTTGAATAAGTAAAATAGTATTTTACTCCATAATACAAGTATCATATATTTGTTCTATATCATGGTAACGCAGTTGACACCTAAACAAGAGTCTCTCTTTACTAAATGCTGTACCTCAACCTGATTGCATACCATTGTTAATGCCACCACTGAACACAGCAGCTGGTGACTGCTTTGCAAGCAGGTGCAGGAGATAACTGCCATCATTTAGATTAGTTAGTCTGAAGCTAGTCTCACTTTAATTGGGCCTTACCCTACTTACTGTAAATGCATCATCTGGACAACCAAGACCTCAAGACAAACTACTGTAACTTTGTCAGCCATTGTTCAGTCGCAGTTGGACAGTGACATGTGTTTACATGTTTCAGGTATGAAAGTACTGAAAATCCCAACACTGCCAATGTCTTGCCCCAACTTGTCTGTTCAAGGAACAAGTAGTTCTACACTTCAGCCGATGTTTTGCTGTTTTGTTGTATCTTCATCTTAACTCAGCCAGTAAACCCAGTCAACCACAGCACAGCATGGATATCTCTATTCTAGCAGCAGTTATGCTCTTACCTTACAGTAGTCGTCCGATAAACTGTCTTGCAGTGGCTCATTTGAATGCCTGTTTGTCTCTATATCGGACTGTGTGACAAGTGGAGTTCACACTCTGCCCCACTGCGCAGCGAGCTAGACGTAAACATTACTTCACCACGCCTTATCGTGTGCTCATTGGATACGACGCGTAAGGGGAGGAGTTTATGTTAATTTATTTGGTTTTCTTTCATTTAGCGGAGTAACCATCTAATACCTTTGGACTGTTTTGCCAATGATGACAAGACACCATGTGTGACCCACATGTGTGTGTGTGCTGACTTGATAAAACAAAAGAGGGGAATGCCCGTCGAGTGCTTAAAAGCAAAAGTATGAAAGAAAACAAGAAGGACGGAAAACCACTATTCCAGGGGACAGAAATGATGATGTATTTTTTTATTAGCCATTCACCAGACTTCTATTGTAGTACAAGTATAAACTACTGCTAAATAATGTTTCCAAGCGGGGCTCACGACTCTAAAGTAGCTTCGCATATATCAAGATTATTGGACAATTAGATTATAAGATCATGCTGTATGTGCTGATACATAACTAACTATGTAAGCTGTTGGTAGAGATAGTTGTCATCTTAAAAGCCATTTAAAACACTTACACAAAAATCACGTTTTGCACAGGATTTTTCTATACATGTTGAGCGTTTGTGGTGCGAGTCACCGGGCTCTGGTGAGGTGAACGCACCATGGTGCGCATCGGCAGCCTATTGGTGGCCTTGGAAGGGGGGCGGGACTTCAGTGTAACATGCGCTTTCTGATTTGCTAGTTGACGCGTGACGATTACGGAAGTAACTGAGCCCTGTGCAGCGTGCATGAGTCAAATCCAAAATATGGAACCAAATAATGGTAGGTCTGCGTTACCTGTTACAAAGTTCAGGTTAATTGTGACTCGTCCGTTTGTAAACGAACTGTATCCTCTTTCTTCAGAGTGGCCGGCTGTCAGAAACGACTGCACTTGTGACATGTTACACATTTATAGCTTAGCTAACGGGCTAGCGGAGGCTAATTGGAAGTCGGCTTAAGTTTTAAATATTCAGCTGTGTGACAATGTTGGAGCTGACCGACAGGGTTTTTAATGTCGTCGGAGAAGATATTGTTTGTATGAAAAGATATACTATTGTTACTGACGTAGTAACTAACGTAAAACATTATTCTTAAGCAACTCTAACCCAGTTATGTTGAACTTGTGAACTCGGTTGCCCCAACTGCGACATTTCTCTCTGAGCCTTATTTCGGTTCAAAGTACCAACTCTCGTGACCGATGTGTCATAATAATCATATACAATGAAGGAATAGCCATTTGAGTATCTGCTGCATTCATGCTGAACTTACCAACTTTTTCTTTCTCCTTCCATATGAGACGGGAACTTGTCGCAGGTCAGGCATGTTGTGTTGGTCCTGTCAGGGAAGGGCGGCGTGGGCAAGAGCACCATCACCACAGAGCTAGCACTGGCTCTCAGGCATGCCGGCAAGAAGGTGAGCTCCAAGACCAGCTGAGTGTTTGTGTTACCCCTGTTAAGACAATATGTGGTTATGATGCATTGTTCAATCACATTACTCTGAACGATTTATATTAAATAGTCAAACTGTTTCTAACCATCAGTAAATTGACTGACATGAGTCTGTGTTCCTCAGGTTGGCATCCTGGACGTGGACCTGTGTGGACCCAGTATCCCCCGTATGCTCAACGTGGGCCGGCCTGACGTGCACCAGTGTGACTCAGGATGGGTGCCAGTCTACACCGATGCCAAGAAGAACCTCGCCCTTATGTCCATTGGCTTCCTGCTGGAGGACCCGGATGAAGCAGTGGTATGGAGGGGGCCCAAGAAAACAGGTTAGCTATATTATCCAAAATGTACTGGTCCAGTCCACTACCGGTCAGCGACACTATTTAGTAGACCTATAAGGTGGGCGCAGCACTTATTGTATGTGTCTATACCAGTATACTTAAAATATTATTGTATTTGACGCAATCACACACTTCTAAAGTAATTATTGTGATATTCTATTTGTCTGCTTTAACATCTATGTCTCAACACAAACCTCTGTGCTCGCTCTCTTTTTCCAAACATATCTTTTCCATCTCTTTGCGTCCTGTCCCACAGCTATGATAGCCCAGTTCGTGTCAGATGTAGCATGGGGGGAGCTGGATGTGCTGCTGGTGGACACGCCACCGGGGACATCAGACGAACATTTGGCAGTGCTGGAGAACCTCAAAAAACACAGAGTGGATGGAGCGGTCTTGGTCACCACACCTCAGGTACCCACTAGTCTTCAGGGACCTACCTGTCCATAACAGGAGGCTAACTCACACTGACAAATAACCTCACAAATTGAGTTTTGGCTGTGACCTATATACAATATATGGTCCTTCATGTGTTTTGAAGTAAGGTTAAAGAGAAACCAAACTGGCGCAGTTGTCTATGTGACCCAGATTTGCTGAGATTGAGATCCAATTACTTTCCTTTAACTGGACTCTAACCAGAAACCTTTTGTAAATTGCATGACATCCAGTGACAATTGTTCTTTTTTTTTTTTTCTTGTGTTGGCTACAGGCGGTATCCACGGGGGATGTAAGGAGAGAGATCACCTTTTGTAAAAAGACAGGTGTACGGATCCTGGGCATCATCGAGAACATGAGTGGATTTGTTTGTCCACACTGCTCAGTATGTAAACTTTCATACAATTCAGATGTGTAATACCAATACTTTCTTATTAAAATGTCTTTACAGTAATGAACGTCAAGGATATAAATGTCATCTGCAAATCAATTGCTGTTCTCCAATTTGAAACGCGTTCTCAATTAGTAAAATACATCCACTATTTATTTATTTTTTGGTCAGAGTTGATTATATCCATTTGAATAATTATTCTCTCTTTTCAGGAGTGCAGCAATATATTCTCAAAAGGTGGAGGAGAAGAGTTAGCCAAGTTGACTGGATCTACATTCCTAGGTGAGATGGGAGGGATTGATTTACATGTAATGTTGGCTTCCAGCCACATGGTGTCACAACACACCTTAACAGCACATCACTCCTCACCCTCCATTCATGATTCAGGAGGCATTTAACATGATTGCCGTGATGCTAAAATGGTCGATCCAGATTTCAAAGCAGCAGCGAATTTAAAATACCTCGGCGAGGGCTTATACATTCTCATCATTAATTCTTGATCAAATTAATAGATAATTGAATGGCTGCCCTCAGCGGTTATCCGCTTTGTGTGCAGATCAATGTCTTGAGTAATGATGCAGCTAATTCAGCTTCCCTGTGGCAGTTACACGGCAGCTGTAGTGCTGCATAGCTTTAGCCATGCGGGTATGTGATAAGTCAATGCCCCTCAACATCCACTTGATTCTCACTACTGACCCTCATTAATTAGTATGTCATTTGGAAGGGTTACCTTTCAGGCGCGAGGTTGCTGAGAAACTGCAGTGGTGCTAATAATTGGTTCAGGTGATCATCAATATGTCTTCTCTGTTTCAGGTTCTGTGCCCCTGGATCCTCTGCTCAGCACCAGTATAGAGGAGGGAAAAGACTTCATAGAGTCATTTCCAGAGAGCGCCACATTCAGTGCCATCAGCAGCATTTCTCAAACTCTGCTCGACAGCCTCCAAACAGCATGAGATGTGAATGTTTAGAATGTCTGCATTGTGTTTACATGTTGGCATATATGCTCTGTATAATGTAGAAATTGTATACATTGTGCAGATATAATTATGCTGATTTCTGTGTTGCATATTTGTCCTGTACAGTTTAACACAATTAAAACTATTTACTCATTATCTTGTTTTATACATTATATAAAATAACCATCTGCTAACAGAACAAAGGCTTTGTGTTCAGTCATCTTTCTGTGCTGCCGTTCCTGAGGCGTTAACCACAATGTGAAAATTAACAGCTCACCGCAGAGCAAAACAGGAACACACGGGTACTGTAAAACTGCAACTCAGCTTATTGTCTAGATACCATTTTATGATAAATCATGCTGCCTGTAGAAGACTTAGAATGTGTCGCTCTAAAATACACAGTACTTAATACACTTTGTGTGTGAAGCCAGTCAAAACTAAGTTGGAATCTTCTTTAATTTGATTGTGACACACATGTGGACACATCAGGATAACTTCAATATCAGTGGTAATACAGGATTGTAGATTGGCGCTTTAGTAAATGCGTCAGCAGCAGATCCATTTTCAGGAAAAACAAACTCCAGATCAAATTGAACCAGTCAGTGAAACTAGACCAAACCTGAACACTATCTCATTGGATTCTTGCTGCGTGCTACAAAAGATACTATCACGTCTTTTGTGTCATGTAAAGATTTTTTTGTTTGTTTTTGGAGGAAGTATACAACACTAAACCATCTTTTTGATCTGGATTAAGTCTCCTGAAACTAGCCTGCTCCTCAGCTTCATATCCAACAGCAACAAAACACTGAAACCCATGCAGGATCTTAATGGCTGGAATGTGGAAAAGATGAAGTACAGCCACAGATGAAGATGGGAGGGGGGGGTGAATAAGATGGAAGGAGATGAAATTTGGAAATTACACTTGTGAGACCCAACACGGGGCACACACACCTTTAATGCAAACAGCAGTACTACAGGAAAAACACTGAAGTTTGAGAATGTTTGCGTAATGATTAGAATACAGCTACACACAAAACTCCCACTTTACCAGCAACATACTAAAGGCAATCTTAATTATTAAACCAAGAGTTACATCCAGAGGAATTCCAACCACTTATCACAATTAACCCACAGTGCATTAAATCTATCTATGTAGATATTTATGTCTGTATATATGTATAATATATCCTGGGGAATTAAAGACTTTGCTGCATTAAACAGTTCAATGAACAATTTCTTATAAATAAAATCAGTGAAAAAAAAGAAAAAAAGAAGAAAATCGTAAGTCCATATACATTTCTCTTTACAAATAGATCCTCAAGATTAATGCAGAAATAGTGTCAACTCCCAGGTTGATACGGGAGGAGAGAAAGCTGTGCGGCCCTTTGGTCAGTGCTCTAAGACCAGAGGCTAAGCGGCCTCAGCTGGCCTCAAGGCCTGAAATAAGTGGAGGGAAAAAAGGAATCTTCATCATACAATTTTGAAACACACGCACACAAGACAGACAAATCACTACATTGCGCATTTACAAGTTGACTATCAAATTGGGACAACTGTACACATTGTTTGAGATAAGACCATATTTATGTAGCCATTTTAATTCATTTTTTTTCCCCTGCCTTCACTTCTTTCATCTTGAGTGGAAGAATTTTTACATTATTTTCCCCGTTTTACACTTTTTTTCTCCAGCAGCAACATAAAGGACAGATCTTGTAGTGGAGATGTTTGGGTGTTTATTTCGTGGACAGAATGAGGGCAACGATGAGCCCGTAGAGACCCAAGACCTCTGCGAAAATCAAGATGAGGATCATGCCAACAAAAAGCCTCGGCTGTTGAGCTGTTCCCCTCACGCCCGCGTCGCCCACGATGCCGATTGCGAAGCCTGCTGCCAACCCACTGAGGCCCACGCTCAGCCCAGCTCCCAGATGGAGGAAACTCCTAAACACACACACAAGTATTCGTCAGCAAAATGGACGTTGATGATCTGGATTCACAGTTTAAGCGATCGAAAACATTTAAACTTGCATGTGACTGTGTGCAACTGTGGTCAGAGCCTGTCATACAGCAGGGCAGCAGAGTAAAAGGTGTTGAAGGTTTGAGTTTGGCCCAACACTAAACCAGTCTGCTGCCTACAGCCCTAACCATATCCACTATGGCTTTTGCTTGTTTTACTGGTTATTACTTTCAAGTTTTCAAACTGTTCCAACAACAACCCTGTGATGAATGTTTATGTACACTATTTTTTTTCTAAAATGTAATTATAGTGTAAAGAGTGCACACATAAGTCATCATAGATATTTTATTAAAATAAATACCAGTAAGATTTAAAGATTAAGTCTGGTGCATCTTTATTATGCCTCTGTGCCCTTGAACTATTTGTCGTAATTCTTAAAAAAATTTCAGAACTCATATTGCTGCACAGAGAGGAAATGACCTCATTAGAGCAAGACAGAAAGTTGAACTCTGTCCTAAGCATTTGCAATATGACAAAATTAAAATTGCAGTCGGAGTCATTTAACTACACTGGCTGTGTCCATTGTAGAGTAGTAGGTTGACGGCTACACAGATTAATTTTGTTAGTAGGAAAAATATGTATTGTAAAATATATATATATATATATATATATATATATATATATATATATTTGTTTTGGTTCCCTTCAGGCTCTTCATAACAAGTGACAGAGACATATCACTACTGCCTCAGAACAGAGTAAATAAGTATTTTCCTACTCTGTGTTGTCTCTTGCAGTCTTGTGTGAGATGGGTTGACAAACTGAAAAGGAAATGTAGACAACACAAATGTATGACAATATGGCTGAACTCACTTGTAGAGGGTGACCTTCTCTGAGATGTTGTTGGCAATCAGCACTGCTACTACCAGGCCGTAGATGGCTATGATACCCGCCATGACCACTGGGATGATGGACTTCATGATGAGCTCCGGCCTCATCACTGACATGGCGGCGATCCCTGTACCGCTCTTAGCTGTGCCATAGGCTGCTCCCAGGGCTGACGGGGACGAGAGAGAGAGAGAAAAGATAATTTTATTAAATAAACAGGGCAGCGCACACACAGCAAATGACAATAGGCCAGCAGACTGACATCAGAAATCAGAGGCACCAGCTGAATAAAGAAGCAGAACTGAAATAACAGATGGATGGACAATACAACAACTGTTAGTTTCTGTTCCCCTTAAAAATCCAACATGTCTCCATCAGGGGAATTTTGCTGGTGTTTAAAAAAGGGAAAGAACCAATCGTGTTCTTGCGTCTTAAAATGTGCTCTGTCACATGTCATGTCTCATCTATTCAAACTGCTTCAGCCCCTGCCAATTTCAGAATGGACCCTGCCAGGCCGCTGCAGAGTTGTTAATCACTCTCAGAATGAAATAGCCTCATTAGGTTTAGGCACACAGGGGAACTGCTGACATCACAAGAGAAGCAGGATGCCACATCTCCAGAGAGAGCATGAGTACAGGATGGGCACCAGGGCTGTGAATAGCGTCGCTGTAATGTTACAGGAAAGCAGAGCAAAAAGCTTCATCAGCATATTAGCTCCGTCAGCCTGTGACGCTGAGGAGAAAGCATAGTGCCACCTGCGTCACACTCGCCCAAGTCTGACTGCAGGAGGAGGGTGAAAGAGAAACATCAATAATACACCCGTTCTAAAATTAGAAAAGCATATGTAACCAAATATAGAAAAGCAAACACCTATTAAGAACTGAGTATAATTTACACAAGAACAAAGAATTGAATAGCTTCCAGGTGAGATGACAGAGACAACTCGATTTTATTTATAGCATAATATCACAAATTTTCCTCAAGGGGGTTTCGATCGGTACAGCGTAAGACCCCCTGTATCCTTAGACCATTGATTCAGATAAGGAAAAAAACAGCATGTGCACAGAACAGACAAACAAGTTGTTTGCAATACTCAACACACATCTAATATATTGGTCCTTACATGCTGTGGTAGTTCTTCGATTTTCCAGCAGCAGTAAACATATTTTTAATGATATATATAGATAGATAGATAGATAGATAGATAGATAGATAGATAGATAGATAGATAGATAGATAGATAGATAGATAGATATTCATTCTAGCAGAGTTGAGGACACTTCCTATTTTCATAGATTTACAGATGTTGCTTTGATGCTAAATATAGCCATCTGCACCCTGTGGGCTCTCTATTGCATTGACTCAACATGTCAAAAAAACTGGTTGTGGGTTGTATGCTATTTGTGAACAGAGAAAAACATGTCTGCATAACTGTCATTTAATCTTATGTAACCGGGTTAAAAACATCAACTGTGTTACAAGGCAATGTCGTAAAAAAAAAGTGAGCAAAAATCCATCCCTAAATGAACGTGCCAATCTCGTCTTACCATTGCTGTATAAATAAGGACCTGGCGGAGCAGCTTTCTTGCCTTTTTGTAGCCAACATAATGATGATGAAATGTGGAAAGTCTCTGGAGATATAATCTTGGATAGCCTTGTGCATACATAGGAACCCTGCCCTGTTTTCTCATTTCTTGGGACAATGTGTTGAGCTAGCCTGGAGGTAGTTCTGGTTAACTAAAAGACTAGCTTTGAGGCCTTCTGGCAAATAGATCTAGAGGAAAAAGGAAGATAATGCAGACCAATCTTTAAATGTGCACATGGCAGCCAGCCATGGCCCCAACTACGTACAACGATTCACCACTAGACTGATGCTATCAATACAAGGTTAAATCACTCCTGCCCATCTACAGGGATGTGTTTGAGTAAAGCTGAGCACCGTTTTCTCAAACAACGACACAAGAACATTTTTTTATTTTGACTCTGTTGATGTGCCAAACTCTTTGCTGGGGGACTAAATTGTTTAAATACAACAAATCAAACACATTTATTTACAGCAGCTTGAAGAAGTACAGACAACCAAGCTCAGTCATTCAATATAAAAAACTGACCCAGATAACAGATCCGATTTAAACCTTTTTCCCCCCAAAAAACAAACCCTTGAATTTAGCAATATACAAACACTTTTATGGGGACAATATTCTGAAAACACCTATGCCATCCTCTGAAGAGACAATTCTTTTAGCCATCCATTAATAACCAGAACTACAGGTTACCATCAGTAACGTTATCCTCCGCCTCCATTCTTTCTTGATAAGCTTGGCCTCACTGAGGTGTGACAGGCGAGGGCTCATCAAGAAACACTAGAAACCTAAAATATTGCCATTGTGACCTGACTTAACGGTCCGGTGTCTGGCAGGGAGGTTCTGCAGTGCCGTGGAGGCACCACCTCTGGGTATTAATCCTAATCCCCTCAGCTTAGGTGAAGAGCTCCCCCTCCCCATTTCTTTTTTCCTCCCTGCAGTATATTTGATGAATGGGATGCCCCTGTGACGTCTTGTGATGCTACAGTAGGAGGTGCCTCCAGCTAGGGATGATCTTGCATGCAATATGCCCACGCAGTAGACAGCAGATTTGTGTGCTCTGAATAATGGGCGAATAGGGAAGTACTCTGAATTACAAAATGGTTAAGGTCATAGTAGTAAAAGCATTTCCCTGTCTTGGAAATGTGCTTGCTAGCTGCAGTGCACACGTGTGTAAAAAAAATGAGACTGCATGCAGAAATTATAAAGACTTTTTGACATTATCTATGGCATCAGAAGTTGGATGTTTGTATCATCCCATTATCACCAATTAAACCTCTCCATTGAAAAGTGTGTGTGTTGGAGAGAGATTGATCATCTGAATGTCATTTAAAGGTCAAAAATCTGAAAGCATAAAATAACTTCCTAGTTGACAAATTATGTGTTAGTGCTATGCCACTGAGAACACACATACCAACAATTGCACAGGCAATTGGAAAAGGCAGATGCTGTGGAGCAGCAAGTTATTTCGGGCTGCAAAAAGAAGCCCGAATGTATGAAACTCTATGAGAAAATTTCCCTACTTCTCAATTGATTTATTACCTCAGAAAACATTGGGAACATGAGTTTATGGTCTAAATCGCTATTTTCAGGTTTTCTTCAATACAGCATGATGTTCATTTAGTTGATTATGGTCCCTTTCAGAGTAAAATAGACCATAGAGCGGAGTACGCGTCAGTCAAGTCACTACTCAGCATTCCAAATATGGTTACTTCCATTTATCTGTTGCCAAAAAAACAACATAGCAACATCTGTAATCCAAGATGGCGACCGCAAAATCGGCAAACTCAAGGCTTCAAATGGCGGTCCGAATCTTAATGGGTGTCATCACGAAGACTAGGTCCACTTATACAGTCTATGGTGTACACCAAAGTGAGAAACACCAGCTACACTTTCCTATAAATGACTCCATAACACATGCAGATCCTCAACACTTAAGTCTGAATCATCAAGTGTCCCCATCATACCACCGATGCAACATCCCTTCTTTGTGCCAGCATGATCCCCTCCCAGTAGCTAATTCCCCAGCTGTCACTCCCTCACCACCACAGACTAGTACTACTGCTAGCCTCATGAAACACCACAGCCATGCTGCCTTTGCCCATCCCTACACATTAAACCTCATTTCCTAGTAGGGCTGACATAATAAAATCCTGTAGTTTCATCATGGGACTTTTTTACATTATCAGCTGTGATGCCCTATTGTACTGCCAATGTTAACGCCTCAAACAGCAATAATCAGGTGTTTTGTTAAAACAAACATTAATTTCACTTACTATTAAATAGGAATGTGGATGTATAAATATATAGATAGATATAAATATGTTAAGACAAACTAAAAGATGGGAACAGAATGTAAGATAACATTCTGGTGGAAAAACATCTGTGTAAATATATTTAAAGGTCTACACTATAGACATTCACTGGTGATTTCCACCAATAAAAAAAACGATGTACCATTCACCACCATAAACGAGCCAGTTTTGCCATAACGCCTGAGCTACAGCGGGTCAAGCCCTCTGCAACATGGTCAATTAGCTTGTCAATTTCTCATTGGTGCTGCACCCATCCCACCAGTCACCCTCATCACATGTAGAGCTTTGCTGTGAGCATACCACTGGCACATGATGTGGCCCTTGTCCAAGATTAACTTAAGAAAAATAATAAACTAGGAAAGGATCCATAAAACAAGTATGACCAATAATAAAACAAGCTAGTTTCAAAGTTCACTTTCTGTGCCACTTGGTACTTTCTATCCAAAACATTGATAAGAGTGGTTTTACACCATTCTTCGGTTTTTAAAATGAGCCATATTGACTTTGAACAGGTTCACTGCTAGCTTTTAACTTTTGCCTTTATAGTAACATTTCACAAGAGCGGCAGCCAGATGGTAATTCCCAGTCAGAAGTCTCGTCATGTGATTATCATGTGACCTTGTGTCATTCCCTTGAGCAATAAGGAAGTTAATCAGCTGATTCTGCTTTCTATGGTTTTCTGCGAAGGTAAAAGGCGATTTTCTAATAAAAAATAATTTGCATTAAATAAGATAATTCTAATCTATTTGACAGATTGTTGCATAATAGCAACCAGAATCGAGATGTCACTGGTTAATGTTCTCCACTACATTAAAGAACAGCTACCTTTAAATAATGTGTGAATATTATCACCCATTGCTTTTACACCCTGCATGCAGGACTGTGACGTCTGGAAGGAAATAATGGGATTTGAACCAAATTAAACATTTTCTATTAAAAAGGTTCAGAAAGCTAACAAGCAGAGGATAAATATAATATATGTTGACACCTGAGTAGATTACTGTTAACCAATGTGCAATGCCTTCATAAGACAGTTGGCATTACATTTTCACCGTTGTCCTTTGCATTTAGGTAAAAATCCCCACCAATGAAGAGTGGACCGAAATAAGCTAACGTAAGAGCTAACGTAAGCTACGTCAGTCATCGGCTAGCCTAGCTAACTAGTCCTAACTAGTCGTTATGGTCTGTGATCAAAGCATTAAGGCTGGCAGAGACAAATGCATTAACTTACTAATACTAACGAAATATTGTCAGTTTAAGACTAATCAAAGTCATTGGCTACCCGAGCTATCGATTAAGTCTCCATGAGTGACAGCTCAAGATTAGCATTGCGACGTTAGCAAGAGGCTAGCGGGCGTCTTTCACAAGTAAGCTTCAAGACACGCACCGGGGTTGACAACGCAAGGTACCCTGTTGGAAATGATGCAAATGCAAAAAAGGGGGTTAGCAGTGAATCCACAGTCAATCAGACAGCTCAAATATATTTAAAAAAAAAGGTGGTGGTCTTGTGATATTTACCGCTGAACACCATCGCAGCGGAGGCGCCCATCACCGCGAAGAACGGAGAGTATTCGGGACTTTCGGCCGACATTCTTGCTCACACGATATAAAAATAAACTTAATATGTATAAAATGAATTACTGACGTCGACTCAAAAGTCACACTGAGCGAAACCTATCGAAGGCTTGAAGCGAGAGAACAGCGGGGAGCGTCTGACAACCTAACTAGCAGTATAAACGGGGCAGTCACGACTCTTCAGATAAATACCCGGCGCAGCAGCACAAAATGGCGAAGCGGAAAATGTCACCTGACTTGGTCGTACGGGTCAAACCAATCGTCGACTGGGTGTGGGGGTGTGGGGAGGGGGGGGCGTACTAAAACAGTTCGTTAACAATACACTGTGCTACACGATGCATATATGAAACAATATATATGGATTTAAAAAATATATAAATAACTTATTCAGTACAAATAAAGTGTTTTACATTTTTTATTCTTCTCTTTTTTTTTTTAAGGGTCACCCCTATCAGGCATCCCTTTGGTGTGCTCCGCTGCAGGCTTCCCCTCTGATATCAACGCATTCACCCTTCAAAAGCAATGGGATGAAGTGATGGGGATGGGAGAGGGTGTGGAGACACTACTGGGCTGATGGGACTATGTATTTGTGTTATAATACACAACAAGGAAAGAAAATAAAGAAAAATACACATTTTATTTTAAATGTCTTATTACATTATAAATCGTACATTAATGCATTGCTCCAAGAGACCCTCGCATTTGATTGAAGTAACCTCTCCAAGAGGGCCACTGAAATTCCTAAATTGCATATGTTTAAACACATTTCTGCATTTTGCACCAGGACTCCACCATGCAGCAGAGGGTGATTTACAGTCAGCTGTGATATGCAGCAACGTGGAGCATGAGAGTGAGAGAATTTGAGGCTAAGTGTGTATGGTTGAATGTGTGTGTGTGTGTGTGTGTGTGTGTGTGTGTGTGTGTGTGTGTGTGTGTGTGTGTGTGTGTGGTGGGGGGAGGGATCCGAGAATCCCCGTCACACACTAGCTCCCAGCATGAGCAGGCTGAGAGATGCAGAAAGAGGAGGGGTAGATGGAGCTAGGACATCATGGGAGTGATGTGTGTGTGAGTCAGAGAGAGCTTGTGCAGTCCCCATGCCTCTTCCTTCCTTCATCCATCCATCCTGCTGCATTAATAACAAAAAGGTCACAATGAATGAGATTAAATTATTTTCACTTGGTTTTCTCTCTCCCCGCTGACTGACAGAACACTCACAGACCCAGGCTGTCTCTTATAGGTGGATATGTATGACGCCTTTCTATCCTTTCTATCTTATTTGACAACATGCAGCAATATAATAGCCCATGTACCTATACATTGTTGTTTCCTGTTTGCTTTGGGCGGATGGATGCAAGGATTAGAGGGTTGCTCTTGTGCTTGAGTGGCATAATCAAGGTTGTAAGAGCACAGCTTTTTTTTTTGATGGATGGTCTCTGAGATGGTGCTTTAAGGAAGGGAAACAGGGAACTATGTGAGAAATTCTCACAAGGGCATGATTCAAGATAGCATTCAGGATGCACAGCAGAGCATTTGCGACCAGTCATTCATGTACACTATACCTTTGTGCTTAGATCTAGATCCGTCATTTCCTTCATCAACAGACAGTCTGTATGTTAGAAAGGCCTAGGATCGAAAGGAAGTCAGCGGGAAATGTGAGAAATGTTTTGGAAATGGAGAAGCTGCATTTTAATTAATTAATGGAAAATCTTTGATTTCTGATGTAAAATCAGCCCTAAAGAAATAATTGAAATTGATTATTGTTATTGAAGAACATATGTTCATAAGGATTATTTGTGACATGTAATCAGAGACCTCCCTCCCTCCAATAACCAGATTCAAATATTCAGTCTGTGAGACCAAAAAATTCTCGTCGGGCCCTCCTTAGTCTGCGTCTTAATCCCCCGTCCAACGCCCCTTGTTATGTGATTGGCGTGGGCTGGTGAAGGAGAGTCCCATCTCAGTGTAGCGTTAAAGACTTAAGCATCTTACTCCTTGAGGCTGGAAAGCGTGGTTTTCAGGAGATGGGCCAGACCAACACCCAAAGGAGCAGCTAAATATAGCAGTGCATGTGCGATTAGCAGAGTGGGAATCCTGAATAAACAGCACAGCCTCGGCTACACGGAGTCAATACCACTTACCGTAAAGAAGGAATTACTCCAACACGTTGCTATCCAAGATACTACATTGCTTCGGATGCGTTAGCTTGTGCCACACCCACTGCAAATGAATTGGCCATACATTTTAAAACTAATTTAATCTACAGTATTGACATGGCTTGGAGGATGTCAGTTGGACAATTTGTAGTGTGTTTAGCAAATTTAAACAATTTATAGAACTTAAACAGTAAGTTTAATTAAATTAATTATGCAGTAAAGCTGACTATGGAAGGAGGCTTTCACGGATATATTTGTAGATATGTCTGACTCATCTCTGTTAAATATTTCCAGTCATGCCGTTCACTGTCTGCTTCCACAAAAGAGAGACATCCAAACAAAAATAGAAGTGTGCATGAGTGATTTAGGAGTCACAGTTAGTGTTAGACCTACATACTATAGATATGCAATTTGAAACATTTCATGTATTTATTAAAAACTAGTGCTGAGTTTAAATGAAGATGTTTTCCCTACCAACTGAATGTTTCTACTATATGCAAGTTTTTCTTTGAAGGAAAGATCTTTCAAAATGTTTAAATTGGAAACATACTGTAGTTTTGGGTATTAATAGATGCACAGAAGCTATCAATTTAATGAAAATAATTGCATAACAAGGAGTTTTACAATTCTATTTAAACGAATAGTATTTTTTTATATAATGACTTAACTGTTATTTTGGTTAACAGGCGTACCAGCTGTAAATACTAAGAGTAGCGCAGGATACAGGGGGGGGGTTTAAAAAGGCATCTTGCACTTCTGTGACAGTCTGAAGAAATGTCACCTCTTTGCAAGAACAGAGATGTGATGGATTTGGAAGTAAAGCAATGACTAGCAGCAAGACAAACAAAGACCAAGTCACTTGCTCTAATGAAAGCATATTGCTGTATTTTCACATGTAAGATACATTTGTAGTTACTTAATGTCTCACTGGAAGTTTGAACATACAGATACAAACACTTTGCCAACAGGGCACCATTTTGGACCTCTTTTTTCACGGTCTTCACACTACAATGGACGGAAATAGCAGGAGAGGGTAAGAAGGGAAGGATGAGCAAACTGCATCTATCTTCATTACTTGTAAACCAAAAACTTTAAAAAAATTTGTACTTGGTATTAACATGAATATTCATATACACTAAAAAAAAAAAAAAAAAAAAAAAAAAAGGAGAAATTGCCACTCATTCAAAATAAAAGCTTCAACATATGGTGCAAAATGGCAACACTCAAATTCAACACTGACATCCACAAACATTCACCACATTAATTCATAAGCAGATCTCCTACATACGTGCAGTGCAGTGGGGAAGTTGGGACTTGACTGAGAACTTCACTGCGTTCATCTTAGTTTCAACATTAAAAAGCACATCTCACCAAATCAACTCTGGACTTCACACATTTTATCTTAAACCTTTTAGCCTGGTTATTCTTTTTTAAAAAGGACCGCAGAGACAGCTATACAGTTAATTTGGCAGATTGAGCTAAACCAAAGCACATTAAAAGACTGAATTTACATTCAGAAATTAAAATGTTTCAGCTCAGCACAAACATAAACACACCATAGCCAACATAAAAGTACCTTTAAATGAACCTCATATTGGCTTTATCTACAGTTGATCCTGACTTCCATCATATTACCAGACACGTTAACATAACTAGCACATCATAATACAAATCTGTAATTACAAAAATAAAAATCAAACAAAATGTTTTGTTCACATGTCAAATTTGGATTAACTGCATAAATAAATATAAAATTGTGTATCATGTATGAATTTGTAGGACGGATATTGTTCGGTTTGCAGACCTCTGTTTTCCACCTCTAATACTTTGCAGGACATTTAAGATCAAGATTTTCTGCTTTAATATAAGTGTTAAAATTTGTGTGCATGATTATGCGCATAGGAGTCTATGCCTGTATGGATCTACATGTATGCACGTGTATTGTGTGTTTATGGGTACATTATTATGAGGCCATGGCGTCCTGGAAGCCCCACACTTCTAGAAGGGCAACCTGAAAGCTCTCAGCACACAAGGGGGGGTTGTCAAAGGTGGCGCAGCGGCCAGCGCGCCCATGGTTGAGCTCAGAGTCGATGTAGAGAGCGTTCCCGTCGCCTCCTCCTATTTGACACAAGAGCAGACAGTTTGTATAAATTACGAGACTGTATTTCTGAATGGTTTTCACTTGAAAAAAAAAGTTCCAGCCTTTCTTTTACAGTACCTTGTTAAATCAAATCATAGTGTTAAATGGGATGAACAGTTTACAATAAAATCCCATGTTAAATATGATCCCATGTGAGAAAAAGATAAATACCACAGTTTAAAAAAAAAGGGACCAGAAATGCCCAAATACACAGCAATAACATATATTAATAATTTACTAACCAACTATGATGGAGTCAAAGTTGCCAGCCATGAACATGGAAGTATTCTTGGAGTTGAGGTTGAAGTGGCGGGCGGAGAGGAAGGGCGATAGTTCTCCAGCAGGTTTCTCTGGCTGCTGTAGGCCATTGTTGTCCGAGTTTTGCCCCTCGGGTGAGGCTGTCTCTTCTGGGTCCTGAGTCTTGACGGAGGAGGCTAACTCAGGGTGGCGGATCACCACCCACTCATAGCGCTCCATCTCTGGCTTCAGCTAACAAGGGAAACAGCCGTTTATTATCAATTACACACCTGAGCATCACACATTTAATATTAAGTACTGCACATTTATTAATAAAAAAAAAAAGAGATAATGATCTCAATGAGACTACTTGATTAAATAAAGGCTAAAATGAAATTAATACATTTAAAACATCTGATAGACATCAGTCCTTGCTGACGATCTCCATTTTCTCCTGGTGTCAGGTGACGTCCAGGTCAGATACTACTGGATCGAGTTACAGGAGTTTCCGATCTGCGTGTGCTAAAGTATTGGTGCGTGAGATGACGCTGTTTTCTGGCTCAGACAGCTAACAGCTGTGCAGCAACACAGATACCCAGTAAATAATTCATACAGAAGGTATTAGAGAGCCAGTCTGTTCTGCTATTTCTAGCCCAGGAGGAAGAACTGAAGCTCAAAGCAGAAAAGCTTGATTGTCAGACAATGGCACATGGCAATGTCAGTATAGTGAGTTGTGACCTACTAGGCCGGCTTTTCCAAATGGGCGACTGTCATACCAAGTTGGGCCAGTGACACTGAAATCTAGAACATGTGAAAACAGGGTGGATAGTGCCCTCTGGTGGTTATATGCTCAAAATGAAAACATTCTCCCTTCAACTGATCACTAGAAAACCTCCAGAAAGCTTATCTAAATAAATAAATAAAAAATATGTTAAGTCTAGATAGTAAAAAGTAATTCACCCTGAAAACAAAGCACTCCCCTGTGCCAAAGAAGCTCAATTTGTTGCCTCCTCTCTTCCGCTCCTCCCAATCTGTGGACAGGAAGGCTCCACATACCTGAGGCAAAAAAAGACCCAATAAGCGTCGTTGTCTGAAATAATTAAGTACATTGATATGAGTGGACGATTGCTTTGTGTAAGCTGCCAATGTTCGTGCGGAAATCAGTTTGGAACGACATAATCCAATCATACGATACCTGTGTGACCTCTGACACCTATTCACAGAGCCAAGGAAAATAAAATAACCTTAGTGCATTTAAAATGCAAAACGTTACTATGAACCTTTCTAGTTATTGAAAAAAATCCACTTGACTGCCCATGTGTATGTCAGTACAGAGGTGCTGGTAGTACAAATAATAATAATAATAATAATAATAATAACAATGATTCTGTCATAATTAAAGCTGAGATCATCATATACGATTTACATAACATTTAACACTATATTTGGCTATCCATAACAATCAGGTTTACCAGAATATATTTAGATAATTTACTTATGTGAACTGAATCAATCCTCTCATCATAATAACATCAAATATTTGATTGCATTATATCAGGATGTCTTCATATCCCATGTACACATTTTACATCACAATAATGTGCATCCTCGACTCCCTCCATCATGGGAGGAGAATGGGAGAGTTTGCT
This sequence comes from Anoplopoma fimbria, assembly GCF_027596085.1. Classification (NCBI taxonomy): domain Eukaryota; kingdom Metazoa; phylum Chordata; class Actinopteri; order Perciformes; family Anoplopomatidae; genus Anoplopoma; species Anoplopoma fimbria. Next base: position 6,788,210 of record NC_072453.1, read on the forward strand.
ATCTGTGATGCTTACATCGCCATCTGTGGTCCGGATGAGGAGCAGAGTGGGTTCGTAGCCTTCACAATGCGAGTAGAATCTGGAGGAAAATGTTACAGATTAATTCATTGCAACCTACTTTATAAACACCCTATACTGACTCTATGGATTACACTTTAGGTTGGTAGATTTACTAAGGCACATATGCATGTACAGGCATTGTTTAAATATAGAACAAAAATGTCATGGCTCAGCTAATGGCTTCTTAATTACTTCAATAAAGACTAATTACTTCTGTTCCACAACGGCAAGCCTGCTGGTTACCTAAGGCAGGTTCTTCTGTGTACAGAACAGATGTACTAAACTAAAGCAAAAAGGCGTGGCAAATCTCTTTCTTTACCTATTAAGGACAACTATCTTCATGACAGCAGTCTCAACACCTTTTTTATTATTTACAATTTTCTATCCAACTTTACAACTTTTTTTGGTTTGCAGCTTTACATTTTGCTGACATTTTTACAGTATTTCCTTCCAGCCATTTTGGCCATAAATCAAATTCAAAAGACTCAATGCTAAACAGGACCTGATATGTAAATTGTGAGCAGCAGCCAAGATTAAGGCAGGATGAAAATATTGAGGTGAGCACTGCACAATGTACCTGTTCAGGCTGCAGCCATGGGTGGAGGTGGTGAAGAGGAGTTGTGGTTGGCACAGGGCAAAGCGCTCAGGGATCCACGACCAGATATCACGCATCTCCTTGGCACTGACAATCTCAGAGGAGAACGTGTCGGGGTTAAGTGCCAGCTGTACGTTCCGCCTGGAGACGCCCACAACACAGACACAGGAAGAGATGGAGAGGCACACAATGTGAGGCAGATCGCACAGTTGGTGATGCATAAACCTGAAAGTAACTGAGCTTTATTTGAAAGAAATAAAGACGGATCTGGAAAATAGCATCGAGAAGAAAACCCACCTAGAACTGTGAAATAACCTATGCAGTAAACACAGGGGTGAAGTGCAGATGAGACAGAAGATGGTGGATGGAAAGACATGGCAGAAACCAAACGAAGAGGAAAAAAGAACATAATGTGAGTCATGGATGCAAGAGCAGCTAGAACCATTCACCAGAGCATGGAAGAGAATAGAGCTGAAAAAGGTACAGGACATTTTAGTCAATGTCAGTTTAAAATGATAGAAGTCCAGCAAAGCTTAACTATCAAAAGAGAAAATGCTACGTACTTAATGACAAATAATATTCTAGACATGTACCAGTAAGATATCCATGTAATGGATTCAATGTCCTTACTGATGCTAGATATACAGTAGATGTGCCAAGTAAAGCCAAAAGAAGCAGCCTACTTTCTAAATAAAGGGCAACACAATAATCACAATTCACCACATTAAAATCTGATTATTGACTATACCGCTTCTGTTTGACAGTGATGCCTTTCTGCTGCAGGGACTTTTCATTTGTGAGCTGCAGCAGGGTGATCTCTTTACGGCTAAACATACGGATGGAGAAGGCCTTCTCTAGCAACTTTTCCGGGGTGACGGTGGAGGCAATGCCCTTGACGAACGCTTGAATGTCATCCTTAACTTTGCTTGAATCCTGCTGCTGGCTGCCCTGGCCTCCCTGGGCCCCTGCTTTATGCTTGCGATAGAACTTGAGCAAGGCTAAAGCCACACGGAAGAGAACCTTGTAGCCTTCCACTAAGTAGATGTCCAGGAACCTGACCACGTGGCTGAAAGGAAGGTCACCTAACACCCAGCGCTGCCAGTCGGAGTAGACCTCAAGCACATCCTGGGCTGTGGCCACGATCATTTTGTGGGCAGCTGTGCAGTACCTGTTGGCCAGGTCACCAAAAGTCATGCAGCTGGACTCGTAGGCCAGGAAAGTCTGATCCAGCAGCCGTTTGCCTGGCTCGTTGCAGGCCAGTATGCGGCTGACATGCTCAAAACACTGAGCCTCGTCTACGCTGAAGTGCAGGAGCAATGAAGTAACAGCTGGTAGTGACGGGCAGTGGGAGATATCTGGAAACTGTCCGGACACGCAGTTGATAATCTGATGGGCTGAGGTTACTGCCTCTGTCTTCAGGCAGTACCGCGGCAGAGGACTTCCATCCACGAACTCTGGAAGTTGGATGTGGGAAGAGCGCTTCTTAGTGGCTGCATTTCCCATAATGTCACGATACACTTCTGCATCTGGGGTAACTGTACGACAGGGAATGGCTTTGATGAGTTGCTGGTAGACTTGCGCTCGTAGCTTGTGGTTTTTGGCCCAGTAACCCTGCCGAGCCATCTGTTTGAACTCTTTCAGGTCTTTACAGTCTACCTTGGTGGGCCCGCTGCTCTTGGCCAGTTCCCCCATTTGGTTCCAGTCCACAAAGCTGCCATAGTCTTCTTCAGCCATGGTGATGAAAACTTGCTGGTCTTTCTGAGTGGGAAGAGAGGAGGGACGCTTCGGGGTATTGCTGACCTTCTGTCCTCCACACAGCAGACTATTTTTCTTAACCGTCCATGATGGTTACTGGAAGACGCAAATGAGAAAGCAAGAGATTAAAACATCAGTCAAAGTCAGTCACCGTCATCAGCACAGGAGCATAAAAAAAACTTTGATTATCTATGTTTGTTTCACACTGAGCAGTAGGACATTAAGAAAGATAAACATGTTCTAAATTCGCTTTGACTTACAAAACCCTACACGTCCTTGGTGAAGTCCTACAAGCAAAACTATTTCTATATACTTATCATATCAATTAGTTGAGGATAATACATGGTCTTGGGATAAGTAGAGGTATTCATATGCGTATCTGGTTCTAGAAGTGGTGATTTGCAGCAAGTTAGAACTGATGTTTTGCAAAATGACCACAGCAAATCTGTACTTGGACACCACATTAGCAAATTCCACTAATTAGATTTATGCTCTTAAGATCTTCAAATGGAAAAGAGCATGAACTGTACATCATGCATTTCATCCGAAGCAAAAACAAATCAAGTAAAACCCTTACTTGAATGGAATGCAGTGCAAGGCTGTCTTAGTGATACCATATGACAGCCAAAACAACTTCAATTGTGTGCAGACATTGGTCGTGGTCGTTGACAGATTTAATTGGCCAGACAATGTTTCATATTAAAGAAATAAAACTGGGATCTCTAGTGGTGAGAGAAATACAAACTTGTGTATGCTGTAAAAATTGACTGGCAATATATATAAAAAAGGACAGTCATGCATGTCCAAAGATTATGAGCCATATACAGTATGCTGAGAATTACTGCTGAACCTCATCAAAACATGTCACACTTGTTTTTCCAACAAGTCACATGTAGATGCATGTCCAAAGATCACTTGCAATATACTGAAAACAGTCATAGAATCATCAGATCACGTCACATTGGCTTCCAACAAGTCACATGAAGGTGCATACCAATACAATACTGAATGCAAAACTGGAAGCATTTATGGTGACTCTGTAGAGAGATTAACGGTCCTACTTTGAGGGTATGTTAACCTCAATGTTGCCATTTTACCTCTAGGAAAGGTTGTAATTGGTCAAAGGTAGACTGAAATCCAAAACAATAGAAACTGAATTGGCTAAAGGGCCTCTTTGACATTTGAGTGAATTTCAATACGTTCTCAGAATACCATTATATATATATTCACAACCCATCATGTATACAAGAGGATACCATTCAGGCAATTCAAGATGCCAAACCCAACAAGCTTAGGCTCCATCAGGTTCAACAGGCCAGTCCATTAACATCAGTACTGATCATTTAAACTGGGGCCACTTACCCCATGATGACAAATTAACTTTGCAAGGTTGTCGGAGCAGAGTGGTGTATTATCCTGCCAATATGGCTGATCTAATGTTATACAGTACCAGTCAAAAGTTTGGACACACCTTCTCATTCAACTACTTTGAAGAATATAAAATATAAAACATATTCTGGTTTGTTGAGCATTTGTTTGTTTACCACCAAAAAATAAAAATAAAATAAAGAAAAACCATTGAATGAGAAGGTGTGTCCAAACTTTTGACTGGTACTGTACCTGTCCTCATCCTCAACAGGTTAGCCTACTTACATAATGCATGTTATTGCATATACAAGTCTACATTACAGGCTTTTGTCTGCACAGCCGATGAGAGATGACAATGAATTGGCAGCTACACAAAATCTGAATGAGCACTAACAGCTCCCATCAAAGTGCATTCATGCATTTTGCTCAATTTTTTTTTTGCAAAATCTGAAAAAGATAAATAAAGCACCTATAAAAAAAAAAAAAAACGTGAAGCTGGAGCGTGCACATTGAACTGTACATGTGCAGACCTGCACGGACGTGGTTAGGTGACGTTGCTGTAGAAGAATCACGGATTTTAAAATTTGATCTTGGAGGCTGTGGAGCAAGTGCAGATGCAAATACATCATCATCACAGCAATGGGTAACGTTACAGTGTCTGCCACCTTACATGACAGTGTCTGCGGGTACGGCGGTGCCATCATTACAGCTGCAAAGGCAAGCAAAGCTGATGACCCTTTAACGTTAGCTAGGCAGCAGAGGTGGTAGTAGCCTGTGCACACGAGTCACGGGGTATTTAAGATCACCGCCCGAGTACACCTGATACACCTTTTTCCATTCAAACATGCCAAGTTAGCATTGCTAGCGTGTTAGCTAGCCGCAAGCTGCTCCTGTCAGTGCATGCAAGGAGCTAACGACCCCTTGAACAGACACAACAACGCTAGCAGTCAGACAACACAACACGCAAGACGAACACGAAGCCATGCAATTACTACCAAATACTACCAGAAAAAACTAAAAATGACAGTAAAAATGTGTTGGCTAACGTTAGCTAGCATACATGTTACCAACCACTAATTCATCTGGTCCGCAGGCTGTCTTGGAGTTTGTTGATGTGGGGAAGATTTCAGCTTGAATTTGTGGAAAAGAGATGCATTTAAAGCTGAAAGCTCGTCGACAGGAATAAGAATGACCTCTGCCGCACACCACCGAAGACTGGTCACTACCTGACGACCACTGACAGCATGTAAACTCACGGTGTCCTCACCTGGTTGTGAGATGTCTTGAGACGTGCAGCAGTATTCCTATTAAGTTGCCTCGAGCATGCGCAGTGGCTCCAACCTCGTTTACGGTCCTGCGTCTGTGCGTGTGCTGCTGGAAGCTGCATTGAGGGGCTCAGGTGGGCTGGTTACATATATATATATTTATATATATATATATATATACTGTTTACTGACACTTTCTGTGTACGTTCTGGTTAATTCACAATAACTCCTCTTAGAAAACATTTTGATCAAATTAAAGAGAGTGAATGAATAAAAAACAGCCAGAACAACAACAAATATGCATTAGCTAGTCCTTATGTGCTCTATATATGTCAACTAGGCCTACTTATATTCAACTCATATAACACACACATTTCCATAGACTTCCATAACATATACTTGAGCTTTATAGGAATGCCACAAACAACCATTAGTATGATAATAAGCGCATGTTCTTTACTTCTAGAGGTCAATTTACACTATTGTGACCATGAAGAGGTTGCATGGCAGATCACAGTATCTGATTTTTCTTGTTTACGTGCAGACTTGCTCCGTCACATAAGTGATGGCACTGAGACAGCCAGGAAGTACCCTAGCAAGGGCAACAAACCCGGCCTTTGTACTCAAAGCAACCGGCAAAACACGACCGCCCAACACATGACAGTTATTATTGATAATTTAATTGTGGAACCATCATTGGCTTCCAGAACAACTTGTTGTCCGGCCCTGTCTTGTCCCTCTTAAACACAGCTGATGTCTTTAATGTCCTCATTTACGGTGACCTTCTTAGTATTAGAATGGAGAAGACAGAATGTGCCTTATATGCTTATGTATGATAGAGATGTGCGAGTAATCTTTCAGTCTTAGCCAAAGATTTAGCAGCATTTGGCCGGAAGCTGGAGTTACTTTCCCACCCAAAATATTACAAGAGAAATTCATCCACATCTCAGCATCCATTACACAATAGTATACAGTACCAGTCAAAAGTTTGGACACACCTTCTCATTCAATGGTTTTTCTTTATTTTTATTTTTATTTTTTTCTACATTGTAGATTAATATTGAAGACATCCAAACTATGAAGGAACACATATGGAATTATGTGGTAAACAAACAAATGCTCAACAAACCAGAATATGTTTTATATTTTAGATTCTTCAAAGTAGTTGAATGAGAAGGTGTGTCCAAACTTTTGACTGGTACTGTACTTCTTTATTAAATTTAATTGAGTCTTGTCTTTAAGATTCACAAGTTCATCATACCTCTGACTGCTCTAAACAGCTTGTGTTAATCCATTTGTCGCCGAAGTGGGTTAGAAAGACGAGAGCAGCAACCATGTCACATGATGATCTGCAGGAACACCATATCATTATGATGATTTCACATTTCAGTTGTCTACACAGCTCAAAACATAAAACATATATAGTAACTCCAAAATGCATGTGTTTTGTGTTTTATGTGAAATTGGTGTGTTCATGCTCTTGTTGGTGTGTACTGTATTTGTGAGTAATTATGAGGGAAATTGAGGAAAGATCTTGGTATCAGGAAAAAAACATGAGTGAGTATGAGGGATCATCAGCGAGTGTGTGTGTGAGAGTGAGAGAGAGAGAGAGAGAGAGAGAGACATATGGGTGTAAAGCCAGTAAGCTATTAGCTCCAAGCTTATGGAGGTTTATGCGCATCAAATCGTGCCGCTGCCACACACTGCGTGACATCACTCCAGTAACCCCTCCCCTTCCTCCTATCTCTCATGGTCATGCTAGTGCACACATGCACATGGTTTATGCTTTTAGATGCTTGTTTAAGAAAGGAGATGCACTTATGACTTCTGGTGACTAGTAGTTCTCTTGAATACCTATGTTGAATACACTTATTGTAAGTCGCTTTGGATAAAAGCGTCTGCTGAATGACTGTAATGTAATGTAATGTAATGCACAGTGGCATAGATGTGCATATATTTGTTTATACCCACAATCTAAAAACAAATTCTATGAATAACACATAAGACAACACAAGACCAGGATCTGAAACACTGATTTCATATCAGCCCTAGCCTGGAAGATCTGACCAATCCTGTTAAATTAGATTAAGAATTAGACCAGATAGTCCAGTTGTATCCTGTAAACATACACTTTAAGAACAGGGTTTTTTCGCCAAACAACTTATTAAAGCTGGTAAACATACAATGACGTTTGATAATTGAATAGTGCTCACACAGAACTGTTCAAGTTGCACTGTGCAGCTATAAAGCCTAAATAAAGGTTTATCCAAAAACAACTGGATGGATACTAATGGTGCTAATCATTGAAGCTAGTAAGAAATATATGATAACCCTTAACAGCTTTTCAAATGTGAGGATTTTCTATGCTCCTATCATTTTGAATTGATTGAGTATCTTTTTTTTTTTTTTTTACTGTTTGTCAGAGAAAGTAAAAAGTAAAAATTGACATCGACAGACAAGAAATAGGCAAACAAAATGTGATGGGCGTGGCTTATGTCAGAGTAATTGATAAGATTTGTTATAAAACATAATCAAGAGATAATCAATAATTATAATAATCTTAGAATTAGACCTCTTGCAGTCATAGATCCCAGTATGAGCTGTAGAGTCCAATTTTAGCCAGTAGACTTTCTGCAGCTTCCCCTCAGCAGGTTTTAACCTCAACTGACGCTGGTGCTGTCAGCCAATCAAGGTTAAAGTTGTGGCTGCTTACGCATTGAAGCGAGGTAGGTGTGGCATCCGGTGTTCATGGCCTTCTAATTGGAAGGCCAATTAGAAGGCCACTCCTTGTTCTGTATCATCGCTGTATGTCAGCTGATTCAGTGACACAGTGCCCCATCTGTCTTTATCCAAACGGGATGTTGTTAATAAGTTAAGTGGTGTGGAAACTTTTGTCCGGCTGTCTCGCACTGTGACTGCAGTCCTCCCCATTACTGTTGCGTGTTCATTCTCATGATCATCCTTTTTATTAGTCAAATTTAAATAGCTCACAATAACATTTTTTTTCTCTCATTTTTTTTCTTTTTTGTATTCAATGTAGAGTTAATTTGATTTGAGTTCCCAGTTGGATATTCTTCAGTTGAAAACATTTGTGTTAAGCTCTATTTCCTCTATTTCTCTGCAAGAACACCTTGGCACTATGGCGCCCTCCTCAGGTACCTGGGAGACTCTGATCTGTGGTCAATCTGTGTGGCATTTCCACTTGTGCAACTTGTGTGTGATTAAATAAACCAGCATTGTGACTCAGTAAAACACACTTGTCTTTCAAAAATGCGATTATTATTGTTTTTCTTTTACACATATTTATTCAAGCACTGACAATCACATTGAACCCTCCAAAGAAATACATTGCTTGTCTGAAATACATTAATTGTGACAACTGTCTTACCACACAGTAAATCAGAATTACATCTTAACTTAACTTTAATTGTTTTCTATAAAGTTTCCACTGGGTATTTTCTAGGATCCATTATTATGCTAGCTATTGTTCCTATCATTACATTTGTACTGTCTTTTGTCCGTATTGTGTCACTTAGTGCCAGAGGTTTGCACTATTTGAGCTATTTAAATGAGCTCCCTGCTTGAGTATCAATTCACAAGCAAGGCTTAAGTCTAGCCAGCGCCACTGAAAGAAACTGTGTCACCCAATAGCGTGGGCTCCATTGTATCTGTGAAAGGCCTAAGCAGCACTCTGGCTATTGTTTTCTTTAAAGGGGAGTCATGTTACCTTGACAACCCGAGGATGGCTACCCATAGGTCCTGAGCCAGAGAAAAGGCACGGCCAGAGAAGGAGGGAAAGAAAGCGAAAAGAGACAAAAAAGGAGGCAAGATACTTCCCAGCCCTTACTTTACTTATCCTTTTTTTTTTTATTTGTGTGTTTTGAAAACAGGCCCAATGGTCTCCAGTGGGTTGGGACGGAGACCAAAGGAGGTGAGGATGTGTGTTTCTGTGTGGGGTTGTCCATGTGCTGGTTTGTTTTGTAAATTGAGCTGTTGTCATCTCTTTATCTGTCTCACATTGACACGCAACAGCAGTTGGGTTTTGCTTAGGTTCAGTATTTCTCTCAGAATTTTAATAAACATGTTTAACACACGCGCGCTGGCAATAACATTACTTTAAATGTATTTATGCCTTTAAACTTAATCAATAATGTGAAAGTGTGACCATTCATTTTTAATATTAAGAAACTGGTAAAATAGATATCTGCACACTTTAGTCTATGCAGAGAACACTATATTTTAGCTTTCAGTCTATAGGACCTTCATCAGAGCATACAGGGTTCAACTCCTGATACTTCCAGCACCTTGTTTAAGATAAAGCCAGGTGAAGCAGTGTTTATCCTGCAATATAAATAAACTACAATGGTTCTTTTCTGCTTGAATACAAATATGAATGTTGAAAATGAAATTGCAGCAATATCAATTAGCATTTTCTTTGTTCTAGGCATACCTATACATTCATTACTAAGCATTTTGAACTTACTGGGATTTGCAATGTCCTTGTTTTGACAGTGAGATCCAGTATCCTGAAAACAGAGGGCCATGCATGTTGCACTGCGGCCACGCAGGTAAGGCTAAGCAGCGTATGATCGTATAGTAAAAGTGTACAGTAGAAAGAAACTGAAGCATCACGCCTCATCCATGCTGACCTCGGGAGTGTGCTTACTTTAGTTGGCTGAAAGCTGAAATTGTCTCATTTTGAAAGCTGATTGTTCTGAGTGGTACCTCACTGTGAATGTTAAGCTCATTGATTAAGCCCATACCCGATGAGTAATTGATTATATGTGTAATCTCCCTTTTACATGGAGCTGGAGATCACTTACAGTAGATATCCAACTTTCACAAGATATTTTGTTTTATCATGTTCCCCTCTGTGCAACTTTACAGCTCTGCTTCTTTTTCATTCTGTATATGCCCTCACCCAAAGTGATGAGTGCTCTGACAGCTTTGATGAAATGCATTATGAAAGAATGAAATGGAAATAATTAGTTTGGATCTGAATCTGGAGCTTTATAGGCAGTAGAATGGACTCTGCTTGTACATGTACTCGAGCTTGGCTACGCCGTGTTCATTTGGTCATGGGTTGGTGGGTGTATTGGCCGGATGAAAGTAAGAGAGCCATGGCTTCTCTCTCTGGCCCAGTTAAACTGACGCTGGGAGCCCATGTGAGCAGCGAGCAGATACATGCTACGATGGCACGTCACGCTTCAGATATTTGCTTTGACACACCAGAGTCCTCACGTGAAGTCATGGAACAATTTAGTCCTCCACATTCTCAAGGTATTTGGCAAAAGGCAAAGTCAGGCTGTAAGTTTTTATTACATCAGGTCCGCTCTTAAAATCAAATATGTAAAGTTACACAGAGATTTAACTGGTGGGTAATTACACATTATATTAAAGGCAGGGCTTTTATTTCATGTCCATGTAAACAATGACATATCTGGAGTTGTTTTTCTATATTTAATAATGGTGAGTCTGTGCTTATAAAAAAGAAGATGCATAAGTTTGGGCATGTACAAGGATTGTAGCTCAACACATTTGAGAAAAAAAAATTTATTCATTAAAAAATATTGAGTGAGCTGTAGCTTGTAGCTTTAGTTAGTTAAAAGTGATGGATACAGTTTTGAAATTGTTTGCTTAAAGTAATAGCTAAATGCTTGAAACTTTAAGCTTCTGCCACTCCAAAGTAGGAATACGAATGCAAACTTTACCAAACCAGCCTAAATATTGACAGTTCAATTACATAAAGTATATTGTAACAAAATCCTGTTATAAATCTTGTTATCTTGATTCATGGGGTACCTGAGTTTGTCAGACAAATAAAGTCATGAACAACTGATGTACTGTGTGCTGTTTTCTGCAGCATTTCCAGAGGTTTCTCTGTGTGTTGTGCCCTCTAGTGGTTGCCTGGTGCTCTGCCTGTGCCTGTCTGTGTTCACCCTGCTGCTACAGAGCCTCTGGGTGCCGCTTGAGATGACCAGGGAAGAACCTGCTGGGAGGTCACCTGAGGAACAAGGTGAGCCTTAATGGTGTTAAAGCAACACTGCATGAATAAATTAGATACTTATCACATCACAAACACATTACATAATCTCAGCCCTGAAATGAAGTCTTCACACTAAGCATTGACTGGGGGAATAGGGCAGCAGTATTCTGTGTTTCTCAGATCAGGTCTTATCGACCGGACACAAAGTTAATCTCTGTCTTTCCAATGTTAGATGAAGCTTTGTACACAGTTCACGGTGGGTCCTTCCTTGTGGTTTGCGGCCAAGACACCCCTGTTCGACCCAATTTGTCCGGCTAAACTGTTTCCCTAAATGAGAGTATTTAAGTGGGCAGGATACAGGGTTGTTTGGCTTTGGTCCTGGTTGACAAAGAAGAGGCAATGTTAACAATCTCCTACAGAGTATGTTTTTCCCTAAAATCAGCATTCTTCTCTTTTGCACCCAAGGAATAAAATAGCATATTCTGTCTTCTTTAAAATCATCAGGAGCATGGTACTAGACTCAGCAAGCTCCACTCCGTGTTTTAAGGGGTTCAGGAGTACTTTAATCAACGTTCAATGGTCTATTTATTGCTTTTGTAAGGAAACTTGATTTAATATTCAACAGTGTTTGCATCATTTGAGTAGTTTCTGATGTTTTATTTTTCATTAGGATCAATTAAGATGATAAAATTATAATCTAAAACAGATGCTGATTCATGTCGCATTAGTTTGTTTTTGGAAGTTTCTTAATTCAAAGAAACTTGATTCATTTCTGAATCATATGGAACTGGCTGAACCCACATAGAAACCCATTCATGCACATAATTTATTTCCTCAGTCAGTAAAAGGAGCCATCTTAGGAGGGTTAATAACCGGACTCACAAGCTTAATTTAAGACAGAACAAGCACAATTTTTGTGACAGACTTTAGATAAATCAGTTTCAAAAATGTAATCACGAGAAGACTTTTTATCTAAATATCCGATCATTTTCTTCTCAAATTCTAGGAAAATGTTTTTAGCAGACAATATAAACCACTGGTGCATCTCAGCCACAGACCCACAATTGCTCTGCGCTTTGAGGGACCCACCACGAGTTGTGTACAAAATGCCACCCAGCAATGATTGTGTTGGAAAATATACCACATGGGTTCAGATGTTGGTCAGCACACACAGTGAATCCAGCTAACATTGACCAAATACTCAGTTTCAATAAGTCTCTGAAACATCACAAGATAAGATAAGTTAAAACTTTATTGTCCATTCGCACAGCATCGCATGCTCCAAATAATTAACAGAATAACATCAACGTAACCCTCCCGCAACCATCAAAAGGACATGACACAGACATCATTACTCTGACCAAGTAATTTAATGTTATATATGACATTATAGATTATGTTATATAATGTTAAAATGCAGGGATAAAATATAACCCATAAAATAATGTAAAAAAATAAAAGATGTAATAGAATACGCCACTATAGTACTAATTATTTTAAGAAAAGGCTTCAATAAGATGATATTAATTAAATACAACTGAATTGTCTCATTCAAATGGCAGATTTCTTCTATAAAAAAGAAAAATATTGGCTCTGACATAGAGGAAGTTTATTATTATCATTTCATTAAAACACATTATTGTGTTTTAACAACACATTATAAGGGGCTTTGTGTTGCATACATTTCTGTCTTCATGTGATCTGGCAATATGCAGAAACAACATATTATTATTTAAAATAATAATAATATTAATACAAATATGTTTTACTATGGATATGACAAGTAAGTAAGGGCTGCACACACATACTCATTCATACATAATTATGTCAGCTGTACATTTACGAGTTTTTAAATGACTTGGTAATATGGTTATCTCACACAACTGGCATTAAGTTGTTACAGGATCCCACCTCGTCCCTCCCATTCATCTTTCATTGCGTCTGTGCCCAAAGGGCCCCTGGGCATGTGCATAGTGATATGATGACAGTCAGCTGAGCAAACAGAGATGAAGTGACATCACCAGTCTGGTGGATTTTAATGTGTATCACAGGTATATAGCTCCATCCCCAAGGAGATCCTTACTCTGACCTCAAAGCAACCCCTCCAATAAAACACTCAATATTCCTCATTCACAGGCAGCATAACTCTTTTAACAGTCCTCCTTGCCTCATACAGATGTTTCAGTCAAGACATCCTTGATGTGCCATCTCAGAAAAGCTCTTTTTAAGCCCATCCAGCAGGCTTTTAAAATGCACATTCACTGTTTTTACTGTTATGGTATGTCTGTTAACTAGCTATGTTACTGTGAACGCCACAGTCAACACAAGAAGTGCTGAATAGTTTTCATTTAACGTTGTATGTAATAAAAACATACACCACAGTCAACACAACACAAGAAGTACTGGATAGTAGGCAAAACCCCCTGTTAATATATAGAAACTGGAACCCACATTTTAAGGACTTATAGCTTAATGTATGTTTTTATAATTAGTTCTTGCGAATGTTGGACGTATTTTTCTTTGAATACACTTTATTATTGGTTAAGGCAGTAGTTCACAACCAGGGGTAAGATACATTTTACAGGTTCAAGTGTGATCAAAGAAATATAAATGAAAAAGACATATTTCAGTTACACTAATTTCTCTTAAATTCTCGTTTTCTTCACTTCTTGTAAAATACTGGACACTTTCATCTCTTCAGGCCTTTTAAAAGCTAAGAAAAAAAGTGCTTACAACTAATTTCTGCATTAAGGTCATTCCAGTTGCAACATAAAGAGATGTTGCATAGTTTTTAGGGGTCACAAGCGAAAAAGGTTGGTAACCGCTGGGTTAATGAATGCACAACACCTGACGGAAATCAATGTAAATGTGCCGTTTGTAAATAGATTGAGGTCAGCAATTTGAGTTTCACCTTCAGCCATGGAGGTGTCAGTGGAAACTTTCACAAAAACATACAGTATGTCTATATCAGTGTATGTGTGGGTGTGTGTGTTGGTGTGTGTGTGTTGGTGTGTGTGTGTGTGTGTGTGTGTGTGTGTGTGTGTGTGTGTGTGTGTGTGTGTGTGTGTGTGTGTGTGTGTCTGGGCCAGCTCTGAAGCCACAAAGCAATATGAGATGACCACAAAGCTCCAGTAACACACATTACACCATTACCCCCCACATGCAACATAGAAAATACACATAGCCATAATTTGCTGCTTCATTTGCTGCAGATCAGGTTAAGAAAATATAATTACATAACCCTGGTGTTTCATGAGACACAGAACAAGATTTTCCATGACATAATACAAGGTATTACTACTTAAACATTATGTTAGGGGGTAGATTTTTATACTGTACCTACATGACATGCCATGTTGTTTATACTTTATGTCCCAGGTCAGCGTGGTCTTGGCTTTCGTAGGCTGGCGCTTCGCTTGGAGGCTTTGAGTACTCAGGTGCAGAGGCTGAGCAGAGAGAGGGGTCATGTCTCCCAGCTGACCAGAGATGATCTCAGCCTGCTGCTGCAAAGGTATCTGTGTGGTTTTAACATATAAACAACCGAATATAACTTATTGTATTTTTTCACACAGTGTGGTTAAATGTGGGTTTATTTATTTTCCAGCATTAGACAGGATCATCAAGGCTTAGCCCGCTTGGTGGAGCGGGAGCTGAAGAGAGTGTCTCAGAGGCTTGACCAGCTTCATCAACAGCGTCACCATCAGTCTCACACACCATCACATGACCTCAGACTATACACAGGTGAAACCCAGACCTTCATCACATTTAATCTCTCTTAAATGATGTGTGTTATTTTATTAGTTTTGGGGTGGGGTTAGATTGATTTGACCACCTTAATGTGGTCAAATTAAATTATTTAAGATACATTTTCAATGTTTTTAGAGTTGCTTTGAGAATTTTTTTTTATAAAAAAGAAATTCTCAAAGCAACTCTAAAAACATTGAAAAAAAAAAATGTATCTTAAATGTTCTTATGCCCTATCATTAAAACTGATGATGCTCTATGATATGAAGGAAGAAAAGTTTCTCTATCCGGAGGGAAGCTTTTCTCGAGACAGAGAGTTTTTTTTAGATTAAAGAGTCTTCTATCTTAATCTTTAGTGTGGATTTGTCATGTCATGTGGGTATATACCCCAAAACAGAATTAGATTTTTAGCATATATGGAGGATCTGTGGGGTTAAGATTAGATTTACTGGGGCCCCACAGTGAGATTTAGACCAAAAAGACATGTGTATTAGGCTATGAAATATAAATCTTTCCTAGTTTGGCTTTAATTTTACAATAAGCAGCTCATTGTCCAAGCCAAAACAGAGATTTTAATGTTCGTTCCAGTTATTATGTGCTTTAACATTCCGGCTAATTCAAATAAATACACTCTCCCCTCCCCACATGTTGCCAGCTTCAATAACTGCGAGCGTTTCTGTGGTTTACTGCAGTGGTAGTGTGACACTCTGAGCCAAATGCATGGTTCATAGCCTCAATGGAGGTTAACCACACAGTGAAATTAACAAGCTGTGATAATGGAGGGTGTGAATAGGGGGGTTAAAGGGCAGTGGGTGCAGGTGGTTATGGGGGATGAAGTCCTTGAACAGAAGTTTAACAAGTCCCTCAGAGCCGGTGCCGATCAACTGGCCATGGGAAGGAAAAAAGTTCACATTTACACTACGACCCTCGTGAGAGGTGTCAGGTGAGAGTCGGGTTCATGCACCCGGGTTGGCACGCGATGGGTTGTGTGTGTGTCTGTGTGTGTGTGTGTGTGTGTGTGTGTGTGTGTGTGTGTGTGTGTGTGTGTGTGTGTGTGTGTGTGTGTGCATTTGACTGCGTGTGTTTGTGTGTGGGGGGATGAGTGGCAACATGCTCACCTCCCTTCCTTACAAAGGGAATTCATAAAACTTGGGCCACACACACCATACTGTGCATATGCAAGGGCACACACACACACACACACACACACACACACACACACACACACACACACACACACACACACACACACACACACACACACACACACACACACACACACACACACACACACACACACACAGTATGCGCACAAATGCCACCCGCAAACACGCAAACACACACTTCCCCATCACCAGCCTGTTTGCCCCCTTACCCCCCTCCTCTCACATTACCTCACACCCATAAAAATACGACTGAATTACCCAGGAGTCCTTTCACCAACTTGTCTACTCATACTCTTGTTTTTGCAGGGGGAGCAGTTTTTTTTCGTTTTTTTTGCCGTGCCCCTATAGCACATCACTGTTTTTAGGCTTTCACACCTTCACTTCAGGTTTTCTTATCTTTTTTTTCACTCTTTTCTGTTTTACTATGTTGTTTTACACAGTTAAGGACTGCGTATTTTGGCAAGGACTAGCACTGTAAAAGGGTATGTTTGGTACAAGGCAGGTGGGTCAGGTGTGTGTGAGTGTGTGTGTGTGTGTGTGTGTTCATGCCAGTTGATTGACATTGGCTTGAGATGGTGGGGGGGCTTACTGGAAAGGGCCTCTGAGAACACACTGCCTCTACTCTAATTCCTCTCACACGCATGGCAGCACTATACATCGTGCTGATGGCTGCTATTCATTGTGAACGTTTCAGCTGAGAGGTTGTATATCAGAGTTATTATCCACTGTTCTTCATTAGCCACGTTGAGTTAACTCCACAATGTGCTTTCTGTTACCAAAGCCAGGATTGTGGAATAATGATACATTCAAAATGGCCACATAAAGTGAAACTGTGTGACGGCTAATATCTCACCCATAGGGCCCAGTGAGAAGTGTGAGGTGCCAATGGATCGTGCGTATCCGGTTTGTGCGGAGAAAGTGGAGGTGAGAAAGTAGAAATATATGTGGTGGCATGAACATAATGACACTGTGTGTGCAATGTTATGGTTGCATTGAGGTGCTTACCTCAACTTAAATGTTTAAGTTCAATATTTGGATCACATTATATGAGCTGATTATGGAAATACCATTTAAGAATAATGGCTATTACGACATAGCATGTATATATGATATGTTATTTATACTTTACAACACCAGGAATGTGCCTCGTTATTTGGCTGATTTAACATGTGTCTCTCTGGCAGTTCCTGCGGGCTCGTTGGCAGTCAGACCCCTGTTATGCCTTTTATGGGGTGGATGGTACCACCTGCTCCATATTGACATACCTCAGCCAAATAGAGGACTTTTGTCCCTTTCGTCTTGGAAGAAACCACTCTTCACTGCCATGGCACCAGAAACCTCACCACACTGAGAAGGTACGAACACAACAGGCTACTGCCCTTGAGTGTCACTGTTAAACGATTCAGCCCATGATCCACTCCTCTAAAACACTAATCTACTATAATTTCTATCAGATGTACACTTCGCACTGCCTCCTTGTTTCACACTATGATTGTACACAGGCGGAGATACGTACTACTCTGAGCCCGCTGTATGAGGTCATCAGCAACAGCAGCGGTCCTGCCGTGAACTTCATCCGGTCCAGAGTGGAAAGGATGTCTGGGCGGTGGATACAGGCTGCTCTGAGGATGAGGCAAAGCAGCAACAAGACAGTCTCGACCCAGATGAGGGTATAAACACCAATACATTACATCAGATCATAATGTTTATGTTAAGGGCTTTAGTGTACTGATTTTTAATACTACAAAAATCTAGTTCTCAACTTACAGTTTTTCTAAACTCACTTACATTATGAGTGTAGGATGAATCTTTGCATCTACTAAACTGTCATGTTGGCATCCATTAAAGATGGATTTAGGACTATATAAAGGACTATGTAACCTCCCATCCTCTAGGTGCTGCTTTATCCTGGGGCCCTGGCTGGCAGTGTCGGCCAGCGTTTTGAGGCCCTGGTGGACAGAGGGGGTCCTCTAGGGGAGCTGGTCCAGTGGGCCGACCTCAGCGCCTCTCTGACAATCCTGGGCCACAACTTAACCTTCAGCACCTCACAGCAACGGCTCCACAGGTTAACGCCACTGTCCACAAGTTACTTTCACCTGACACAAAATATGATGTATACTTTGAAAGTATTATGATAGTTAATTGATTTGTAGAGAGTCAAATTTAAATACTGATGTGTGTTTATTGTGACTGGTCCAGCCTGATAGGTGCTGCGCCAGGCCAGGGCAGTTGTCCAATCCAGAGGCCCCTGGCCTTTGACCTCATCTACACTGACTACCATGGCCTTGCTCACCTTCATGGCGCCATGGGACTGGCTTTCCTGCATTACCAGTACAACCATCATTTTCTAAATACACAATAATGTCTCTAGTATATCGGTAATTCAGTATGTTTCATGGTCTTTGGAATAAAGACCTTTAATGAAATAGTAGATAAAAAGATTGATTAACCCTGACATTTACCTAATCATTATCATAAATGAAATAGCCAGTTACACATTCAAGTGTTACATAATCAGACAAACCATGTGTATAAATGTAAGAAACGCTTTGTGATTAACCATTAAAAAAAAAATGATTGCAGGTGTCGCTTCAGAATCCTGGACTCTTTTGGCACCGAACCAGCCTTTAACTTGGGGAGTTATGCGCGTAGTCATGGATATAAAACACTGTGGGGAAGCTGGGGACTGCAGCCTCTGCAGTACATGATCATGTTCCGTAAGTCTGTGTGTATGTATTTGTGTGTGTGTGCACGGCTGTAATCATGCAAAAATGGTATAATAGCACCTCAACACAGCACATTGATTTAGAAATGCACTATTTCCAGACATATTTATATCCTGCTGCTTTAGCACTGACCCTTCACATGCACATCTCTAAGCGTCTTCACAGCGAGAGGATTAATAGCTGAGGTTAAATAAACTTGGTGCCCAGACAGAGCTTTCATTCCAACACCTCTCTATGTCATCTTTCCCACCCTGCCGGGAGATGGAGACAAGCTGGCCGCACCGGGAAGAGAGCCACTCTTCATGCCTCAGCCTGAAACACTGTTTATTTGTCCTACTGAGGGGGAGACAGGGATGGATGTAAGCTGATGGTGGGGAAGGCGCAGAAAGAGAGAAACAAAGTTCACAGGAAGTGGGGAGAAAAAGAAGAAGCTTGAGAAAAGAGCGGGCGGGTGTTTATGCTTCTGTTTTTAAATGGGGAAGAGGAGGACAGTCGATGGAAGGAAACTAAACAGAGAAGTAGACGAAGCAAAATTGTAAACAGGCAGCAAGAGCTCTGGAACAAAGAAACAATTCATTCTTTCACAGCTTCATTTCAAACCTGTTGCATGATCTTTATCATACCAGTGTTCTGTTGAATGTCTCTGCTAATCTGATAGGTGAGCCTAGACAGGTGTAAGAGACATGTGGGAACAAATGGAGCTGAAAATGAGCCAGGAGAAAATTATGTGCCGCTTTAAATGAAAGAAGATTTGGCAAAAGTATTTTAAACAAGTACCTTGAGACAGGAGATAATCACACACACACACACACACACACACACAAATGTTTTAGAACTGTGATGTGATGCTTTCACACACTTCCACACACACACCTTTGCCGCAAGCACATTCCTATTAAAGTAAATACTCATCTTTCACACCTTCTTTAGTGTGTCGGGTGGCAGCTGCCTATCTAAACAGCCAGAGGTTAACCTCACTTTCTTTAACAGCATGTTTTTCCTCTCGCACATCATTTTAATCAACTGTTATTCACTTGTTTTTCTGGACTGTGCTCTCAGTAATGCCCGTCCAAGAGTAAAACTGAATTTGAGGTGCCCTGTGATCTGCCCTCCAGCTCATACTCCTGATAACTCCTTCCTGGGCTTTGTGAGTGAGGAGGCAGCGAGGGAGGAGGTGAGGGAGGATGAGCTTGAGCCGGACAGCTACAAGAAAGACAGGATAGCAGTCATTTACGGCAAACAGGACTACATGTGGAAGGTAAAATGACCAAAAGGGGAAAATACATGATTGTCGAAAGGCTGCAAGTTAGCCAGAAACATGTCAAGAGTCCCGTTTTACATGATAGTAAAGATTTCATAAAAGACAGCTTAGTGTTTTTGTTCATCCTGGTCTTAAGATACTCTGTGTCCTGTATGTTTCTGTGTGTGTGTGTTTATATGTCAGGGTAAATCTGAGTATCTGGAGGTGATCAGTGAAGAGATGGAGACCCATGCTACGGTCTACCAGCCTCCAGGACTCGCTTCTAATCTGCCCAGCTTCATCAGAAACCACGGCCTGCTGACTCAGGAACACTTCCTACGACTTCTAAGCAGAGCCAAGGTCAAATAAGAGCCAGCACATCGGAATCTTTCAAGTGCATCTATTGTTTCTGGAGTAGATTTGTGACACATCATATTGGATCACTGTCCTTACATGTTTATGCTGGCTGCCGTGCTTTGTTGATATTATATGACAGATCCTCATTAAGATGCTAAATAACACGTCTTCCCTTCCAGGTCTTTGTAGGTCTCGGGTTCCCCTATGAGGGACCAGCACCCATTGAGGCTATAGCCCTGGGCTGTGTCTTCCTGCAGCCACGATTTCACCCACCACACTCATCAGACAACAATGACTTCTACAAAGGGAAGCCCACCACAAGACAGGTAGATAACACGGAAAGCTTAAATAATAACAGCTTGAAGTGAATATAAATATTGTTAATCAATTCTAAAGACAGTTAAACCTTTGGATGACAGATCACCTCCCAGCACCCTTATGCTGAGAAATTCATAGGAAAACCTCACGTGTGGACCGTAGATGTGACCAACAAGACTGACGTACGGGAGGCAGTCAGAGCCATTTTACGCACGGAGGTAATGACCCGAGAACCAGCAGTTACACTGTATATACATGTATATATAGACAGACTTTATAATCCTATAAATTTCAGTTTCAGTAACGCTGAATAAAAGTGCATGCGTATGTTGTTGCAGGTGAAGACTTTCACACCCCGGGAGTTCACTTGTGAGGGAATGCTGGAGAGGGTTCGTGGCTACATCACTCACCAGGTACAGAGGTGTAGCCATAGATATGTTGCAGTACTTTTTGTAGCTCCTTCTACGCAATTTTACCCAATTCTCCAGCTAAAAGATTAACCATTCAGTTGTTGTTTGGTTGAAAACTCTCCCCATTGTCAACTTTCTCTCTCTTAAATCACTCCAGAATTTCTGCAGTAAATCTGACCCTACTTGGCCACCAGAAAGTGCTCTAAGGGTTCACCTGGGTCCCCTGGGTCAGTCGTGCGTGAGTGTGTGTCGACGGTCCTCTCTAGTGTGCGAGCCAGCTCTGTTTCACCACCTAAACAGTCCTGCTGCGTTCGACAGGTGAGAAATCAGCAGGTACACACTGTACATTTATGGGGGTGAAAGGCAGTTTAACAAGTTCAGAGTTGTCAAATAACCAATGAAAGGGCCTTTATATTGTCTGTGAGCTTACTGTAGGAATCATGCTATTTGCGCTGTATGCAGCTGAACATGAATTCATTTTCATTTCCCATTTTGCAGACTCAGGATAGGCTGCTCCATCATGGGAAAGGAAGTCAACCACCTGTTTCCTTCCTACAACCCTTGGGGCCGACAGTGTGGCCTTCAGCAGGAGCCTCTGCTGTTCAGTTGTGCCGGCTCCGACCCCTCTCACCGCAGACTGTGTCCCTGCAGAGCTCACCTACCTGGACAAGTAGCACTGTGCCCTGACTGCCTCTAAACAACTCAGGAAATAGCGGCAGGGTAACAGGAAAAAGCTTATATGATAGAGACAGCACCAAAGAGCAATGCAAACTGTACGGGTGAAGAATAGTTCTTGACCAAAGAGAGCCAGCTATCCCGCCAATGCTACTGAAAGCTTTGTGGTCTTGTTTGTTGATCTCAAGCCGAGGTTGAAAGATAGTAGATATATCTGGATTTTATTAACATACAACATTGATATGAGTTGAAAATCAACCATTTTCAGTGCCCCAGTAATCTGAATCATCACAGTCAGCATCACTGGCATTCATTATGTTATGCCAAGTGGGTAAAGTTTACTTATGTGAATTCTCAAATATGGCTTGGTGCGTCCACTTTCTAGATTTGTCCATTGCCATTGTTATGGACAAGAATTTTGTTTACGACAGTCATTACTCAGGAATGAAAAAAAAAAAAAAAAAAGATGGTTATTTCACAAGTGTTTAAGGATGATGAATTCAAGGCCTGGTGTCTTGTGTTGCACAATAATACCCCTCTTGTTTTTGTAGCTTTTCCTTGATCCCTTAAGCAAACAGTCTTTGAAGTATGGAGGCAAGCCGCACTTTAGGGGAAAAAGTGTTTAGTTGTATTTAAATTAATATAAATGTGAAGTGCCGCTTACGACTCTAAAGCTATTCAATTCTTCTCTCCTGCTCGAGATTATTCACAGTTCAGTGTTCTTTAATGTGATGTTGGATACGTTTCTAATCATTAATTTGCTTACAGTAATGAATCACGCCGGTCAGCGTTGCATGGGATTACCACTCATGTAACCCCTCAATTCTTTGCTGGCTGCAAATGTTAGCCCAGGCCTCGTAGGAGAGCGGGTGACAGCCTAAGTGATGAGGCTCATTATCCGAGTGAATCATGGATAACCTCTGGATGCCTTTGGGAGGTCACAGCCATATGACCATGATTATACTGTCATATAAACCATTGGTTCCCAACCATCTCTGACTTATAGGAACCCCCCTCAGCTCTGTTTAAATCCATGCCCCCCCACCCCCCGTAAAGGCAGAACCTGATTGTTTATCTTTCAAAAACATATTTTGCGTCATTAGGACCAGGGGAAAAAAAGTCACTGAAGGCAGGATTAATTATGTTTTCTCGACTTATTTTACTAGAAATGATGATTTTGATCATAACAGATGACTCAGTTCTTGCATTTGCGCCAATATTATTCCTTGACTGCCTCATAACCTACCGATATTTAAAGCCTCCCTCAAGGGCATTTTTTTGCACCCTTGGTTGAAATGAACAAAACTGGAAACTTAACATACAGTATATAGACCGGTTTGGCTGAATGACACACGCAAAGAGAGGTTTTAAGCTTGAACGTTTCTATTTCACAAACCTCAAATAGTCAGACAGACTTAACCCATCATCCTTTCCTGCAAAACAGCTTGTGAAAGAAACAAATGATAACAACTAAAGGCTAAACTACAGCCCACAGACAGTTTTGTAAGTGATGGGGTGCTGGATTTACATGGTGCAGCTGTTAGCAAAGATTGCTCCAACAATGGCAACACGCTGCTGTATTGAAAATTGTGAGGTTTTTCTTGGAAAGGACACACTCATGAATGTTCATTTTCAGAGCAAGAGACCTTTTCCGCCCCGATACACTTCATGTGACCAGAACATATTGTCACTCAGGGATCAGACCGCTCAGGGTTGCGATGACAGGACTGGTTGACATTGTGAGTAACTAGTAAATGCATGTGAAATGATCCACAAAAACAACATTTGTGATTACTATGGTGGACTCCAGTGAATTCATTTGGACCTGTCAAATATGACTTTTGCTTAATTAGCTGAGCGGTCCAAAGATGATGGAAATTAACTTGTGTTCATGTCGAAATGTTATGTGGATTAAAGGAAAATAAAAGTTGCTTTTGACTCACAGGGACGTCTCTGAAGCTAATTTATGGAAAATTATGTGTAATTTCTGGATGAGTCATGTTAAATCATATCAGTTACATGTGTTATGGCATATAAAAGCTGTCACTCATCTCCCAGGGGGCTGATAGCAGAAGGTTCAAACTAAGGTTTCGAAAACAGCACCAAGTAGATATGGAGCAAACGCGTAGATGTGGACAGTCTAAGGTTTCATTGTTCCACGCGGCTACTACTGACATCATATTGAATGAGACTGCATGGGAGAGAAAAACTGACAAAGCCCACATGTTTGCCAGAAACCCATTTGACAGATCAACTGATTCCTAAACATATTGTTATTTCAGATAAATGAAAAAGTTCACAGCCACTTATGCAAAGTAGTGCTTTAGATAAATACTAACTCTAGCATGGAAACATGCTACAGTTAGTGTTTAGCACACAACGACAATGCTAACATGCTAACAATCAGCAGGTATAATGTTTACAATGTTCACCATCTTATTTTAGTTTTATTTTAGCATGCTTACATTTAGCAGCACAAAGTGCAGCTGAAATTATTGAGAATTAAACCAGAGTAGCCTATTTGTTGGCATATTGATGATATTTACATTATAGAGGAAAAGTGAGGGGATAACCAAAGTGATTCCGGTTCATCCCAAGGGGGACATGAATGTCTACACAAAAGGTGCTGAGTTCTTTCAGTCTGGACCATGCCACTAGCATGGTTAAGAAGAAATAGCGCCTGCAGCATGCCACCTCTGCACGTTGAAATAACGATTAGATGGTTAGAAAGTAAGGGATGATTGATGGAGGAGAAAAACAATCTAAACCCTTGAGAAAACCAATAGAGGAAACATGAACCTGTATCGGTCAGCCAGACATCGTGGAACGTTCATGCTCCAATAGAGGTTCAATAATGTTTGTCCGAGTGCTTTTTAGTTTTACATCAGAGACACGAAACTATTTTGGCCACATAGGGACTCTTTCTCCTATACCTTTTAACTGTGGAATGTGGTGGCAAACTAAACTTCACTGCCAAGAAAAATGAGAGATCTTATAGACGAAAGCGATACAGGAGAGTTTCACTTAAATTCAAACTTTCAACTTGTGTCATGTCTGTCATTTTATATGAAAGATGAAGATTTATTATGAGACAAATCATGGTATTGAGAAGTGAGATAACTGTTTACATATCTTTTCAGACTTAATTGCTATTTCACATACGTAATAAACTTACAAGTTAGAATGACAAAGCACAAAAATAGCTTAAATTTAGTCTAAATGTTTGCCCCGTGACAGGTTCAACTTCAAGTTACATAGCAGAGGAATTATAGACATCTGGGTCTGTTTCTTATGAGGGCTACTGGAACATTTTGTAACCACCAACATTTATACTTATTGCTGTATTTTATTTTCTCGACTGTTTACTATCAATCACACTGTTTATACAGGATCTTCAAGTGTTTCCCAATGTACTTCAGATCGAGTGAATGCCCCCTTTTTCTCATTTTATTTGGTCTCCTGCCCGCTTTTTTCTTTCTGAGGAACTTTTCTTCACATTCCTTTTACTTTGACTCATGTCTCCCCTCTCTTACTTGATTTGTATCCATGCTATGGTAATAAATATTGATAGGATGACTGATCAAATCGGTTTTGAGCTTAAAAGATTCCATATAAAAAAATATTGGCGACAAGAAGAAGGGATAATCTGGTTTTAACAATTCCTTTCGCCAATATCAGATGTTATGTACTATAGCAAATTAATTTAATAACTTTTTTAAAAGGTCATGTACAGATGGATGGGAGCAGTGACAAATTGGCTTAAAATATAAGGGACGTTTTAGTTTAGTTCTCTGCATATTGTTGGATTACCTCCAGTATGATGATTTGTAACTGAAAGGGGCCAAATATTTTTTAGGAAATTATGTTTTAGCCCATATGTCTTTAGGAACCTCTTTGCCTCTCCAGCTTTGTTGATTTGCAACAGCAGGTTGTTCCCTAAAGGGGGCAGTGTGGTCAAGCTAAACCAGCTGGAATTGGACTAAGTCAGAGCATCGGCAAAACCTCAGCAACATGCTCAAGCTGACAGAGATGAGAACAGGGAAAGATAAACAATAAACATCCAAGGTATAAGTGATTTTTTCCATGTCAGAGAAGATAGAGAGTTAAAGGGGGACAGAAGTGTAGTAGATGTGTTTGAAAAAATGGAGACACTTCCAGTCTTCTCTACAGGTAGGTCTCAGTTCCGTCACTTGCGCATGGGGGGCTAAGGGGGGAGAGAGCAGCTAAACTACCATAAGAAAGCAGCTGCTTTTATTGAAACCTGTTATTGGCGTGCCAAGATTACACTGAACAACAACAACCCTCTCTCCTGGAAGCCAATAAAACGCCGACAACAAACACTTGGCTTGCCTACAGCGCTGTTAGAAGCCACAGAGGTTGGCCTTAATGATACTTGGTAACTATTACATACTATTAAACTTAAGGACTAAAAGAGGAAGAGAACGGGAGAGAGAGAGAAGAGGGAGTGGAGCAACAGGGATTCGTTATTGTAGGTAGCTGACTCATTGTTGGGCAACCTTACAGCGATGCTCTGCTCTGGTGTGCGTGTGTATAGACTGTGTGGAAGGTAGTTTGACTGTTGAATGAAAATGTGTGTTTTTGTGTCTGCCTAGAGACAGATAAAATAGTTCCCTGCCTGATCTGCCGTTACATCCATCAGCAACACACACTACAGGCCAGAGAGCTGTTGTGTATGCTTGAGTGGTCGGGGCAGGGCAAGGGCCTTTTTTCCGTGATCTCCCCCAAACGTCTCGTGTCAGTATTCCAGCAATCTCACCACACCTGAGTAACTCTGAGGCAGACGTGATCCGGTCCACTTCTCGGTTGCCTCTAAGTGTGTGTGTGTATGTCCACATAGCTGCTAATCCCATTGTCTTTATGTATGTATTCAACTGAGAGCATTTTATGACCTCTTGGGGACAGGAGAGGTCATCGGTGCAGACTGAGCTCTAAGAAACAGCAGCCACAAGATAAAACATGATATCTGAAGTCATTTCTAAACGTGCCGCAAAATTAAAGCAGAAAACTGTCAAAAAATGAAGCAGGTTATGTTTGATTCTATGCAGCTGACCGATTTTGGGAGAAAAGCTTGGGAGAGGTAAGGAAATCTTCTCTCGTTTTGTGCTAAACAGATCCGTACCTTCTTCTTAGGCAACAGAGGTGTAAGTTGTGAAGAAACACAGAGCTAAGAAAGCCCTTGTCATCTTTCATCCTACACCTCTGAATTGCCTTCATTTTCTAGGGGGCCCATAAATTGCCTCTTATTGTCCCATAAATGGCTCCTTTCGGGGTGGGATTTATAGTGAGGGGTGGCAATGGGGTGTACAGGGGGGTTAAAAACCCTGCTTTTGATGTCCCCTCTGCTTAACAGGCGGTTCAGACGCGCCTGCCCATATGCTGCTCAGTGCTTTTGCCACACACTGCTTGCGTGCAAACTCTCTCACACACACAGGCACATTAAAAGATATTAAACTGCTTTTCTGCTTTCATTCAGAGTCATGGGATGTAACAGCCAAGCAGGGTGGTTCACGTTAAGCTCTGCCACTTCCTCAGCTGTAATTAAAGCCGCCCATGCAGGGGGTCTCTAACAGTCTTGTTTTGCTACACCCCTGATCCTGACCTTTTCAAAAGGAGACGCTGAAGCTTTTTTTTTTTTCTAACACTGCAGAAAAGCTTGAAATAATATAGTCTGGAGGTTATTTCTGGGTGATGATGTGTTTTTCCCTGTAGTTTTAATAAATGATGTCATTCAACTTGTTAAAAATCAACCAAAATATTTTAGTTCTGATGTCACAAATAGGAAGTCAACATTCACTTTGGCACTATAGTTTACACTAGATCACAGATGTGGTATATAAAAGCACTCTGCTTCCTAATAAAACTCTCCACAAGGGTGAAAAAATTAAAAGGTGAAACTTACATTAGCAAATATGGGTGTCTCAATTATTTTGTGAAGCATGTTGGGGGAACAAACATGGAATTGGTGGAAGCCCTCACTATTATACATTGTGATAAACAGGGCCATTGGCGTGGTATAAATATATATATACATATATATATGGAGATAGAAGGCAGTCAGAACTGGGCCACATACTAAGCCACCAGACATGGCAATATAACCTGACAGAAAGTGATTGATTTGTGTCCTTTGTATAGTGCATTCAGAAAGTATTCCGACCCCTTCACTTTTCACATTTTGTTATGTTGTAACATAAGCTAAAACCAATTTAAATGATATTGTCCCTTAATCTTCACTCAATTCCCACAATGACAAAGGGAAAACAGGATTTAGACTTTTTATCAAATTCATTTAAAAGTAAAAACAGGAATATCACAATGAAACAAGTATTTAGACCCTTAACTCAGTACTTAGTCATAGCACCTTTGGCAGCAATTACAGCCTGGAGTCTTTTGGGGTATGATATGAAATCCACACATGGATTAGGGGATTTTTTTGCTCAGTTTCTCCCGTCTCCACACAAGATCTCATCCACAGTGACCATCGGGTCCTGGTCACCTCTCTGATAAAGGCCCTTGATTGCTCATTCTGGCCGTGCAGCCAGTTCTAAGAAGAGTCCTGGTTGTTACAAACTTCTTCCGTTTAAGAATTATGTAGGCCACTGGGCTTTTGTGAACCTTCAATGTAGCAGAATATTTTTTGTAGCCTTCCTCTTCCTCCATCTGTGCCTCTCCAACAGCTCTGCAGGCAGTTCTTCCAACCTTATGGCTTAGGGTTTTCTCTGCTATGCATTGTCAGCTGTGAGATCCTATATAGACAGGCTTGTGCGTTTGCAATTCACGTCCAATCAATTGGAATTCACCACAGGTTAACTCCCAACAAGGTGTAGAAAGTTCTCAACGATGATCAGGAGAAGTGGGAGGCACCTGAGCAAAAATGCCATAGCAAAGGGTCTGAATACATGTCAATGTGATATTTACTTTTTTACTTTTTAAAACATTAAATAGAAAATATTCTGAAATTCCATTAATCCCAAAACTTTACTGAAATGATTTTAACATATGGTTGCAGCAAAACAAAATGTGCCAAAAAAGTGAACGCATCTGAATACTTTTTGAATGCACTGTCTATGTACGCAATTGCCTGGGTTAAGTGATGAACCGAGGTGGGAGTCTCAATAGTGACCACTAGTGGGCGGATTGAGAATGGCAGTAGTGAGTAAGACGAACCAGAGATGAAGAGAGGATGACAAAAAAGTTGTTGTGGACAGCAAGGCAATATGTTGCCAACAATGTATCCTGGTTATCTATCAGGGTTTTCTTTTTGTTTGTGAGATATTCCATCACTCTGTTGTTTTTCTCTCAGTTTTAACTGTTTAACATGTCTCCTTTGTCATTCCTTTCTCTCCTCCTTTATCTCACCCACAAAAACACCTTCGCTCTCTTTTCCCCTCTGCCTTTTGAATCTTTCTTACCTTTTTTCTGCCTACTTCTCTTTTCTCGCTCTCTCTCTCTCTTTCTTTCAGAGGCAGATGAACCAGGTGATAGTGACAGCCAGCTGTGTGCCAGTTACCACGGTGATGACAGCTGCCAGCCCAGGTGCACAGGCAGCTGTGGAAGGCTAGGAATGTGTATGAGAGAGGGAAAGAGAGAGGGGAGTTGTCTGTGACACTGGTATCTGTGTGTATGCATGCTTCTGTATGTGTGACAGATTGGGGGGGGGTTGAAAGGGACCTGGGTGCTAGTGAGGACACAGGTGTGTTTAGTGAGGGTGGGAGCGTGGGAGAAGGCTGGGAGAGGAGAGAAGAGAGCGAGAAGAGCGGTGGTTGGGGGATAAACTGACCTTTGACCCTTTTCATCGTCTGGGCATTTCCCAAGATCCTTCTGCAGAGACTTCGGATGTGTCTCAATGTCTGCTCATTGTCTAGACGTTTGTCCGTCACTCAGTGCTCGGGCCGACCGTTTCTCAGCGAGCGTAATTGAGTCAAGACAAGGAATCATAGCAGGAAACACTAGTTAGTGCTCAGATGACATCAGCTTGTTAAATTGGAGCCTGTCAAATAAAACAAGGTTATGAGATGAACTGAGGTAGATAATGAGTGAAGTTCTGACCAAATCCAACACCCTTTTGGAAGTTTTTTTTCTTTGCTATTTCATTGATGGTTCAAGCGCTATTGAGTCATCACAGCAAAGCACATTCCTCCTGCGGTGCACCTGTGAGACAAGCACAGATGATACAACTGCCGTCCCTTCAAACAGCCTCTTTCTTTTTTCTTTCCCTTTCTTTTCCTCTCTTTCTGGGAACATTCCAATCTAGTCCTCTCGTGCACCTTCTCCTCTCCTGCTCCTCCCCCCTCCCCTCCCCACCCCGTTCCCTCTCCTTGAGAGCGGGAGGCCGCGGCGCCATCACTCACCACTTGGTGATAACCGGCACAAAGGGGGCCTTGGTGGCCCCCGGCTGCGGCCGCTCAGGGTGCACCGCCACTGGGGAGAGAGCGGAGGAAAGTCCCCCACCTCTGCCGATTCCCTCCAGTCCTCCGTCGTCCCCACCTCCTCAGATGATGAAAACTCTGTCAGTGCGGATTAGGAAGGAGCGGTGTGCGTCGGCGGAGGGGATAACAGTGATAAAAGCCGTGCCGCCTCACCTCTGTATGTCCATCCCTCTTTCAACTTGCTCACTATTCGCCACTTTATACCAATTTTGGGATTCCAAACCTTTTCATGCTGTTTTCACGTTGCCAAGCTATTATTAAGCTTCACATTTTTTTACGAGGAGTTTTAACGGGTTTCCATTTAGCCCTGCTAGATCAAAAGCAAGGTTTTCTTTTAATAAATGAGTCTTTAGATTATACATGTGCTCTACACATACAGGTGGTAGTAAAACAGCATGCTCAGGGTGACAATGAGACATAGTTTTTTACTGATTCACAATGTGTGGTCTCAGCTAACTATCTATCTTTCATGTTTAAAATATATATTACATGTACAGACCAACGTTTGGGATATATTGCAGAAAGAAGGGGGGTCTAGAGACATTTAGAACGGTTGTGATGGCGAGGAAGGAGGGGAGACAGGATGGCGACGGCGGGCGCCACGAGGGTACAGCACCGAGGGATTCTGGGACGGGGATGGGGGCATTAGGTTGGGAGGAGGGAGTATTCTAAGGCTGGCACAGCAACGGTCTCGCTTCATGGTGAGAGAAAATGGGCGCTGCAGAAGGGTGGTGGGAGGGTGCGGGCTCCGAAATTGATTTCATGCCGGAGTCAGACACAGCCCCGAGGAAGGAATAATATCAGTGTGTGTGTGTGTGTGTGTGTGTGTGTGTGTGTGTGTGTGTGTGTGTGTGTGTGTGTGTGTGTGTGTGTGTGTGTGTGTGTAGAAGAGCAAGAGAGTCCAGTGTGAATGAGGGGCACACAATGGCAGAAGCAGAGAGGGAGAGACAGGAAAAAAGAGAGAGAGGGGCCGACCTGCATCAAAGAGACTGGATCTGCATGAGAAAAAGCATGTTGCTATTTTGCTGTTGACATCAGCAGCAGGCGGCGCCACAAAAAGTGGGTGTTTGTTGTTTGCCAATTATCAGATCCACAAATGCCTAATCTACACGTCCAGTGACCTATATTTTCATGACATTACGAGCATTATTTTCACTTACTATGGCATCAAACAAAACTAAGAAAGGATTTGTGGAAAACAGAAATTATATAAGTATTTCCATGAGCACTGCCAAAAGTCTGGCAAAAATTGAATTGAATAAGAATTGTTGTTGCCCCTTAAATTACATTTAATCATAATTTCAACCCCCCCAAAGAATCTACATATTTTGTCATATTCAACGTACAACTAGCTGATAAAACCAGACAGGGTCTGAAAAATGCAGCTACAATATTAAACGCGAGCATGCAAGAAGAATCTCATCAGTGCACATTGCCATTTATGTAAAACACATGCAGCCGACCAGCAGTGATCTCCATACACAGCGAAGTAGTGAGACCTTGAAGAACATTGGGATACGTGCCATTTAAAAATTCAGACTGTTTCCTCCTCTAATGTCCCTGCAACACACTCGTTCACGTGCACAACTGCACACTTGGAATCCGTCTCTTTTAAGTATTCTCACACACGCACAAGAAAACATGTACACAGACACGCTCTGAGAGTGCATACCTTTGAAGAGTGTTTTGAAACGGTCCGCTCCACAGACCACAAACCTGCACTGATGCCTTTATTTGTACTCATTACACCTATCATGAACCCGACCGCTTTCTTCCGTTCTTCCTCTTCCTTTTTGAAGGTCTGTCGTCCTTGCCCTCACTTTTCTGTCGCCCTCTTACTTCTAGTCCATTTTCCCCCTTAATCTCTCCTTCCTTCCCTCCCTCATTCCCTCTCCATTCTCTCTCTCTCTCCTCTGTCCTTTCCCCCCTTCTTGGCATCGCCGGCAGCATCTCTTTTAAGGCACATGTCAAGGGAACTGTCTGCCGCTTTCAAAGGCCTTTGTGTCCGGCCTTTCTTCCCCTTAATTTGGTTTCCCCAAAACACTTTCCCATAGCATGGCCGTCTCGCCCCCTTTTCTCCCAGCTACCCCTCTCCTCTCATCACTCCCTCCCTCTCACTCGTGCAACTGTCCCAAATACGTTTTACTGGAGATGATATGCATAAAGTCGGGGGTATCTCAGACTTCATTCAGTCATCTTAATTCATGAACATGAATGTCGACATATGTTAAGGTGATCGGAAGATAAACTATGCCAAATGTATTCAAATTCCAAAGGGAAATTGTATTTTCAGAAAAGTATAGGGAGATGAGGAGAACGATGAAGAACATGTGATCGAAGAGATACAAAAAAAATCGAGGGCAAGAAAATTCCGCAGCATTGTAGACATACAATACTACGCCCTCCAGTTCGTCCGGGGCATCCGGTTTCACCGCTCCCCTCTTCCCATGACTTCTCCTGACTGCATAGGTTTCTTCTGGGAGCTTCTTGTCATGGCAACGCTTACCAAAGTATTCTTATGTTTGCAGGCCGACTAAAGGGGGAAGACGACCTTGAAACAGAGGAGCGTATTTATTTATTTGCTTTGCGAGAAGAGGCAGAAGAAAGACGCCGTTGAGATGACACGTTCAACGTTTTTCTTTTTTCTTTGCGAGTTGGCAGGAGAAATAAATTCTGGAATCAAGCGTGCCGTGCCCCTGGTCAGTGCAAGTGACGGCATTCTTCCTTGCATGTGTGCGCAGCGTTGCGGTGTCCTCACCTCAGGCAGACATGTGGTTTTAATCCAGCTCATACGGACAGACTCCTTCACTTTATCTGCATCTCTTTCTCCCCCCACAAACCTCTCCTGTGTCTCTTCATCTATCCCATCAGTCCTGCCTTTGCTCCCATTCCTGCCTCTTTGACAGCAGTCTTCCTTTCTTTCACAATATATATTTCCCTTTCATATCTCTCATATCCCTTGCCAAGATATTTTTCTACATTGTTTCACCTTTTTTTGTTTGTTGCTGAAGCCCTTTCTTCCTTTTCCCCCTCTTTGGTCTCTCCTTAACACATCAGCTATCTCTGTGCCTGTCAGTCACTCTACCCTGAAATCTTTGAAATATTCTCCTACAGGAGCATCGCAGCTGTCTCACTGTAGGATCTATTACTTCTCCGCTGTATTACCTCTCACATCCCACCGCTTTGAGAGAGCCAAGACCAAAACATCTCTCTCCTCCAGAGATGTGAGATTGAGTTTGTTTCATCAGTGGTTCTAGTTGTATCCTAAACCCACGAGGGGTCGGAGAAACATACTGTATGTTTTCATAACTGTCCAGGGACTCAAAAAGTACAAATCTGCAGTGGATAATCTTTGCTTTGAGGCGTGTGTTTGTGAGTTGGGGTAAGTAACTGGCTCTCCAAGAGACAGTTTTATAAGCGTAATTGTGTCCAAGTGTGAAAGAGACGTGGTCTGTTGGTGCTGAGAGCTTTAGCATAAAAAAAAGAGGTGGTTGAAGAGGAGATGTCTGTATCCACTCGTCCACCTCACGGAACTTATTTCATCCCTGCCGGAGACTCCAACTGCTGTTTACAGTAACACAGGATGTTTCTATAGATCTGAAGGAAAACAGTGAAAAAAATCACATCTTATGGATTGTCTTTTTTTTAAAAGTGGTTTCAATTTTGACAGCCAGAAGAGGGCCAATGAGAACCATCTTCAACCTCTTTAAAAGGGTGGGGGGGCTTGGGTTGATTTGGAGTCTCTCTCTATCGCAGGATCAACAATGGGATTGCATTACTGAGACTTGAGGAACTCTGTGAAAGCATTGAGACATAGGGTGCTTTTAAAAAATGGGTTCACCCTACTTTAAGGCCTTTCTCAGATGGATGATGGTTATTGAGAGTGATATGGAGTGAGAGCGATACGGCCAGGGTCAGATCAAGTCCTCCTGCGAAGCAACAAAACATGAGACAGGCGTACTACAATGGAACGATCATGATGGAGGACATTTGCT
Organism: Anoplopoma fimbria; assembly: GCF_027596085.1. Lineage (NCBI taxonomy): Eukaryota > Metazoa > Chordata > Actinopteri > Perciformes > Anoplopomatidae > Anoplopoma > Anoplopoma fimbria. Next base: position 6,822,320 of record NC_072453.1, read on the forward strand.
TCTAATTGACCTCCGCCCTCTCGACTGGGCCCCCCAGTCAGGCGTGGCTCGTCGCCCCGAGTAACCCCAAGCAGCATCTCCTCATCCCAGAGTGGAGAATAGGAGCACTCTCCCCTCCTTCCATTGACACACGCAGCCTTGTACCTTTGGCCTGAGAAAGCAGGAGAGAGGTTGTTTTTGCTGTCTGAACTCAACCAACCATCAAACCGCTCACAGCTGGGACCCAGAACCATGACCTGGGACCAGGACTCTGAGGAAACTTGCGTTCCCCAGAGCAACGGCAGATATATCAGTGGTGGTGGCGATAAATGTGATGTAGGTTACATAAATGTGCTGAAAGGTTTCCTTTTTCATAATAATTTCTAAGCTTTGGTCTTACCGGCAAAGACAGTTCAGATAACTAAGCAGAGAAACAAAGAGAGGCACTTGATATGATATGACATGACATAAAAAGGTAAAATCACGGTTCTATTTTCCACAATCAGTTAAACCTGATGTCAAACAACTCAGTGAAATTGGCCATTTATTTGGTTTCCAAATGAGACGGGCCACTGCTTCAAAGAGATTGATTACTGGTGCCAAGCATGCATGAAATCACGAGACATATTTTCAGTTGCGCCTAAATTATTCCAAGCAGCGCATTTAAGAGGTTAGACCTTTTCCTGATGGCTCCAGAACAAGGCTGCACACGCACACATAGGCACAACAATACAGGCAGTCACGCACATGCTTGAACACACACACACACACACACACACACACACACACACACACACACACACACACACACACACACACACACACACACACACACACACACACACACACACACACACACACACACACACACACACACACACACAGCAGCTCAGACAGCCAGACTGCCCATACACCCCCCTCACTTTCTTCTTTCTCTGACTGTTTGTGTAAGCGAAGACTCAAAGTGGAGAGGGTGGGTGGGGGGAATAAGAGGGAGAGAAGACACTGAGAGAGCGAGCTGGTGATCTGACAGCATTTTGATGGGCACGGGCTGGAAACAATTTGGGAATGGGTGGTGGGTGGGGGGGGGATTTAATACAAATTCCTCCCAGCGCAGCCATGTGTCCCGGTCGACCTGAGCTGCCCCAGCACACCTCCCCTAGAAACTCACACCCTCTGCCCGCCTCCCTCCTCACCCACCTCCGAGCTGTCCGACATATGCTTAGCTGTCACTCACAGCCGCCCGTCACATTCTCCTCACGCCTGAAGTGTCCGTGTTTGTGTGCATAAGAAATGCGGTGTTTGAAGAGGGAGGTATTCTGGGAGTCAATCATCTCGATGGCGAGAGTGACAGTCGAATTCGGTTTCACGGTACCTTAAAGTGTTTTGTCTCGGCAGAATGTAATCCTGTGGCGGCTCAGCTCCTGTCATGAGTGGCTGTGACTGATCAGGTGATATATTGACTTTAAGCAGAGTGCTGCAGTACAGGGTTGGATTGTGGAGTAAAAAATACAATAAGTTGTAGTTGACGTTTAGAAAGACGGCCTCATACTGTTTCAACCTGTCTGCCATTATGAGCATCATTTGCTCTCCTTTTGATCAAATAGGTCATTTGCGGTGAAGGATTAGACGGAGATTATATTTAGCAATCATTGTTCCGAAGCGGATCGGCCCGCTCCCACTTCATCATCCACTCGTCTTGTAAAAAGATACCCTACACTTTTCTGCGCCATTGGCAAGCATGATTGACCACAATTAGGCCAATTACAGCCAATTTTAATGACTGGGACAAATTGATGACAGAGTTTATGGGAGCAGCTGTCCTCATTTTCACCATATTACTCTCATCAGCCTGGACATCACTGGATGAGCTGGAGACGCAGCGGGAAAGGTGGGGGAGGTTGCACAGTGGAATGTACCGTACGTATGTGTGGAAGCGTGGGCGAGTGCTCGAGTACTCGAGTACTTTCTCTGTGTGAATGCAAGTGTTTCTGCTAGTGTGTGTGTTTTGTGTGTTCGTGCGTTTCAGATCAGTGTTGAGTCACGTCCAGGGCCGATCTGTAGTCACCGCTGCGCTGGAGCTGCAGGTGTCCCTGTGCCCCGTCGATTGTGGGCCGCCTCTTTTTCCCAGGAAAATGCTTTCAACCAGAGTTGGGTTACAGCAAAGGAGCACAGACATCTGAGAGATGCCAGGAATGTCCCTCCCCATCAAAGGGCAGCATTTGGCCATTTTTATATCTGCAATTAAAAAGGGGAACAATAAGAGGGAGGAGAGGGAGTGGGTGCGAGGATAGACTGAGGAGAGAGTGAAAGAGGGTTGGAATAGAGGAAAGAAGGGGAGAAGAAATGTCAGCACCTGCTATGGGTGCGTGCGCTGCCAGAGAAAAAATAGCTGCAAAAAAGAATGATGAGGTATGATTCTGCCCCTCCACCCGTCTTATTTTCAATAAACCCTTTAATAAAAGAGAATGACCCCTCTTGACCTCCACTTTGCATCTGGTTGTAATTGTGTGGGGAAGTGCCTTGCCAAGTTCAGAGACCTCTGAAGGTAAACATGTCTCCTGTAGCTTGAAAAAGCCACAATGCTACACTTTGTTTCAAGATCATTGCAGTATTGATTTTGATTTAAATATAGTGTTTAAAGACAAAGAATTGTAACTGTGATAGAACTAGTTGTGTTTGAGCAGAACCTGATACTTTTAGCCTCTTTCGGCACATAGTTTTGGTTTTCCGGCCAGAAGTTTCGTTGGTTCACTCTTGACACTCTCATTAGTGACTTTTTTGCTGCAGCAGACAGCTACTAAAAGCTCCAAGAAATCCACTGTATACTACATTTTGTGCACCCAACAGCTACTACTAAGTGGAGTATTTAGCAGCTAAACAGCCAGATATTTCCCTCAATAGTTGGTAGAGACCAAAAGAGAGCTAATAGGAGAGTGACTGTTGAACTTACATTAATTAAGCGGACACAAACACAACTCCAGATATGTCTGAGGGCTATATCGACTTTTTAAGGTATATCGACATATTTTTAAACAAGATGTACAATCAGACAATACCTATTTATATTGATATAGGCTAATGTTTCCTTACAAAACCTGATTCTACCATAAAGAAACATGCCAGTGTTTGCATCTCTCCTCTCTAAAAAAAACAAGTTATTGCATGTTTAAGCTTCATCCTTTCCCTTAAGAGAGTAAGGACGGCCAACTTAGTGATCCTACAACCCTGTTATTGTTCAGTCCTCTAAAGGTCAACAATGATCATCGTAATGAAGATAACGGAAGTTGTTCTCACTTGGAATGGAGTAAATCATCACATTTAATGGGCTTTCATTTAGAAAAGCGCTGCAGTGCCTTTACAATCTCTGTGCTTCACATATTTCCCTTGAAATATGCTTGTTTTTACAGGCCAGGAAAACAGTCCAAATACAACCCAGAATGAGGGACACGGCATTCACCTTGGGGTTTTTGAGGCTTGTAAAAATGGGTGTTCATTGCATTTTCTCTCTCTAAGCCACCTGTGCACACTGGCTTTACTTTTATCTTTCACTTTCTGAAATGTAACTTGTACATTCTGACCAAAACAGACCAGAGTTTAAACACAAAATGTTCTCTTGGATTTCCCCCAATCACCCACTTAAACGGAGATTTCAATTTTGATCCATGAAATAAATTGTTCGTGGTTGGCAGTGGACTAGCGGTGGAACATAGTTGATCCTTTGAGTTGGGTGTGACTGCTGTCTGGCAAACCTAGACAAGTCACTTAATGGCCTATTTTTTTTCATACTCTCATACTCTATGTCTCAATCCTTTGCATGCTCCCTCTGTCGCTCCGTCCCACTTTGGCTTCCCCTCTCTCTCTGTGACTTGGGGAGCTTTCAGTCGGCACATTGCGTGCGACAGCGGTGCTGCAAGCTGGAAAGGCACAGTCCAGGAGCAATAACATAGCTGGAGCAATGTAGAGGTGTGTATCTGTGTGTGTGTGTGTGTGTGTGTGTGTGTGTGTGTGTGTGTGTGTGTGTGTGTGTGTGTGTGAGACAGTGGATGCACCTGTAGTAAGCTAGCAGTGTTTTTAAATAAGTCAGTCTCCATACACATGTGTGCTTAAAAGACTTAACCATCTGGCAAATGCCACTATAGATCAACCAGCTCGCAGCTTCGACCCTGACACGGACTTCCATCGCCGGCTCCAACAGGCAGCTGTGTTCTGGCGCCCCATAAACAGAATTCCTGCCTGATTTTACAGTTCTTCAACTTTTCCTTGTTCCCTTCAGCAAAATGTGTATTCAGAGTTGCGCATTTTTAGGGGTGTGAGCTGGACAGCAACACAAAGACATCTAGGGATTTGACCAGTTCTGCTTTAAGAGACTGGCTTACATTTGACAAGTTAGCGACACAATCACAAAAAGAGAAGATGTATTGTAGCTGTGGTCACGCTGCTCGTGAAAATATCCATATTGTGAAAGCAGATGCTTGAAATACTCCAATTTTTACACTGACCGAACAACCATCTTTAAATACTGCTGTAAATAATCTGACAGGGAATATAACCATTTTTTTTCTTTAAGTTTTTTTTTATTTTTATAAGTGAGTCCATGTGACATGAATGTCCCTTAAAAAATCCATTGGATGAACATGGGGTTCTGGGGAAAGACCCTGCTGTGATGCTACAGGGGTGGATTTTTAATGGAGGTCTTTTTTGAGGAGGGAGGGGGCAGGAAGTCCCTTCAGTCGCTATAAAGCTTACTCATATAAAGAGGTAATCCCCAAATAATTACAGGTGGGGTGCTCCATATACAGACTCAGACTTGGGGGGAGGCACCACTACCCAAGCCCCCCCCCCCCCCGTCAAACTCCTCTACCTCAAACCATGGATGATAAAACACTAATAGGCTGAGGCTAACACATGCTATTGCCAACAGTTTAACAGGTGGATTTAAAGTGTTCTCACCAACTGTTTCTGATTAGACATCACCTTAACCAAGTCCAGGTAGAGCAGTAGCATCAGGACAGGCAACGTAGATTGGAGAAAACTCCACTGTATCTATTTATATTGCAGGGTTACTTTGGGGTTATGAAAGGCTTCAGTGTATTGGACATCAACTTGAGCTTGTGGTTTGACCCAGAGGCCGTAGATACAGTTTCCACTGCAAGTGGTTCAACCTCTTCCACTAATGACAGCTTTTCTCCTGCATTCTCCCATACCAGACATGCTGACATGGTCCGGGCTTGAGTTACAACCATCATGCATAAAACAACATGGTGGGCCGATAATTAAAGGAAAACATGTAACAGTAATTAATAAATTCATGCAGAATGTGGTATATTTTGACTTGCTTATCAAAATGAGAAAAAGGCCAGTTGAATTATTGACTCGAGTTCTTGAGCTGATCAGGAAAGAAAAGAATGAATAACAGAGTGAAAGAGAGAGAGATGAAAAACAGGCTCTTCTGCACGTTTGTGTGTGTGTGTGTGTGTGTGTGTGTGTGTGTGTGTGTGTGTGTGTGTGTATGTGTGTGTGTGTGTGTGTGTGTGTGTGTGTGTGGGGTATGAAGTGTTTATGTTTTAAGTGTGCCTCCAGCGCTAGACAAAACCATTAAGATAAGACGGGGACAAATAGCAAATGAATGCCCTCTACCAAAGATTGCACTTCATCCTCTGTGCAGCTATTTCAGTTTTACTACTACTACATTTACTAAAATGAGAATTCCTCGGTCAGTAAAAGGCAGATCGTCTTTGGAAATGTCCTTTTTTGTTGAATAATGAACATAATTATGATGTATTACTGTGTACGACAACATAACAACATTTACTTGACAAGCAGGGGACACGATTGCAAAGCCTACTTTAAAATAAATGTGTATTTTATATTGTTCATATACAGCAAGTTTATTGGACTTCACTGCTGGTTGATTCATTACATATGTGACTGGATCCATCCCCTTCAGAGATTGAATATTTACTTATTATGAGATCATTAATTAGATGGTTACACATTCAAGCTACAAAATGAACAGTTCAATTTATCTTAATAACAATCATTCCCAGAGATCAATTGTTTGAGAAATAATATGGCCACTACTGTACTGTACTTTTTTCTTCCTTGATATTTCTGGTAATTTAACTTTCACCAGGTGGCACTCTTATCTATGTGGGTTGCTTCCGGACAAACTGCCTACTGAGTTCTTCTTCCGTTGTCCATAAAAAAAGCTCTGTTGCTGCTGTTGCAAATATATAAATGTTCATCACATCCTGGCAGAGGAGTTCACCTGGGAACAACCTGCCCTGCATCGGTTGTTTTAACATTTGAAATATTGACATTACCCTGTCTCACAGTTGCGCTACAGTTGTGTTAAAAATGATACTTATTTCAGTTTCGTATATTATTACTTTGAAAGGCTATTTAAAGACATTACAGTTAACTCTTGTTGTCGTCTTGGCTTCTCTCCGTCTCTGCGAGTTGATTTACAGTCGACAGCGGTGTGGGCGTTTAGGTCTTCGACAACAACTGTGACCATTCCTCAAAAATACCACTGCTCTAGTGTACACTAACGCAGAATACTAGACAAATATGTGGCTTTACTTCTCCCCTAAGTATGCGAACTAGTTTACTACATTTCACATAACAGTTGCTGTACTTGCTGCCAGTTGGGATGTCTCACTGTGTTATTGTACAACACTTGATACATATTTCCGAGCTGGTTTTGCTTATAATCTGATAAAGAAGTCTTTGACATGTGCCTTTTGGCAAATTCAGATGGAAATAATGGATAGTGAGTGAAACACTGGGTTCAATTGACTGCACAATGACTGAATCAATGAAAACTTTCAATCAAATGGGATTAATACAGCACTTTTGGCATAACAATAAACAATATTAGTGGTGGTATTATATTCACTGAGAAGGAGGTTTCGTTATGCAAAAGAAAATGGGGGAAGGAGGGGGGCAGTTGTGGGTGCAAGGTTTTCCCCAAAAACACTGGAGGCCAAGTGAAATTGAGCCTAATTCCCTGGAATGCCGCTTCCGTCTGGTCATGTCGATAAAAATAAAGCTTATTGTGATAGTGGGGGGTTCAGCCCCCAGGTAGAGTAATGAAAAGAAAACTGGCACAGCTCCCAAAGGGAAAAGCTCACCTTCCACCCTGCTGGCCATAAACTAGATACTCGTATGAATGCATACCTACAGGAGAGAAGTGTGTGTGTTTGTATGTGCGTAAAATTGTGTGTTTGCATGCACGTTTATGTGATCATAGGTTGTTCAGAAAGTTAAGCTGCACACAAACATGCACTTATCCAGTGTCGGTGGAAGGAAAAGCTACGGAGGGAAAGTGAATGAGGGGTTTGGAACCACAACAGGTATTTAAGTGACTGTGCAGGTGTGTGTGTGTGTGTGTGTGTGGTGGTGAGAGGTGAAGGGCTGAATCACAGATAAGAACATTCTGAAATAAATGCACACTAGAAAAGGAGTCATAATGAGTCATAATGGAGTCATAATGTCCCTCACACATAAAAAAAAAAAGGGATCAAGAAGGTAATAAGTTGAGTATGCATGAGCAGGTGATAAGGTAGCTATAAACGTGTCAGATGTGTAACAGGCAGTGAGTCACCACAACACAAGACAGAGCGACAGCTGCACTGGTCTCTCCGGCTGGAAGCTTTACGAGTCGGCTCAGGTGTGCTTCTCGGAAGGGCCTTTACAAGCCTGACGATGCATTTAATGAGACTCGCTGGGTCTGACGTAAGCTCATGCACACTTACGCATATTCACAGAGACATATGAAACAATGATTTGTTTTTCTAATAAAGCTGTCAAACGACAGCTCGACAACCAATCGCAAGATTCAGTGATTAAGCACAGTAATCACAGCCATACATTTCCTTACATGCTGAATGCTGAGCTAAGCTAACCAGGTTTTGTTGGTAAATTCATATTTAGCATACAGGCATTACAGTGGTATTGATCTTCTCATCTAACTCTTGCCAAGAAAGCAGGCGTATTTCCAAACCTTTTTTTAAAACTATCCCACTAAATTATCTTTGTATTATTTCAAGAGTATAAAGAGCCACAAATGGCAGGGTTACAGGATGAGCTGAATAACATAACTGAGCATTATTGATGCATTTGACAACATGCACTAACCTATTAAAGCATAAATACTTCACTTTAAGCACATAACGGTGCTCACTAAGAGAAGTGTAAGCTAAAGAACACATGCCGGTGTTGTTTTGGCAGCTGTCAGTCTGATTCAGCTACTGCAAAACACAGAAACTATGCGAGATAACTATACAACTTTGTTCGGGCTGTTTATGTCCATACGCATGAAAAAACAAACTATTTTAACTAAAAGAAAATATGGCACTTAATTAACTGTTGTTGTAAGGGGTTCGAGTCTGACACTCCTTATACTTAGGGCTAAATCTAAGTGAGTGAGTATGGTATAAAATAAGAGTTTCAGACTTATGACAAATTCAAAGACAAATTCATCAACACTATGATCTAAAAAAAAAATGTTAAAAGGGTCTCTAATCCCTTTAATAATGAAATGGAATTACAGAGTTTACTTTTGAAAGTGAGGAGTGTTTCCACAATAAGTCTCCTCTATTTTACCTGGATGAGATCCATCCCTGATGCTTTCTGTTTAAGCAAGTGATGAATACCGTGTAGAGCTTTGTTTGTAAGATGGATCCAACATTCACTCACTGCTTAATTAAATTAACTTTGGTTTACAGGTTGAGTCAGAACAGGGTCTAAAGGAAAAACTCCAAGAAATGCTTTTACTTCGGGGAAAATGGTTGTGAGGCAGTGAACTCTTTTTTAGTTTGTGTGTGTGACAAAGAGAAAAAAGGGAAGCTTCACAGGGTTAAAATTACAAACAAGTAAGGGTGTAGTGGGATGGGGGTAAATTATTCTTTAAAACACAATGCTGCTGCTGTTAGTGTTTAGCATGACCTCAGAATATTCTAACTTTCAGAATTTATTCAGAAATGTCATGATTTTAGTTTGAAAGGAGTTGACTTAAATTACAGTCATCAAAATTGCTGAACTATAAAAAGGTACTGACAAAACAATCTCGCCACAACGTTCATATAGTGGCTGTGCTGGAACTTAAAATCACATCGCGTGATTAGACCAGTTATGTAATTGTTTTCAAATTTCAGTTTCTCAAACTTAAAATATATTGCAGCACTTTTGTAAAATATGTACTAAAATATCTGTGTAAAAATACAGTTTATGATATGAGAAGTTTAGTTATGCCTAGAAATAGGCTAATATTGATATGTAGGAGGTTGATGTGATGGACCCCTTTCCAAACTGTAGTCAACCCAATGCATCAGGATTCACTGCATCCAGGCAGCAAACTCCGGTTCTGAAAAGTGAAGCCAATTTAGAGGTCCCTTAAACTTGCAAACTTTCTAATGGCCAGTAAGGGGCGACTCTGGTTGCAAACAGACAAAATGACCTTTCTTCTGACTTGATTTATTACATCAGTAAACATTGATAACATGACTTAATGGTCTAAATCGCTAGTTTAAAGTCTTTTTCATACAGCATTATATTTCATTTAGTAAAACATGATCCTATTTAGAGTAAAACAGACATAAAGCAGGGTATGCTTCAGGGTGTGACTGCCATTTGATTGATAGGTCACCATGGATTTTTTTCAGCTTTAACCCTTTCACAGAGTTTTTTTCTTTTTAGTTCATGGAAGTTAATTGCAACATTTTGGTTGCCTAATAAGGTCTCATTCAGCGTTTGGTTGTACCAAGCTTCACCATCTCATGTCATTTCTGGTTCCAAAAACCAAGATGGCGACAGCCAAAATCTAAGACTTGAGGCTTCAAAACTGCAGTCCACAAACCAAAGTGACGTCAAGCTGACTACGCCCTCTTCTTACATACAGTCAATGCTCTGTGCATGTAGCTTGGGCTGCAGCAGCGGAGCTCTCTTCACTTTCAACGTCATCCAACATTATGCTAACATTGCCACAACATTATAGCAGTCGGTGGCTGATGCTAAGCAGACTGGCAGACCTGGGGTGTATAGGAATGCAGGCTTTCTGTATGTTTGTGCTGCTGCAGCTGGGCTTGGCCACAGGTATGTATGAGGCTGTGAGGAGGAATACTCAGAGTGGGCGGAGGTCCGTGCCATCTGCGCGCTCTACCGTGGGAGAAAAAGCTGAAGGACAGACGAAGCGGCTAGCACGGTGGTAAAAGATGTCAAGACAAATAGACAGAGGGAGAAAGTGAGGGGAATCCTTGTGCTGCACCGAGGCTGAGTGGTTGGAGGCAGCTGTTAGGCATGTAGGCTAGCTTTAAGGGCTGGCAGACAACATGAAGGACTAACTTTTGGTGTTGACAGTAGCACTAAAACTGTCATCTGCAGAATTGCTGACAGAGACTTATTCACAAATGTACAATCTTATTGTGAGGTGAAGAAGTTGGTTAAATGTACTTAACTTAAACCTGCAATAACAGATTATTTTAGCCACTATGAGGGCATTAGAAACAAGTTGTGAACACAAGATTGACTTAGCACCATGTTCCTTATTGATATGGTACATTTGTAATTAATTACATAATGAAAAAAACTCTCCCTGTACTTGAGACAAACTTACTCCTGCATGTTAAAAAACAAATGTGTTAAAGACACACCAAATTTGATCAGATAGTCTATTGTGCTATGCAGAAGGTGACACTCGCTGGATTATAATTTAGTTCTTAGACTTCTTTGTAACAGCTGCTTATTTACAGTTAGGGTTAGAGCAACATTTCAATCATTTGGAGTTGTGTTTCTGGCCACCTGATGAATGGAAGTCCAATATTCACTCTTTTTTTAAGCTCTACTAACTCCTGAGGGAAATATCTGTCTCTTTAGCTAACTTTATTTCTGTCGTTTGGTGCTAAGCAGTCGGCTTTTAGAGCTTTTTCACTATTTTGCTGGTTTGCCAAGGCCACATGCATCTGTGAAGGATAAAAGCTTGATTCTGACTTTAACAACAGCAGCCTGCACATCTCTTTCTTAAAATTCTTATTCATTTTGACAATTTCTTCACCGTCTATCCACCTTTCTTCTTGGAAAGAGCTCACCTCTCAGGTATAAAAGTGAGCGCTGCACACATGTGTAACTTTCCATCGTTTGGGGGTTGGGGTGGTGGAGGGTGGGGCGTGTGTGGTGGGGGTATCCAGATGGCCCCTTAATTAAAACCAGATAGGGGCAGTTAAAAAAAGAATGAGAAAAAATGAAAGGTTGCATGTATTACACTGAGATATATAAAGATAGTCACCTGGATTATGGCATGTGATTATACAGCTCATTTTTTGTTTGTGGGGAATCATAAGCGTGCTACAATAAAAGACAGAAATAAGTCATTATAAAAGCATATGAAACATATGAAATTAGTGAGTACTAGATTAATCTAGTCTTCTAGCAGAAGTTAAGTCATTTCTATTTCACTATTTTGCAACATGAAATACTTTTAGTAAGGAAAAAATTTCATCTTTTCCAAACTCAAATTCTTGTTTTGGCCGAACCTCACAACAAAACAAACCTGCCCGTCAAAGCGAATTTTTCAGATAACACATGTCACAAATCTGCTTCAAATTATCTACCCACAAATAACTATACAAGTCCATATATTTCTGAGGTAAAACGCTAATGGCTACAAGTCAACATTAATTCTCTCCAAAGCGCTTGAGTCGATCAAACTCCACAGTAGGCCGCGCTAACCACCGCTGAAAAGTCATAACCACAGTGGTTATTGTAGGGCTGGTGTTAGCCATATTGTAGCTCAACACCTTCTAATGACCGTCAGACTATTGCAGCTCACTTTAGATGTGTAATCTGATACCGCTGTTCACACCACAAACCAACAGGTCTTTGGGGACTTTTCAAAAGGTGTCTTGTAATTGACTCCCACTGAAAGCCGCCCTTAACTGACTGACTGAGTAGTTAGATTTGTTGAAAGATAAATAACCACTGAAGAGGAGTTCTGGTTGGAGAGTAAAAACAGGCGAGAGCCGCCAGAGACCTCTGGTGTTTTCTGCCATTAAAATAAACAAATTTTGTGTTTTGAAAGAAAGTTTGGCTTGTGCCGTTTGCACTGAACTAGCTTGACAGTTTGTGAAGGTTGAGTATGGTGTTTTTGACAAGGAAGACATAAACAAAATTGTTCTCCCTCTTGTTTTTGTCCTCTTCATTTCTATTCTCACTCATTTTTAATCCTTGGCTCCCAATTTTGAAATCAGACAGAGTTTCAGAAGTCTGTTGCATTCCAGTAAATTTACCAAGCCCTCTCACCTGGTTGTTATTATGCGTTCTTTTTGTCTGGTACAGCCACTCCCTTTTCCCACAATAACCCTCTCCTCACCTCTGCCTTAAAATAATAATCATAACTTTTGTCGTCAGGCCCCCTGACACACATAGCCCACTGCCCTCTGAACTTGGATCCAGAAGATAACTGTCATTTGTAGGTTTCTTGCGCTGCATCAGAGGGGATTTAACCGGACTCAGGAGTTAAGTGCTTCTTCATGATGCTGCATTCAGGGCTGCTGTGTTTTTGATTATGCCCAAAGCTGCTTCATCTCTTTGAGAAATGGCCTGCTTGTGTCAGTGGGCTATGTAAACACCGAGCCTTAACATATAAACATCAGTGTTGACTTTTCATAGCATGAGAGAAAATATATAAAGAACCTACAGGTCACGTGAGAGGGCATGCTGGTAGAAGGAGAAAGGAGGATTGTAAAGCAGTTAAAGAAGCGTCTACATTTTATGTAGATTACGTAGATTTCATGTAGAATACAGATGTCCTGGTGCTTAAATAAGATGGTCTCCTGAAGCAGACATAAACCACACTAAAGCCTGCTGAAATTAAAAAAAAAAACAACACAAAGTCGTACATCAGGGCTCTCTGTCTCAATCACTTCGATGGGGTTTTCCCTGCCCCCATTCCATCTCAGGTTTCTGGGAATGCTAGGACAGGTGCACATTCAGGTGGAGCATTACAGATCCTCTCTATTGCTCCTTACTGACAGTCCCATATCTCAGAATATCATTGCTCTTCTATTGTGAGGTAAAGTTTGTACACCTGCATCTTTTTTTTCAAGTGTATGCCTTGATGGTCCCTTGGAAAGTAACTTCAAAGCAACACTTTTCATCCCATCTTTATGTCCCTTATAAATTGCTTTAGTGAGGCCGAATTCTGCAGGTTTCACATACCAAGCTGAACTTCATCAAGACAAATTCATTAGCAGTGCCAAATGGGAAAATTATCCAAATATGACATTCTTTACACATACCCAATAACCATATCCATAGTAACAAGTGTTTTGAACAGTTTTACTGAACATTATGATGGAAATAATTTGTTTATTGCAAGGATGAAGTCTGCGGTATTTAAAAGAGGAAAAGTTTAAGGTTTAGTTGTGCAGCCAGTGGTTATGAGTTTCTGGCCTATGGCGCTGGTATGGATTGTTTTTCCAGTCAATAGTGTTTTCACCATGATGTACCTTTTCTTCCCAGAGAGCTAGAAAAAGTAACGATTTACCAAACACCGCACGGCACCACTCCAAAGCTCGTCAACATCCTGCCAGTCATGACTCTTTCATTAAGACCATCGGGAGGAAAAGGAAACAGGAACGGATGATGCCAGGACGGTTCTCGCCTGTGCCTGGATACAGGTATAGCATGTCCTGTGTGTTTTTGAGCGCCTGGCGGTCTCACTCAGAGCTGGTAACGCTGGCCTGAGGTTGGGTGCCAAAGTAAATTGTGACGGCTTTCGTATTTTGTGGCATGGTTCTACTACATGCAGCCGCTGGTTGTGTTGCCGTGGCCATAGCTTGGCATCTACCATTACCGCTCTAGAAACAGGAGTAGAGGACAGGAAGTGTGGTTTCCTCTGGTTTTACTGCACCATGTCAAGCCTGTGGTCCTGCTCAACCCAGCTAGCCACTGAACTGTGACACACACTTGGAATTTGCCTTTATTAAAAATGACTGATTGCAGCCTCAATCACTCATTATATGTATATTTTGGTGTTTTGCAACTGCTGAGGTTGTTATTTCTAGAGCCATGTCATAGCCGACAGTCTCTCTATGTTTTTTTTTTTTTTACAATACAGTGCCCTCCATACAGTTCAACTGTATTTTGCCATCCATTTGTGCTTCAATCAGAATCTGAATACAGACACTATTACACAAATGAAGCCTCTATGCCACAAAAAACAGATCTGGTCCGTAGCTCTACCATCACCCCAGCGAGGTGTTTTATTGGCCTGCGGGCGTGGCTGCCGAGTGGCATCTGTCATCAGAGTGTGCCCTTGCTCTACGCCAAGGTGAGTTTATTTGGTTTGATACGTGGTGTGCTGCCCATATTTTCACAGGTGCCTGTGTTGTTGAACCAAGAGCCTGATTCCTGCTTTCCCTGGCAGAGACAAGGCCCTGGTTGTCCAGAACTTCCTCTGGTTAGAGGAGGGGGGGGGGGGGGGTGCCCCTCTGCTCCCTTAGGAAGCATTCCTATTGAAAATGGTCCTCTCTCAAAATCCCACCACCTTAACCGCCTTAATCGATCATTTGGGGTTGAATTAATGTGTCTTTAAGTGAAAATGATTCGTGTTTATGAGAAGAATTATTTGGGATGGATTGATACCACTTCTGTGATGCTGCTCTGGGGTCACGGTACACTAATTTTGACCGATACAGCAGCCCAGTTTGACATTGGTTTTTAATAGTTACCAAGTCTGTAAATGACAAAACTTTATGGGGCCAGTGAGTGATTGAATGTGAAGACTTTCAAAAAGCAATAGAAAGAGCACCATGGATCAAGTCCTCTGCTCTCTGATTATTTTTCATACTACATCAACATATTTAAGTGCAAATATCCATGGCGGACATGGTGGAATAATAATGGTCCAGGAGCTGTCATTAGCTGTGATGAGTCTCTGGCCAGAGTCCGCCTGGCAGAACCACGTCCTGCTGTCAAGTCACGCCACAGCTGGGCTGAAGCTGTGATAGTAGGGGAAAGTCCGTAACATGCCTGCTGATGTCGATCTGGGGTCAGATGTAGATGTTTTGTTCGCTATGTAACATGGGGAGAAGATGCTGTCTAGGCCTAGCTTAATATAACTCTGATAAGAATTAAAGCAACATAAAGTTTCAAATAAAGTTATTTGAAGAGCGTCTGAAATGTGCCATCATCTAGTTAATACTTTCTCCAATACTTAGGTTGAAAAAACTACTTGCAAAACGAATGGCATTCCCAGCAGCCTCAGCTGTTAGTGATGATGTCAGCATACTAACACTGAGAGCATATTAGGCCCAAAGACCCATTGTGCCTACGTACAGTCTCACAGAGTACGGCTCTATAGCAGAGGGGTACAAGTACAAGAATATTGTCCTAAAGTAAAAGTACTGCTACTTGGAAAAAAGTTGTGCACCTTTTTTTTTTTTTTTTTTTACTTAAGTTAAAGCAAAAAGTATGTCAGTTAAAATGTACTCTGTTACAGCGTTACATTTTAATTAGGGGAGGGGAATGGGGGTGATGACATATGATTCTACTGTTACATTAAAGAGTAGGCTACAGAATATAATGCATTAAATGTGAACTTATACACAAGTGGAACAACATTAGCAACAAGTACCGCTCATGTCCAAACCAACAGATGGGCAGTGCAGTGCATACAGCTGACTTTCAATTATAAATATACAACTGCCTTCCTCACTGTAGCCTCACAAGAATTAACCTAAAGGGAGAAAAAAAACTCCAAAATGATCAAAAATAAATATGGCACCTGAAACCTCTTTTAGAATCAACAGCTGAGACAAAAAGTAAACAATATATGCTACTACGTTGCTAGGTAACAAGGTTGTTGTTGACGTTCTTAGCATCTCAGCAGTGTGTTGTTGTACTCACCTGTCTGAAGGGCTCCACTATGTCCTTCACAATCTGCTCCCGGTCCAACTGCATGTAGGCCAGACCATCCAGACCATCCAGACCATCCGGCCCCCTACTGTTTACTGCAATAATTGCACCAACACCGTTATGTATGGCTTCATTTACCGTATTTTCCGCACTATAGGGCGCACTGGATTATAAGGCGCACTGTCAATGAATGGTCTATTTTCAATCTTTTTTCATATATAAGGCGCACCGGACTATAAGGCGCATTAAGCGAAACAAAACAGTCAGTCAGTCAAACTACATTACCCATGACCGTTAGCGGGTTGATGAGTTAATGATGTGGGATCGGGGAACGCGTGTTGTGTTGTCAGAGCGAATGCAGAGTGTGAAATAAAGCCGACGTTTATTTACTCCGTCCACAAAAAGCCTTTTTTTGTGTGTTTCCCACACTCCTACAATATATAAAATACTGACAGCCTTGAGTTTGAAGTCCGCGTCGTAAGCGTGTCTCTTGACAGGAGCCATGTTGGGTCCTTATACACACACACTGTAATATTATGGTGAAGCACAGTCCACTGTATTACTTTTTGTCAAGTAATTTGAAAGTTGCTACGCTCCTGACTACGGTGGCCGTGATGCTGCTGCGGTGCGGCTTTGTAGTTTACTAAGTCTACTAAAACATGTTGACAGAGCGCCGTGTACCACAAACCCGCTAATGTTTCGAGGTCAGTAAGCACAACCAGAATTAATCCATATATAAAGCGCTCCGGATTATAAGGCGCACAGTCGTTTTTTGAGAAAATTAAAGGCTTTTATGTGCGCCTTATAGTGCGGAAAATACGGTAATTGTAAATATAGGGCTCTCTTTATATAACCAAACATTTACATCGCATCATATCCGGAGTGTCACCACTCTGCGGACGTAGACAAACCTGTGGATGCGGATTTATGTCCCTTCCTCTTTATCATTTTTTTACACAGTTTATCAGGACTTTTTTCATGTAATTTGGATGTAGCGAAGTGTACATTTGTCTAGTGTCTTATGTACTGTGTATATTAATGTATTAATGCTTTTGTTATTGCAGTACACATCCTAGGATATCATACCATGTATTATCTTAAAACATGAAGGTATTCTATATCTTTGTTGGAATTACCTTGTGAGCAAAACCTATTGGTGGAAAGCATGAAATTATATAAAAATAATTATACAGAAGAAATTTAGCAAAGTAGCCAATGATACTAGTGATAAATAGTAGACCACACACACACACAGAAAAAAACAACTTACTGTAATAGCAACGAGAGTAAATGTATCATTTACTTCCACTTGCTGTAGACTTCTTGAATCACTTTGCGTGCACTTGTCTGATTGTCACAAACTTGAAGACCACAATTCCCACTGGAAAAGCCTTCAGGTCTTTTTTTCCGTAAGAAGTGGACTCAGAGGAAGAGAAAATGTATTCTAAGGGGAAATAAGGGGATGTGCTTTTCACTGGGGAGGGGGTTGCGTTGGCCTGCAGACATCGAAGCGTGACTGCAAAAGTCCTGGTGGACCGTGGAGCCTGATGACATCTCAGTCTGGACTCATCGCTGTTTTCTCTTGAGGGAAAGGCCCCCGTCTGCACAAAACCACATTTTTACACATCCACGCTGTCCATTCTTCCCATCTCGTCCCCATCCTGTCATGTGGTCTCTATTCTCCATGTCATTCTCTAATCACTTTCCTTTCCTCTCTTAACCTTTTTTTTTCTCCTCCTAATCCTGCTTGCCCTCTCTTGTTTTGACCCCCCCGTCTCTTTGTCCGTCTTCACAGATAAGTAGGCATCCCTCACCTTTCACATAACATCACATGGTAGCAATCAGAGTGGGCTTTGGCAGACAAATTAGGGCAGTTAATGTAGACCGGAGATCAGTGCAGAGGCGGGGAAGCTGGTGCTAAATGCCAACAGATGGGGCCTGAAGTGGATGGGCCTAACGCAGAGCAGTACAGTATAGCCTGGGGTGTAGAGCTGAGAGGGGCTGAGCCTGGAGGAAAGAGGAGCATTCTTACTAAATCTAGTTTTTCATTAGCGAGAAATGGAGCATGGAAAGATGGAGTGAGAAAAGAAGGCAAATTTAATGTTAATTTCAATCCAAAAAGGACTTTTATTTTATTGGAAAACTATTGAACCACGGTCTTATCTGAATTGAAATGCTATCCAGAACCAGAGTCTTTTGGAAAATACTCTAAGGCAACACCATTTCTCCCAGGCTCTATAGTACTCTGCAACAAAACATGTTACTCTCTGTCCATTTGTAAAGTAAACCATGTATACATATTCCAAAAAATGAGTCAGATTTATTTTAAACACAGCTTGCCCCCTAGTTCACCGCTGAGTTATGCATATTTAATCAAGTGTTTGGCTGAGACGGCCGATGGGACTCGAAGCCAATTCAGCATGGATACTCCTCAAATGGCACATTTTAAGCGATCAGTCTGTCATCACTTGTAAAATATGAATGAATAATGTTCTCTGAAATCTATTAATTCAGAATAAATTTCTCCCCTAAAATGTGGGACTCATCATGCGCTGCTTTGTGAGTATTTTTCTCATTTTTATATTTCAGTTAATCTGGTTTGATGAAGCGTACGTCCCTGTATAGATGATTAATCGACCCTTTACAATGGATCTACCCCAGTGGGCGCAAAGTCCTCTCCATCTGTCATGCACTCCAACTTCTTAAAGAGTGCGAGGAGAATTATCTTTTTGACTTCCCCCTCTCATAAAACGAAGGCAAAATCAAAGCCAAGATGTTCTCTGATTTTTGTATCCAACCCTTTATCCCAAAGCCAAATGCCTGCGCCAGGCTCGATCCTGAAGTAGCCCACCGCGATCCGATAGAGCATTCCCGATCCAAACACAACACTGCAACATATTGAAAGTGTTTTAATTTTACATCATTAAACATGTTTGTGCTCACATTGAAGAGAAAGTTTAATAATTACTCAGCCCTAAAGCCAGGATTGTAAAAAGCTATTAAAATGTGCCGTAATAAGTGATACGACTCACAAAGGGCTTACGCCAAAAGTATCAATGTAATTTCTGTTTGTCCATCTGCACACAATCCGCTTTTTGTGATCACCTTAATACATGGGCAGCACACACACACACACACACACACACACACACACACACACACACACACACACACACACACACACACACACACACACACACACACACACACACACACACACACACACACACACACACACACACACACACACACACACACACACACACACACACACACACATTCCTCTTATGTTACAGGCTTTGAAGAGGCAGACTCATCCCCATTTTCAACAGTACCCAATCAAACACAAAGCTGAGGGGCGGATTAGGAGCAGGCTTGTGCTGCACAATGCTCCTATCAGGGACCACACTGGTTTTAAATTACCCCCTATTCCTCACTCTTTTTCAATCACTCACTGGCCCAATAAAGTTTGTTTCTCCAATAAAAAGGCCCCAACAAAGGAACACTGAATCCCAGTTTTGTGCGACAGCAGTCCGTAACAATCCTCGACACTGTGTGTTTGTGTCTGGAAAATTGTCCCAGAGTATATCATGGATGTGATTGGCCCATTTAACAGTAAATTGAGAAGAACACATTTCCCTTCGAGGCATGAAATATGCTCTTTTTTAGTTTAAATGGAAAATGGAAAGATGGAGGGATTGAAGGATGACAGATGTGCGAGCGGAGGTGTGGTCATTGTCACGCATGTTGTCAGATCCAGAGGGAGTGGTGTCTCTTCAGTCGACAGCTGGTTTCACTCAGAGAAAAAGACATGCAGCAGAGAGCGAGAGAGAAAGGGATCGGACCTTCACCACTGAATATTTATGATCTTGGTCCACACAGATTTCTCGCCACATTTTTTTGCGGTTTTCAGTGGGGGTTATTACTTTGTGACCCCCACACACACTCACAGACAAGCATACATGAGTGTTCACAGATACGTTCAGATATTCACACATACTCTCGCCGTCTCCGAGGGGGGAAACGAGATGGGGGGAAATAATAAAAAAAAAAGAGGAAATAAGTCATAGAGATCATTAGAATGGAAAGTCGTGAATGTGGCGAAAAAGTAAAGCATTAGGGAAAAGAGAAGATTAAGGAAACAGACCCCATGCTGGAAAATGCCGTTGTTGAGCTTTGAAGCACAGTGGTAATGAGGCTCCATTTAAAGCCAATGAAGCCGCTTTGGCAGCTTATGAAAGCACAATTGGTAAGCCCCCTCGTCTGCCGCTGGGTGGTGCGTGGATGTGTGTGTGTGTGTGTGTGTGTGTGTGTTAGGATAGGGAGGGGAAAGAACGGACAGTATTTGGCCGGATCCTCTTTGCTCTTTTCCAGCGCTCTTAGCAGCAGCTCTCTCTCAGACCAGTCACTCTCTAGAGCTCCAGTTTTCTCCCTAAGTGGTTTCCCAAACACACTTGAAGATCTCATCATTGAGTTGTCACTCTACACAGTGTAGGAAAGTGACAGAAATCAATATGAGTCTGTCTTTATCCATGTCATTATAGCTATAACTGAGAATGAACGCAGGCTGCTCAACTCTTATACAGTTTGCAAATATACATTTATAAAGGTGTAATATGGAGGGGACGTAAAGAGAAACAGCAGAGGCTAACAGAGCACAATGCATTGCAACTTCAGGTAACACAAGCGGAACAATGAATAAGAAACTTGGTGGAGGTCATAACATTGGACGGGATGGTGTTAAATTCAAAAAATGTTTTAACTTGGTTTTAAATCTGGTTTTCAATTTGATATATTGGTGCAGTCATACTCCCAACAAAAACAGTACGCTGTCTTATACATCCTTTCATACTTTTAAGGGATGGGAAGACGGCCTACTGGCTTGAGAGACTTTGGGGATGGAAAGACCAGTTCAAAAGTTCACAAAAAGGTTTCCACTTACAAAAAAAGGCTACACAGCCACTACGTTTACTCTTATTTGTTTGCAGCACCTGCATTACGCTGGTCACATAAAAATAAAAAAAACTCAAAGGACATCTCCTGAGTACATTTTTGGCAAAAATAAGCAAAAAGATGGAGAACAGTTCTCACACACACTGAGTGAAAGACAGAGACAAATAGAGATGGAAAGAGAAGCACGCTGATGGTGGGCCCGGATGTCCAGGATGGATGTGCTTGATGCAGAGACTTGTCATGGTGTGTGTGTGTGTGTGTGTGTGTGTGTGTGTGTGTGTGTGTGTTAGTGTGTGTGTGGGTGTCCAGACCATCTCAGCAACCTCTATTCTCAAAGCCGTGATGGCCACGCCGGGGGAGAGCGATGATAAATGGTAGCTTTCCTGTAATTTACCTTCAGGAGGATGGATGGAGCCGGCCTGTTTGGTTAGAGGGTGGGGAGACCAGGACAGAGGAGACTGTAGGTGAGAGAGTGGGGGAGAGAAAGAGAGTAAGGAGTTTCCTGCTTTGGATCTGACTTCGGGAGTTGGGTTTCCTCAGAGGTGAGGTACACATTCAAGTGTGTGTGTGTGTGTGTGTGTGTGTGTGCCTGACTGTTTATTTACAGAGCTTTGCTATGTTCGTAGAGGAGGGGAGCCGCTCTCCCCAGTCGTCTCCCCCTTCAGACCCCAGTGTGAGTGGAAACACACCAGAGCAGTGCCCACTGTATGTGAGCATTCTTTCCAGTGGGAAACACACGCATATCAATTTGACATTACTTCCGCAGCTCAGGCTAATGACTGTAATCAAAGAGACAGATGATCAGCACAACACACAGCTCATTAACTAATAATTTATTTTTTTATCATTTAGATTAAAAAGTCAGTGGTTCATTGCCTCAGAGGAAAAAATGTACAAGGAAGACTTTGATATAACAGAAGTGAAGAGCAGAACTGAACTGAGGGAAGAATCCCTTTGTTCCCCAACAAAGGTAGGTGGACATGTTTTGTGTGTGAGTGAAGCATTATTCCCAGGACGTTAATGTAACAGAGAGTGGTGGGTTGTTGTGTCTGTGCCTCTCTGGGAAACGAGAGAGGGTCCGATCAGCCTTCGTCACATTTGCACTCGAATCTCCTCAAAGTCATTTACAATTGGGCGGTTGTTGTCTGGAAACAACATAAAACCAAAAAATAAAATAAAAAATAAGGAATACATTCTGTGTAATATCTGAACCATATCTTCTGGTTGTGATCACAAAAGCATATGTTTCTGGTTTCCACATCCATATAACATCATCTGGTTTTGTACATCCATACACGTGAGTCATCCCAGGCCAAGTGACGCTTCACAAAAAGACAAACATGATTGGCAGAGGCCGTTCAGTACATATTTACAACATCAAGAAATGTGTCAAGACCTATTAAACAACGCGAGATTGTAAGTGAACCAGGAAGAAATGTGGAATCAGGACGGGGAAATGTAAATGAAAACTGTTCATCATATTCTGTTCAGACTCGTCAATGCAAACTTTATACTGAGAACTGTCTGCCTTCAATTGAGAGCTCTCTCACCTCTCTGCAGCTCCGGTTCATGTTCGCATCACTTGTTTACTCGGGTAAAGTTAATTAGACACACACACACACACACTCACTCACGTATACGCACACCTGTGAATGCTATAAATGCTGTGAAGGGGGTTAAACAAAGCAGAGCAGTTATGGCCTCAGTTCCACTGCCAATCTGCCGGGCTTGTTAACGTAAAACAACGGGACGGCTCTCCCTATGAGGCTCACTAAATAGCTTTTTCACAAGACTATGCTTCCACCCCCGAAACAACATCTGGCCACTCTTACTTCTCATCTTTTTTCCAACAATCAGGGTGGGCACTTGAGAAAAAGGAGAGCCAAGAGAAAGAAAAAGGAGGATTTCTTTTTTTTTTTTCTGCAATTCAAAGCGAGAGAAAGTCCAGATTCAAGGACACCACGATCCCTCCTAATGTGTGTTGGTCCCTTAAGGAGTTAAGAACCAGAGAGGCCTCACTGGCACGTACTTTGACCATCAATCATAAAGTGTCACGCCGTACTTGCATACCGGGACGAGGAGACTGGTGCTACTGTAACACCACCTGTCTGACGGTCCACTGACAGCCAACGCACAAATAATTGACTGTTTGGTTCTGCATTTTTGCTGAATTCCAAAGGTGGGAATTGTGTCCTGGGCATGGTGCTGTCCAAACGTTTCTTTTTTTGTTTGACATTTTTGTCTTGTCCACGAGAAATCATGGTGGGTGATATCTCATTTTGGTTATGTTTTTCTTTTGGGGGGGGCTTAGAAAAAAAATCAAAATGTCATTACGCGACAGACAGATAAGCATGAATATCCATAACATCCTTCAGAGTTTATAATGGCATCAACTGTCATGGTGTCCACATTCTTAAGCTTGGTGACATTATTTCATAAACACTTTACAATCAGTCCATACACCTGTGTGAGTGTGTCCTTCACAGTTTGACATACATTCTCGGCAGACGTGAAAAACAAGAGCTACAGTGCAGTACAGTACACCACTGAGGAGTTTTGGCAGCATCGCTGTGCGCTGTCACTTATCTAAGACACTGAATACACAACATGCAAAATGGGTTTAAAAAAAAAAAAAAAAAAAGGGGAGTTTGGGGAGGGTGGTGGCTGACACACAGAGACGAGAGCGGAGGAGAGACACTTCTGGAAGGATGACAAACCAAACATACCGCCGAAGCCAGAGGAGCGTAACCGCTCGCTAGCATGACATGCCTGCCCGCACACTCACTGCTACGCTAGCTCGATGTGCCCCTCAAAACTGTGTGTTTATCTTTTACTCTATTTAAATAAATTGTAACGTGCTTTACAGAATGAAATAACAGCAAGAGGCAGATAAAAAGCTTGAGAGCAACCAGACGGCTCTCTCTGTGGTTTCTGTCGGTCCTGACTTCCATAGTCTCTTAATTGAATTTAAAGACGGACTACGCTTATTTGGCAAAGGATGACAGGGATCGCGTCAGGGTCGGCAAGTGGGGGGAGATAACTGGGGAAGTTTTCCTTTGGATCTCGATGCTCATTTTAGTTTTAGTTCTTCACTGCTCACTGTAAGGTTTTGATGGACCAGCAAAAACCACAAACATGCAAACATAACAAAGCACATGAGGAATGAAATATGATCCCCTCATGTCATAATACAATCAGTGAGCACTAAAAACTTTCCAGCCTCATTCATTTTGTCAAAATACACTTGAGAAAAACACGATTATGTTGTTTATCCGACTTTGTTTTCTTCTTACTGCATGAAAAGGAACTCTCGTTTCAATCTCTTATTTCGGCAAACAAAAGCCTGCCAGTCACTGGAAGCATCAGAAATATGTTCAGACATTTAAATACAAACAAATGACACCGGCCACACAAAAACATCTGGAAGGCCACTACCGCAGCGGAAGACATTATCCATAAAGCAAAAGGTCTCCTTGGAAAAATTGGTATTGTTCTGAAATTCCAGCCATTTGTCCACACCGCTTAATTTTTCTTCCAGAAAAAAGTGACAAGCAATGAGTCATGATGGTGATGCATGACTTTATAAACCACTCATGAGAGGGACTAGTGGCGACGAGGCACAGTCCCTGAGGGGCCTGGAATGTGACTCACACATGCTAACAGGGTTTGTTCTGCTTAAAATGAAACAATAGGATATATTTCAAATAAGTTCAGGGCTGGGATATGGATGGATGATGTGAAAGTAGACACACAAAGAATATAAACTCTACTGTGAGCAGTGGCATCAAACACTTGCAGATATAAGAACAGTTTGTTCTGTGAGGGCTGTCTGGTGGCAGCAGCAGTGGTGGTGAGACTGAGGTTTGCTGTGGAAAACGTCCCTGCAAAGGGAGCCCTTGGTTCCTCACGGGACAAGAGTTTCATAGTCTACAGTCTGTAGAAGTTACTGCAGAGACCTAAAGCAAGAAGGCCCCATTTTTTTTTTCAGGAACATTTTTACAGCAAATGTTGATTGAATTGCTGATCCAAGTTGTTTCAAACAATGAAACGTGAGGAGGACAAGCTGAGGATGCGCAGCTTGTCTTCTTACTGAAATCAGTCATTGACAAACACTGTTCAATACAATCCTCAGAGAAGTGTGTGAAGTGTGGTTTTCTTAAATGTCAAACAAAATGGCAGGAGACAGTCAGTGTTGGCGGTAAGAGGAGGCTGAGGGTCAGGGGGTCGCAGTCGGGTGGGGGGGGGGGACGGACCAGTGGACGTTTCCTCCGTCGTCGTCGTCGAGGAGGGAAATGGCGTCTGCTTTTGTCTACACTTCATACCCTTTTTAATGGTCCCTTTTTAAGGCAAACCAATTGGACAAAAAAAGACAACCGACATAACAAAGACAAACCTTGAAAAATAAAAAAAAAAAAAGGAAAATAATTATACAATATACACAAAACGTGGTCCTTAAAACAGGTAGGGTACATGCAGTCTTTCTAATGTGCAGTGTTCCCGTGATGGGGGAAGACAGGGGGAGGAAAGGGAGATTGCGGGGGTAAGGGTTCATGAAGGTGGGGGAAGGGATGAACGCTGCTTTCCCATCACGCTTTGCCGCACTTCCCCTTCTTCTCTTTGCGCTGGAACTTCCTCAGGCGTCTCGTCCAAACGTCCCTCCACTGGATCACCAGGCTGTTCTTATCGGCCATTAGGCCCACGCGCTCCGCCCCCGGACTGGTCGCTCCACCGCCAGGACCGACCCCCGGACCCGTCCCTGTGCCCGTACCACCGCCGTCGCTGCCGCCCATCACCAAGAAGCGCTTGCTCATCTGGATCTTGGGACATTTGCAGGCCAGGTCCTTCATGTGGACCCACAGGATGTTGTCGCCTCGCTTCAAGGGCTCGCCGCGGCTCTTGTACACGGACACCAAATTTACTGAGAACTTCGCCCAGTCCCCGATCGTCTCCATGTCCAGCACGTTCACTTGCACCGCTGAGGACACATTCATGAAAAAATACACTCAGGCCAATACTCCAAACACGGTACATATATGAATAATGGTTGATAAAGAATCCTCCTCTCTTACCATAATCCTTTTTGCAGTATTTCTTCATGTTGATCTTCAGGTTGCCCTTCACTGGTTTACAATACGACTCACAATCTGTAAAAAAAAAAAAAAAAAAAAAAACATCACTCACTCCTGTACTGCAGGCTGGAACTTCACCACACCTACCGACACTCACATTACACACATAATGGGACACTTACACACTTGAAATGTGAATCTTCATAAGGTTGCATTTTAGGTTTCATAGTGTATTATGTGGTGCTTTTGTAGCAGCATCACCACATCTGCAATGCAAAGTTAGTGTGACAAAACACCGTTAACTGTTATGTGCTGTGAAACCACCAATACAAACACTGAAAAGCATCAAAATGAACCACTAGGTTCTTGTTTCTGCACATGCGCGTCTACATTTCTGGATCATATTTCCTCGTAGCACTTATTGTATTCGTATTAGTTGTTGCACTCACTGTATTCGTATCAGTTCGCTGCACTTATTGAATTCGTATTCGTTTACTGCACTTATCCTATTCGTAGTAGTTTGTAGCACTTATTGTATTCGTATTAGTCTGTTGCAATTATTGTTTTCGTAGTAATTTGCCTCTGCACTATACTTTTGCTCTGGTTTATGCTTTAAGATGCTTGTTTAAGAAAGGAGATGCACTTATGACTTCTGGTGACTAGTAGTTCTCTTGAATACCTATGTTGAATACACTTCCTGTAAGTCGCTTTGGATAAAAGCGTCTGCTAAATGACTGTAATGTAATGTAATGTAATATTTGTACTTCTATTCACCAACAGGGCCAAGAGGGACTGGAGCAGGTTGGATAACATTAAGCTTGGTTTGGTTTTTGTGTGCTAAAATACAACTTCTGACAAACCCCACATCAAACTGCTGCAACAGCCGTTTGAAACACACCAGAGTAATAAAAGTGTTCAGTTTGACATGTTTTGCAGGGGTCTAGAGAAAAGACAGAGCGCGGTGGAAGCAGGTCATGGTTGGATGGATGTGAATAGACCTTGGCTGCCAGCGTGACGACTGAGACCACACATTGGACGGATGACCTCCAATGACCATTCAAAGCGCCAGGGATGAGGTGTTATAATTACGATTGTGACAGTTAAAATGGACCTCTTGGCTCAGTGACCTATCTCAGATCTCTTCCTGACAGCCTCTAAAACCAGCCTTGGTTTGGTTGGGTTTGGTTGTCATCTATCTATAAGAGAGCATTTTTTTTAGGTTGACACGTCCTCACACGAATATGGAAACTGCACTGGAAACAATTGAGCCCTGAATGTCTCACTCTGGGACTTGAAGCAACTTTGTCAGCCTCACATCTCTATACTCTATAGCACAAACCTTTCCTTCAACATGAATAACAAATAATAGCCGGATGTATTTGTAAACTGATGTTGAGGATGACTGTGTTAAACACTGCCTATGACCCGAGAGAGTTGTAGATAAGTCACATCAAATAGAGCACATGCATGTTATTATTTCCCAAAGTTTGTTTCTTTTGAGATCATGGAATATTTATTTTGTCATCTAAACTATAAAAGCTTTGCTTCTCTGTGATCACAAAATGTGTTTTCCATGAGCTGAGAGCAGAGGGTAATGGAGAACAAAGGGCTTAACTAAATGAACATTTGAAAGTGCTTATTTAAGCAATCAATAACAAGAATCCTTGATACAATGTAAAGCATTGTGTTGTGTTTTTTTAAAATTGTTCTCATGGTAACTACTGCTACGGGAGCGGTGACAAGAAAGAAAGAGACACTGTTGATCATTAGCAAGGCTCTACTGTACTTGACTGGACGCCACTGGATTTTATGAACCGCAAAATTTTGGATCCACTTCTTTCAATTTCAAAACTATGAGAAACTAACAAAGTTAAGAAAAAAAATGAAAGGAGGGTCATATTTCAACATGGTTAGTCAGTTTTAGCGAGGGGACACAAAAAGCTGACCATGCTGCTCACTTGTCAGGGCATGAAACTGAAGAACCACATGCTGGTAACTGGACTGGTATCTGTGGTCAGGCCTTTCATTGCCTTCAACAGGAAAACTATTCAGTCCTGTTGCTTCCCAAAGCAAACCAAATAAAATTGCCGGATGTGGAATGCCCCAATTAAAAAAATAAAATAAACTGTCGTGAGAGAGAGGAATTCCGCTTTCTGGGGTTGCATGAGAGAAGGAGTGTTGCATCGTTCATTTTCTTTTTTTTTTTTTTTTTAAGGAAGGACGGATGGAGCAATGGAAGGAGGAGAAAGAAACAGGGGACCAAGGAGCCCATAAAAATGTCCAGGAGGCTTGGCTGTATATCAGAGCGCTGGAGATTTTATTAGCCAGAGAGAGGAGAGACAAGGAAGGAAAGGGAGAAAGAGAGAGCAGATGGCAGCTTCCAATAACCTCCAGACAGGGCGACTTTTAAAAAACGATGATTGGAGGTGTAGTCGTTGACGGCTGCAGAGGTGTACTTGTGGATGGATTTGTGTGTGTGTGTGTGTGTGTGTATTGTACATTACTCACATACTTTAAATAAATTATGTTTAATATCATAGCTTGCTTAAGGTCTTTTTCATTATATGTGAGCGTGTGGGTTCATGTGCAGATCATTATCATGTAAGTGTGCATGCAACTGTGACAGGCAAGCATTCATATGAGCTATGCATGGATTTCATTAGATCACTGCCAGTGTGTGTGTGTGTGTGTGTGTGTGTGTGTGTGTGGTGTATACAGTGGCTGGCCTAAAGGTATTAGTGGTAAAACGCTGTCTGGGAGACAGTGTGTGTGTTTTCCCATGAAGAGTCACTTACTGCTGGCTGTTCACCTGGAAAAGCTCTCGGTGAATCGCCCACTGACCCAGAAGACCGGCCCACTGAAAACACTCACAATTGGCTCCGGGGCTCTCGATGCCCTCGTTCCCTTTGAGCCCCGCTCACTGTGCCATGACAAGGACAAATTGCACCCACCGCCCCTTACACAAAAACTTTCTAGGGGCCTTTGGGTTTCTGATGTTGAAGCTCGTTCTATGGTAGTTTAGGAAGGAGAAGGATGGCGGGGGAAATGCTCTGGTGTGTTCGGTAGAGCCTGAGGTGAATTGCCGATCAACAACTCTTTTGTTCTGAGACCCCGAAAACATTTTCCCAGGGAAGTAGACACAAGAAAGTAAACACAAGAAAGAGCTGAACTGTGCATTTTTGTGCAAGTCGCAAATGAGAAAAGAACCTTCAAATGTGAGGATATTATTATTATTGATATATTGACCTTTAAGGAAATATATTTCCTTATTTATTAAGTCTGAGTCGAGGATAAACATTGCTGTGCGTTTAATATGTAGCTTAAGCCAGCGGGCCGGTGAGCTTAGCAGTTCAGCTGGCTGTGTCCAAACGTACCAATCTATTGTCTATTGTCCTTTGTTTAATATGTATTCATTTTGTTTACAAAAACTATGACTAACTATGTTTGTTAACTACTTTTTTTCCATAACTATGACGAGAAGATTCCGAAAGGCACAGACGCCATTAAATGCAGCAGTTCTGTTTCCTGTTCTTTGTGACTCAGAGTAACGGACTTCAATGACAACAACAGGGCTGGGAAGAAGGAGATAAAGTGAACATTTGAATGAAATGTTCAATATAATCTGATAACTTAAAAAGACTACTAGACATACTTATACTTATACTTAGACTAAGACAAGGCTGGAATCCCCATACTTTTAGTCAGCTAAAACTGATGAAAAAGATATTTGGTTGATAAAATATGATAAAAACTGACAAGGACATTTGAAACAGGCTAAAAACTTGTAAAAATAATCTGACTAAGACTTATTTGTACAAACAATCTTATGAATAATATCTGCTTCCAGTCTTTGTCCTTAACTAACCTAATTTATCCAATTTACAACATCCTCCCAATAAACACGAGTGGTATCGATCTTGTCATTTAACTTTATTCAAGAAAGCAAATAAGTTTATTTCCCAAAAGTCAAACTTTTCCTCTAATATAAACCAATATATTCATTCTACAACATTTGATTTAATGGGAGTCTTTTTCCTATAGTTACTGTATGCAATGTTCAATGACTGGGTTCTGCCTTTAGCTTCAATATTTCCCTGTGGAATGAAATCAGAGCCATTAAAGACATCATTAGCCCTCAAACTGTTTTTGATCAATAAAACAATATGCTTTGGCTAGCTCAGTAAAGTATCTGCGGCAACATGGGGGGGAGCGATCTGCAGCCTGAGTGATGATATATGTTATAAACCCATAATGAATCAACATTTCCAAATCAACACCACCATTCAAATCAAACAGCCGCAGAATGAAAAATAAGGAGAGGGTAATTGACCGGTGCGTAAATTGGACGGCTAGAGGGGGAGACTGAACAACTTTTCCCCCAGCCACTTGCCAACACTTTTTTTTCACGTCTCAAAACTCTCCCTTCCACTAAATCTCCCAGCTAAACTTTAACTAATCACCTCTGCTGCCTATCTGCAGGCCTTGGCTCTCCGCTGCAGCTATATTATGAGCACAGCAAGGCTCCACTAACTTGAGGTTAGCAGTTAGGGGAAATCATGCCAAGGATACAGGTTTTTAAGACAATGGAAAAATTCTTCAATTCCCAATGCACTCGTTCTCTTAGCCAAACTTCAAAAGAGCGGACCCGCCCTTCATTAATATTTATTCCACACCTGAAAACTCAAGACCAGTAATATTAAAAAATATGTTTTTGTTCCTCTCATAAAGCGGTGGTGCTTATGGGCGAGGTGCAGAGGGCGAATACTAACCAGCTGGTTCCTCTGTGCTGCTCACCACAGCTGTGGGGTTGACCACTGGGATTTCTGAAACACACAAGAAATACAAAGTTATTTTGCTGGTTAAATGTAAATCCATGCCTTTCAAGTATGGTCTAAGTCAGTGGTTCTCAACCTTTTTTCAGTGATGTACCCCCTGTGAAATACTTTTTTAGCCAAGTACCCTCTAACCAGCGCAAAGCATTTTTGGTTGAAAAAAAGATGTAATACTAAGCGCTCTGCCATCAGTGTCTGATTTACTAAACTGTCAACACTGACGATTGCATTGTTGCATTAAATTCAGTTTATGAACTTACACTTATATTTTATTGAATATTTATTAAATAACAATTTTTAAAGGATTTTTGAATGGATGCTAATTTTAAATATATATTTTTTAAATCTCACGTACCCCCTGGAGTGCCTTCACGTACCCCCAGGGGTACACGTACCCCCATTTGAGAACCACTGGTCTAAGTGATTTGGCTTTATGCCCGCTAAGAGTGAAAGTGTGGTCAAAGAAATGAAGTATGTTTGAATTCATTATTAAAATAGTTGTTATAGCAAGGTTTTGTGAATAAATTAATAAACCTAGAACAAAATGAAGAGAGTAAGCTTAGTATTGAGAAGTAGAAAGTATGTTTGCTCACCAAGGCCAATAAGAGAAAATACTAGGTTTGCCTTTCAGTAGCTTTGTGACATTTGTCAACTATACACATGATAACACACAGTGCCTTGCAGAGAGACATGCTAGATAAACACTGACAGAGATACTTATTGGCGATGAGAGGGAAGACAGGCTCAAATAAACCATGCATTCCACGCACTAATGTGGTGGTTTCACTGTCATGTTTAAGGAATACATTGAAAGATCCTGAGACGGTGTGAGTGGTTGAAAGAAGTTTGAGCCAAACTCAGTATATGCACCACAACTACACCCAGTAATCCAGTTTGGAGAAGTCAATCCATTCAAAGTCGGTGCGGTTGATACATCTGAGGAAGACTGATTAAAATGGAAAAAGGTGGCTGCACTGGATTAGTCTCGTCCTCCCCTAACAGATGCCGGGTTAACGCTGCTGTGTAATCCCCATGCAAGCATGTATAGACAGATGGACAGATGGCAAAGGGGGCAATCTTGGTTGGATCGTCTTGAGACAGATGTAGCCCACCCCCCCTCGCTGTGCCCGCTGGCTACTCTAAAAAGTGCCTCGTGGAATTCCTCTAGGACTTCTCTTCTAACCGTATTCAACTTTCCAATACAAATGCTAATAATAACGACGGCCCCTTTGCTTTTCCCGTAAACAGAGTTACTGGAACGCAGGCTTAGCATCCACCCAGAAGATCTGCTTTTGATTGGATTTGGAGGTTGAGGGGTTTGAACCAAGCGAAGTGGGAGTGTGTTGGTGGTGGGGAACGGGGGGTGCAGGAGGGGGGGCAGCAGTTGTCTCTCTGAAATTATGGACACCCTGCCAACAAAAACAAACAGGGGCTGTCGCAGCTGCTAGAAAAACCGCTTTGACTCCGTGTGCCCTCATGGCCACATCTTGTGAAGACAGACAGATGATGAAAGGATCATTCAGATGAGGGTTGCTGCCATCATACTAATTGGCTGCTTAATGGGCTTGTCTTCTGTCTTGGGGTCCGGGAGCCTCAATAGGAGGTACGATGCCCACAATGAGGCCATATTGACACACACAGTTGTCATTAACGCAATTCGTGATGGATCCGAATGTGCGCATGTACTTAAAAACGCACAGACACAATTCTTCTTGTTTCTCACTGGGATGTTTCCGTGGCATTAAAATGAGAGGGGTCTGCCATCCATGACCACAGTTGTTTTCTCCACCTCGACATCCGCCATCTGCTGCTGGAGCTGCATGTGAGGGGAAACAACGCGGCACCATGTGGCACAGTGTGGCGGAGCTCGGGGACGGCGCTGGGCAGCACGGTTTGCTTTGGTGGAGGGTTGTCGTGGGAGTGTGTGTGCTATGTGCGACCGTACCGCCTGGCACACAGTGTGGTGGAAAGTTGCCCCTCGATTACGAATGCCTGCATGGTACTGGGGCCGCTGGCATATTTCATAAACCGCACGCACACATAAACGTTTGTCACAGGAAATTAAAAAACCTGATGTCGTCGACATGCAAACAACTGCAAGTACAGAGAACACACACACACACACACACACACACACACACACACACACACACACACACACACACACACACACACACACACACACACACACACACACACACACACACACACACACACACACACACACACACACACACACACACACACACTATACATCATTGACAGCAAGTGGAACGACAAAAAAACTTGAGTTCTCACACCAGCTCTCGTTAAAGATCACATATGAGTTTAGCTGTGATTTTACATCTGGGCACTTTTTGCACACATGTTTTGGGCTGTTCTCTATGAAATTATCATTGTATTTTCAGTGGCCATGCAAACCCACAGAGCACACGTACTGTGTATGTGCAGTGCAGAGTCCCGGGTTGGGTGTGTCTGTCAGAGGGCCAGAATGACTTTAGGCTATAGGGAAGTGTGCTTTCAATTATACTCTGTAATGTCACTAGTTTGAGTATGTTCTGCTTTGAGTGTAGCCCACTTCTTTATTGTAACTGTATTAAGCCTTTTGTTATATTTCGTTCTTCACAACGGAGCACGCCAGTGTTTAACAGTTTTGTGCAGTGACTCATTGCCACGATGATCAAATTACCAAGCCGAAGACGGTCTCATGCAGTGACTGCTAGTCGTGTGTGCGGTTGAGTCACTCACTGATGCAGGGGGCCACGGGTGAGCGGCTCTGCTGGTAACCCTTGGCGCAGCGGTTGCAGGTGATGCCGGTGACGCCGTCCTTGCAGGGGCACTGGCCTGTGGTCTGGTTGCACGTCTTGCCTGCCGCGCCCACAGGGTGGCAGTCACAGGCTGGGGGGGAGTGGAAGGGAGAAAAGTTAATTAGATGTTGAGTCATTACATATTTTTACACACAAGACACTGGCTGAGTCTCTGCGGGGTACTGGATTAAATCTTATAATGTTCAGTTGATTGCCAGCAGACAACTAACAGACATGCATCAGGGCTCTAAGACGACAGGGTGTGAGGCATCCCATTCCTGTTTCCTTCTGTGCTTTGGATTACCTGAACAGCGCAACAATGAGAAACACTGTATATGTTTTTGTGAATGAGAGAAATAAGGTGAAGGCCCAAGGTGACAAGTAGGGGGATGGCGTGCTGCATGAAGTGAATCACTGTCGGGAGACCCAGAAAGGCACACTGTGTCCCCCTCTCTGCGCTCTGCCCGGTGCCTGCATGGTGGCACACGCTCTGCCATTTCATCATCACTTCCCGAAAGTTCAGTGGATGCCCAGCAAATGCCAACAGCAATAAGCAATGCTCCGGTCACCTCGCTTTGGCAAGGCTTTTATGACTTTTGCTGGTTCTAGGCAATTTATTCAAGCCCCCTTAAGCAACGTGAGGTTGCTTTTTTCGGGAGGGGGGGGGTTTAAAGAGCTGTTTAATACAAGAGCTGGCGTGTTGGTCCGAAGCCTTCTGAGAGAGCTTAACAAGATGTTAAAGAGGATGACAGGGAGAGGGCAAGATATCAGAGAGTGAGAAGTGAAGAGGAGGATTGTAGAGAAACGGGTAGTAAGTGAGAGGAACAGTGTGTCAGTGTAGTCCAAACACAGCCTCTGGCTCGACAGCATAAACATCAGTGAATCTAACCAAACCGTGGCTACTCCGACTCCACTAAATAAACAGGCATTTGTTCTTTGAGTAATAAACGCATACTTAACATTTCACAGCAATCCAGCCAGACAAACACATCAGTGACATATCAAAAGAAATGTAAGACTTTTACATCTTCTTGAGCAAGTCCTCATGGGTGCGACTGATTTGTTTCACCACAAATGTGACATTCTCTGTGCAGAACAAAACAATTCAGAGCACAGAAGAGTTTAAATTCCGGTTTTATCTTCTGACATGCTGCCAAAAATACTACAAACCGTGAAATGCAAGGTGAACATTCTGCTTCTTTCCTTATTTAGTTATTCTTTAGGAAAACAGGCGCAGGCTAGTTCAAAATGACTTGAGCAAACAGAGTGACTCGACTGTAACAAGAGAGCTGTAATTGTCCAAGCTTATCAAGAAAAGACAAGAAAGGCCAAAATTACACTTTGGGGAAAAACCCTGTAACCCAACAGTTTGTTACAGGGTTTGCCAGAAAGAGGCAGCTGCTAACGTGCCACGGTTTCTTCCCACCACTTGACGGAACTGTGAATGTGTTTATTTGCACCGGACATATTTTAGCTGCTACAAGAGAGGAGAGCCTGAGGACCCTACCACCTGTTGACGAGGCAGATGGAGGGTTTGAATGGCTGAAACTGACCCAAGAGTGATCGCCTGGGTCTGGCGGCCGGGTGGAGAGGGATTAACTGCAGCTCAGATCTTCAGAAAACATGTTTGCCTTTTTTCCGGCAAGGCCAACCGGTCCACAGGTGTCAAAGTGGCTGCGCTCTGTTTGAAGCTGTGCTCGGAGACGTAAATCTGAGGTTTCAGCGGCCGTGCAAAATCCCAAACGTTTGAGACAAGTAGGCCCAACAAGGAAACTCAAGCTTTGATGATGCTTGGTAAGCGTTCCTGACTGACCTAAGGGGAATAAACATCTGCATATGGCAGGATGTCAGAGGTCAAGTCAACAAGGGTCTCCCCACTGCGTGTCTGATGCTCTGTGCCAACCACGTAACCTAGATCCTCACCCCCAAACCCCCCTTCATCAGGCAGTGCTCCTGCCTCTGTAACCAGGTACTACAGGACCATTTGAGAAACTCTGTCATTCCTGGAGTTTGTGGCCCCCCTTTTTTTTTCTCCTGTGAAATGATTTGTCCAAAGCACATGTGGGATAAACCCCCCGTTATTTGATCTGTCTGATACAAGTCTGGAGTTGGTCTGTCATGCCTGCAGAGACATGTGGCCATTGTTTGCCGGCTGATCACCGAACAGCACAAGCTATCAACTCGATCCAGTCAGTATGAAAAAGATGTGAGAGATGTTAGATGTTCTCACTTCCCTTATAAACAATCATAGGTTATTTATAATAACCTATGATTCATATTTGAATTTACTGTCAGAGTCCAGATTTTTCAGTAAAAAATAAAAACAGTTCCTGCCACATCTGACCGGGCTGGGTATGGGGGTGGTGGTGTCAATCTCAACCCCCAGCTCTCCTCCTTGAACTGCTTTTCTGAAGTTTTATGTGCTAGGGGCTCGGGCCAGTTAAGAAGCAGTAAAAACGTCCTCAGAGGTTGATGACTTTTCAAGCCTTTGCGACTGCAGACGTGACAGGCACTGCGTTGGGATTTGTAGTCCTTTGACAGGCTCGGTTTAACTGATTCGTGTTGCTCCGTGCATGTGTGCGTGCATATGGGCTACTCGTGAGGACTGCTTTTTGTCTGCAGTTATTGGCAGATGGCCGATTCGGAGAGGTTGCCCTTGGTTGGAGATATTTGTTTTATTAGTCAGTTATGTTCTGCTGGTAACTGTGGAAATAAATACAATTCTTAAAATATGTAAATGTCTTAGTTAATAAAAAGCATTGTCTCACAAAATTACAAATCAATAACATGCCACCTTCTTAAGTCATTTTGCGTGTTATAGCTCAGATTTTCTTGGATTGTTGATTGTCATTTCATGCCACGGAAATAGACCCTCAGAGCAAGTGAAGTCGCAGTATAAAGAGCGGGAATATCCGTTTGGGGTGGTTGGGCTGTAGAAAGTCAGGACGCCACCGTTGACTTATTTACGTTGAATACTAATTTACGTAACATAGTACTTATTTTAACCCAATCACGATCTTTTCCTCAACCTAACCAAGTAGTTTTGTTTGAATTTACAATATTAACTATGTGTTTAAAACTGCAAGCATGCTTCAAATTGGGAATGAGAACAGTCTGTTAAATGACGTGTTAAAAGCTTTAAATGTGTTATTCATACACTATCCCATGAGTTCACATTGCATTAAATCAAGAGATTGAATACAGTAATTCTAATGCACAAATAAATTGTGCATAGTAATTTTTTTTTTTAGAGATACTAGCATTATTTTAGCGTTTGAAATATAAAACGCAATGTTGAAGGATTGATAAACAGAAGATCAATCAAACAGCTCCTCCCTCTGAGTGACACCTGAGATTAAAATCATGTGGTCACAGGTACTGGGTAACCTTGATACTAATGTTAGAGAATTGGTGTCATTCACCCTCAAGGATCATATTTTATGCTGCTTTAGGCCAGGTCCTATATTACTAACCTAAAATTACCCTTAGAATTAGGTTGCATAACACATTTTCTGTCCACAGATCCTCGTGCCCTGCTTCAGAAAGATATTTGAGACGTACGGTCAGTGTGGTTTATGTTGGCCGGCGTTTCATGAGGCCTCATTTTTAATGCCTTTTATCAATGCTCCTTGCGGTCAACGGATACCAGCTGTATGGCATGGATTCACATAAAAACCTTGCATTTTGAAGAGCTCATATACTGCAGCCAGGCCATGTGGTGATTGCCATGTTTCTTTCACTTCTCTGGCTGTTTTAATGCTTGTGACACAGTAAAGGGCCGGTGGAGAGGTTAGTGCCTGGGCATTTATACTAGAAAGCAGGAGAACTGCAGTTTTTCTGTATGTGGGAAGTAAGTAGTGGTTGTGATGCTGAGGCATATTGTGTAAAGACACCCATCTACAGAACCGGTATCATTAGAACCAGACATGGCCTGTGTGTCCTCTCAGAGTCCTCCCAACTCCTGTCTCGCCTTTAGAAAACACCTGTGTTTTATTGTTGTAACTCCATTTCAGACGTGACCCCCTTTAGCCATACCGCACCTCTGACCTCTATCTTGACCCTGACACATGGAAATAAAACATGGGGGAGAGCAAAAAAATAAAAAATAAAAGCAGGGACGTCATGTTAAAAGAAAAACACAAAGGTTTTACAGGCTTTTAGTGAGTTATGGTGAAATAATAACAGAAGTTGGGGAGGAAGAGGAGAAAGTGGTTATAAACAATCATGGGATATGAAAAAAGTGAACAAGGGCCTAGGCAAAGGAAAATGACGGCTCCTAAAGGGCTGCGGAATTGCTCTGATCAATCACTGAGCCAGACACTCAGCAGAGGCTTTTCAGATGTTAACTTTCATTTCCGTCACATCTGGGGCCTTTGAGGGGGGGGGAGATAAACAGTTTACCACCTGATCATAAGGCTTTGATAAGGACAAATTGTAGTGTCAGGGGGGGCTCGGGTATGTGTGAGAGCATCACACTCTCACATAATGCAGGAAATGGAGGAAGAGGGAACAATTTGCACACAGGGGTGCACATTTTAGGGCTGATCTCCTGTCAGGATTGAGGCAGATCTCTTTCTGTCAGGGTTTTGGTGCAGCAACAGGTCAAATGACTTCAGCTTTAAGATATTAGATCCTAGTAACTGTGTAGTTTTTGCCATGACATGATGAATGGCACGACATCTTAGAGCAACTATCATGGGCAAGTGCGGCCTGATATCGTGCCATTTCTAACCTCGTGGTTTTCGGTTACAGCAGCTTGGGTCGTCTACAGAAGGAAAACTGAGCGGAAGCCAGTGGGAGATTTTCAACCAAAAGATCTTTACTGCTTTGAGCGTTGGCTGCTCTCGCTAATGCTGTTTCTTATTTTCTGGAAGTAATTCTTTACCTTCATCAGGATCAACAGGATAAAAAAAAAACTGTCTCTCAGCTATTTATTTGAAAACTTTCCTGAGCTATAAGTACAGGAAACTGGTGTTATTTTTTGCAATGGGTCCAGTGGGAGGATAGAAATGCTTCCAGCATATTATTAGGCTGAAAGTTATTCACTGCAAATGTGAATTAATAAAAGGGTAAAGAACTTTTTCCATGAGAAATGCCTCGGTCAAATGATAATATAATGTGGTGTGTATGGTATGAGGAAACATTTGGTGAGACGGCCAGAGAAGCTTCGTGCATAGTATCAATTCGTTTCTCTCTGCTATGGTATGGCAAGTTAGATATGCTGATATTTTTTTAAGAAAAATTGACCATGACCGTGTATGTTTCTAGTCATAACTTTAAAACTTTTTCAGACATGAATACTCAAGTATTAGCAGGGTTAGAATGTCTCAAATGAGCTTTTGTTTGAAAGTTTTGTAAATATTTAGCGTAGCATATTGCCAAATGAAAAGTCAAACTGAGTTTAAAGGAATAACACGTGACATTTTCAAATACATATATTAATTTATGCTACTCTCTTACTGGTTGATGTGATACAAAAGTGACATTTCCATTAGTTGTTGTCAACATAGATTGGTTGTTAATTCTTTCCCAGAGAAGAAAATGGTTAATATCATGATTACCACCTTAAAAAATAACAATTACTGAAAAACAAACACTCCTATTAACTAATGCACTCGACAGCGTCATTTCTTTTGTTGGCCTTTTACCTTTGCAGGCCCGTCGGTGGGTGATGGGTCTGGCCATGTCCCTGTAAAAGCCCTCCTTGCAGTAGTGGCAGTGGCGGCCTGCGGTGTTGTGGCGGCAGTTCATGCAGACCCCTCCGCTCTTCCTCCCCGACAGCTTATACAACTCCATGTTGAATCGACAGCGACGGGCGTGGAGGTTGCAGTTGCACGCTGCAGTGGGAGAGAGTAAAGTTGTCAGTGGTGTGATGGTATCAGTGAAGGTGAGTTAATCTGAAAGTATCTTTATATTTCTATCTGTATAAAGTCTAAATGTGAGCCAGTTTAGATGAAATGTTCACATGGAAGTGTGCATTTCAGTAAAACATATGCTTACTCTATGTATATCACAAGAAAGCTGGCAGATATTTTCCAGTTAGGCAGCATAAAAGAGAGTGGTGTATAATCTACACTGCGGCTCTGTGCTTGGCTGCTATTCCAGAACTCATCAATCAAAAGTGATATTTGCAGAGCTCATTTTCTCCATTTCATAATTAATGAATTCTGCTTCTCTCAGCCCATT
Organism: Anoplopoma fimbria; assembly: GCF_027596085.1. Taxonomy (NCBI): domain Eukaryota; kingdom Metazoa; phylum Chordata; class Actinopteri; order Perciformes; family Anoplopomatidae; genus Anoplopoma; species Anoplopoma fimbria. The sequence continues at coordinate 6,862,064 of NC_072453.1, forward strand.
AGTTATTAATCCCTGGAAAGGGAGACATTAATTTCATGAATCACTTATGAGTGAAGACTCCTATAAGATCTATTAAAAGCAAGAGGCGATTCAGAAAAGGAATGGGCTTCAGCTAGCTGTCTTCTAAATGAGGCGAGCCGCGATATATGGGACATGTGAATGGAGGTTATATCTCTTCGCAGTCCCTCCCAGTTCCACTTGAAATCCTGCCGATTCCTTTATGTCTCTTTGCCTCACCAGTCTTTCCATTGATTCCCATCCTATTAGACCACATTCACCAGCTCTGACGTTATTCATTTGTTCACTTTCTACTTGTTGGGATTGCATTTGAGAGGCCTAATGAGAAACCTGCCCTTCTTGTTTGTGTAGCGAGAGTTTGATCCAGACGCTCTGCTGGTAAAATCAGAGTCAGACCTGGGACCTGAAGTCTTGGCCCTGGCTTCAAAGACGACTTCTGCAGAGCTTAAAGTTATCCGTGGATAAATTAGAGTAAACAACAGCAGAGCTGCTTTCCCCAAAAATGTCAACAGTTATTGCAAAAGGATTATTAGGGCATCACAATAGAAGGTGATATTTATTATTCACGTGAGAGTGTGATTGAGAAAAAATGCTACAACAATGGATGTTTAGAAGAGAATAAGACACAAAAATGGGGAATAAGTAAAGACAGAGGGAGTGGGAGGCTTTTATGTGAGTGTTACTATGTGTGCAATACTGTGGCCTTTATAGAAATGTAAGAACTTTCATGAGCGAAAGTAGCAAAAATAAGTTCGGTCTCTTTCCTTGTCGTCACTAGCTGACACATCCTGCTGCAGTCAAGGTCAGTTCTGCAGTTACACTGAGCTCAATGATCTGTATAATGTTAGATGAGCTCTGTGCAGTTGATCAAAAATGACTGTTAATGACACTCGCAGGAGGAGAATGACTTATATATCACGTAATATGCGAACAGTGAACGAAATGTAACCTCCATCCACACTGAAGGGGAAGCCTGGCACCAGGTTGGGAGAGGCCCAGTTTTTCCTGTTTGCAGAACCTGAACAAAAAAAAAAAAAAAAAAAGGGGGAGCACATTCCCAGACTGTTTCCCAATTCCATCTGGTTATTACTCGGCCCAATTTGTATGGAATTCCGCACTTAATGAAATACTGTTTCATGTATGGATCCATATCGAGGCAGCGCTGTTTGCGTGAAGACACTGCTGGATGTTTTGGTGTGCTCTCGTGAACTGGTAAACTCAAGATGAGGATTGACCTTTGACCCTGATGAATAATATAGATGTGTAGGATACCGAGGGGTGCTTACATATTCTACAAAGCTTTTTATCCCAAGTAGTCCGTTTGTAAACTGAATTACACATCAAACTGATATGAATCTGTGTGCATGTGTGTGTGTGGTGTGTATCTAGTGTTTGAGCATGTGAACAACTAAAGGGCCTGCCCGACTTCTTCTGAAGGGAATGTGACGAAGAACACACCAGCTCCGGTGAGCGTCTGGGGCTGCAGGGGCGAGAAACAAGGTGGGGGACTGTGATTATGATCAAGCGTCTCAAACACACACACAGCTGTGAGCACTTGTGTCCATTAACACCTTGCAGCAGAACATGAAAGCCATGGATCACATTTTCTCCCCCGGACGAAGTACCGACGGCACCTCTTATGGCATCTTTTTCGATCCGCCGCTTTGCAACAAGATCGGCCAACAAAGCCCGAAGTATGGGAGGATATGTTCAAGCGTGGAGAATGTAAAGAAAGCTCCAGAATTTAACCTTTAAATGATTTAGCATGTGTAGCAGTGTTGGCTTTAACAACGGCCAGATTTATTTGTGACGGACAGGTAGAATTAGTGACAGGAATGGTAGTTGTGTATTTCTTTGACAAGGAAAAAAAAAAAAGAAAAAAAAACCAGTAATGAAAATGTGATCTAAGGTTGACGGAGAAAAATAAATAAGCAAAAAGCACTCAAGTAGGTGTGTGTCTGTGTTTCTGTGTTTTCTATGGTGAACATGCTGTGTGCAGTTAACTTCAGCTCGGAGCTGCAGCTGCCCAAGGATCCTGGAATGTTTATGGGTTTGTTTTGAAGTGCTTGTGAACACACACACACACACACACACACACACACACACACACACACACACACACACACACACACGACACCCCACCTTCCCCCTCAACCTGCCACCCCCACCATCGCAGCACCCCCCCCCCCTCACGCAAATTAGGCTCAGCGGGGATAACTGAACACTGTTGAAGGCCATTTTTCAATTCATTAACACATCAAAGCCTCACTAGTGCGCTGCAAAAAAAATAAAATAACATTCAGTAATTCTTATCTGTTGGAGGAAAAAAAACAGACACTTCGGTGTTCTGAGTTCTGTGGGTGGTGGAGAGTCAGCAAAGAAACTGAGATCCTCCAGTAAGCGTGGTTATTTTATGGGTCAGGGTCCAATTTGAGGATGAGTAAATCTGGATCCTCGTGTTGTCGTGGAAATCAAATAACAAACATATGCGACGGGCTTGGCAAACAGAGGGATGCTGCAACAAAAATAAACGAGGGGATGGCAAGAAACCCCCTCGGAAACTATTAGAGTAGAGAATAGTTGCACTACTTTGTCATCAAAATGAACAGCGCCAGATGCATATTTTGGTGGAATAAGTGCTGGAGTAAATGTCTTGTTTTTATCCAATATCTTCCTCTGTACAGTTTGCACTCATCTCAATTTGTGATCTTACTTCTGCTTACTTTTTTTAGGTGCAGATAGAGTTAGGGAGTATTTCAGGTTAAGTAGACCAACAGAAGAACACACCACTGTTCTATCTCAGCTTTCATAAAAGGTTCCTCAACAAGTAAATGTGCTCTGAACAAGCTCACGGACTGGTCCGTCATGTGCGCTATGACAAATTGGCCCGTAAAGACTGCACTCAACAAATAAAAAAGTGTGTTTGTGCGCTACCTCTCAGCTCCCCTCCACATGTCAGGGATAAATCTAACCTCATTTTTCCTTCAGCCCCACCAAAGCCAAGCCGGTAAGCACAGCCAATTGATTTTGGATGCCTGTGCAAAACCCAAATCCCATGGCTAAAATTGGTTCTTAAAAATCGAAGGGGCCGCTCGCCCACCGCCACCTTTCCCCTCCTGGCCCAGGCCGCACTCCAGACCTGCTGCAGCCCCCCTTGGGTGCTTTCTCCGCCTGGCCAAACAGGCTCTGCTATATGGGCTCCTGCCATCATGTGTGTGTGTGTGTGTGTGTGTGTGTGTGTGTGTGTGTGTGTTCGCTGTGAGTCTGTGTCTGTGTGTTTGGGCTGAGTTCCGCCTGGCTGCTCCAGCCACCTGCTCAGGGCACCGGGGGGGGAACACCCGGTTAATTAGCTCCTCATTAGTGCCAAGGCAGTGTACAGTGTGGACACACACACACACACACACGCACACACACACACACACACACACACACACACACACACACACACACACACACACACACGCACACGCACACGCACACACACACGATTGCTCACAAAATGACATGGATCAAATAACAAAGATGCCTTAAAAAAAAAAGTGAAACAAAAGTGAGACACCGCTGGCTGTAATGAGCTGTGGAGAACAAGCTGAGACAAAGATTTAAGAACTCCGAGCTGAAGACTAACAGGAAACTACAACTAGTCCCGCTGTGTGCATTACATGGAGCGTGCTATGATGTATGCAGGAGCTTCTACTTATTTGTAACAAAGCCACTCCAGAGCCAGTTGCTCTTTCCCTCTCTTCCACACAGACATCTTTCACTTCTAGCTTTGACACAACGTCCCAACCCTCCCCGCCCTCCACTGGTTTCTGCGGTTAGCCTCACGCCGTGGGCTTAAGAGCCGACTCTTGGGAGCCCTTTTGAACTAAGAGTCCCCTTAATTCCTCGCCCACCCCTTCCCTAAGCCTCCCTCCACCCCCCCTCCTCTCCTCTTACTTTCATGAGACCCCATCTTGAATACTCTCACTGGTTGCCTCTCCCTCCTTCTACTTCATCATTCCCCAACCCTTTCTCTTGTCCATCCTTTCCTTCATCTCCCGTTTCTCTCTCTGGATGGCATCAGGCAAGGAAAGATTTTTTTAACAAGATTAGGCTGGAGGGTTGCCATGTTGGGGGGGCCTGGTGTCAGTGGTGAGTTGAGTCTTTAGCTCAGTTCCCTCTCTCTGGTCCACTTCACTTCCCTACGTCTAAACAGTGTTATCTGTCTCCCCTCCTTTGCCTTTCCTCTCCGTCTGCCTCGGTTGCTGGTTTTCCTGCAGTCCTGAGACTAGGAGCAGAAGTAGACAACTGTTGTGCAATCAAATTATCACAGTGAATCAGTTAAAAACAAGGTAAAACAGATGTACTTTTGCCATGACTTTTGGCGTACACAACCATGAGGTCCAGTCAGGGGGATGCACGCAAGGCCTGGGCTGGTTTAGAAATAGAAGTGACAGATGGACCCTACTGTGTAAATTCACCACTGCGGCCAGAGATGACCGTAGAACTGCTGAGGGAAAACCTAATGTTTGTTTCTGCTCAGCTTGTGACGCAGGCTTGTATATGAATGCACGGAAAGGAAAAGGAGTCCTGGGTTGATGACGGGTAACCCAGAGCAGGAAAAAGGAAGGTCAAATGTTAAGGTGAGGAGGAAAATATTAAAATAAGAAGCTGGACAAACACCATGTTCATTTTAATTTGAAATGAGCCCAATTCGAGATTTTCCTGATGACATCATGAGGGTCTTTTTCTCAGAGCCACAGAGGGCATAATACTGGCTGAGCAGTACTCGTTTTTACAAAGAAACTAATCCTTATCTTAATTTGTCTGGGCTAAATTTAGCTGTGTTTCATTCCACTTTGACTCATACTGCCACTGCAAACTGACAAACACTAACATTTCAAATACATGAACGTGTGCAGAGACACAAACAGTGCATACATTCAAAAGAATATGGCCACGACGTGTCAGCCATAGTCAGACAAACCACAGCTAAAAGAGAGCCAAGCGATTATCACACACTCATTGTTAAAAAAACAACGTATATTCCAACAGCCTCTGAATCTTGCTGCCACCAGCAACACCGGCTGGTAGCCAAAAACCACATGTTTTTCTCAGGCAATAGAGCACAGAGGCCTGCGACAGCATTAAAAAAAAAAGAAGCAAACTGTGAAGTAAAAACACAGGAAATTCAATGAGAGAAGAAAAAAAGGCTGATTTCAGCAAAAAAAAAAAAGAGAAATATAGATGAAATAAAAGAAGAGGTAGCAGAAGGGAAAAGGCAGAGGGGTTTGTCTCAGACAAGAGTCAGTTACAGAAGGATAGAGGGGAAGAGAGCGCCGGCGGTGACGGGCACCTCAGGAGGTGATTGCTACCATCTGTGGGGGAGAGTCGATGTGGCCTGCAGGGAGAGCAGGGTGGGCACGCTGCAGCTCCACCAGTTTGCTTTGGCACAGGGATGAAACGCCACATCGCACTACTAGGTTACATGTGACTCTCGCACATGCACTAATGCAAAGAGATGCATATGCACACACACAAAAACACACACAAACACACACTTGGACTCAAGTCAGCCACACAGCATTTCCGAGGGATCCAGCGCTTTAACCCGGCTGACATTAATGTTGTTATTTGACACTTTGCTGTCCCTAACATTTATTTCACCATGTTCCCTGCTTGCCAGAGAGCCTTTACGGGTGGCTTCATGGAACTAGAAAAAGCATCAGTCCCTTGTGGATTGGCCGAGGACCAAAGTTGCAATACTGTCAGAGGGAATAAAAGCAACGAGCAAAGCTACAGTACAAACCAATCAATCGGACCAAACCCTGTTGGCTCAGCCAGATGAAAGGAGGTTACTCTTGCTTCAAACACACACACACACACACACACACACACACACACACACACACACAAACACACCACCAAAACAAAGCTCACGCACACCTCATGTTTGTTGGCCTGGCTGTTCTGTAGCAGCCCCTGCGTCTCACGCTAACCACCCCAGAGGCATCATTTCATAGGGCTGTTGATTTTAGAACAACATTCCTCGGCTGTGTAATTATTTAAAAGCACAGGAGGTTTCTTTTTAAAAATCACTTTCTTTCGCTTCACCCCCCCTCCTTTTTCTTCAACACACACAAACTTCTCCTGCTCATTTGCGTGTCCCGCTGTAAGTAATTGAAGTGTCGGTTCCTCGTTAGCCTCCAGCGACGGGCGGCGGAGGTGGGAGGGTCTTTAAGTCAATTAAAGCTAAAGTAGGAACAAGGCACATACATGTAATATCACGGCGGCTCTGTCTTTTTTCATCATTAGCCGTCTATATTCGGCACCTCACTGAGCTTCATATCATGTTGCCCTCTAGAGATAGACCGCTAAATTTCAGTTTTCTGTGTGCTGGATTCTCAGGGTTCAACGTGGAAATTCAAAGTAGTCCGGTGAGGTTATCTTTGTTCTAACCAAGACCCAACAACATTGTGTTGCAAGAACAAAAGAACACAAATCCTGCTTCTTTTTATGCAACAATTGGGAACCTCCAAAACTCGGTGTTGTTCATGTTATTGAACAACACCGGGGGAGTGTGAAAGGATGGAGGCCTATTTTGAAATTCTAATCAGCATCAAAAAACCATCTGCCCGTCTTTGGTGAGGGAAATGACAAGAGAGAGAGAGAGAAAGAGAGAGAGAGAGAGAGAGAGAGAGAAGAGAGAGTTTGTGCTTCTGTGGTCTTTGGAGTTTCCACAGCTCTGTACAGATCTGACGGCTTATTCTGAGTCCTGTTCCTGAGCATGTGTTCCTGCCTGGCCTCTTCCTCTAACTCACACATTCTCACACACACACACACACACACACACACACACACACACACACACACACACACACACACACACACACACACACACACACACACACACACACACACACACACACACACACAGACACAGACACACACAGACACACACAGACACACACCTCTGTTGGATCTGCACTCCGTTTCCTAAGAAACCCATCTGTCAAATTCCCCCTAATTCCAGCTAATAGTTTCCAAAAAACAGAGGCTGAGCCCACCAAAAACCACGAGTCCCCTGAAGAGGTTTGAGAGGGTTGTGACGTGGCCCCTTGACTGCAGATCAGTCTGTTCTGCTTCTCATTCATTAGTGTGGAAGACATGATCTAATAAGATCTATTATGTAACAGGCAATAACTTTTTAGACGTAAAACCTAACTTGTGGGAATTCCCTTCAGGTGATGACTGCTGGAAAAGGAGAGTCTACAGTGAATACTTATGTGGTTGATTGATTTAATTTGAAAGGAAACTCCTCTTCTTGTGCAAAAACAGAATACCATATCACTCATTCCCCACCGGACTCAATATGTCAAAACCTAGTATTAAAAAATGTTCACCACCACACCCTGATGTTGCAGCAGAGCGGGAACACCCAGTTCTGAGACCAACCGCAGCTCACCTGCGTTTCTGGCAAATCAGCCCAAATGGCGTTTCAAACAGCCTTCATATGACCTCTGCTTTTATAATGCTATGAATGCAGACCAGTGTGCCTGGAGCAACACTGGGAGCAGACCTGGCCTGACTGGTCCATTAGGGATGGATGGTGTCTGGCTCGTAGCGTCCCAGAGCAGAACTCTGGACTTCCTGCAGGCGGAGTCCGAAGCGAGGCAAAGGACGGGATGAAGAATAGAACAGCTCGGTGCCTCATGGTGACTGTAGACACGACCAAGAGTCCAGAGAGCTCCTACACCACCATGAATGATCAACTGCTCAGGATGTCACATCGACGTTGACTCCACAAGAGGCCACTTCATCTTCTACAGTGACTTTGGCAGACTCTATTATGGCATGACACACCGCCTCACATTTTTAATTCAACAAAGTATTTACATTTCAGCAATTGACCATGCCAGCAGAAAAGCCAATACTCCATCACGAGCAGTAACCAAATAGCTTTTATCCATCTGTTTCCTCATTCTGTCCCGTGGCTCAAAACCTCGGGGCAGATAAATCACAGCTTTTTCCATCATGTCTCCCTCAATACAAACACACGCGCTCCTTTACGAGGCTGCCCTCTCTGACTACCAGAGCGGGGATTTGTAAACCGATGTCTTGAGGCAGGATTCATAGCGAGGGAGGCGGCAGATGGGGCGTGTGTGTGCATGGCTTGTGTCTGGAGACGGTACGCAAGCTTGCCAAGAGCGCAGACAGTAATCTTGATGCGGTGCATGTCAAACGTTTAGTAAGACCAGCAAACAATCAAACCAGCCTGTTAGAAAACAATGTTCTTGTAGTGCAGGGTAGAGATTAAAGTCGAGACTGCTCCGAGTGAGGAGCAAAACTCAAAACCATCTTTACAACAGTGTGTGAATAAGCGGTGGAATCGGCTACCAGGCACATGCTTTCTCAAGGACTGACAGACTGAGCTAGGCCGTGAAACAGCAATTGATTTGGCTCTACATCTGCCCACTTTTGAATTCCTCATTACCCACAAACCATCTCCCCGTCAGCTTAACCCCGTCAACACCCCACAAAGGATTATGACCCCTGCCCGGCCCCCTCAGACCCTACCTTTAACCCAAACACCCGCAGGGCCTCATGAAGGCTCTGGTGACACCTAAGGGACTCCTTGAATCTGTAACTTGCCACTCTTACACACTTGCCCGGGATAAATACTTGCACCTCGCTGCCACAGTGGCTCACACCGGCAACCCTCCCCTCCCCCCCTCCACCTTTCGTGCACCACATCAGAAAGAAAAAGCAGCTCGGAGAAATCAACAAGGGGCGGATGCATTTTAAGAATGGGTTTTAATATACACTGGGGAGACTTTTTTAAAGGCTTTCCTGCTACTTTGAGGATATGTTGGAACCAGTTCTACCGGAATAAGCTATAAAGAGACTTTTGGAACATAAAATTGGGGACATCTGGGACCGACTTTTTGGCTCGTCCGGATGTGTGATCAGGTATAGCGTGCAACGTATATTAGGCTTTAACTGCCCCGTATCAACACTGGGATTATGTCATCGGAGTTGGCCAGTGCAGCCGGGCTGTTTAGTCCTGGAATTGTGGATGGAAGTGACATATCAATCCCGCAGAGAAGAGCTCTACCGGGAAACGGGTGTAACATTTCGGAAACAGCAACGGGACGTTTGAAAGAGGGCGTGTGCAAAAGTATGTGCAATAAAACACTGAGGGATTTACAGGATATTGTTGTCGAAGGTGTCTAGGTGTGTAATGTGTGTGAGTGTGTGCGTGTAGCTGAGAGCTGAGTAAGTAACGGTGTCAAGGATCGACGAGAAGCCAAAGTAAGGCAGCGTCGGCCTGAGAGCTTTCAGAGGACAGAGAGGGAATGTTGGCTCCATCGGCCGGTCTGAGGTTAAAATGGCTTTGCTCCTCTGGCTCTGTCACTCTCTGTCGCTTTTAAACAGATCTGGCACTGTTCAATGCTAAATATGATCTCATGCCAGCTCACAGGGCAATTATAACATGTTAGAAAAATATACAATGTTTTTCAATGTCCTGCTCCTGTTTTTTTCTCTCTGGCTGTAATTTTTATTTCATTACGGGGAAAGGTTAAATTGGGGACAGTGGTTTCTAAACTGGTTTTATTTTCCTACGCTAACAAATTTTTATGACAGGCGAAATTGACCTGAATTAAGTTCCACCTATGTCTATTTATACTAACAGAGAAATGCTGTTAAAACGACCGCCGTAGAAACATACACATATTAGAGAACGTATACCTGATGAAAACATGACTAACATGGCACACGTCTAAATCCTTTGTACATCCATGAAATTAAAATATCACATTAAAGCCTGATGTAGTACAAATGTAATCCATTTGTATTAACTAAAATTGCCAGAGAAATTGCTATAATTTTACTTGGCAAGCTTTCAGAGTACGTCTGGATGACTTTTACAGAGCATGTCTTGAGGTGGAGTCAAACACTGCCAAAAAACATTCTTGGATGACTTCGCTGTAGCAGTTTGCCAATGACTCAAGCTGTTGTCACCCACTGTTTAGGCTAACTTGTGAAAAAATAGTTTTTTTTCATAGTCAAGTCCAGAAATCCTGATTTTGTTAAGAGTTGGGCTGTTTCTCTGAAGAGCAACGGTAAATAGAAGGGGCTGATGGGAAATGCAAGAAAAAGGGATGGGCCTCATGTTTTGAGAGACGTTGCCAAAGTTGCAAGCTCAAACCACTTTCTGCTACCAGAACTCCTCACCTGTAAAAACACAAACATATCCGGTGTGTTCTGGCAAGACTCTTAATTACCCCTCTGACAGTCAAACACAGGTCACAAATTCAATTTGTTGGCCGGATTTTACAGTGATGTCCTCATCCTGAGAGAGGGCGTGAAGAGGTCATGACTCTATCCAACAAAGAAATTAACAACTTGTATTTTGAAATAATTGCTTATTTTCATGCACTCATTGAACTAAGAATTGTGCAGTGTGTTTCAACACATCACATTTGCATGCTTCGTTTATAACGGTCACTGAACTGATGTTAAAACAGCTAAAGGTTATTTTGCTAATGACTGGGTTTTGATCTTCTCTTTTGTATGATTTTTCTTATAAAAAATTCAACACAGAACGTTATAGACACATTGTGTGTCCTCTCAGAAAATCTGTTGCTATACTTAAGTTTTTAGAAATCAGTCTGTGTTGCTTGCAGGTAAAGAGAAATCTCCAGCATGTTCCACATCACACTAACTCAAACATGTTAAAAGCACATAGAGAATGACAGATAAGAGGGAAAGACTTACGCAGACACTCATTGGCCTCGCGGGCATTGGCCCTCTGCCACGGTCGGTCGTAGTGAAAGGGCTTGCAGCGGTCACATTCGGGTCCCTCTGTGTTGTGCTTGCAGTCGCACACCAGCTTGCCTTCCTTGTCTTTCAGACAGCGGGAGCCGTGTCCGTTGCATTTACACCTCCCACCCACCTGGAAGTCTCCCACTGCATAGAAATACGTCGGCAGCGTCGTCGTCACCGCCATGGGGTCGTCGTCCCTCCCTCCGCTGTTGCTCCCAGCCCCCAGCCCCAGCTCCCGGGGCAGCTGGGGCCGGCTGAAGACCACGCGGATGTCAGTGACGGTGACCCAGTCCTGTAGGACGGGGCTGTTGTCAAAGTCTTTGCCGGAGGGCCGTCCGTCCAGAGTGCTGAAAGCGATGAGTCCTCCAGACAGCGGGTAGAGGTCAGTGTGGCCATCGGTGCAGAGAGCCTCCTGTTCGTTCTGCTTGGTAATGGTTGCTTTGTTGGGCCGATTGTACATGCGCCGGCACTGCGAGGAGTAGAACTGGTAGGGCATCCAGGTCTTGCCGTAGTCCATGCTCTTGTATATGGTCAGGGATTCGGGTCGTGGGGAACAGAACTGCAGGCTGACATAGGTGATCTCAAACTTTTTGCCGAGTGAAAGGGTGAGGCTCACGTTGTGCGGCGAGGTGTTCAGATTCTCTGACTGCCAGCAGGTGATGTTGTGTGCTGAGTTTAGGTCAGTGAGGTAGGAAGCAGGGTGGGCACGGCGAGGGTCAGCCGCGTCACAGATTTGGCATGTGCGCACAGAGGGCCGATCGTCGCCCCTCTCCACCACGCTGCAGGAACGGGACGCAGGCCGGCCGCAGACGCTGGACACCATCACCTCCTTGCCGAAGGCGGCATTGATAAACTCGGGGATACAGCGGCGGGCTGCGCCTGTGTCATCATAGCAAGGGTCCGGTGGGGTCTGCTGCCCTGCGAAGGGATTGGCGGCACTGTGGGTGGAGGCCGAGCATGCTAGGAGGCAAAGGCCCAGCAGGCACCTCCAGGGTTCCCTCATCCTGCTCAGAGGCCCTGTGTGTGAGTGTATGTCTGTGTTTGTGCACGGATGAGTCTTTGTGTGTGCACCCAAGAGTCTGCGTGTGAAATGTGAAGATGTACGTGTCGTCCTGCAGATGTGTCCGTCTGTGTGACTTTCCCCTATGTGTGTATAATTGGGAGTCAATGGAAGGAGAGTGTCTGAGCTCAGTGACCCTTCACTTCAGGCTGTCCAGAGTCCTTCCTGTAAGAGACAGAAACAAACACAAAGGTCAATGTCATAGACATATTTTTACCATAATAGGGAATAAAACAGAAAGTTATGCTGATCTAATTCTACTGTATAAAAAAAAAGAGTGCATCTTCAAAATCAAATTATATCTGCCCTTAGGAGGAAATGCAATTGTATCTTTATCTACTGTACAATTACAAGTGAATGTTTCATTGACTAAAAGCCTGTCAAAGGATAAGACAGTTAGGCAGGGGGCCCCGAGAGAAAGGATGTGACCATTTAAAGAGAGACATTAGTGGCTGCAAGTGACTGCATCCTGAATTTTAATGCCGGCCTCTCATTCAGTACTTCCATTCAGGTCAAAACTGGCCAAGCCTTCTGGTCATGCTTGAGCAGCATGGCAGAAGTCACCCTATAATCCCTGGTCATGCTGCAAAGCAGTGGACCGTGTGTGACCCCAGTCAAACCTCTGCTTTAGGAGAGTGCCCAGAAAAAAAGGGAACTATTTCTTTATATGAAAATATGGCTCTACTTTTAAGCTCTTACTGATTTTTTGCAGGAATTCAACGGAGAAATCAACCATAGCAACACTATTGTTACACAGGGCTGACCTTGGAGAAGGCAGCATTATGTTCATTCAATGAACCAGAAATTTCACCAAAAAGTGAGGATTATTCTCTGCATTAAAAAGAACTGAGGCTACGAGACTCCATTCAAGCCTTTTCTAAATCTCTGGGTCAAGTTGGTACCTGGATGACATCATTCATACGCTCACAGCTAGACGAGGGGCCTCTCTGTCCCAAAGAGAGAAGATTGAGGGGAGGGGGGTGTTTGGGGGTCGAAAAAAAGAAGACAGAGAAAGAGATGTTTATAGCCTGAGGCTTTTCCTTCCCTAATCCCCCTTTTTTCTTTTTTACTTCCCTGGGTGTCAAATCCAGAAGAACCCCATTTCACAACAGACAGCTGAGGGGTTGAGAAGGCACCCCAACCCTCTTTGCGAGGTATTTATTAAATTACAATGAATCCCACCCACCTCCTCTCACCCTCACTCGCCCTCTTATACTACAGCATCCCTCTTCATCTTGGTAGAACAAAGCGTCGCCTCTGTATCCACTTCAGTCAAGCGGGGAAGGCAGACAGACGGATTTAAGAGGAGTCGGAAAAACAAAAGTTTGGTTCTTTTCTTATGTGAGGGGTCCTAAGCTAGCAAACCCTCAAAAGAAGGCCCAGTGGCCTGGTAAATAGGACCACTCTTCTGTGCTCAAGTGCTTATACCCAGCAATTTGGCCTCTTCTCAAACACTCATTGGGTGTTAAAGGAAAATAGAGGGAGGGAATTATACAGAGCAGAAAAGACAGTGAGGAAGAAAATGACACAAAGTGGGAGTACAACCGCTTCTTATGTCAATCCTAGAAAACGGAAGATAACTGCAAATATAAATTACTTTTCAGATTTTCCTGCTTCATTTGAAACTATACTTTAGATAAAGAGATAAGTGTATATTTCTCATCATGTCAAGCTCGGAGGTAGACACAAAAAAATCTGCTGCTAATAAATATTTCTGAGTATATGAAAAATGGATTGCAGGAAATGGGCCAGCTCATAAATGAGTGGAGTAAGAGTGGGCAATGCCAGGACGGATAAGGACATTGATCAATGACATGTGTCTGAGGACGAGGAGGTTAAAGTGGGCACGCAGGAGGGAGTTCATCAGTCTAGGCACTCCATCAAAAGGCTGGCCGCGGTAGAGCTGGCGGGCCCGACACCCACTGGGGAGGGCATGGAGAGACGGCTGATAGAATTAGCAACTCATGAGCGTCCGGGCGGAGCTTCCATCAGCAGCATGTTCATCCGAGAAAGAAAACACAGTGGGGAGGCTCTGAGAGGGAAGAAGGGAGGTAGGAAATTATGACAGGTGAGGGAAATAGAAAAAAGATGGAGAGAGGGAATTATTCAGGCTAAGTATTTGATGGGCATGTTGTTGAGGGAGTGAGAGGAAGTTAGGAAAGTAAAAAAAAAAAAAGAGGCAGGAAACTACTTGACAGAGTTAGGAGACTGAAAAAGAGGATAAGCAGGCACAAGGAAAGAAGAGTAACAGGAGATAAGAAGGAAAAAGAGGGGCACGACAGTGATAAAGCAGAAATGACTCGAGGGAGGACGAGCGAGGACAGATATGAATGGAAGCAGCAGGAAAGAGAGGGAAAGTGACAGAGATGGAGGGAGGGGGAAGTTGGAAAAAAATGAGAGAGGGAGAGATGGAGAGTGAAACAGAGAGAGAGGAGACAGATTAAGGTGTCTGGACTTTGGATGACTAAATATGGTGCGGTCCGTGTGCCGCCGGGCCTGCTGGGAGATTCTTCCAGGGTCTGGTGCTGTCAGGCGCGTCTGGCAGATGAGCATGTAGGTTAAACAGAGAGAGAACAGTGACAAGGCTGTTTAATTCCACTCTGTGCGCCCTCTGAAATAGATGCTAGCCTCAGCAGCAAGTGTTAACGCTCGCCTGAGACAGTCCAGCAGCACTGTGCTCTGGCAATGGTGCGGGGTCTTTATTAAAAACGTACTCTACACAGCTATTAACAATGCAAAATGTGAGCCAGCTCCACAAAATCCTCCTGGATCCGTAAGTGTTGCCAGGAAGTCAGCACAGTGGTGTAGCTGGCTGACCTTTGAAATACTAAGAATCTGTTTCAGCAAAAAAAAATCTCTGCTTTAAGCATTGACAGTGTGTTTAACAAGCCACAATTTCACCCTCAGCCAGGGCGGACATTGTCTTCCATTAAATGTGGTTGAAGTAGCAACAGCTGCATACTCATGGGCCTGTCTTTCTGAGGAAGACAATGAATAACATGCAAAAGTGCTGCTGGCTTTATATTTAACATACAAACATTAGCGTGGTATTGATCTTTGCATCAAACTAACCAAGCAAATTAATGTATTTCCCAAACCTTTCCTCTTATAGATTTAGCGTTAATCCATATATAAAACATGTTAGGATTACTTCAAATTTGCTTCAAACTTCAAATCTGAGATTTTATTTACATATTGACTTCTCTTGTGTCTACATTTAGATCACATATTGTGCCCCTTAAAGTAGACCACAACCCTACCACCACATGGTATGTGAAAAGACAAACGGTTCCTGCAGCAGCTAAGCCTTTTTTAAAGTGAATTGCTGCAGGGAGTGTGGTGACAAATACAAACAGCATAACCAATTCATCACTGCAACATTCCTCCGTGGATTAATGGCAAGGAAAATGTACTTGTGCCGACGTGCTACAATCCCCAGCAGCTAAGCTACTGCAGTGTTAAATCACTTTTCCCATTAGCAATACAGACTGTGTATGGATGAAAAAATATGGGGCTTTTAGAGTGGAAGATCCCTTCATGAGAAGTTGTGCCTCACCACAAAGACCACTCAGGCCATTTGGCTTTTGGAACGTAGCAAATGGTCTTAATCACACAGTGACAGTCCAATTAGAGAAGGTAGGTAATGGAGGGCAAAAGGAAGGGAAATTAAATTAAATTCCCTTCCTTTTAGCGGTGGGTGAGGTGTAGAGGGAGTGACGGAGAGCCAGAGAGAGAGAGAAAGACAGGAACAGGAAGATGACAGGGTGGTCCGGTGGTTTTCCGTCAACGTTTTTTCAGCTTCTCCCTGTCACCGGGAGATCATCTCATGTTGAGTTGTCTCTCTTTCAAGCGTGGGCGCCTCTGTCAGAGTTCACAGATTAGGAAAACAGAAGTCGCTGAGAGGCTTTATTTGGCTTGGTCGTGGAGGAGGGGGCCGCCACGGGAGGTGAGGATAGGAGAAGGACAGCTGAGCCACTTAGTATCCCGAGTGGGGAGCTTTTCACGCTGCTCCGGAGAGTTGGCGTGGTGGCCCCAGTAAGACTGGGAGTGAATGGAGGTCTACTAGGTTGCCTCTCTCGGTTGACAGCAAGCTGGGGCCCAAACTGGTTCCCTGCTGTCCCTTCAGTCTGCTGTACAGTAATCCCTGGTGGGGTTATTAGTGGCTGCCCACAAGCATGGAGGACTTTTTAATAGGCTAACAACAGGACCACCTCCATTCTCATTATCATTATAGAGAGAAGTGTTGCATGAATATAAAGGAACAGTGAGAGCGGCAACAAAGTAACCCCCCCCGCACAGACTGCACAGTTTGAGGTTGTTGTCGACGTTATTCACCTGAATAACATCTCAGCTCATGTTTGTCTAATTCAGAGATCACATCCTGGAATAATTTTATTAATCTGTTGATTTAAAATATTTTTTTTACCCATTTTTTGTAAAAAAAAAAAATTGCCATTTCTTCTTCAATAAATTACATTCGATTTTCAAAAGTTTAAGAGATTAATTTTCTGTTAAATGACTAATCGATTATTTGAATATTTCTTTCAGCACCAATCACATTCGTTACTATCTGTATCGTTACACACACACACACACACCAACACACTCATTTTATAGTCAAATAAACCTGTCCAGATGAATCAACATGACTGACAGGCCTCAGGTAACAGGGGTCACGTATTAGCCGCCTGAATTCCACTTGATGATGGCCGTCTCCGCAGCGGTGACGACGATCCTGCTGTTTTTGTAAGCCTGCATGAGTGTGTGTGTGTGTGTGGGTGTGTTGGTGTGTGGGTGGGTGTAGGGTGCTGCGAGTTCCTCACTGGCATTCATTAGGGATTGAGGAGGAGGGGAGGAGGAGCAGGGAGGGCCGAGGGCAGGAGGGGGTCAACTCTCACAGCTGAGAGCGTCATTAGCCGGGGATCACTGACAAATTTTTAAAGTCTGCTTGTGTCTGCTCAGAGTCTCTGTGTGAGTGTTTCTGTGAGGTTTAATCTGATAAATGTCTATTGTTTTTTTTTTGTTTTTGCTTTACTCTTAATCCAACTTTAAAAACTGTTCCTAGTCACTTCAAAATAATGTTGAATTTGTAACCATAGCAGAAAATAGTTGCTCTCTGTCAGCAGGATAATAATCCTATAATACATCTCATAATACATCTCAAAGCAGGAGGGTCCAAAAAGCATCATAAAACATATATATGAAATAATCTCTGCCTTTCCATATTTTCTCTACACTGTAGGGAGAAAGGCAGAACGCCCAGTAGAGGAATGCAGCAGCTTCTGTGGCCAAGCCCACACGGCTGGCCCCGAGTCCAACAGCGGCTCTTTAAATCAACAGAACCGGATCCAGAACCGAACAGGAGGAGAGAATACAGACCGCGCTAGGTGGGATATGAGGGTCGGGCTAATTCTCACAGATTCACAGACAGGAAGTTGTACTAAGCCACCGCTCTCTTTATTCATGCACGTATACACTTTAGTCCGAAAGCAGGAGAAAAATGCTGATGGGACAAGATTAGTATTTTTCTGTTAATGTTGTTTTCTGTGAGGTCTGTGTTTTTAGTAAGAAAATGGGAGGCGTAGGGAGGGGAGTGGACATGATCAGGCCGACAATTGTGTGCAACAGTGACTCAGATTCTGGGTTAAGCAGGGCTGATTAGTGAGAAACAAGAAAAGACATATCTAGAATAAGAAGGGCTCTGTGTTTTATTCTCACATTGATTTTTAATCCCAACACGTCCAAACATTGCTGTGCAACGAAAAGAAACTGTACTGAAGTTAAGAATGTTTGTTTTCAGTAAGAAAAAGTGAACAAATGGAGACAAAGCACAAATGTGGTGCTGAGTATGAGATTTCCTTTAAAGTAAACTAAAAACATTAACAGCTCAGCTTTGAGGTGATTGAACCTCAAAGGGTATTTTAAAAATGTTTATGCATTTTGATTTCTAGTAAGCACAAAAATAACTTGTTGAACTTACACTACACAGTATTGTAGCAGGGTTTGCAATTAACAACGAGCACCTAAGACGGCATTTTATTTTTCACTTAAAATATGGGAAACAATGTGTGCAACTACACTGTGGCATCATTGCTAAAAATTCCAAGCAGGGGTATAAACTACATAGGACATCCCACAATGCTTCAGTGTTGAATAAATTCAATTTAAGAATATAGCTGTGAACATGAGAGTGAGGGAGGGAAAAGTTGTACTTTGATTTTTAACACACAGGGTGATGGAATTGGGAAGAGTTCAACGATTTATAGCCTCCTGTATCAAACTGTGATCTGCTCTAAAATACAAGAAAACAAATGATCTACATGTGCTGTCAAGATGCGCAGAGAAAGGGATGACACACGCCGCATTGGGATGAAGGGCAGTGACACAGATTCATTCTCGGTGTTTGTCACTGGATGAAGGCCACGCAGCAGTTACAGAGATGATAAAGACATGCAAAAGAAATGCTGAGCGGTTCAAGTGTACTGTTTTGAGAAGTGTGTGGGTGGACTGAGGGCTCCTTGATTGAACATTTCCCATGGACCCGAGCATAACCCTGACCTCAGCTCTGCACCAGTGTGGTTGGACAGGGAGAGGCAGGTGAGGTGGCTACGAGAGGAAGTGGCTCGTTTACAGGGATGGAAGGATTTAAGGAGAGGAGAGGTGAGCGCTCCTTCAAAGCCCTTTGAAGGCTGGCTGCGGTAGGCAGAGCCGCGGTTTTCCCAAAAAGCCCCCCTGACAGGAAAACATTCTTTTTTCCATTGCACAAGAGCAACCTCTACCCCACAGCCAAAAGCAAGGACAAGCTTTGAACTCACAGGGGGAAAAAAACACAAATCATTTTATTAAGTGCTTAGAATACTCGCACGGTTGCGTACATTACACTTAAACACACACGTTGTTGACAGACAAACACATGCGCTCCGCTAGTTTTTATTCCTGATATGTGTCCTCACTCACTCAGCAAGACGCAGTGTGAAGGATGCCAGGGCTTAAGGCTCATCAGAAAAACTCCCTATCGCCACTTACACTCATTCTTCTACCTCAATGGTAACGTTAGCATGGACCGGGTGACCTTGGCCTAAAGGTCGGAGGTCAGCGAAAAGGGGAAGTACCTATTAATTTGTCCCTGCCCTGCTGGCAGGCCGACATCATTTGTCTGAGACTTCCAAAACCACTACAGATCACTGTTGAAATGAAATCTGTGTTATGATGTGATAACGCTTAATGCTTTGGTTGAGGTTTGGTACAAATATGTGCAGCGCTCCCAAGGAGTCACTGTGGGAATTTGCGTTCCCTCACAATAGTTTTTGCGTTCCTCCTGATCCTTAAGAACAATTGGTGTGTTGGTCCAGTCTAACACAAATATCCCCACACCCCATGCTAAAGGTCTTTGTCACTAGATCTTGATTTGCCCGTTTCGGGAGGACACTCTCTGTTAACAAGTGAACATGCTAGCGAAGAGTTGGTCAAACTTTATGGCAGCAGCCTGCTTTTTTTTAACAACATGTTGCTATGCCCTCTGTGCTCTCATGCTGAATAGCTGTTGAAGAGATGAGCAGATTGGAGCTAGCAGCTAGCATACATAGTACCGGGAGAGCCAAACGCACACATCCACTAAATTGTCAATTTGTAAACAACTGACCAGACAGAAACTCTGCATCTGGAGGAAATGTGTGGCTGAAACATTCAGGCCTAGCAGGGTGCAGGGAGGGGCAGGAAGAAGGATGTGAATCTTTGCCCCTGGATCCTCTTCATACAGCGTGAGACAACTTGGGTGTCATGCTGACAAATGACCGGTATTTTAACCGGAAACATAAACCCGAACACACACACACACACACACACACAATTTATCACTTGAAGAGAAAACACACAGCCACTTAAGTCAGTAAGACAGGATTCTCTCCTCTTAAGTGGAGGCAATTACTGTGCGTGTTTGTGACTGAGTATATGTGGCTACTTTATCACCATCTCCATATCCAGGTCTAAATATAAATTCATATCGGGGACGGAAATCACGCAGGATGGAAAGAACATGCAATTTCTACATGAGAAATTGAGTCAAATCCCAATGTTAGACTGTCAATCAAGAAAAAGAGTGTCATATTTGCAGTTGAATCTGGTGCCAGAGAAACATCTGTATTATGAAAAGGTGACCATTCTGATCTCACTGATTCACCAGCAGGGTCATGAACAGAGCTCATTTTTTTTTTAAAAACTGGCTCAAGGTCATTTGTTTGAAGTGACAAAGGATTGACTAAAAGAGGGGATGGAAACCCAGCGAAAACAGAAAAGGAAGGACTGGAAGAAAGTAAGACTACTTTGCCCCGTCGAACTGTTGAAGTCTTCTAGGAGAAACATAGTGGATGTGTTGACTTTACTCGCTCAGGTGGACGGGGCCAAGAGTTCTGAGGAATCCTGCTTTTCCAAGCAGAAGAAAACGATCTACTTATGTTACTGCAGCTTTCTCGTTCTCAATCCATCCGCTTTTCTCTGGGGTTCATAAATACCATGCGCACACACAAACACACTGCCAGGAGTGAATAAAATCTGCACTATGTTGCCTTGGATTAGCTTCCACATCATGTGCCCTCAGCTAGTCCTGGCTCTAACTCCCTCACTCTGTTATTGATGGAAGCAGGGTATGATGCAATTAAATAATGAGGTTTCATTTTCAAAAACAGGGAAGCGATTGCCAGATGAACAGCGCCTTGTTTTTGCCGCACGCATTCAACTCAAACGCATCCGCTGGTTTGGCGTTTTACATTCCCTCTGACCTCAGTGAACGGCGAGGAGCCAGAGGCCTTCCTCGTGGACTGATTCCAGTCATTTGTGGTGAGAAGTAGGTCAAGTGGCTGACACTGTTTCAGTGTGCAATAGGGGCATACTTTAAGTCTATTGAAGCAGTTAAGATAAGCAATCTGTATGAGAAACTCGCTCTCACTTCCAGGCTTGTTGCTGCTTGTGAGCTGACAGAAGATGAGCTCAGAGTGTGCATCCTTAATGTGACGTTTCCTGTCACACCTGGACCACAGTGGGCCACACTGTCACATCACTCTAACCACAGAGAAGACGCTTAAAGCTACCTGACTTGACATTGTACTTTTCTCTTTAAAATTTGCTCTCCAAAAATCAATCTTATATACAAAAAAAAAAAAAAAAAAAAAAAAAAATGACACAAATGTTTTTTTATTAAGCATGCGGCGGCGTTAAAGCGAAAAGGGAAAATATTAGAAGCGACAAAACGAATTTGGAGACTTGGCCCGGGTGGAGGAAGACGGGAACCGGGGAGCGCGCTGCTTGCTTTGGCATCCGCGACTGGCTCCGAGTCCAAGCCGCTATTAAAGCTCTCTGGCTCCGCATAGTCCACCTCTTGTACCTCGTATTAAATCCTCGGCGCTGGGTGTTTTTCTTGCTTTTTTTTTTTTTTTTTAAATTTCTTTTTTTTTTTTCTTCTTCTTCTGCTTGCGACCCACGGGCTCGTAGTAAACCGGGGAGGCTGACACCTGTCTGTGATCCAGCGACCCAGACACCTACTTACAGTCACCACGGGCTCAGCCTGTAATACAGTAATAACAGTCGCTGCCTTTATCTCAAACAAGTGACAGTAAGCCTAATGGACAGCCCGTTCACTCTCTTCTTGTCTAAAGAGAATAGAAGTGGTGCGTAAAATTGAAAATCTGCTCCCAAACGAAAAAAAAAAAAAAAACACGCTGGCTGTCACATAGACTGACACAAAGAACCGTAAATGATAAACTTACCCCCGAGTGTCAAGTCGTCAATGTCGCTGTCTCTTTTTTTTTTTTTTAATATATATAAAAAAGGACGTGTCCCCCCCCCCCCCCCTGAGATCCACACCAATTAGCCCAAAAGGTCGTCCTCCGTCAGAAATGGTCCTCTCCAAACGATGAAGTGTCTCGTGTTTCTCACAACTCGGATCGTTCAACAACAAAAAAAAAAAAAAAAAAAAAAAAAACCAGTGAAGAGCAGCAACGCGTCAGGCGAGAGGAGGTGGAAACGCTGCATCCGCGCCCGAAGCTCAAAGCGACTGAGAGCCGTCCAGTACATCCATAGGTTGTAAAGCGAGCCCGAGGTAGGCTACTCCCCGTTAAATCAAACCCAGACTCCCCCACCAGAGAGAGAGAGAGAGAGAGAGAGAGAGAGAGAGAGAGAGGAGGGGTGAGAGAGGTGTCTAAATATTCCGCTGTGTTCTGGGTTTTGTTAACTCAAGTTTCATTTTACCCGTAAGTTGGCGATGCGTGTAATTCACGTTTGCGTGGCCAAAATAAGGCGCAGACGAACACTTGACCAAACGACTGCTCGCCTCCACATTTGTTTCTTTCTGAAACAACTTGACTGCTCTCACTTTTTTTTTTTTTTTTTTTTTTTTTTTTTTTTAACAACAAATACCTCCGCCGCTTTACGGACTGATTCTCACTGCGCCGCCTGCTCTAAATGCCCCATGGCTGGCTGTGTGCACAGGCAGCCATATGGAGGTCGTAATGAGAACACAACGTTGAACCTGTTGGGGAAACAGTGGGGCCGAGCTGGGGGCCTCCGGGGGCCACAGAAACAAGAGGCAGATGCAGAATGTTATTACTTATTAATCCTAATAACAGTGCAACACATGTTGGGTGTATTAGTGTGCATCGACACTGTTAAACGTTGTAATGGTTTTTATTAATGCGTAATAACAAAAGTAGAGCATCAATTTCAATATAGTATTGTATTGGCTCGTGGTTGCATCATGATGAGATGCTGTGTGTGTGTGTGTGTGTGTGTGTGTGTGTGTGTGTGTGTGTGTGTGTGTGTGTGTGTGTAGGGGAGAGGTTTTGGCACAGAAGATGTGGCACTGCGCCCTGGGCCATGACAGCAGCACATTAACTTATTAACTGCATTCACATGGCTTTATACCACCTATCTAAGTGTGTAGGTTAACGAGCAGCAGCTGAATCTGGTTTTACATGATGAGTGTTTGCAATCTTTAAACAGCCTATCAGAGGACAGCGTGCTGGAGAGGTCACCGGTTTACGTGGTCACATTTCTAATTACATGTTAGACTCGTGAACCCTATTAGGGATATTAGCACTACATAAAGCATTGGAAGAACACACGTGGGTCAGTTGAATATGAACATTGTCTCATCCAATCGCATCTGACAGCCACGACTACTCGTATTGTACATGCGCGTAGAATAACATGTGAAAGTAGTCCGGTGGAGGCTCTCCCCGTGTTGTCGCAGGTGCAGCCTCTCCACCGGCGGCTCATTACTCGAGCATCACGGTCGATCAAATCCCGAGCACCTCCCGGCTCCGCTGTAAGCTGATCAACATTCCTCCTGTGTTTGCTGTACCATCCTCTGGGGGGTAACAGCCCGGCCTGGTCCGGCTCGGCCCGGGGACCGAGCTGCGCTTTGGTGCCTTTTTTTTTTTTTTTTTTTTTTTTTATTCCAGTAATTCATCTCAAAACAAAGAGCGTTTAAATATGTATCCAAACCCGCGCGGATAATTTAAGATAATAAGCATTAACCCCAATCCCATTTGTGTGTGTGTGTGTGTGTGTGTGTGTGTGTGTGTGTGTGTGTGTGTGTGTGTGTGTGTGTGTGTGTGTGTGTGTGTGTGCCTATACACGAGAGCACACCTGCAGCCAAAACTAATTAACGGTGTCAGTGACGCAATGGGGCAGAAATAAAATGAAAAAAAAAAAGACACTGCCAATTAATGGGTTTAAACACAAAAGGGGGGAAGTGGTGGTGCCAGCTTCATCAAAAGCAGGCTAAAATTAATTAAATCTAATCAAACTCGAGCCAAAATAAATGACACACGAGCGCCAGGCTGTGAGTTATGGGAAGGAAATTACAGCAATATCGTGACACATTTTTTGCTTCCAATCTCTGTACATTTATCTGCCATCACACTATATTTGTTTTTATGACGTCTTCTGACATTCTGTCCAAATCGATCCAATTACTTTCCCCCCTCAGTTTTATCATTATTCCATGTCTATTTTCACTTTTATGCTGCATTTCATACAAATAAAGCATTATTCTATTATTATTATTATTATTATTATTATTATTATTATTATTATTATTATTCTTCTTCTTCTTCTTATTATTATTATTATTATCATTATTAACCCTTTTCATCCTCTTATTTGTCTGAACCCAAGGATTCTCTTCGACACTTTTCCCAGGTTAATCAGACTCCAAAATATCTTTCCATGGGTTTAAATGGAGCCTAAATGAGTTCTATAATTAATCTTCATTATTCTCATCTAATTGCATTTCTTTCAGTGCTCCCCTGGTCTTTATTTGTATTCCCCATAGTGTGAACTTCCTGAAATCTAGTTTAGTGTGGGAATGGTGCAACAAACAGACTATTATCATTTGCTTTTTTTTTTATGTTTTCAATTAGGAGTTTAATGTGACCCGTGAGAGAGAGAGAGAGAGTAGGCCAGTAAAGAGGCAGGTTTTCAATCATTTCATCCCACAGAGTTCCTTTGGACAAATACTACAAATATTTTTTGGTAAATAACAAAACAACAATATGAAACATTGTGCTTTCAGCTCCTCTGTTTCTGTCATAAACATCCGCAGTGACAGTATGGTCCATGTCCACGCACATTTAGCAGCACAGGGCCACATTTTTAAGCATTTCTGTGGAATAAAGGAGCCCCGCCAGTCAGGCACTAATCTAGTTAGATTATCTCTCCAATTACAACTGTGGGGGGGAGATTAGAGTGCATTAAAGACATAATGAAAGAAAGCAGGACCAACAAACAGGCAACACACTCACTTGCTGTCAGGAGGGGTTCAGGCGGGGAGCTCTCCTCGGTCCTTTAGAGTTGCTGCTCTTGGATCAGTCTGGTGATTTTTTTTTGTCTACAAAACAAGCCTCAAGTGGTCTCAGTCTGTTCAAAGCCCCGGGGCTCTCAGCGCTGGGTTCCCTGCGGCGGAGACCCTGGAGAAAATGTCAGCCCTCGGCTCTTTCCTCGCTTCAATTTTTTTGGCACCCCTGCTGCTGAGCGGGGGGGCGACGACCCCGTACCTGGTTTTCAGTGGTACAGTGGCGCCATCTTGTGGCTGAGAACGAGTAAAGCTCCGTCAGGTTTATGACCAGAGATCCACCACACAGGTTTTTTTTTTTTTTATTCTGTAACACTTTAATCATTCAATTCAATTCAATTCAGTTTATTTTGTATAGCCCAGAATCACAAATTACTAATTTTTGCCTCAGAGGGCTTTACAATCTGTACACATGCGGCATCCTCTGTCCCGGAACCCTCACATCGGCACAGGAAAAACTCTAAAAAAAACCTAAAAAACCTCTAAAAAAAAACCTAAAAAAAAACCCCTAAAAAAAACCCCCCTAAAAAAAAACCTAAAAAAAACTAAAAAACCTAAAAAACCCTAAAAAAAAACCTTTAACAGGGAGAAAAAAGGAAGAAACCTATGAGAGAGCGACAGAGGAGGGATCCTTCTCCCAGGATGGACAGAATGCAATAGATGTCATGTGTACAGAATGAACAGCATAACAGAGATACAACACATTCAATGTATATGACGTCAATTATTCGTATAATAAGAGTAGTAAGCAGAGTAACAAAGGAAAAAAAAAATGAAGACTACTTATAATAACAGCAGCAATTATTATAGTAGAATTATAATACATTGACGTTCTTGTCCTCATATTATTAGAAGGCCTCATAATTAGAATAATTGAAGTAACGCCTTGAGGAAGGCCATATCAGACATTTGTCTATGCTGACGTTTAGACTTGTCATAGCCAGAAAAAACACAGTAAACGTTGACAAAATGAAACCCTGTTCCCTTAAGTTGTCACGGTATACCATGTAATGCTGCATCCACATGTATTCAGTTTAGACGGCAAACAGGATATGTTTTTGGTGGACTAGAGCAGGACAGTGAAATTAGTTCAGAAGTTAAAATATTTAAACTTTTGGCCGGAATCTACAACCGGATGTTACGTTTCCCACTCACACAAGAAGACAGTTGTTTACGTTGGCAAATTATAGGAGAAAGCTGTGTTTTACTACATGCAACTCTAGCATAATAACATAAAATTGTAAAAGCAAAATAATTGTATGCATTATTTTATATTCCATCACCATAGCAATACATCGTCATGCACGTTTTCGTTATCCGGCCGGCCATTTCAAATGGACTGTTTGTTTGTTCTCACTGTCTACCATCTGTCTGATTCCATGTGAATGCAAATGAGCCAGGAAATGCCAACACAATAGAGTGCTGTCACTATAACACTTAAATAGAATTCAGCCATCATACAGGCCCTATTTTAGTTTAGACACACCTGTGTCTGACGGATGGGGGACCTGAGTACACAACATTTGTATGCTATATGTTGGGATCACGTCACCCTGTTGTATTTTCATTTTCATTTACAAAATTTACTTTAACTTCCTCAGACAAGATTATTTGAGCATTACCACACTGTAGGCCTACTGTATGCCCTTGTTCCAACACTTCACTGAAGAAGTTGCTTAAATTCATTAAAATACTAAGTTCATGTTTTTATGGCCAATTTGTTGGATCAAATGGAAACAAATCTTGAAGTGTGATGAATCATATTTACGTGTTTGTATCATGATCAGACCATGCATTTGTGATGATGGACCCAGTGGTGTGTCCGGCAGAGTTCAACACTTTTTAATGACTTAATGTTGAATTATGAAAAAAATCTCCGGTTCTCTCTTCATTGCAGTCTTAAAACTTCCAGCAGAGATCATATGAAGCTTCATCATGTGACTGGCTTCACTATCATGCTGTTCATCCACTACGTAACCGCTTACACCTTATACTGTATGTGAAATACTTGACATTAGTTACTATTATTGTAACCTTTATAAAGGTTACCTTATTAGTACAGTATGTGGTCCTTTTATATGTTATGAACAAGAATAAGAAGTAAGCTCACAGCTTATGTATCCAATATGTCCATGCCTCTGCACAAACCCATACACCTGACTCCCACTGTGTCAATGCTGTTCTTCACCGTTCTGCAGCCTCCTGCTGATGTCCTTCAGTTCAGCGCGAAACTCCGTGCCGCGGTACACAAACGTGACACTGCACATCCAACACGCCTTTACATTCGCTGCTCGAGAAGTGGGCCAAACAGAGGCAAACCGGTGGAACCCAACCGACTGATAATTAGTTGCTGCTGGCAAGAGTCCCAGAGGGGATGGTTGGGTGGGTGGGTAAAGGGGTGGGGAAACATCGGGAAGGTTATGGCAAGGTTTTGGGGGGAAAATGGGAAATGGAAGTCAAAAGACAGAGAGAGAGACAGGAGAGAGAGTGAGAGAGAGAGAGAGAACAGCGAGGGCACTTCAAACGACATTGAGGTCCCATGTAAAAATAAACAGCTTGAGCCCCTCTCAGCACACCCCCTGTTTATAACGACAGCCGCTCGGGGAACCCCGCCTGTTTACTTTCCCTCTGCCGACTCATCTTAAGTCGGGGACGGCGTGTTGGCGTTATTGTATACATCCTCTCACACACTCACTCACTCGGGGCTCAGCTGCCACTCCACTTCAAAGACCCAGGGCCCGAGTGGGAACGGAAGAGATATTAATGGGT
Organism: Anoplopoma fimbria; assembly: GCF_027596085.1. NCBI lineage: Eukaryota > Metazoa > Chordata > Actinopteri > Perciformes > Anoplopomatidae > Anoplopoma > Anoplopoma fimbria. The sequence goes on from NC_072453.1 coordinate 6,889,567, forward strand.
ATAATACCAGCATGTCCTTGTGCAGTGCATGAGTGTGTGTGTGTGTGTGTGTGTGTGTGTGTGTGTGTGTGTGTGTGTGTGTGTGTGTGTGTGTGTGTGTGTGTGTGTGTGTGTGTGTGTGTGTGTGTGGCCTAGAGGCTCTCCTAGCTCCTGTGTCAGACACACACATCCATCGCTTGGGGTGTGCGGTATCAACATGTCAACATTAAGGAAAGAGAGCTATCAATAGCTCCTCTGCCAGTATTATTGTCCCATCCATCATTTTGACATCGAACCACTGAAGGTGGTCTCTTCCCAGCTCGCACTGATGACTCAACCGCAGAGAGTTTTTAAATGAGGATACCTTGAGGCCGCAGCTAGGAATCCGCAGTAACCCAATCTGCAGTCCCGAAGACTCGAAGGATGTGTGCCGGGGGGTGTGGGGTGGGGTGGGGGGGGGGTGTGGGGGGTTACTGTTGACTTGCTGTGGGATTATTTTTGGGTTAGCTGCTCACATTTGACAGCAGCGACGGTCCAGAATGACGCTGGGAAATTGGCATTCCCTGCACTCGGTGTGTAGTGCATGAGTGATTAACCCACTGAGGGGGAAGAAAAAAAGATCACTTGGAAGTATGTGTGTGTTTTCATATATATGTATGCATGTCTGTGCATTGAGGAGGGGGTTCAGGTACCCCTCTGGTGGTATTTAGACCCTTCCATTTGTGTGGAATCCAGCATCATTATCCCAAAGTGTTGCCAGCTGGAAGCGCTTGGGAGTTCCCATTTGAACTCTATGTGTGTTCTGAAGATGTAGAAAGAGCAAGAGAGCCGTAACCCTCTAATGAACGCTCTCGTTCTGGTTCTCATTCCGCCTGGATATTCATGAGCGGCGGAATCTGGCACTGTCTTGTCGATTAGCTAATAAATTGCGCGGCCACAACAATGCCACCCAAAGCTACAGAGCCTCTCTATGAATTGGTTTTAATCCAGTGAGCTGGAAGTGGATGATGATGAAGGTTCAATTTAAGCCGACTGATAAATAACAGCCACACAAGTCTGCAATCTATTTGGAGAAAACCTTAAATGTTTGAGTTTTTTTCCCTCTTGCCAAAGTTCATCTACATCAAACATGGTAATTATTAGCAGTTTTGTTTGCTGGGTGATAATTCAGTGGATGCACAAAAGAAATTCCTAGATGTAATGATGAAGTATATGCTATTGTTTGTCCTTTACTGGGACAATTAACACTTAAGCCACCAGAGCACCAATTTTCTTTACTTTCTAATTGACAATAGATTTTGGTGACCCCTTGACCTTTCTTATAGATCTACAAATAGGTCAAAGTTTTCACTTATAATGTGAAATATCTATAATCCTCTATTATATGGATTGGTACACAATGTGGCACAGACATGCACAGGCTTCGGGGGCTGATGTTTTCTCTAGCGCCACCATGATGATGACATTTGTTGTATTCAGTGAAATGTCTCAACAACTATTGGATTGTCATGACATTTGGCAAAGACAACTGAGTCTCTATCCCTTTGGTGAACTTTCTATCAAGCGCCATCATCAGATACAAATTTCCAATTTGTCCAATACCTCGGTATATCACGAAACACCTGCAAAACTAACGACATAAACATCGGCCTCAGCTGTACTTTGTCTTTAGCTATCCAATGTTAGGATGCTAACATAATAAATTAAGATAGCGACCAAGGTGAATGTGACACCTGCTTAGAATCAGCTTGTTAACAAGTCATTCTGAGCATGTTAGCATTTAGCTCAAAACACCGCTGCATTTAAGTACAGCCTCACAGAGCCACTAGAATGGCTGTAAACTCTTAGTCTCATCTAAGACTTTCATAATTACAATGTATTAAAAGAATATGCTTATTCCAGATTGGATTAACCACAATCAGTTTACATGCAGAATACAATTAAGAGTTTTCTAGGCTAATCTAATAACAAACTGTTGTAAAATGAAATTGAAGATGCATTATTAGGCATGTTTGGAAATGAGTCAGATAACAGTTTATCTGATTATGAAGCTGCATTTGATCCCTGCCAGACTGATTATGTGCAAGTCAACTGACTGGGTTAATAGGGCATCAAAGGATTAGCTTCTTACTGCTTATTTGGGATCACAGATAACCACAGTGTAATCACACTGCTTGCAAGCATATACATAAATACACAGAGAGATAGCACACAATTTCACCACTAGATGGCAATATAGGTCTAGTTTGACATGTTCTTCCACCTGTTTCAAGGTTTGTTAGGGAGGTTAAATAAAAGACCATTGACCAAGACCATATCTAGTCAAAATGGTCAAAGTTTTCACCAGGTTAGAAACACAAACTGTGCAGCCTGTAGCTGCAGGCGGGGAAAAAAGTGTCTAAGCTGTGATTTTCTGTCATCAATATAGCTCTCTGCAAGTTTAAATCCTTACAGATGGATAGTTGTTTCTGTTGTCTCTTTAGATTTATGAAAACATTAAAAAGTAGTGGTGGTCTATAAGAACTCCCTGGGCAGATTCAGTTTTCTTTTTTTTTTAATCAAAAACTTTGCATATAGTCTTTGGCCAATGTTGATGTTATTTGTAGGGTTTAAGTCTCAAGTATCTATGGAGAAAAAGTATTCTTTGTCAGGCCCAGTGGTCAGCTTTCCGTAGTCATTTCCGTTACACATTTCACTTACCTTCAGTATGGTTAGCATAAGCTGTAAGGAGGCTTGGGGTGGGTAATTACAATGCAATTCAAAACCAGCCCTCCCATTACTAAAAAGGATGTTTCTTCTCACCAGTGCAATAATATTCAAAGGGCATAATGGTCTGGTCTGACCCACGCCTTTTCTGGGAACTTTTAAAAAACTCTGTCATAAGATAACACAAACTGACTGTTAATGTTCCGATAATGTTGTTGAGGTTTTGGTTTGAGGAATTAAAGCAACATTGTGAATTAATTAAATTGAATTTCACTCAACAACAGAGTATGACCCGCGTCTTAAGTGACACATACAAAGTTTTGGTTAACACTATGGGAAATTCACATGACAATTGTCTGGCCAATTACTAGAGTATTACATATTCTTGTTCATTGTGGTCTCTCTCAGTGTAACATGAACCATTCCTAAATGAGACTAAATGCCCTCTGATTCAAACAAGTTCATAGCAGTGTTCCCATGGGGTCAACCCTTGTGCAATCTGAGCTGAAAAGCATCCCATTCGGCTCTCCCTTTACATTCAGATCCCATTGACAAGTGCATGCAGGAAAGCAACACACACACACACACACACACACACACACACACACACACACACACACACACACACACACACACACACACACACACACACACACACACACACACACACACACACACACACACACAACCCTGCCCCCTTTGAGTCTGAACCTCTATAGCCGTATATGTCCATTCCCTAATTGGTGGTTCTTCTTTCAAAGGAGTGATTATGTGTGTATGTGTTTAGAGGCGTCCTCTCTATGCAAGGCGTCTCGATTCAGTCCATCTCCAACGTCAGAGGGGACAAAAGAGGCACCCGTTCCTCCTCTTGGGGCGAGGGGCCGTTGACACCAATAAATCCCCCCTTCCACTTCCTCCCCGGTGTGTTGGGGTTATGTCAGGAATGTCCTGGGTCCCATTGTCCCCTGGTGCTCTGTTTTTGGTAACCCATCACCAAGCATTCTCTGCTGCTCACAGCGCCTCCTCTTCCTCCCCCCTGTACACACACCAACACACACATACATGAACACACACACACACACACACTGACGTCCACACCCCCTGGGTTGTGTGTCCCCTGGTCCCTCACTCTGAATAGACCACCTCGGGTGAATACGACAGACAGACAGGCGTCAGTACATCAGGTTCAGCAGCCAAAGTCGTGCATGGCGGCCCATCAGGGAAAATACAGCCAGTTATGTTCACCTGTTGGGTTCCCTCGCGCTCTTTGTCTTATGGGAGAAAGAAGGTAAAACAATGGCCTGAGTGTTTTGGACTCCACTCTTAATGCCTATGCTGTCCTTTCAGTGGGATCGAGTGCACTGCCCTCTTCACCCCCTTTATAGTGATCGGTGCTAAAGGACACATTCATTTGATACTTTTACACTGTTATGTATAGATAATCTGTCAGGCATGGAAGTTATTTTGAGAAGATTTCTATCGTCTCATGTACTTCTACCTATATAAGTGAATTCCTACATGTCCCACAATGCCCCCTGACAGAGAATAGGGCTGAAGAAGTTTAGTTCAGCCTTGGTTGTGTGCGTAGATAGAGAGATCGCCCAGGCTGTGTGTTGGATTGAGAGTAAAACCTGTAAAAAACAAACTCTGACTTTTTCATCGGAAATGCCTTGTTTTTACACACAGTGGCTTTAAAGTGGCACCAATTTTTTTATTGGCTGCCACGGATTCTGATCAATTGAGTCGAGCATTGATGATTTAGTATTGGAACATCTGCTTCCTCTACAATAGATTTCACCCTGTGTCATGTCTACAATAATTGACTCCACTGAGGCTTTACTGGAAATACCATAACTCAACAACACATTGTTTTCTATCTAGTCATCAGCAAGGACAGACAAACACACTAAAATATAAAAGTACAGAACTATTTTGCAATATTGTCTGTTTCTTCTGAGGCTGTGAGTACGTAATGTAAGCATTCTCTGATGCAAACATCATTTTCATTTTCTTTTCCTATCTAAACGTCACTTCTGTATTGTGAAAGTCATCTCACCAAGATCCATGTAAACAAGTTAAAGAAAAACATTAATAACCTCTAAATTCAGGAAACAGGATAAAAAAAATCACACACACACACACACACACACACACACACACACACACACACACACACACACACACACACACACACACACACACACACACACACACACACACACACACACACACACACACAACTTCTCTCTAGTTGACATGTATTACACGTAGCCCTTTGATAGCAGCCTTTTCATTAATTGTTCAAGCGCTACCTTGTTCATTAAATAACCTAATTGCTCAGGGGACAAAAGAATAATTGAATAATATTTCCAAAGGGTTGACTTAGACTTTCTTAAATTGAGGTCTTTACACAGCTCAACAGCTGACATGTAATCCTGACCCATAACCCTCAAGTTTTTTAAGTGTATGGTCATGTTTTTGAAAAGTAAGCTACATGCTGCAGTGAACAACTTAAGCAAAGGACGGGACAGTCACCACGTGTGACCAGTAAAGGAGTTATCTGCCATCAGAAATCCAACTTGGGCTCCATCATCTGCCACTTCGACGCCCGTCCCTCTCTCTCTCTCTCACACATTCCCAGATCTCTTTTAGCCACATGTTCCGCATAACCATTCAAGAGATCATGGGTCCATTCCTTGCGAGCCCTTCATGCATTCATTCAAACTCTAATAGCGCACAAACTCTGGCACAAACTCTGTCCTTATTTTTGTCTTCATCTGACTCGTTCACTCCAATCAGAGCAGCGCCAACATCACATTCTGCTTCCTCGTGTCACCTGGCTGCATCAGAGATAGCACCACTGCCAAAACCTCAAATACCTGAGGTTTGATTTGTTATTTGGTGCGGGCAATGTATGTCTTTTTCTGTGTGTGCGTGTGTGGGTGGGTGGGTGGGGGGGGGTTAGGGAGTAAGAGGGAGTAGGTGGGTTGTACACATGTTACGAAGCGAGGCGCCATTGCGGCCTAAAAAACTATTAGGCTCTGTAAATACACACTGTGGCGAAAGTAAACATTCTCAGCATGCCATCCAGGCGCACAGAGGGGTACTGGGAGACAGCCGCCGGACAGACTGTGAGGGGGAGGTGTATACGTGAATGTGTGTGTGTGTGTGTGTGTGTGTGTGTGTGTGTGTGTGTGTGTGTGTGTGTGTGTGTGTGTGTGTGTGTGTGTGTGTGTGTGTGTGTGTGTGTGTGTGTGTGTGTGTGTGTGTGTGCTTTGGGAGTACAGCAGCAATCAGTGAGCTGAGGGGAGATGGATATGGAAAATATAGAAAACTCATGAGTGTGTATATAATCGAGCTGGTGCACTCACGATCAAGTTGAGTAGTCAAGTAAACAACTTAAAGATAGTTTACCTGTGTGTGTTGTTATGACGACCAGGGACCAATTAGGCATCAGGAGTACTCTTGGACCTTCTAGTGTTTGTGTGGGCTGTCCAATTAAAATCTAATCTCAGTCTATCCTGAGATGCTTACAGTATGTGTGTGTGTGTGTGTGTGTGTGTGTGTGTGTGTGTGTGTGTGTGTGTGTGTGTGTGTGTGTGTGTGTGTGTGTGTGTGTGTGTGTGTGTGTGTGTGTGTTTGTTCCTTGTTGTACTCACCTTGACGGGGCCGGGGGGTCAACGGGCTTAAAACAGTCTCAATTCTGTGTCCCATTTGACGGACAAGCCAGGTTTCTGATTTTAGTTTGATGAGGTAAAGATGGTTGAGTCAGTAGTGGTTAACGGCGTATTTGTGTCCATGCATTTTTAGCCCCGGGGCATAACACTTTCACAATTCACAGTCTGTGACACTGGCATGAGCCTAACACGGTCCACAGACTTTAACACACGTTTCCTGATTGGTGAGTTTAAAGAAAACACGTTAAAAAGTTAAATTAGGCTGTTCTTAAAGGGATAAAAACACGGCCATTGATGCAAAAGGGACTATTTTTCTGAATACGAGACCCATGCTGGCAATGGGAGAAAGAAGAAGTAACCATGGAAACAGAGCTCAGAATATGCACTATTCCCAGCCCTGCAAGTGCCACGCCACCCACAGCTCTATTTTTAGGCCTTACTTTAGGCTTACAATATCTATTACATCTAACAAGAGTTAAACTGAGTAATCAGTAAGCATGACTACAGAAATGTGACTCTGACACTATGCGTCTGATTAAAAGGGTAGCAGCATAAGAGCGTATAGGGCAACCGGGCTCCTACTGCAGACGTTAAACCAAGGAATGTTTAATGGGGAGCTCCAAGGACACAAGAAAATACAAATGAACAAAATTAAATAACTTGATTTATCTGATTATGACTGTACAATTTGCAGGTTTCAAGAGATTAAGAATATGAAAAAGTCTGCTAAAGGGTAACTAAGATAAATCGGGCTCAGAGGTTTAGAACAAGCAGCCACAGCAGTAAACAAAAACAAATAACTGTGCGCATGGAGAAATGTTTTAAGAGAGGATTTCAAACAGGAGCCTGGTCAACTTTGACCTTTAGTCTGTCCCTTAAGCAGGAAAGCCCTGCTTGGCATCACAAGCTGCTCTTCACACTCTTCAGATTTGCAGCATACCAAAGACTTTTCAACAACCAGTGTTGAGAAACTAAGATTGAAGTAATACAGTTCTTTGATTGATGAATGAACTCATGACTCTTCTTGGCAGCGCGTGCATTTCCAATGCATTACCAGTCCGCTTAATTGTCAGAAGCACCGCTTGCTGGCGTTGACCAGGAGTTTGATTACGATCACCTGTCATTTGACTACAGTCACCTGTTGTTTGTCGGCAAAGATGGCCGCTGTGTTGACGTAATGGTATGTCATGAATTCAGCGGCCACTGTTGCTGACTCCAGGTCAGGTTTTGTGAGCTTTTGCAGAGATGGATGGTTGACATCACGGTGATCTTGGATCAGTCTCGAAAGCATTGCAAGTGTATTAAGAGGTCCTTGAAGAAGTTCCCATCTTAGACACCCACACAGATAAAACACATGAGTGTAATTAACCAATCAGGGCCTTGCTGCGGTTTAGACAGTGACCAATCAAATGAAGACCACCAGGAAGACTGTAACAGATCTGTGGAAACACACGTCCATACACTCATGCACCATCACTCCACCCATACATCTACAGCTTCTCTTCACCACACACACACACACACTAAAGGCACACTCTCTCAGATACATCTCTTACGCATGAACAAATGCTTGACGCGCACACACACACACACACACACACACACACACACACACACACACACACACACACACACACACACACACACACACACACACACACACACACACACACACACACACACACTCCAGACACCACAAGCCTGGGTTGGTGGTCTGACGGAATGCCGGGTATCATCTGCGGTGACTCCATTTATGTCTGTGTGTGTGTGTGTGTGTGTGTGTGTGTGTGTGTGTGTGTGTGTGTGTGTGTGTGTGTGTGTGTGTGTGTGTGTGTGCCCTCCCTCCCCTCAGTGCTCCATCTAATACCCTGTCATCATCAATAACCTCAGCAGTGCTGACTCACTGGCTTTTACAACCATGGGGTTTGGGCCTTACTTACAGCCACAGACCCTTGTCTCCGACTCTGTCTGTCTGTCAGTCCGCTGCACACACACACACACACGCCAGAGATTTGTTCGTGTGTGCATGTGTGCACGTGGCTGATTGTGTGCGAGCATGCAATCAGCATACTCGCTTACTTACACACGTATTCTTCAGCGTAGAGCCACACAGGTATGGATGTTGACCCTTTACCACCCGCCCGCTGATGGACCCCAATCATGCCCAATCGGACCACAATCCATCATAATGATTGAGTCTCATCAAGAGACAGAGCCTCATCATCTCCACCACAAAGCTTGCCACCCCTCTTCCTCCCCCATCATCCCTCTCCTAATTGTCTCCAGGCCTTTATTAGGTCCTCCTTACAGGCTGAGAATATGTGCTTTATCCTCTATACTCATGAGGGTTTAGCTTTATATGCAGCTTCCAAATATGCTGTATTTATTATGGTTATAGCCATTTTTTAAGTCTATACTGATGAATGTGGAGAGTGTGTTAGACTATCATGATGCTGAGAGGGTTAAGGCCACCACTGTCTTGACATTTTAATAAACGGTATGCGAATGCAGGCTGCTCTGATGTGTCAGCGCCTCACATGCAGCGCTATGATGGTGTTGATGGGGAGACGTTTTCTAGTTTTTCTCAGCGTAACGCTTCAATCAAAGGTCTGTCTGCAGCAGTGAGGATTGTAAATTTACATCAAGGGAATTTTGTGTGGACATTTTGTTATTTGTAGATGAATGAGAGTGTAGATTTTGCGAAAGGTGTGAAGCTGTGACACAGTCAACATGGCTATTTTGCATAAAGTGAAGACAGGAGTCTCTGACAGTTGCTCATTTGAGGACTGGCATTTTTCCATGATGTAGGAAAAAATCCACAAGGTCCATATTTAATCTATAACCGTGTTAAAGTCTTCTGCATTCAAAAGGTAGCTCTTTCTATAATGGTATTCATTTAATGGGTGTACCGTGGATTTAAAGTTGGGACTGGATTTTGAGCAAATAGTCAGGGTTAGAAAGAAATGTGAGATGTGATGAGTTGTAAAGTCATAATCCCAGAATATGTCATTTAATATATGTGTCCTGATCCTACATATCCAACATTTTTATTTGGTTTATAAACAAAATGACAAACATTAAGTCTGAGACCTTCATTTATTGAGATTTGTCTGCAAGGAGACTTAACTAAGTAGATAGTTGTTTACTTAATATCTGGCAAATGATCCGGATTGGAGTGATTAATGCATACACACTGTCAAAATGCAAAATGAGGGTATTTTCTAGTGAATTAAGTACTTTGTTGAAAATGATCCATTCATCGTTTATGCTGAGGACCCCCTGGACTCCCCTCAAGGACAACCTGGAGGGTCCCCGGACCCCACTTTGAGCACCGCTGATCTGACTGGCTGGCAGGGTCAGTTTCTAAAAGGTGCGCACCTAACTGGCTGGAGCCAGGGCGGCGTATTGCCTTTCACACGCTTCTAAAATACTCTCCGGGCAGAGCCTGAAAGGGTTACTGTTTCCCAAAGTGCCTCATTCTGCGCAGTCGAGAGGGGGCGGCTGAGTGGCGCCGTCGAGTCAGAGACGCAGTTTCTAAAAAACCCCGAGACATCATCAAGAAAGAAGCTGACAGTAAGGAAAGCAGCCCCCCCCCCCTGCTCCTTCTCCTCTCCTCCTCCTCCTCCTCCTCCTCCTCCTCCTCCGCTGGCATGCTGCCGTTCCTCTCCTCTGCTTACCAAATCCCCCCTCAGTGGTTGTGTCACAATAAACCGGGGCGGCAAGTGTCAAATCCAACTCTGCCCGCAAAAAAACACAAATCACTTTAAACGCACACAAGATGCGCTCAGTGGAAACAACTGTACAGGCGCTGCTTTTAGCTCCCAGACGTTCAGTCATAGCTCTGTTTAAGTCGTTGATTGTATTTAAAGGAATAATATAAACACCATAACCCCCCCCCCACCCCCCCCACCCATACTTACAGAAAATGACTCCTCGCTTTCATTTCATTGTTAATTTCCCCTGCGCGTCTCCACTGCGTTTAATTGGCCATATCTCTTTAAGTTGCAGACAGCAGAACCCGGCTCTCCAATTAATAGTCTGCTAACGTCAAAAACAGTTGACCATTGTTTTATGGGCTTTGTGTTTTTTGTTTTTTTGTGTTTTTTTTCTCTCTCTCTCTCTCTGTCTCTCTCTATGTCTCTCTCTCTCTCTCTCCAGGGCGGTCAGACTTGAATAGGCGCCGGTCTGCTCCAGTCCACCTCTATACAAATACCTCAGTGGAACTTATGTGGAGCTTCCAGAGTAAAACAGCACAGACCCCAGACCAGACGCTGGCCATTTCATCATCTGACACTGTTTGAAATGTCTGAATCATATTTTACCCATTATGTTAACACCTCTGAAAACGAGCATGTGCGTGGACAGACAGGGGGGTGGGGGGGGGGGACGAATGCGCGTGCCCTGGACTCCCCCCCCTCCTCCTCCTCCTCTCTTTCTGGCTGAGACAAATGAATGCCAGTTCTGTGGAGGTGCCTGAGGTATGTGTTGCGCATTACACGGCGTAGTAAATCAGCCCCGGTTCTCAAAGCACTGTGACGGCGTGGAGCGTCAGGCAGTCCGCACACCGGCACCGGAGCTCGGACTTACTGTGCAGTCTGGAGGTCCACTCCACCCGAACCGTCTACACACTGCAAGAAATGTCAGTCGCAAATAACAGTTTTTTTTTCTCAAAACGTGGCTCAATTTCACTTGTTTCCAATTCAAGAAATTCATGTTTTTTTCTGAATGAAATAACATTGTTATGACACGTATTTATGGGAAATACGCACACTTTCAACTCTTTTGCAAACAAGTGAAATGATTTAGGTCATCAGCAAACTTTTGTGTCAGTGAAAGACTTTGGGACTGAATGAGACAACATGTTCATATTTCTTACAGCGTACACGCCCCCTGGATATAGACACTGGTTATAAGCAACATGGCTCGACACTAATACACGTTGAAATGATAGACTTTATTGCTAAAAACGTGTAAACATAACATGTACACTGATATGTTTAATTGTTTTATTTATTTTATTGAATTTTTTTTCATTTTTAGAAATATTCAAGTAGACATCTCCCATATTTTTTTCTGGTATACTCTGCTATTCTCTTTCCTTATGCTCTATACTCACAATCGTTAAAATAATAAATAAAACGTACAGATTTGTTTATTTCTACAATACTATGTATTCCAAAAAAAGCTGAGTTCACGCCTTTATATATATTTTTAACCTCAACTTTTTTTTTTTTTTTTTTTTACAATTTAATTATTATTGATATTAATATTATACAAAAACTCTAGGCAGCATTGCAGTGAAATAACAGTCAGCATCAATGTTCAGTTGAAGAAAAAAAGTTCACCTCTTGGAGAAGTGTAGCATATGCATTGCATCTTCAATGTCTCATAAAAAATATCAAAAAAACAGCTCTTCCTTATGAAGTGCTCGTGTTCCCCCAAAAAACACGTTTCAGGGTTGAGAATAAAATATGGTCCTGGTTCAATTAGAAAAAATAGCTGCATTTTTCTTAAATATGTACAATGTTGGTATTTCACTTAAAATGCTATATAAAAAAATAGATTTGCTATGGTGCCCACCTCTGTAGAGAGTTAACAGTGCAATAGAAACCGTATTTCCAGTCCACTCCCCCTCGACCTCCACAACTTCCTTAGAGAGAATCAGCACGAACACTTGCACTCTGAGATGATTGGGTATTGCACCTGTATCCACGTACAGTATTTCTGTCTTAGAAACCCTTGGCAATACCACCGGAGGAAAATCTTGTTGATTGACTTGACTGGTTTGCAAGACATCCCCTCTGGGAAAGAGCAGGAGCGCTCAGAGAAACAGTTTCCCTCCTTGATGTAACGTGGCCAGAACCTCACGCCCAAATCCTTCCAGGTGTGCACCACTGGGCAGTGCGTGTAGGTCCACAGCCACTGCAGGAATTTCCTGCGGGCTTTCTTGCCCACTTTGACCCTCTTTCCATAGGGGGTCTCTGTAAGGTCCAGCTTTTTAATCTCGTTTGGCATTTGCCCCTGCAGCTTCACCTGGCTGTCTGCGGTGGAGAGGTTCACCAGCATGGGCGAGGTGATGGACATGAAGTTGGGGTCAAAGTTACTGCCGAGCTTTTTCCTCAGAGTCCTCTCGGCCAAGTCCTGCTCCCGGGGGTCGTACTCCGGGTCGGGGTCCTCCTTGAGGTCGGGCACAGGGAGGTGATCGCTGGGCGACGGACGGAGGCGAAGGTAATGCTGGGAAACTCCGAGGTGAACGCACAGCAGCACGTAGAAGAGCAGCGTGTGTGAGAGGCCCATTATTCCTCTGGGTGGACGCACCGGCTCTTTCTCGCCTGAGTAGTATTCAATGCTTCTCCCGGTCACTGTGTTGTGTGCAATGACCAGCCCGGGGCTTCATAAATAGTAGAAGTTCAGCCACCAGCAAGGCGATACTTTTAATAGACCACGTCGGGTTTGAATGACATGGAGCGGAGTGCTTTTGCTTTTTAGGGCTCCCTTCAACTTTGCAAATGTTGCCCGCTGATGCAGCTCTGCAGCGCCAAACACTTTGCTTTGCTTTGCACAAAAAAAAAAAAAAAAAAAAAAAAAAAAAAAAAGTGTTTAGTCTAAACAACAACAAAAAAAGAAAAAGAAAAAAAAAAAAAAAAAAAAAAAAAAAAAAAGGCACGAAACAAAATGTGTAAAACTCTCTTCTCGTCTCGGCCTCACCCCGCTGCCTCTGGATTCACTTCGGGTTTCTTTCGGTTGTCATGGTTACCCCGGGGACTCGAAGCCACGACGGACCGTCTACACTGGATGACAGCGGCCGAGGCGAGAGCTGCATGGGACGAAGTGTTTTCTAAAGAGGCAGAATAGATCCGGAGCGTCCCGAGGAGTAGAAGCGCGCACAAAAGAGGACTTCACCACAAAGTTTTAAATGTCACTCGCCCGGCAGTGAGGGGGGGACGCCTTGGCCAGTGTTATTTTTACGCTTCTATAAACGTGGCTTCTCTGCACGTCGCCGCCTGACGCTCTCGGGTCTGACGAGACTCCAGGACGACCTGTCCCAGCACCGAGAGACGCTGTGCAGACGGGTCCCTGTGGTATTCCAGCCGCCGGTCTGTATGCACCTCACTGAAAATGTCCACACACTTCAAGAGACAAACGAGCCGCAGTGGGATGCGATCTCAACCTAGGAGGTAACAGACATTTATCTTTCCAGAGGATGTTTCCAAAGCTCGCCTCTTTAATGAGGCTGTAGTATTCCCACAGAGCTCTCGGCTGTGCGTGTGATAGGAAAAAACAAAAATGCTGAACAAAAAAAAATTGCAGTGTCAGTGCATATCAAATGCAAACTGCAATAATAATAATAATAATAAAAAATAAAAAGCCAGTAATCGTTGTTAGTTCAGAGTCCCCTTTCACTGGAGTGTGTTGTGCTGAATCCTTTTCAGAAAAGCTCCAGATCCCACTGTCGCTGAGTAAGAAGACAGTCCATAATCTGGAGCCTTTTTCGCCCGGTCGATGCAAGCGGTCAATCCCTGAGGGAGCGTCTCCACTCCTTTGATAGCTGCTACAGAAGCTCCTACTGAGTCGCTCCTACTTCAGGAGTCTGAGAGACTTGGCGCTGGAGCGTTTCTTTGCTTAGGCACACTGTGTGTGAGTGTGTCTGTAGCGAGTGGTGCTCAGTCCCAAGTTAAATATCCCCCTCCGACGGTACAAAGTGTCAGAGGGGCCTGCCCACCCCGGCCACTTTCACTATGATTGACAGCCCCCCCCCCCCCCCTCCGGGCCGCCTCCCTCCCCTCACAACGTGGAAAATATCAGCCACAATCACAAGGATCAACTGGGTCCTAAAGCACCAGTTTTATCCCCGTATTAAAGTGTAACGTTCCACAACATGAACAGTGTTATTATATCACAGAGAGTCTGACATCTCTCTCTCTCACACACACACACACACACACACACACACACACACACACACACACACACACACACACACACACACACTTTAAGTGCTGCAGCAACTGTTTTCTCCTGCAGTCCAGCACAGTGTCTCTGATGCACTAATAGGTTCAATACGCTGTCAATATTCAGCCGAGGCGCGTTTTAAAAGAGTTTCCTTGGCTTGAACTTTCCCATGAAATTGATGGGAAACGTTTAGTAGCTTGTCTCAGGGAAAAAGGGGGCATCACATTCCACCTTTGTTCGGCAGCATTTGGGTCCACACAGGAATTGGCCCGTTGAACTCGGGGGTCACAAAATAGGCGCGTAATTAAGGGCTATAAATGGCCATGGACAACTAAGCGGTACCTTTCCCATGCTAAGCAGTCATTAAGCCATGCTGGACTTACTTTAGTTTGAACTATGTCGGTCCTCTTATAATGCCACTTAAAACAGTTCATCCAAGTCTCATTTATTGACTATGAAGTAAACGTATTTTACATTTTGTTAAGCCATAATAACCCATAATAAGCTGTCATTAAAATAAAGCCATTTTAAACATAATAAACATTATTTTTTTTTATTAAAAGTTCATTAAATTCAGCCCACATGCTTTGGTTGGACTAAGTCAAAATGTATTTTCCAATAATTTGATTCTGGCTCCAGGGTGTATTTATCCTGCAGTTTGTGAAGGCTGACCAGGTTTATTGGACATTTCGACTTGTCATTGTGCTTGTCTTTTGTAGTGGTCACTAGAGGGCGTCGATCCAGCACGATGTGGACCTGCAGCAGGGGCCAGACTCTCTCCCTCACTGTTTGACTACTCATGTTTGAATGCATGTGGAAGGAATGTGCGCTCATACATAGTTATGGTGCAGCTCAAGAGAATTCACTCAAAGATCAAAGATCTGACAGCCAATGCAGGATCCACTATGCCAAACTCAAGTAATTAAGCTGAATCATCCTTGATATGAGTATTATATAAAAACTCTCCTGTTTGAGGCTGGAAGAACTTTTATCACAAGAATCGCTCTATATTTATTGTCTGGCAGAATTAAGATACATCATGTACCAATCTCAGCTGCTTTAACCACATTGAAATAGTTGGCCACAGTCTTCTCCATCCAATCAGTTAATTACTGTTGATCCCTCCATCCTGCACGCAGACACCGTCATAATGTGGTTAATGATTAGGGTGCCAGTGCAGACAGAGCTCAGTGGGCAGCGGGGACAGTAAGGCTGAGCTGGTTACTGTAGAACTGGCCATTCCCATTGTCTCCCTCCACAGGTCTTGGGGTGCTGGACTGAGAGAGAGAGAACCCCATGCAGGGAGAGAGACACCTCCCTTCCTCCTAGTCTCAAGCACTAATTCTGTCAAGCAACCTCGCAATGAAGTCCACCCCCATCCCTGGCTAATTACCGGAGATAAAGACAAGGGAGAGGATAGAGGAGGGGACCGGTGAGCACAGTGGGGAGGGTCGGCGGTGGTGATGATGTTGAGTGAGTGGGGGGTGAAGGCAGAAGAGGTGGTGGTGGTGGTTTCAGCAAAGAGACGAGGATGGGGTGAGGGGTAGTGGCGGTGGTGCCGGATGGCAGTTTGCTGTGGAATGGCTAATTAAATAACGCCATAAAAGGACCCGGCTCGCTTTAACGAAGCCCGTCAACCTCTGACGAGTGGGGCTGGGGTGCTGGGATTGGGGGGGGACGGCGCACCATGGAGGAGAGAGGTGGGGTTGGTGCTGAAAATTGGGCTTGTATAACAAGGGGACTTAGCTCTTTGGTTTTGCAGTGATTGTTCACGCTCCCTTAGGTCTCAATAGGGCGCACGGTGAGGGTGCGTTGGGGGGCAGCCCTTAGGCACAGATAGGACCCCCTTCTCCTCTTCTGCCGCAAATGCTATGCACACATACACACTGACACGTAACACATACACACAAACACATACACACTATAACACCCCCTACGGCTCCATACAAAGGCCTCCACCCATGGTCCAGGCTTATCCAGTGCAGGGGCACAGCAAGGGGTGGGCCTGGCCAGACTGGCTGACTGTGCCCACTGGGGACTGGTAGAATGGCACAGGGGGGTGGACGGAGACGGACAGCTTGGAGAGGAGAGGAGAGGAGAGAGGGGAGTGAGCAGAGGAGACTCAGAGACGGAAAAAACATCACCAAGCAGAGCTGGACCGACAAAACCAACATTGTTTTTTTTACATTTCATATCTTGTTCTTGCAACATTAAATTAGCTAATCTCAGGAGATAAGTAAAGTTGAGGAATTTGGCATGGTGCTGGGGCCATTTGGAAATAGTCTTGAGTGGCAGAGAACTCCCCTAGCCCCCCCCTCCTTCAAATCAACAGATATGCCTGGAGCATGTCTCCTAATTAGTTTTGTGTTGTGGCGTCTCCAGCAGAACCCTCGCTGTTGGAACTTTGGCAGGCTGACAGATTTCAGAACCAACCAGAGCCGTCATAAGTTTTCTGAAATTGTCAAAACTGCTGAAATATTTATAAATGATATATATATATAAATTGTGGTGAAATACAGTCTGTAAGCCCATAGTAATATTTTGTTGCAATAGCTCCGAAACAAGTTATTGTCTTGCATTCACATAGAACCCATGCCACAATAATTCAAAACAGACAAAATGTAAATAAATTGCTCTCCACCACTGCCTGTCAATATTCTCTCTATTCCCTGCTGCCCTCGCGATCTTCTCCAGTCTTACTCCCCTCTCTTCTCTCCTCCATATTTGACTCTGTCTCCGAGCCTTAACCCAAAGCAGATGGCTCGGGAAGCATGTCAAAAATCTGTCTCCCGTTAACGCTACTTTTGAAGCCCCCCTCTACACACTTTTTTTCCCTCTCCCCTAAAATTCATCATAAAATATTTTTGCAAAATACCCAGTAAACAGCATCAAAGTCATATTTTTCCCCTTCTCCTCTGGTGACAAGGAGAAGAAAAGAATACGGCACTTAGTAAATATCTCGTCGCTGTTGTTGAAAGTGTGCCGCGCCACTCAGATGTGCAATCTGAAGCCAATCTGAGCGTGGCCCCCGCGTCCTTTGTTTCCACTATGGCATTCCAGTCGTGATGGAGAAAACGCAGCTCGATGCTTGATCACAAGCTGTGATTAATGGTGATCATATCGCAGACGGCTTGGTGGCTGTGTGATGTGATGGCGGGGCCCACTTTGAACTCGGGGACGGATGTACTCAAGCGAAACCAGAAAAACATCACTGTGCCACACACACACTCACACTCTTTAGATTTAATTTGTGTTAAGCCACAGTTGAGGCAAGTAGTTAGTCATAAACCAAAGAAAGTAGTAGCAAATTGAAATGTCAACCTGATGTCAGTACATGAAAAGATCAGCAAAGTGATCACAGTTCATCCTGGGGGGCAACAAAGTCATGGCAATCCATCCAATAGTTTTAGAGATATTTCAACCAAAAAGGGTTAGAACTAATGGTGGCGCTGAAGGAAAAGTTAGCAGATCACCAAGATCAGTAGGATTCGTTCTCTGGGGACCATGAATGTCTGTATGAAATTTCGTCGCAACCCACTTAGTAGTTGTTTCAGTCAAAGCCAAAGTGTTGAACCGAACAACCAACTGACCAAATCACCAACAGACCAACCAACATCCCTACATTCATGCTGCTAGCACAACTAAAAAAGTACCAGTCAAGTTGTAATACCTGGAATTGTCCTTTACATTTCACTACTCTTCTTGCAAATCTCTTTAATAGTACAAAAAGAAAGTTCTACTTGTGTGCACGCCTCTTCAGAATGAATGTGTTGGGTCGGTGGGGTTACTTGGAGTTAGCGACTGTTCATTTCCGTAAGTCTCTCCCACCTCTTTCTTCATGAATCTCTACTATTCTTCTGTAATGGTGCCTGGCAACTTTTAATTGGGGAGCTGGATGTGACCCTCGGGTTGATTACACTTATTCAGATCCTACAAAGTTGAAATTTAAAAGCAGGATCCAAACAGCTTGGATCATCTTTTTCTCTCCTTTCGGTTTATTTTGTTCGAGTGCCTGCATCCTTTTTGTACTCTGTGCATCTCCTCCTCCTCCTCTTGCCCTCCCTCCCTCCCTTCTTCACCCCCCCCCCCGCGACCAGAGTGATGAGGAATTTAATTGATCACCGCCTTCCGGAAAACAACAGGAAAAAATAGTGCATTCCGAACGCCAGGAGGGCGTTCCCCCTGGTCTTCCCTATGGCAGGATGACATCATTGGCCTGCTGCCCAATTCCCACTGTTCACAATAGGGTCACTGTTGCCTCCTCCACGGTGGCACAACAGCCAAAAGGGGAAGAGAGCAAGACAGAGAGGGAGATAGAGAAAGGAAGGGGGGGGAAGAAAAAAGGTTGCCAGCTATGTTAAGACCTAAAGGCCTCTGCTTTGCGCACTAGAACAGAAAAAAAGACTTCAGACTGCCACGCTGACCAGCACTCCACATTCCTCTGGACAGATTTGGCGAGTTGAAGACATCAAGCGGCGTTTGAATGAATGCCATGGCAGAGATACGAGAGCTGTGATAGTGGAATATACAGCATATCACAGTTCTTTGGACAGTTAAGTCATGTGTTTTCACTGCTCGTGACTCCTCAAAATTCAATCTGTCATTCTAATCTACTTTCTCATCAGTGAAATCACTGCTGGCATGCTGTATCGATCTTACTTGGCGTGCTTGTTGTTAAGACATTACTTCCAGCTCTTGGTTTGCACAAGATGACAAATGGAAAAGCAACTACAATGGAATAAAGACTTCAGACGAAACATAATTTGGAATGAATAAGTTACTTTAAACTCTACAGTTCCACTTGAAAAGATCACATTTTAAAACACGAAAATGTGTCAAGACAATGTCATTACCCTTTTTTATATCCCAAACTCAAGAGTGGTTTAATGTAAAATGTGACCACATGTCTTTCAGAAGCTCTGTCCAACTTAGGTAAACCCTGACCACAAGTACTGGCAATTCGGTCATTCTCCCCACCACTAAGCCATTGTGTTGCCACAGGCCATCTTGTCAAAATGAAACAGTTTGCCCACAGTCGCTGACCACAACAGATGTTCCTTCGCCTCACACTCTCCTCAGCATGTGTGTTCTGTTGAGTCTACAGCCAAGATACTTTCATAGACTGGCACTGCGTAATAAAAACAAAGGGAGGGAAATTCTACGAAGGCGTCTTCATCGGTCTGTGACAGGATTCAGATTGAGGTAGCCCTGTTTAAACCTGGCGGCCCAGTAAAAACCGCATTAAAAAACTCCTCTGTCCTGGATGGAATGCAATCAAATAATCACCGCAGGTTGCACAGACATGACGGACCGCATCGGGTGTCGCGACCCGAACGAGCCCTGCCGCCCCTAACCCCAATCAAGCATGTCGACAAACGGGCAGCGCTGGCCCCCGCTGCCCTTTGGCCCTCTGGTATGTTTGTGGAACACGCAGGAGGGTAAGAAGGTGACAGCCTGCCGAGATGCCAGGAGGACTGGGAAGGCTTTGGGAAATGTCTCACCCATGTGTGAGCGCGCAGTGCCGCCCGGGGGGTGCCTGCCTGCTTGGGAACCCGACGGAAAGGGACGGGGGTCTGACAACAGGCCGAGTGTGCGCTCAGTGAGATAGTTTGTCCAAGGGATGTACCAGATGTTGACTCACATTGGTTTGCTAATCGGGAGCCACAAGCCCCTGGAGCCATGAGTAAACAGGAGCGTCTGCCTTTCTCTGTCACCACAGGGAAATGGAAACCGGGCTTGGGGTTGGGGTTGGTGGGGGTTAGTGAACTGAAGAAGAGTAGTGAAGTGTAAATGTCATGAGAAATAGAAGTGGTTTCTTATTGTTAAAGAGCAGCAGAATAATAAAGGCCTACAGCCTCATTAGACCTTAACCTCAAACTGCTTATGTCTCAATCAAGGATTAAGGTGGTTTTTTTAACTGGGTACTCACTGGGAACAGGGAACACCCATTCCCACCCACCTGTCACTGTGAACAGCTATTTCTTCTTAATTGACCGCCTGCTGAAATAAATGTGAACGAGTGAGTTTAGATGCAGACAGCATAATTACAATGAAAAGAAATGAAGATAGATTTAAAAAATCTTGGGAGTAAATCCTATTTTGTGATGTTTAAACTGTGACTGGTACAAAACTTGATGTAAAATGGGCTGATTGTTTTTTTAGTTCTGGAGAACTATGCCTTGTTGAAGCATCTCCCAGCATCTCCTCTCACAAGACTGTTACGATCTTTTATCAAATTGGATCAATTACATTAATCAGATTATTATAATTTTACTGATTTCCTGATTGAATCCGGAAAACGTTCAGCTACTCGCACTGATAACTGAAGCAGGAAGCAGACAACAGATAGCACTCTCCAATATGCAGGGCAGCAGACAGAGGCTGTTAAACGCATTTACACTCCAATAACTTTCACAAGTCAGAGAGAGGGAAAGAGAGAGAAAGAGTGAGAGCGAGAGAGCCTGGCCAAGCAGATCAACAAGGAGCTATTGATACCCAGACAGATCTGCGCTGGTGTCAGTTTGTTGGGTTCCAAACAGGAACACAATTGTGGTTTGTGCCCCCTAAACTTGTTGACCTTATTTAACCTTGGATTTGGCCGGTTGAGAGCTCAGACTACAAATGTCCATTGAAAAAGAAAATTGGTAGATCCATGTTTGTGTGAGAGCACTCTGAATATAACTATTCAGATAGACTCAATGGCTGTTTGGGGGAAGGTCTTTCTTATGTCAACTTGATAATGCTTTAGTTTGGTGTTAAATAACTGGACTGGACTGCACAGAGGCCGGACCTGAACCCTTTACAAGACCTTTAAGATTGAACTGGAACACCGACATCAGTGCCTAACCTCACTATAATGCTCTGTGGCTGAATCCACTCCAACAACCGTGATCTATTCCTATACTTAACCATACACATAAAGTATTGTTAAAACATTGGCATAGAAAGCTTTTATTGAATGTAGTTTTATGGCCATTTGAAATTGCACATTATCTGAATATACTTATCTGGCGATTGTATTGAATGGCAGCCAGGTTCTAAAATCTTCTATAAAGCCTTTACAGAAGTATTAAGAATAACTATTATATTATTCATGTGTGCACGTACTTCTGCCCATTTTGTGTTTCATTTCTGTTATTTTTGGGATTTCCTGCGTTCAATGTATCACATGTCCCTATTTTAGGTCACAAATGCTTGTAAATGTAGCTCTGAGCTGCTCAGGTGTGTGATAGAGGATGTCACGGTGCACATAAAACTAGAATGAGATAGAGAAACAGAATTCAGGAGCCGGGCACCTTTCTCAGTCTGTCTGGTAACAGTTTGTGCATGCATGAATGTGTGTGTGTGTGTGTGTGTGTGTGTGTGTGTGTGTGTGTGTGTGTGTGTGTGTGTGTGTGTGTGTGTGTGTGTGTGTGTGTGTGTGTGTGTGTGTGTGTGTGTGTTGTGGTGTAGCCAGGTCCCCGGCGTGGAGCCCAGTAGAAGTATCGTCAGTCTGTCTGTGGCATGCGGTGGTGCTGACCTTCCCTCTCTCCTCTCCTCTCCTCAGGCCTGGTGACTCTCTGACTGGCTCTGGCTCCACCAGACCCCCCCACCACCACCACCAACACCACCCCCACCACCACCTCACCACTCACACACAGGTGCTATCAGGACAGCTGCCCGCTCGCTTTGCGCGTAGCATGTCCGGTGGAGGCATTCATCCAGTCATTGATCATATTGAATTATGTGTGTTCTGATGTTTAGTAAATGTTGATGGAACTGTCTGCAACAGGCTAAATGGAATAGCTGCTACCTTCATTGTTCTGTAAACAGCGATATGTCTCCTTAAACTGTTTTCAAATCAGTTCCCAAAATGAGCTTTTACTAAACCATTATATCACAATATGAAAACTGGGGAGTCAGTCGGCTCCAGACGCTATTTATTTGCTCTAATATTTGGTCAGTTGATCCAACTAGCTAGCTCTTACATCTTCATGCTGGGCTGTGGGCACACAACCACACACACACACACACACACACACACACACACACACACACACACACACACACACACACACACACACACACACACACACACACACACACACACACACACACACACACACACGCAGAGCATTATAATGAGTGAGTTTGACAGTAATCCGTAAGGGTTTGGTCCTCAGCAGGGCAGGGCTCAGGGCCTTGAGGATGAAGCAGAGCTGGACATGTGTGATATCACACCAGAGAAGAAGAAAAGGCGAGGATGATGATCAAACAATCTGGTCAGTGTGAGTCACCGAGATCCCCTTAAGGAAGTCCATCCAGTCAAATATAAATCCTGCACCGCGCTCCATGCATTCGAGTGAGTGCTTATTTATTAGCATGTGTGAGCAAGTTGCGAACAGTGCTCAAAGTGTGTGTGTCAAAGAGCCTGTCTGTACGTTTTTGCGTGTCTCTGTTTGTGTATATAGTATGTGTGTTTAAGTGTGTGTGTGTGTGTGTGTGTGTTCAATCAGCGAGTCTGGAATGTCTCAGGACATTATGAATCCTGATGATCAACATCGTGATCCTGTGTTACATGTGTTGCATGCTCAGGGCACGTTCACCCAGAGTGACTCAGAGACGAGGCTCTCCGTCATGTCTGACGTAAATGCAGCCATTTACGGTTTATTCAGTGTACAAAATTAGATGATAGTATAACACTTAGGTTTCCAGCAATATCAGGACAGAGGTGACACGTCAAGGGAAGTGTTTTTATCCTTTCAGTTTATGCCTTTGGCTTATCTGGCACATTGCATTAATGTTAAATAGTGCGTGCTGTCCCTGATAAATGGATAGTGAATGAAATACGTACATCAGTGAACTGCCATTGTGAGAAGAAACCTTAAAAATCAGTAGTAACCGGAAAGATTGCTTCACTAACAGACTGAAGTGGGAACTTTGAAACAGTTTAAATGTCTTAAAGTGTATTTGTATACTTGTGAAACCCTGAAATAAACACACTTAAAGAGAAACAAAGTAAAGCATTGAACAAAGCTGAAGTGGCAGTTGAAACAGGAGCACTGGGGGAAAATAGAGTACTTCTGTTTCAAAGTTTTGGCAGAAGATGAAGCATTTAAAGAAGTTGATGTGGCTGATGAAACAGAAACACTGAAGGAAATTGAAGTGTTAGTTAAAGTGGAGGAGCTGGAAGGGAAGAGCCGAATGGAGGATGGTTTTAAAAGCCACACAAGGTCACGTAGACAAACTATCTATCTGGTTATCCATCTAAACGGGAACATGAGATAGCTCAGGTAAACACGCTCAGGGTGTGCGTGTGCGTGTAACTGTGTGTGTGTGTAACTGTGTGTGCGTGTAACTGTGTGTGTGTGTGTGCGCGCATGTATGCCTGCAAACTCCCCCCCTCTCCTCACTGCATCCAGGGGGATTTATTTGACCCCTTATTGCCAGCGGTGAGCCTGTGGTGGAGATGAAAGCATGCCTTCCCAGTGTGGCCCCAGTCTCTATAGCTATGGACACAGACTCACACTGGTCGGGGACAATAGAGGGGGCCCTGCCACTCGCCCCTGCCAGAGCCCTCTCCCCCCTCCCCACCCCATCCGTCACCGCAATCATATTTTCAAAACAATAACACAGCCGGGGGGGTCGGGGCATGATTGAAGTGTGTGCGTGTTTGATCAGTTGGTATGCAAGTGTGTGTGAGTGTGTGTGTGTGTGTGTGTGTGTGTGTGTGTGTCTTTTGAGTGTGTATGCATGTGCGCCGTTATTTTTAGGGCACGCGTTTGTTTCATGTGAGTGCGAACACGCCGGTTTGACTTGTGTCAGAGCGTCAGTAGGTCCGCACATGCAGTCGGGAAGCAACTGTGTGCATGCATACTTCTGTGTGTGCAGATGCAACTGTGTGTGTGTGTGTGTGTGTGTGTGTGTGTGTGTGTTAGCTGTGAGCTGGGCCTTTGATGGCGTGGCCGGAGCGTGCCTAATGTGACTGCTTGCTGGGGTGGGATGGTGGGGGTGGGGGGGTAGGCAGCGTTGAGCCTCCTGCCCTCGTACTGTCTACCCTGCCGTGGCCCAAGGCTCCCCTGCAAACTTGAAAGGACCAAAGGAATCCCCCTAAACCCCCCGACGCCGCCCCCACATGTTTTCAGAAGGCATGACATCATCCTTCGCACAAAGGGGGCTGGAGCTGGGGTTAATATGGATGTATGTGTGAATGTGTGTGTGTGTGTGTGTGTGTGTGTGTGTGTGTGTGTGTGTGTGTGTGTGTGTGTGTGTGTGTGTGTGTGTGTGTGTGTGTGTAGGGTACAAGCCCATCGGTCACAGCACTTGGCTGAAACGCAAGATTTGTCCTTTCTCTTCTTTCTTCTTGTTTTCTGGATCCCCCATCTGACTCAAACTAGCAGTCCGACCCCCTTTTCTTTTTGCATTTCTGAACATTTCATCCTTTTATTCTGAGGTACCTGAATCATCCAAGTCCACATCCACACACACACACACACACACACACACACACACACACACACACACACACACACACACACACACACACACACACACACACACACACACACACACACACATCAAGCCTAGCTGGTGTTTTTCTCCTTCCTTTCTTCTTAAGGCCCTTTTATGTTGATGACTAACATGGATTTGATCCTAAATGTCTGGAGAAAGAAAATAAATTGCTTTCAGGTTCTTTGCCAGGCGCGGGATACTGAAACTGTACGCAGAATACCCTCGGCTGGTCCTTCCTTCTCTCATCTTTGGCCGCTTCTGAGATTTTTTTTTTTTTTCTTGGCATCGGCATTGGCTCTCTACGGAACCAACCCACAGGCTCCTCTGCATGCACCCAACTTTCACTGGAGACCCAAGCTGTTGTTTTCTCCCCCGGCATACTCAGCACAGGGTGGGTGAGGGAAGTTTGGAGCACTTTCAAACAAATCAGTGTGATTCATAACTGTGCAAGTGGTTGACACGGGAAGCATCTGGGGCTGCAGTTACGATCCACAACGGTGTTGGACGAATTGCTCTTTTCTTTGACCTCAAACAGGAGAAGTTTTATGTCAAGATGTGAACATTTTCTTTTTTTTTTAGCTCATTTATGTTCCCATTAGAAACATTGCATAAACTGGACAGCTCTTGTTGATCAGATCCCATTTACAACCTACTACCCCTGGCAAGAAATCAAACTGGATAACCAAATGAGAGTCAGATGACGTTTAAGAATAATATATTTTTTTTTCTGTCAGCCCTAATTAGAAGGTGAGAATACACACCTTTGTGACACTGGGGGTTGTTGAGGGTAAAGGCACCGTCAGAGCTACCAGTATGGCCAATGTCATGGCCTGAGTTGTAACTGCCACTCCCAAAACACACACACACACACACACACACACACACACACACACACACACACACACACACACACACACACACACACACACACACACACACACACACACACACACACACACGTGCAAATCCTCACTCACACATCAAGCAGTTATGTTTTTTCATTTAACAGACACATTCACACATTCAATGTACATGAGTTCCACATTTCTTGATAACTTTTATCTCCTTCCGCTCTCTCTCTCTCTCTCTTTGCCTGTCACACACACACACTCTCTCTCTGCTCCTACAACTGTTGCTTAGAGGTGAGGGCTCGTCGCCCTCGCCTGTTTAATGGGCCGTCCGTTTGCCAACTGTTCCTTTGAGGGGGCCGGTGCGTCGGGCGTCGGAGCCGGGATTTGGGAGGGAGAGCCGGAGCCGCTGGATCAGACAGATGGAGGGGGGTCCGGCTCCATTCATTTAGCTCCATGAGAACAACAGAGCCCCACTTCAAACAACAAGGACGCAACCTGCTGGCCCCCATCGTCTGCGAACGCATACGCAGCCATACGCAGGCACACACATGCTGCAACACATGCACGCTTGTGCTCAAACACATGTGCTTTTATTAGAACTTTCTTCGCTTCTATTTGATTTGATGTGTCTTAAATCTACCTCGAGGACATAAACTCAACACCCAAAGATAAAGATGTCACCGTTGCTGTTCACACTGCTTCTGCAGCTCATCTGCCACCTTGACACACACTTGCATGTATGTACACACACACACACACACACACACACATATGCACCACACGCTACACGCATATGCACAGGGGGCATAAAATACACAGGCTCCACAGTGCCCACCCCCATTCCCAACCCCTTCTTTCCCTGGGACTCCCTCCTCTGCTACCACACAGCCCCCCCCCCTGAATTCACTGGCACTTCTAGAAAGCTCCGAGGCGCCAGCGGAGCGGGGCTCATCTCTTGGGAACAATAAAGCCAGATCTTCATAAAAACTTCAAAAAGGCCTCGCCAAGTGTTTTATAGGTGCTTTAAAGGTTTATGGGCCCTGGGGAGGGAGGGAGAGAGAATGAGAAAGAGAAATGAGTGATTCAGTAGTGGCATGCTTCACTTTTCCCACCCACTGCATACACACACACACACACACACACACACACACACACACACACACACACACACACACACACACACACACACACACACACACACACACACACGTACAGAAACACACACTCTAGGGTACACATACATGTACGGCGCTGCTAATCCGCCAGTAAGCACCCGGCTGAGATCAGCTGGTGGTAGGCAGGGTGGGGCGAGATGTGAGGGGCCGAGGGATGATGGGGAAACAGGTGATCAGTTGGTGCAGAAATGGAAAAGACGAAGAGGAAAGAAGGATGTCAAAGCTGCTCATATTCAAAAAGAAATATGAGCAGCTGAATATTGTGAGGTTCAAGCATATGAGAGAAGAGTGGGTGTTTGTTTTGTGTATTGGACCTGTTTGGTTGATCAGTTTGATTGTCATTTTCCTTGAATACATGTTTGCATACAGTCACATGTTTAGTCATACATCTATTCAAGATAGTCATATATGTTGGGTAAGAGTGCCTTTTTCTGATTCAAGTAAGCTAGAAGGTGTGTGTGTGTGTGTGTGTGTGTGTGTGTGTGTGTGTGTGTGTGTGTGTGTGTGTGTGTGTGTGTGTGTGTGTGTGTCGGTAAGGCTATCTTGCACAGGCCACCCTTTGGCCCATAATCCTAAACGAACTCAGGAGGGGTCAAGTTGAAGAGCGCGGAGGTGGGGCACCCAGAGGCGGAGGAGATTAGGGCCTGAAGCTGCATCGGTTGCTGTTTTGCAGGCGGATCGGTTTATCCGTACACGAACTGGAGCACGGGGTCATAAATGCACCGAGCAGTGCCTCTTCCCGTTAACGGTCTCCAGCTTCACTGCCAGAGGAGGCGCTGACGAAATCCCCGATCAAATGAATCTCAAAGATGCATTTCTTCCCTTTTATTGCTGCAGATATTTCGATGAGTCACAATTCACTGCCCCTCGCACACTCCACACTTTGAATTTCTTTTAAGTGCATGAATAGCCACTATTCAGGGGCGTTTTGGGAATGTTTTCTTTTTAGGTATTCAGATGTATGCCAGGGTTTATATTTAGCTCGGGTCCTCCTGGAGTCAGATGGTTTAAAATTGGGAGGTGTCAGAATTCCAGTACAATTCTTAAGTTACTGTCAATAAACTGTAAAGGGCTGCTCTTAAAGGCGTAGGATGCCTTATGGCGTGATTTGTGTGTGATAAGCTGCACGGGAAAGTGTGTATGAATTTGTCTTGATGTAGTACAAAAGTGTAGATCCTCTACATGGTACACATGTGCATTTGCACATCTAAATATCAGGATTCCTGAGTGCACGCCGGTTGTGTGCACCAATGTGTGTCTGCGGGTGTGTTTGTGCATCCATCTGCACATTAGTGTTTGTAGGATCTGTTGACAGCGAAGCATGCAGCATTTTATTTGCTCAAGGGCTGAAAAAACACATGGCGCTAGCAAGGGAGCGGTGTGATATGAGCCTGCTGAAAGCGACCTGGCCGGCGGATCTCAACCCTGGGATCACGATTCAACTAAACAGAAACTCAAACCGTGTAATAACAGAGCTGTGCAACATAAAGCTTATTTATGTTTGTGCATGTATTTATGCTTATGCAAAAATGCAGATATTTATTAGTTCCGTTTTTATTTCCGTTAATATTTCATGGTGCCAGTGAGCATCTAGCTTTCAACAGTAAATATGTAAGTAAACAGGAAAATTAAAGTATAGCAAGATATTTATGTAAATTAATTCTAACATTGGGTTCAACATCTGGCCAAGCTGCAGTGATGCACAGGTGTACTCCAGGACACTGTGACATCACAGTTGGGTGTGTTCACAAGTGGATACACCTGGTAACGCACATATACTGGAGTAATCAGAGGTGAAACTTTCAAAATAATGTGTTCTATTAGTGTGTATGGAGGCCTTAGAAAGCTGTGAAGTTAAACATTTGAAATATCTAATATATATATATATATATATATATATATAATATATAAGTTAATATAGTTTGA
Organism: Anoplopoma fimbria; assembly: GCF_027596085.1. Lineage (NCBI taxonomy): Eukaryota > Metazoa > Chordata > Actinopteri > Perciformes > Anoplopomatidae > Anoplopoma > Anoplopoma fimbria. Next base: position 6,918,325 of record NC_072453.1, read on the forward strand.
CAAAAATATATAATTCATCTGATATAGGACCTGAGCGTTTTTTTTCTCATTGAAAAAATATATTTCAATATCTAGATTTTATTTTTATGTTGAATATACTTCTACAAGCATGTATATCTCATCTTTACAGTGCTGCATTGAGAACGTAAAGCTGACGTAATGCACATCACCCTGAAATAGGTGGAGGGGATGTCATTATATCAGGTATTTTCCCTAATGCCACACCTAAACTCTATTCAAACCTGTTACAAGAAAAAACCCACTCCATCCACAGAGGCAATAGTAACATCATTGTTCATCCCTGGTGAGTGAGCGCTGCAGTCTTAATGTGGCCATGCCCACCACTTATAAACTGTGATATTCTGTCTGCAGCTGCCCACCATTCAGTTTTCATCAACTGGCAAACACTGATGAGGTCACTGCAATATAGCATCTGTAGGAACAAGTGCACTCTATTTTGTCATTTACTGTCATTCATATCAGATGAACAGGCAGCTTTATGGTCTGCATCATACATGTGGATGAAACTTTAAACTTTAAAATCTGATCTGCACTCACTTGAAACATAAGCTTGTTAAGATCCATACGGCGGATAAGGCGAATCCCAGTGAAATCTTCAGCTCTCAAACAAAGACAATGTAGAACAGTTAATGCATGCACTATATCTCTCGAACAGGAAGTGTAAAAAAGGTCAGTATCCCATAAAAGATGTTGTTATTGCTCAGTGGGACTCACATGAAGGTTAGGAACTTCCTACACTCGTGTGCGGCGATCTGTTAAAAGAGAAGAAAACCCTCATAAACAACCATGGCTTTTATTTTGTAATATTCATTTATTGTTCAATAAAAATAGATTTTAAAAAAAGTGACGTGATGTCTCCTTCATGACTTCGCCTGATGGATCTGCCAACAGCTCCTTGTAAACATGGGTCTTTACTTTTTTTCAAACTGGAAAGGGAATTCAAACCCCCCCTCTTCCCCTTTAGCTTAACCTAAAGACAGACTCCTGCCTTTAACTTAACTGGCCTTTGACCTCAGTAGTGATGACAGTCTCACATTCACTTATTTTCACATTTAGGGCAGATACAGTACATTCATCCCCTGGTCTTGTTAGTCTCTTTGTCTATGTACACGGTTCAGTTTCTGGTGGCGTGATTTGTTTTTTGCAGATGGCCCTCGTAAAAACTGCTTTTAACAACGTGAATAAAGAAGACATCTAAGCGCTAACACAACAGTTCGAGCCATTAGTAAAACCAATTACAACTTATAACATCAGTTTGTCTTAAGACATCTTTATACAGTAGTCGCTCGTAAACACATCTTTGAAAGTGGAAGGAAACTAAACTCTGTAAACACAGAGAGACGCCACTGTTCACCCTCCCTGTGAAAAGTTTCGACAACGTCCCGTCAACCTGAAACGCTACAATAACTGAGGCCGGGTCCACCGCCTGCACCCGTCACACTCTCCTCCTTTTGGACCTGTCTGGTGCTACATTTGGAAATGCTGCAGGTTATTATTACGGCATGATGTTGCTGAGCCTGTTTATGAAGGTTTATAGCGTTAAAAATCATATGCTAAAAAATAGTTGATAGAAAAAAACAACAACAACACAACAGTCTGTAGTTTGATGTAAACAATGCACAGACTGTTCTGTTTCCAATGTAAAGTTGTGAGGTTTCACATGCTTGATAATGTGAACAGAGTAATCAGAACTTGGTTCCCAAAAAATAACAAAAAAAGGATGGTTTAAATTGTTAAGAGGCCTTATTTATTGTGTTAGAATCAATGCTATATATTCCGAATATATAATACGGGCATCAGTGTTTTGGTATTTGATGTAATCGACATACTAGAAACTGTTGACTGAGCGCTTAGACCTGCAAGGCAAACATCAGGGTAGACAAGCTAGCACTGCTAGCACGTTTACTGCAAATTGGCAGTGTGAGCTATTACAATGCTAACTAATCGACCACACTGACTGCTGGTTTGACAATGTTGTTTGATGAGATTATATTCTCAAGTAGTAGGTAGGAAATGATAAATAATAATAATAATAAAAACAAATGTTTATTGATGTTTTGTTGATTGATCTTTAGATTAAATCTGATTAACTACAAGTGATGTTTGCATAAATTATCATAATTGATATAATTCCATCACGATTAAAACACCTAGCTGTGTGTGCGTCTGGAGTTTCTCTCATAATTATTGTTTTTACATTCAACATTTTGCACATTGCAGGTCGTAGCAGTTTGTTCATGGGCTGAAATGTATTTTTAACCATCTCATCATATAGTTAAGTCCTTGCATTTATAACTCAATTTAAAGTCTGGATTGTCCGATATGTCACTTTGCTAACAAACAGCGGCCTCTTAACAACTAGAGTCATCCCTCTCACACTAGGATCCCTTTGGGACTCTGCTCTAGACTGGTGGGCACCACTTTCTGATGCATCTGGGAATACCACTGAACCAAACACAACAAAACACTGAACTGGTTAACTTTTAGCACAGCATGAACTACAGTACTTCAGACGTACTCAGCACAATTCTGGAAGGTTAACATGCTTTTTTTCCCCATCTATTAGAAAAAAAACAACTGAAGGTATTGCTTGTGTTTTCTCTGTTGTGAAAATCCAAATCAGCTGGTTTTATTTTGTGTTACTTCACAACATGAGTGTGTGTTAGCTACACTACGACTGAGTCTACTATACAGAGATTTTGTTGCTGCACAAAGGAGAAAAAGAGCACCAGAGAACCAGTGCCAGGTTCTAAAGGATGCAACCTTCATCCTCCTCCTCCTCCTCTCTCGCTCTCACTCTCTATCAAGCTCTCTCTCCCGTACTTGGCTGCTTCGCTACCCGACAGTACAGTGGCCAAGAGCAGTTGAGTGACAGGCTGACGGGCCAAATCATCAGGCCGATAGCGTCCTCAAGCGGAGACGCCAGCCCCCCTCTGTACTTCTCCCGTCCTTCCTGGCCTCTGGGTCGGGTCCAGAGCCCACATCCTGGGAACATGGGGCCGGGCGGCTGCAGCCGACAGCTCTTTGGGAATGACACAATGAGAGAGTTCATAGCAAAAGCCGTGCCCGCGTGTGGCTGGGCAGGATGATGCTGCCCAATGTCGTTTTGGCAACGTGTGTAGCCCAATGCGCCGTCAATCGTGCCAGAAGCCGAAGTGACGCTCCATTAATCTTGCTCGGCATCACAATAATTTCCACAAATGATTTCTGACAGCACCGAAATGTATTTTCTCATTGTTCCATTTTGATCATTTGGTGTCCATATGGTGTTCTCTGATGTTCATAAAAAAGAAAATATATATCATGGAAAGTTTCAGATAACAAGAACACAGCAGAAAATAGACATGTTGTAGCTGCAGTTGTTGACCGGAACACCACACTTAGAGAGAAAATAGAGTTAAGGAGCCTGTTTTTACAAATGTAACAGTTCCTTCATTTCCATACACATCTATCCAAAGAGCATCTGGCATAAACTCTTAACTCGTTTTCTCAATCTCATTTTCTCTTGTGGAGGTTTCACACTGTGGTGGCCCGGCTGTGTTTGAGCGCTAGTGGTGAATACTCCTTAATGCGAACGCACAGTTTGCCCCTGAGCCAGGGGTTTTGGAGCTCCAGGGGACAGAAATCATCCTGAAGCCACTTTTCTCTGTTGTCCACAACTAGCACGAGGCCAAAGTGCTTCAACTGTTCAGGACTGTAGTACGCACACTGCTCCTGTTCATCACCGCCTCCGCTGCTACCCAGCATGCGCCGCGACACCATGTTCATCTCCTGCACCACTAGCTGGACCATCTCCCGCGCTGACGTTCCTGGAGTTACACAGAGCTGAAACACAGGAGGAGAAGATTGGAATAGTGTTTCAAACACAACAACAGATTAAAGGTGAACTGCTTCATCGTGTCAAGACGGATCTATACCTTCACACTGGTCTCCTTAGGCAGGCCTGTGCGATACTGTGGGTACACTCTGAGTGTGGCGTGACAGCTTTTCCTGAAGGTGGCGGGTGATGGCGAGGAGAGTCTCTGCGTGCCGCTGTCCTCCGATAAAGTTCGCGCTGGTGGAAGCTGCGGTAGGCAGCGCTCGGCCGAGCAGCAGCGGTCCACTGACGAGGGCCTGTGACACCTCTGCTGTGGCGAGGTGGAGGGCGAGGCGCATGTGGTGTGGTAGGAGTAAGTCTGGTGGGGTGATGTGGTGGAGGGGAACTCCAGGCTGCTGGTTCTCACACAGAAGGCCTGTCTCTTCTCTGTGATGTGCAGCAGCTCGATCTGCCTGCTGGGCAGGATGAAGTCACTGTCAAAAAGCTCCGGGCCCCCCCTCCGCCTTTCCACTCCGCACCTAACCCCTCCGCCACACCGCTCACCTTCTCTCCCGCGCTGTGGCTCCGAGGCCTGGAGGACGTCCGGCGTGGAGTCCCTTAGCGCCCCCGCCACGCGTCCGCCCCCGCCGAGACACATCCCTCCGCCGGAGCCGCTCCCGTCACTACGCAGGAAACCGCGGGGCTCCAGTGGCGCGGAAGATGAGAGGGGCGAGGGGGGCAGCAGGTCCAGCTCACGGGGACTCTGGGCTCGGCTGGAGTCGTAGTCGCTGTCGGTGGTGAGGAAGACTTCAGAGGAGCCCTCCTCGTCTGATAGTCCGGCAAAATCTGCAGAATGTGAGAAAAAGGGCTTGTACTTATACTGTAATGATAGTATGTAGGAGGGAGTAAGTTAGGGTTAGGTAGGTAGTTTCTTAGTTGCCTATGGAATCCTACATGACTAACAGTGTCATATAACCTCCATGTTTTCTGCTGCAAGAGTTGATTCAGACCTGAGTGCTTGTGGCAGGGTTCGGGTGAAGGCATGGGCGAGGGCATGAAGTCCGGCTGAGAGGACGTGGAGGGAAGCTTGTCGGGCAACACCTCCTTGGAGAAGTCAATTATACAGTTTATGGAGATGCCTCCTGTTGGTTGCTTGTAGCGGGCGTACTGCAGGGCGTCCATGATCCACCTCGCGTCACGCCACACCTCCTCCATTTGCTGTTGGAAAGTCAACAAAAAATCATCGATTATTGGATTAATTTGATTCCATTCCCCACGTTAATAATAGTTTTATAGTACATAATCCCAACACTTGTTTGATGTTGCAGTAGTATGTGAAAAAAATAAATAAAAATAAAAAAAAAAATATATAATAATATAATATATATATATATATATATATATATATGTTATGTTACCTGGATGTGATCCTGGACCTGCTGGTGTTTCTTCTTAGCAGCGAGGAGCTCGGCCTCAGAGAAGGCCTCCCTTAGGGCCTGCTGGGACATGAGGGACTCCAGTTCCAGCAAAGCCGATACTCTGCAGTACTGGCCAATGAAACTGGGGCTATAGGCATTAAAGTGGACTGTGGGAGAAAGGGGGAAAAAAACGTAAAACACTGTGCCAGTAAACACAGGAGGAGCATATAGATTTGGAAACAGCAGCTGGTGACAGAATTCCCATTTCTGCCAAAAATCTGATATACTGACCCAGTTCAAAGATCTGTAGGGGCAGGGTGAGGAAGCCAGAGCGAGGGGAATACGGGTTATTCTGACCAGGAGCTGTGCACACTTCATCTGAAGGTGGCAGGAGAAGCAGGAAGGAAACTTTCTCCCCAAACTCCACCACTTCCTGGCTGTAGATACGGAAGTCCTGCACCTGGACACACAGAAACAGGTGATCTTCACACTCAGAACCAGAGGAGTCCATTTAAGGAAGTCTAACCTTAAAGCAGTAAAAGAATACTGAAATCGCATCCACTCAAATCTATCAGTTAAATACAATGCTCTTTTTAGAAGAAGTAGATAGAAGTAAAGAGTCTGTCCCTAGTTGCATTGAAAGCATGGAGGTCCCAGTTGCAGGATATGGATCAGAGGCAGCTAGGCCACCATGAAGTCAGTTTTTCACTCATTTAAGTGTCTTGAAAATAGTACTGGAGGCTCCAACTCCAATAGTGGAAACCAGAAGTAAGAAATATGGCAACCGGATGGGTTGTTATAATTAGGGGTTTGTTGCATAACACTAATACACTGTTGGGCTATTTTGTGGAGCAGGTCAAGAGCAAAATATCTTACTGCCAAACCCACATTTGTTGTTTCTAAACCTTTTTAAACATCTGGAAACAAATAACGGTTTTAGCTCCACATTTTGATGATTGTCTTCATAAATATATGTATATATATATTCTTGTAGCAGTCTCCTATATATATATATATATATATATATATATATATATATATATATATATATATATATATATATATATATATATATATATATCCGACAGTGCTTGGTTCAGTGGGTGGTAAAAGGTTAGAGTCAAATGGACAATGATTGCCATTGTGCTGGAATTCAAACCATGTTCTTTTACAGAAATCATGTACGATTAGTGGTCTAACCAGAACTGGCTGAATATCCATTGGAATCAAGTTCACTGCTTTGAGCTCCTGCTACTGCTTGCCTCTGGAACTTGGCTGGAAATCTTTCTATCTAGTTTCATCTGGTTCCATGATATCAGTCAAAGTCAGACAACGCAAAACATATTTTTTTTGCATTTGGTAAAGAAATGGCTCTAAATCTGACTGTAGAATAGTTTGGTAATGGACAAAGATACAAAGTGTTTCAGATTCACTCTGACCTGATGGCCAAGGACATTGATGTGAGCCAACAGGTCTTTAATGGCGCTGCGCAGGTCCTGTAGGAGGCGATGTGGAGCACTCTGTTCTTCGTTGTCCATTTCCAACGCCTCCTCCAGAGAGCTGAGAGCCTGCAGCCACTGCCACTCCTCTCTGAAATGACACACACGTTGAATACATCATTAATCCACATCACAGGTATCTTTGTCATTATTTTGCCTCAATCGTCACGTTTCTAGTCAAAACCCTTAAATTTCAGTCTCGGCCGTTTACAAAAATCCAGAGTCAAAGCTGATCCACTGAACCTCACGCCCATCCCAAACCCACATACCAAAGACCTACATTAAGTGGCATATGATCCCCACCTGGACACGTTGCTGTTGTCTCGAATCTTGGTGTGACAGAGGACGTTGGGGAGTTTCTGGGGCACCAGCGCTCTGATCTGCTCCACTGATGTACACAGCTTCAGGTAGCCCAGGTATAAGCCTGGTGACAACATCTTCCTGCTCCGCCTGTGATACGCCAGCTTCTCCTGGGAACAGCAGGTGGAGAGAGACTTAGTAAGAGGACGGTATGTTATTGTTGACGGGGGATGATTGTGTGGTGACTCTGATTCTAATTTTGTCTCTTGTTTTCATCTTTTGCTGTTGTTAGTCCTTGAGAGACTCCAGGCTAAAGTTGTTCCAACATGTTTAAAGTGGAAGTCAGCACGGCAAAATAGCCCCTCAGCACATTTTTATGTATTTCATCATACAATTTGTTCATAACTGGCCACAAAACAAATATTTCAGTGAATTGTGGTTTTGCCAAAGGGAGTTTCTACTATTGTTTTGGAACCACAAGGCCAAACCAACTTACACTGGAGACAAAACAGCATTGCAGCAATGGTATCAAGTTTACCGGGCTATATAGACAAAATCAACTTGTGGTTTGGTTCCAGATTTTGATCGTTCTGAGCAAAACAGCCTCACAGCATTAGTTACAAAACATCAATAATTAGCAACATTATCCTCGTCAGGTCGACAATGCTGAAATTGAAATACAACCTTCCAATTTCCACTGCCTGAATGAGCAGCTGTCAAAAATAAAGTGACTGAGATAATTTAAATTAATGTTAGGTTGGCATGGATCCAAGATTTGACCTGAAAGCTGGCTTTTAATTAATTTGTCCTTTCAATGTGTCTCTACAAAGAAGGGGACAAATGGAAGAAGAGAGTCATGATGATTAATGTAGGTCTAAATAAAGAGCGTCTGCACAAGCAGCACTCGTAATTGGAAGCACATTTGCATTCCTAATGTTTCAGCCATGGAGCCTCATGTTTACTGGTTTTGGTGAACGAGAGTTTAAAAACATTAGAGCGATACCAATAGATAAATGTCTTCCAGTGGTTTTTAGGGGTCATTTTGTTGTTGACAAAGTGCCTCACACAACACTGTTTCATCTTGCTAAATCTCCGGGTAACGAACAAATGCAGAGAATGAGCCCGATAAAAACCACAACCACTGCTGACAAACCCTCTGACCATTCTTAACTGATGTGGAAGCAGCCTGTCTCCAAAACAAAAAAGGCAAAAAATTAAATTTCCCAAAACTGACAAAAATGACCAATCCTGTAGGACTCACGTGGAGTGTGATGAGCAGCATGTCCAAGGCCGTGGGCTCTTCAGGGGACGAGATGGACTTGCGTTGGAGCTGCAGTTTGCAAAGCTGCGTCCAGCGAACCCCATCCAGGTTTGGACAGGCATTCATGTCCTTGAGGAGCACCAGCAGGGCGTTACCATGCTTGTCTTTGATTGGCTCAAAATACACCTGACCAAGGTCCTGGGTTCCCAGCATTCCCTGAGGAAAGATGACAGATGATCATTTTGCTACACATGCTTTATCTCTGTTTGCTGCAGAATGACGAAAGTGGGTATAGATCGAAATGTTCAGACCTAGAGGTCACAAGGTCATAGTTACCAAAACCACCACAATATAAATTACACAGCCATAGTCCCAATAGTCCACTCAGCATTTTAATACCTGTAGTTGGGAGACAGCCTGCAGCATCTTGAGTCGTGTCTGCAGAGTGCAGGAACAGGATGACTGTGAAGGGCTCAGACACTGCTGCAGCCAGGGAATCTCCTCCCATAGATAGGAGACCTGGACCATTGATTGTATTAATACATACAACAACTTTTTCAAATGCACAGCAAAACATTATCTTATAATCTACTGTGAGAATATTAATAACCGATGGATAATGTAATCATTTGTTAGCGACAATGTTTGTGGTAATGTTTCCATGTACAATACTGCAAAAACAATACTTCGTGCATAATTGTATTCAATAAATGATTCCTGTTTGGCAGTTAAATCACTTTTTATGTAGTTATATGACGATTGTATTCATGGGTTTGCAGTGGGTCATAAGTTATCTGAGAAATATATAAAAGTTATTTTTTCTTTGTCTACCTTGGTAAACCAGAGGAAGTCCTGCATAAGGGAGCTGGAGTAGGAATCTTCCACCTCTACGATAGGAATCTGGTCCTCTGGAGTCACCAACACATTGTCATCTCTGTAGAGTATGGATGTCAGATAGAGACCTCTGGACAGGAACAAAGAAAAAGTACACATGTTAGGCAGAATCACCTTTCTGCTATATGTCCTTGGTGTCTGAAGGTGTTTTAAGTTTGATGGAGTGGAATTAAAGTACATTCTCAAAGGAAAAAATATCAAAATGTCTACATATCATTAAAAATGTGATTATTCGACCCAAAAGCTAGTTTATGCCATGAAAACCATGACATCAATGGTATATTTAACCACGAATAAAGGATATAATTATGACAAATAAAACATAACAATTGCAATACACAAATAAACTTTTTTTTATCATATTACACAACTCCAGCATCAAGGTCAACAGAGCATCTACCTTTTCAAGCTTTTAACAAATTTGCTGGTGGGTTGGAAGAGGTGGCGCAGGCTTTTGGATACCGAGTGCTTCCTCCCTTGCGTTGGAGCTTTACACTGTTCTGTGTGGACAAGACAGAGACAAGAAAAGACGATTTGTTAATTATGAGCAACAGAATAAATCAGTCAGATCACTTTTGAATGAATATTCTGATGGTCCTGCTTAATGCTGAAAGTCAACGCACTTGTGAAAAACCGTGGCATCACTCTGATTGGTTGTCGGTTTTTCTTGCTAACACCAATGAATACCTCGGTCCTGACAAACTGGAGAAACATCTCTTCCACTGACAGGCCGTTACCTAATTGACAACAAACCTGACACGTCCAACAACGCGGTCGGAGTGGAATGTTTTTCGACGTTTCATGCGCTCCAGTGGCGCGACACCATTTGACTGGCATGCTGGCTGCCAACAGCAGACTATGGGCCTTGAGGGAACCGCTAGCTCTCCGGTCCCAGAGGGACACTAACTTTGTGTATATGTATGTGTGTGTGTGTTTACCTGCACATACTAAAACTGCTGGACCATGGCATGTCTTGAGCTACAGCCTTACGAGGCGAGCCAAGGAGCTGCAGTAATTTGTGTGTGTGTCTCTGTATGTGTTTTAACCCTTTGCCACTCACTGACAGGGAGGTCAGTTAAGTCTGTGGGGACATGTTTATTTTTAGTGGGCCTGGAGGGGGTTGGAGGCGAGAGAGGGAGGTGTGTGTATATATGCATGTGTGTGTGTTTGTGTGGGCGCCTGTTGGTGAGATAACGCACCTCCCAACTCATTAGAAACCCTGAGTCCCAAACCCTCCACAGATTCCCTCTCCTCCCCTCCCAGGTGATCTTACTCCAGCCCCGGGCCACTTAAAGTCAATAAATCCCCCCATTCAGGACCCGAAAAAAACCTCCCTTCAGGTGGACGAGTCGAGTTGGAGCATTAAGAAAAAAACAGCCCCCCTCGACCCCTCTCACCTCCCCTAATTTCTCTTTACACGCGGGTCTGTTCGGCTCTGGTCCTCCTGGCCTCGGTCCGTGTTTGACACTGAGTAAGACAGACAAGTGGGGCTGACTGCTGGGGTGCCTGTGTTAGTCAAGGCCTCTTTCACAGTTTAATTAATAGTGTTTGGACAAGGGGGAGAATGTGGCGTGGGCTATAAGCCGGGCTGCGACGGAGGTGCGTACATGGACATGGGGGAGAGCGAGTCGGAGCTGAAAGGGAGAGCATGTACTTGAATATTTGTGTCTGTTTCATGTACATGTGTATCTATGTGTGTGCCTGTCTATCTTTATATGTGTATATGTATGGACAGTAGACAGGACGCCTGGCGGGCTGTGGGGGGTGGAGGGCTGGAGGGGGGGCAGCAGTAGTCAGTGTTAATTTATGCCCTCTCCCGACTCCAGCCCGGGACTCGTCTCACACAGGAATAACAAACATGACCCCGGGACACGCCACCTTGGCTACCGTGCCTGAACTCTCGAGCTCAATCAGTCGCCGTCTGAAGAACCGAGAGCCACTCAATACTGACTATTATATTGCGTCTCGCCCCATTGCAAATATGGTCTGGCCACAGTGGACAATAGTAAGTGGGTGAGTGTGTTTGGGCGTGTGGGTGTACGAGAGAAAGAAAAAAAAGAGAGACAACTCGCTCAATGCTAAATGCAGTTTGCCGTCATGTAAAAGAGTCAGTGTGGACAGGTTTTGACACTTATGGGAGCAGCTTACAGCCGGCAGTGTTTGGGGATATAAACAGCCTGAGTGTGAGAGAAGTTGATCTGCATTTTGTCACACAGAGAGAGAGAGAGAGAGAGAGAGGTATTCAACAGAGGAAGGGCTGAGTCATGGAAAGATGTAAAAGTGTGTGTGTGTGTGTGGGGGGGCCGTTGTTGAGACAGAGGGGAGGGTATTATTTTTGAGGTGGCATGCTGTCTTAGGGTGTACGGCCCCCAAAGTACTTGTCGTGCCCGAGATTGTAAAGTGTCCGTCAACGTGAGATGAAACACAGCAATTGGTGAGACGTGTTACACCTGTGCGTTGAACTGTCCGTTGCTCGTGTTTGTGTTTGTTTTAAACGAGAATTTTCCTGAAACACGAACTCGACGGTGGCTGAAAAAGTCTGATGTGTTTGTTTAAAATGTGACAGGCGCAGTGAACGCCTCTCAGGTTTATGTCAGGAGCTCATAGCACAGATCAGGGTGCATTTCAGCTACTTTACTCCAGCTGACACCAGAACGAAAAACTGATCTTAAGGTCATGTACTTTCAAGTTCTACCTAAGAAATGAATGCGTGTAATTCCATAGCTAAACCCAATGGCAGTTTAAAACATCTAGTGTGATATAACATGTGCTCCTATGCAGAGTACAGCAGGTCGCTATCAATACAAGGTTTGGGTTTCAACCGGTGTCAGCCATGTGAAACGTTAACGCTTTCATATTACTGTTAAGGCTTTTAGGTTAACAAGCCCACCAAATGGATCAAAAAGTTGTTGGTACCATGGCAGACACAGTGGCGGTGAGCTTCTTTTATTTGCCCGAGTAGCTGGTCTAGTGCCTCCTTCTGGCCTCTCTGACGGGGAGCACGGCCATCGATATCCCTCCAACCTGAAGACAAAGGTGAGAAAGATGACATTAGAAAAGTGAACATGCAGTGTTGCGCATTAATCAACAGTCATAGTGCTGATTTAAGATATCTAGACAGGTCTCTTCAGCTATAATCTGCATTTATGATGGAGAAGCAAAGCATAGCTCAGGACAGCAGTGTTTGTCTGTCAGTTCACCACTTTAATCCAGATTGAAATACTATACTATAGAACTATTGGATGAATTTTTATAAAACTTTGTATAAACATCTTTGGTCCACTGGGCATGAATCCTTAAACTGACACACCAGATGGTTTAATACTCAGAAACATCTGGGAATCAAACTCTGGCAAAAAGCAAAAACAAGCAAAAACATATTTTCCAACTAGAAAATTCCTTCAGTGCCGTTCTTTCGATTGATAAATACTCTGGTTCTTTTTAGTTTGGATGCCATGCAGCATCTACGCTAATCTCTTTAGGTGCCACCATTGTTGTTAAGATTGAACAAACAGTCGCCTCATTGTGCCACACACACTTAAAACACACCATGGCAACCAGTAGTTCTTCACAGGACGCTGACCGATCCGGACACTGGCTCTCCGAACACAAACGCAGGGTATTAGGTCATCAGTACGTATCATGAAACTTCTAACACTCCTAAATGGTAGTTTGAGCACTGGGACAAAGAGAGACCTCCTTCTTTGACCTGTATATTTTCCCCTGTGGAGCAATGTTTTTCAGAGAGTCTTCATTTGATTGTAGATCAGTCCTGAAGTTAATTCTTCTTCTATATATAAAGGAACATCCAACATTGACCACTGTTAGTCTTTTCTTTTTTTTCGATTTTGTCAGCCTTGTCACATTTTTATTAAGGGCTGGCTGCTACTGGGGAAGCATGCAGATTGTGCTTACAGTGGAATGTTTGAATAAGAGTATTTGGTTTATTTGAAATAGGTGAACCTGGATCTATGAACCATGGTGCAATATCTTTGGTTAGATGGAAATAAACTGGACTTAAACTGACACTTTCACGATTGTATGACCATACAGCGCTGACACATACGTCACTGGGACTCTATGTGAGGTTAGTCTGGTTAAATTGGGAGGGGGTTAATCAAATTCTACTTGGGACCCCAACATTTTTTGGGCTGGCCCTGTTCCCGAGGCTTCCAATAGTAGGAGTGTGAGGTGTGTGAGATGGCCTGCTTCTCAAACAGGTCCTGTATGTGTACTATAGAAAACAGCACACACCCCAGTGTGAGAAAGCTGTGGTTGGCTGACAGACAGACCTACTGAGCAGCACTGCTACTGGCTGCTCTGCTCACATTTGAGCTCAGAACAGTCAGTATGCACACAAACACACACATATACACACACACACACACACACACACACACACACACACACACACACACACACACACACACACACACACACACACACACACACACACACACACACACACACACACACAAACATGCACATGTAGAAAGACACACAAACATGGTGTGGCTGCCCCAGTGACATAGAGTAACACAGCACACAACCTGCTATGCTTCTTTGAGTTAAACACTCTAGAAGTACAGTTATAGTAATACAACCTCTACATCTGACTGTTTCTATTCTTCTGTGTGTTTCTTTTTTCCTAATCATATGCACTAAAACACACACTCATAGATCACCATATCTGCAGAAAACGATCCTTCAGCACCTTCTGCCTGCTGTGGTAGTAAGTCAGCATCCTTGCTTTGCTCACTGGAGGACATGTCAGCGATAACCCGCCCCCTACCATCATCAACCACCACCCAGCCCCCGTCACCCCCACCCCAACCCCTCTCCTGGAGCCCCCGGAGGGCGCTTGGGGCTGAAACACGGTGAGCTCTATTCCCGGAAAGGTGCCTGTCCCGACAGGACAAGCGGGCCCTTTAATGGGCGTCCACGGCCCGGTATAAGGCCCCCACTGTTGGGGCCGCGCCGCGTGCTACAGCACAGACATGCAAATATTTCCAGTGGTAGGCCCAAATGGAAAACACAAACACGCAACATCGAAATTAGCTCTGAGAGAGGGAGGGAGGTGGACAGTAGAGAAAAAAAAGAGAGGGAAAGCCCAGTCTCCTAAAATGAAGACACACACACACACACACACACACAAACACACACTTGCTGAAAAACACTGTGTGCTGATGAGGACAAACATGTTCATGTGTTCCCCAGATGTGCCCTGAGTGCGCCAACACACTCACAGTACCTATGTTCACTCTCTCACAGTAGGTGAGTACTGACTGCACAGACTTAACATGCTGCATACAAACAGCTACAGTATCACCAAACTCAGCTCATGAATCAAAACACTGAATGAATCCCTTCACATGGATTCATTAATTTACTTACAAATCAGCAAATGTCATATTATACTATTTGACCAAATAAAACATTTTAAAGTCTTAGAAATAAAAACCTCAAATATAGATAGACAGACAGACAGACAGACAGACAGATAGATAGATAGATAGATAGATAGATAGATAGATAGATAGATAGATAGATAGATAGATAGATAGATAGATAGATAGATAGATAGATAGATAGATAGATAGATAGATAAAGAGAGAAAGAGGGTCAGAGTTTTTCTGGTGAGTCAACACTTCAGCTGTTGTTCACATGACTTCACGGTTAACTTCTTGGCTGAACCCGGGCATCTTCTTCTTCTGCCAGCCCCAAACGGCATCCTGAGGCTACGATTACACACTCTGACGTCCACAGAGGGGGTCCCAAAACCCACCCGGTCTGCTGGCCCCGGAGGACACAGCTGTCGTCCCGCAATGATGTCAAAGTAACGTCGGAATGACGTTGGACTTATCAAATCAAATGTGAAATTACGCAAAGTCCAAGTCCCTTTATGTGTGGGAAAGCTATGAATGATTGTATCTTTCATGCAAGATGCACACACACCACGCATATTCACACATCTTGCAGCTGAGCTCTGTGTGAAAACTATTTTTCAGTGGTGTTAAGTTAGTGAGGGGAGCCAAAAGCCATCAGGGCTCTTGTTGGACTGGAAGTTTTATGTTTTGCTTTATGTAATACTTAGGCACATACATGAACACACACACATATGAGTTCACACTTACTTGAAGGTGCAGCGCAGGCAGGGATGGAAACTAGTAGAGGCCCCCACCCCTTCATGTTGTAGGCTGACACCTGGACGTAGTAATAGGTCCCCTGTAAGGACAGGACACATGACAGTTAAGGCACCATATACATATGTATGTGTATGTATGTGTGTGATTCAGTGCATCTGTTTGTCTCCTGCTAGGTCGCTTTCTGCCGTCATTTCAGTGTGTGTGTGTGTGTGTGTGTGTGTGTGTGTGTGTGTGTGTGTGTGTGTGTGTGTGTGTGTGTGTGTGTGTAGAGGGTGATGGGTCTATCTGGATGCTCTGTCTGTCTCGGTGCCCAGTCTGCAGACAGCAGGCCTCTGTCTCTCCTTTCTCAGCCAGATCAATCAAACCAGCCGCCGACACTTCCTGACCTCGCCTTGACCCCTGTCATGTGACAGGAGTGAGCTTTGGCTGGCAGCAGGGGTCTTAACCGGGGGGGGGGAGGGGATTTCTCTCACACAATAACAAACAACCAGTGGAGCGTCCATTTGTCTACATGCCCGCTTAAAAATGCCAAACATAAATCAGGTGGCAGGCTACCAAGCTGCTCCTTCCATCGTCCTGGAGGCTGTTTTGCAATGCTTATGAATGGTCAGGAGCCAAGACTTTCAACAAATAACAAATAAACTGTGTTTTCCAATTGTGCTTTTTAGCAGGGCCATAAGTCTTTCACCCCCCCCCCCCCCACCATCATTTGGGATTGATGTTGACTGTGTGTGAAGTTTGATGTTTGTAATAAAAGAAGAGTCACTTGGGAAATGCCTTCATATGTCACTGAAGCAAAGCTTGCGTGTTATTAAAATCAGGGGCCTTCGTGTGGATGAATAGCTTCTAAATGTTAAATCAGTCAGTACCAACAGCTGGAAAAGCTAGCTTAGTGGTTCTTTGTGTTGCTTTGTGTCACCCATAAACTATCAGATAATGCATGAATGTATTCTTCTTATCTGGTAGTTCTTAGGGACTGAGGAGAAAAAAGGACTATAGGACAATAGGTTCACACAAAAATGGCGTGATGTGCAGGAGAGGATAAAAACACATGGATGTATGTTCTATCCAAACCCCTTAAAACAAGCTTCAAATGTAATGTTAGTCCAGTAGCTCCTGGTGTTACCTTTTGAGAGCAACACGTATGAGAGATTTACTTCTGTATTTTGTATTCAACCTGATTCCCTACTGATTGAATCATCTTACTGAAAAACAGTTCAGACTGTCAATTATATAGTGGAGACAGAGATTCTGGCAGAACTTACAGAAGTGAGTCCAGTGATGTTGCACTGTAGCAGAGTGGTGTCCTCCACCACCATCTCACCCAGCAAAGGACTTAAGGATGGAGAATTGCTCCAGCTCACTGCAAATAAAAACAAACAAAAACAAAAAAATGTTATTTAACTTCAATATATACCTTAAGAAAAAATTGGTATCAAAAAATGCTGGTGACTCCACGACATTTGTACTATTAACACTTGTCATCTGCATCTGATTCAGCACCAGAGATTTACATGTAGTTATACTGAGTAAATGGTTCTAATTGAAGCGGTGGGACGAGTGCGGTGGCTGACCTTTGTACTTGGTTACCACAGCAGAGTTGACACAGAGAGGTTCCTGGAAGTCCACCCTTAGACTGGTGCTGCTGCTGACAGACAGGCGAACTGCACTGGGGGCGTCTGGAGGGTCTGAGTAGGAAGACAGACAGAAAGATGGCACGTAAATAAGTGGAGAGACAGACAGGTAAACACAAGCAAGCACACAATCCTTCACTGCGTATCATTATCATTATAATGGAGCGAGCCCATGCAACTGGCATCTCACTGTTATGACATCATATACTCCTCCTGGTCTGTTTCTCATGGCATTGCTCAGTTTCAGAAATGGGCAAAGTTTAAAAAGTGTCAAGTAGTGCTACAGTCAGTAATGGAATCTGCTATCTTCACAAATGAATGTTGACTCAGTTGAAACTGAGAAAAAGCGAGGATGTCAGTGATTGTGATTGTAACTACACAAACATCATTTTGACGTGTAGAATTACAAAGAGGGAATGAGCTTTTTTTTTGCATCAAAGTGCAGATTTTGATGGAAGGGAGGAGTGTGTGCGTGTGACTGAGTCTGCTTTCTGGGGGTGGCTGTCTACCCTGCCACTAAGCGTGTCATGAAATGCCTATAAAGAATTAAAGCAGGAATACAGGCGTGTTATGTTTGCACACACACACACACACACACATACACACACAGTCTTGTGCTAGGCTTTCCAGTGTGGAAGCCATTAACTCAGCCCAGACAGAATGCCAGCAGAGAAAAAGGGAGCAAAGATGAAAACCAAAGGCGACTGACTGCTCGTATGATCTGAGCGGCAAACTTCCCTCAACTGTTGAGCATGAAAAAAAAAAATCTCTATAACAACCATCAAAGTCTTCCAAGCCTTACTAGCATGCTCGAAGCCTGTCTGCATGCGTCTGAAGAGCCGGAGCCTCCACTCCCAGGCCTTTAGCTGCCTCTCCTGGTCGGATCCCTCCCGCTCACCAGGACCCTCGCTTCCAACCTGGGCCTGAAGCTCCGAGACCCGCTGCTCGGCCTCCTGCACCAAGGTGGCCAAATGCACTGCTCGGCCCTCCAGACTCACAACTGAGAAACAGGTGTGAGAGACAGTGAGAGAGAGAACAAGTCAACACATGCATACTGTATTGAATAGAGAGTTTTATCAGCCTTAAGCACGTGTTAAAGTGACTCCAATAATTCCAAACTACTCTGACATCCAGAAAAAACGCTTTTATATTCACACATAAAAGAGACAGTTCTTAAAAGCAGCTCAAAGCTAAGCAATGCTGGACTGAAAATTTGAGTGGGCTGTTGTTTTTTTCACCAAAATTCAAAAACATAAAGGCAAAATACTGTGAATCGACGATAGTGAAAACTCTTAACTAAAAAGAAAATTCTCAAAAACATCACTTTTTTTGTAGTAGAACTATACAATTGTGGATTTTTTTATGAACAAAACATGTGTTCATCACAAAATCATAGCATAATTAGAGAAGTAAACATTGTGTTGGTTTTACTTTGATCGAGTGCACATGGCTGTACTGATATTGCAGCGGCCTGCAAAAGTGGCCTACAAAAGCAACTGAAATTGCTTTTGCGGGAACCCTTTTTAATGTCTTTGTTTGCCAAAATGCTGTGGCAAATTCCTCAATAAACTTCATTTAACTAAGCAGTCCCTCTTTAGGGATGACATCACCTCGAAAATGACACAAAACGTGGCAATGAAAGTGAGAGCGGCAAGAGAGGGAGGAGTATTCTTCTTTTTGCGGTTATAAGGGAACGCGAAAATGGTGGGAACATGCATAAGCATCATTTTAAACTGCCATTGTAAAACTATTTTTCTGCAAACGTGTGGAAAAATGTGTATAAGTCATCTATTTATATCATGTGCCACAGCCTCACACAGCCGCCATCGGAGGAATGTTTTTCTGAGAGGCGGCTGGGTGTTACTAAAATATGAGCAATGATGTTTACTTAAAACCTAAAACACATCAATATAGTAGATGTGACACCCAGTTGAAATATTCAAATCAAAACAAAATAACATAGAGATTAAAGATTCCAACGTGGACAGATGACTTTAAATAAAAGTATAGATCAGGTAATGTAAAGCTGTTGAGGTCACAAAGGACAGTAGCGCACTGTACTGTACTTCTTCTTTGGTGGCTGGTCAGTCTGGGCGTGTTTGGGACCGGTGTGTGTCTGTGTTTAGTCTGTGTGGTCTGTGTTTGTTCATTGTAGATTCCACTGTTGAGCGTTAGATTCCACTGTTGACAGTAAGTTTAAAGCCCCGTGTCAAAATGTCCATCTGGGTGTTTAATTCTGCGGCTCTCTCGGTGTCTCCTCAGTGGCTGTGAGCTTCTCTTTGAATCCGAGCGTCTCTTCTGGGTGTCAGTTTTGTTGTTCTCTTCAGCCACTTGTGTGAAGACTTAGAGGCTGTCTGTCACTTTTAAAAACAGGTAATGCCATTATTACTGAGGAATCTTTGAATTTATACTATTGGATGGATGGAAATATCTGTTTAAGTTCCATTTTGATTTACATTTCCAGTCCTTCGAGGGCTAGAAACTGGTCCAGATGCTGTCACAAGTGCAAACGTGTGTCTTGATTTGTCCTTATTTCACATCAAGGCTGGGATCCTGCACAGCACATTAAAGTGCCTTTGTCCTATTGAAAGCCACCGAGGGATTTATAATGTGAATATGAAGTTGCTTTGGAGAATTTTATTTGATAGTCTTCGTCTGCCTTTGTGTCTCTGGTAACCCACACATTGTGTAGTCAAGCATGGCAATATCAATAAGCATCAGAGTCGATGCCTTTTAAAGATTCTGCAGCGTCTTTGATGTCAATTCGCCTCAGATGGAGTTTGATTTGTAGGTGCTTATAAAAATAGAAGCCTTTACATTCCTTATGTGCTGTTGTTCTCTCTCTCTCTCTCTCTCTCTTTGTTTGTTTTTCAGTCCTTTGTACACACACACACACACACACACACACACACACACTCACACTCTCATGAGTTATTTGAGTTCTGGAGAGAGAGCACAATCAAAGAGCAAACTTCAGTAAACATCACTTTCCATTCAAGTGTTTTCAATTTAATGATACCTTTATAAGACGCCTGGCTCTGCTCTGGAGTAGTGTGTGTGTGTGTGTGTGTGTGTGTGTGTGTGTGTGTGTGTGTGTGTGAGTGTGTGTGCGCGCAAGTACAAACACAAACAGCCTAGGAGCCTCACTGGCGAGTTCTAATCATTAACAGAGGAAGGGAGCGGGGGCTCAGCGGATCACAGACAGTGAAAAGTGCTTATGAAGATGACTAATATTGCATCATGATTACCACCCCTTCATCCCCTTTAATATGTTTTCTCTGCCAGCACATAAAAGAGATGTGTGTGTTTGTTTTTTGCGTGCACGACGAGAGACTGTGCTATGAGTTATGTGTGCGTTGTTGCTTTTGGCAACACCTGCGGTTGCTTAGGGGATAGCTGATGTTGCCGTGGCAGCAGCTTTGACGTCCACATTGACAGTTAAATCCCATCAGGAGGCTGTTGACGCCCCGAACAAACTCGGTCTGGTATCAGTTCTGAGCCATGCTAAAGATTGAAATCTACGTAGGAAAAACATGATAACAGATCTGTCAGAAAGTGACAGATGTGGTTTGGGGCCTCACTGGCACCATAACTTGACAACTACCTTTTGCTTTTCCATATATCACACGAGATTTGATTGGCGAAAGAATCGGGCAAATCATCTTGGTTCCTGCTCAAAGCCAAGGAAGCATTTGCTACGGTATGATTCATCTGTAGGCCAGCCAAACTCCAAACTAACATAAAGAGCTGTCTAATTTTACAAGGACAAATATGATTAAATACTAAAATTTATAAAGACATTGTGGCAAACCCTGAGATCTTGGACAATTTTTACAGAAAAAAAGGAATAAAGCTTCTTGAATCAATTCATTGTAATAATTATCTTTGTGCGTATAGACTGTAACAACCTCCCTTTCAATCCAGCCAATGGGTGTTTGTGATTTCCAGTAAAATGAACCAAAAATAACTTGTAACTCACATTATATTGACATGATAGTAACGTGTGATCGCCAAATCAGATGCATCTACACAGCAAGTGTACTTAACAGAGTACGTCACGAGCTCTGTAGTTATGATTTGTCCCATTAACGTTGAAATGATCCCCATGCGACTGGGTTGGTACTACGGGTACGTGGTGTTTCTCTACTCACAGTGGGGGCTCTCCTTCGCACCAGCTCGCAGTAGCAGCTTGGCCATTGGCACGTTGTTGGTCATGATAGCGATATCGAGGGGCAGGAGGCCCTCACTGTTTGGGGTGTTGTGGTCCAGCTCTTCCAGACTGTACTGGGACAAAAGCAGCTGTACCAGGTCCAACTCCTGGTGCTCCACTGCTTCAAACAAGGCTTCATTACTCTGAAACTGTGATACAAAGAAAGTGAAGTTTAAATAAAGCATACGTTGTGAAACCTCAGGCATGTCAGCTTGTATCACTCTTCCAGCACCCAACCATGTCCACATACAAGATGTTTCTGACTGTATTTTCTGTCTTGCTCTACAATAGAGCGCTTGAGATGGGTGGGAGCATTATGTTTCTACCTGAGGTTCTCTTACTTTCCAAGTCTATATGTTTTCTCAGACTATTTTTAGAATACAATATTCCTGGGCTTATTATTTTTTCCTTCCCTGTCTCTCTCTGACTTACTATGGTGGTTTTGCGCGGCCTCTCCTTGTCTCCTCCCCGTCCTGACACCACACTGTCCTCCGGGGCAGGGGGGTTGGTGCCCACACGGAACTTTCCAGACAAGTTGCGGTACAGGCGGCGAGCCGCGCTTGGCGAGGACAGGCTGGCCGACTTGCGGGTCGTGGCCGGCTGGTGGGCCTGGTCGCCCCTCATAGGCTGCGTCATCTTGGCAGAGTCCGCCCTGGAGGAGAGATGGATAGGTAAGAGAGAGCAAGCGAGAGAAACGAGCAAACTATGGCATTTTGAACAGAACTTCTTGAATCCAAAGAGCTGACACCCCTAGAAAAGATACCTGCACTCACAGACAAATGCTAAGGTTTAGATTCTGGCTCTGGATAACAGCACCAGGAATTCATTGGGCTCAATTTGGCAATACTGGTTTAAGCGCCAAGGCATCAGTGTCTTACATGACTGTCATTGTACAAATACATCAGCTCTGCATATCATCTGTTGAAGCACATTTCATGCGTAGTGTTGATATAACAATATGTATGGCAGTGCCTGTCCATATTTTTGGACTGTGACCATTTAAAGCAAAGATATGTCCACTGCTAGGGGTGGATATGTAGAACTGTGAACAGCTGACCAAATACTTATTTTGCACTATTTAGCCATTTTGATTATTAGAAACAAAAACCTTCAAATAGTTCTGATTTTTTTATTTTTTATCCCATTATTGAGATAAATCCCCCAAAAATATCTTCAACCCCCTGGGAAGGGTGTCCAAACACAAGGCTGAGAACCACTGATCTATGGCATGGTGAGAAATCACACTGATCTGCCAGATTGGCACCATGCTGGAATTATCAGTTCCCAGTCACAGATGCCATATGAGTCATGCTGCACTGGTGATGCCGGCCTGGTAGCCGGGTTGTCGGTGCTGCTCTGTAATGTCATATCTTTCTGACTTGTTTCAAAAAGATCAGCATCTCTCGCCACCGGTGTCTTGGCTTCTCTGGTATGACGACTATGCCGCCCTTCACCATTCTGCCATGGGAACTATGAGGATGACAGTGAGTTTCTAGGGTGAGTCTGGTACGTGGCGTTCACACACACTCAACTGCTGAAGGAAATGTCAGCGGGACTCTACAGGCGATGGTGACAGACTCCTGTGACGGGTCCCACGGAGCACAGGCAGAGAGATAAATGAATTCCTCAAGGACGCACTTTCAACAGCTTTCTTTCCTTCTTCTTATGAACTTGTTTCCCTTCCTATCATCTCTTCCACTCTCTGTTTCTTTTCTTCCCTTGGCTCATGACCTTTCACTAATTCCCCTTATCTAGTTATTGCCTCTCATTTCCCTCCCATCATCTCCCACATTCTCTTTTACCCCCTCTCCTCTCTCCGTAACACCTCTCTTCTTACCTTGATTTTACTCTGAATAATCTTTTATTGCAGTTTGACAATAGAAGAATCTTTCCGACTTTCCATTCTAGCTTCACTAACCCACTTGAACGGTTAACAGTTCTTGAAAAGTAACAAGATTCCGATGTGAACTGAAAGTCAGTAGCTAGTTAAGTAAGTAGGTTATATAACAATTTTTGAGACATTTATGTTCCAAAAGAATGAGAGAAAAATTATTACTGTATTTAATTTGAATGGGACCAGAGACATCTTTTGGCATTTATAGAACTAAAAACACGTTTCAGTGACTAAAAGATCAGAATGTGAATCCCTGTAGTAGTTAACATGTCTCGAGCCACGTTTCCTGTTCAAGTCCTTGGAGAATGCTTTCTTCTTATCAGTCACCCTCGAAAACATCATCAGTTTAATACCGCAGAGGTAAATGTTCTTAAAAAGGTGGAGGACAGAAAATAAAGATTGAGATACGTTGGACCATCTTTGTATCACAAAGAGCCAAGAACAGATTTGTCAAGGTGAGAACATCTGTAGGAAAATTTTTATTTATACTTGCGCTCTGCTATGGACGTTTGAGCCCACACACACACACACACACACACACACATAGACACATACACTCACATTCACACACAAGCCCTCCCCTAACACATGCAGTTTATACAACAGCTGAAGGCGGCCCACATAGTAGACTTTAAAGCAGCTCCAAGCCCCCGCAACAAGCCCTTTTTCACAGGGCCGATACACCTAAAATACCCACGATCCCCATCCCTTCCCGCTCCGTCCCATCCATCCCCACTCCATCCCGTAATAGAGGCCTTATTTTAGACATCCTCGTGTTCCCGGCCGGGCCTAACCTATTCCAGGGTTCCAGATAAAGCGCGGCAGGTATTTGGAATAATTTTTCCATGGGCCTGGCCCGGAAGATAAAACAAGAGATATATTTGTAACGCGTGTCGGTATCCCATTTCAAAGAGAAAGCCCACTGGAATCCGGCCCCGGGCTTATTGTTATTTGCCTGAGATGGAACAGACAACTTTTTTTCTGTCGGCAGGATGGTGCCCTATCGCTCTCTGACGCGTTAGAGAGTGTGTAACGTGGTGTGGGGAGAGTGTGTGTCTTTACTTTCAAAGAGATGCTGCATCCTACACGTGAGATCGGGATGTTATTCCCCAAATACAATAGTTAAACAAAAAAGATAGAAAAAGCAAGACAAAGTATCAAACAGAGTGTATCTGATATAGAATGTGGGATGATAAGAAATAAATGCAAAGATTTTAACACTGATTTACAGCCACACATTTATCCATACTAGGAGTTGAAGAGCCTTATGATAACAGTATGCTTTTTACACTTTATCTAATCAGTGGCCTTGGTGGCCATAATGCAGTCACAATCTGCCAATCTGTCAATAACTGATGAAAATGACCACGTCTTGTAGGTGCATATTTAATGAAGACCCATGGTTACAGCTCAACCTCACAAATGAATTGAGTTTCCGGTGACTGCTTCACAATAAAAGTCATCAATAGGGATTGTCTGGTTTGCTTTATACAGCTTTATTCAGCCTTTAGGAGAGGGCAAATGGCAATGCTGGATTACATTCATGCATCGTTTCCTGTGAATCCCTCGTGTTTAGGTAGGCAATTTGAATCTGGCAATTTGAATCTGGCACAGGGAATGGTGGACTCCGCCACTTATAAATAAACAATACTGTATGGAGAGGTCTTTGTAGAATGCATAAACATTGAATATCTATTGCTGAAAACAATGCTGATTATTGGTATCAAAAAAAAAAAGGGCCACCACTGTTACAATAACCTGAATAAATGACTAGAGATTCAAAAGTTTTTTCACAGACACACATACTGAGTCTATGCCACACAATTTCCTACACTTTTACCAGGTTTGGGAAACAGGAAGCAGTTGTTCTGGGAAACCAAAGTCTCTACCAAAAGCCAGGCTTCATGTTTGGCCCCCGATCAATACCACATCAAATACACCCAGTCGGCAGTGGGATTGCATCAGTACCGACACACAATCAACACCCCTAAACTGCAAACATACACACAGCATTGGCTTTATTAGTTGTATCGGCATGTTTACGCAAACAGCTTAGTTCTCCAGACAGTGAGTCACATGTAAACAAAGACTACATATAAAATATGCAGACAGAGTCCAGACAATTACTGTCTTAAAGTCGAGATGGGAAAAACCTGTGACTAAAGAAAATGTAAAAAAAGAGAAAAAGTTAATTCCCACCTCCCAGAATTTCCAAGATTTTTGTGTGAGCTAAAAAGCAGCCACAAGTATGCACATAACAGCTCATAACTAAGTTGTGTGCGGAGGGGAAATCTCAGAAACCTTCAAAGCAAATCTGCAAACTGACAGCAGAGTGGAAAATGTTGCTTAGTCTGACGGCTCACAGTTTATGTTACAACATTTAAATGACACAATCAAGAAACAATGAATCCATCCAACCTGTTGTCAACAGTACAGGGGTGACCACACACACACTCACGCACACACTCACAAAAACACACGTCTGACTCAGCTGTCAATAAGATTTGATTCCCAAATTCACATCTGAGTATCTAGGTGAGCCAGCGATGAAATCATCCACAGCCATTAGACACCTGGCCCATTCTGTTCGCTCAATTGTGTTTGTCAGGTAAGAATTAAACTGAAATCATTATTTTAAATCAAGTAATTGTTCAGCCCCTCTGAGTAATGTAGAAATGGTTAAGACAAATGGGAACTTGAATGTGGGCAGAAAATATGTTCTTGGCCAGGGCTTTTACAAATATAGATTAATCTAAAATGTAATCTCATCTATAAACAATGGAAAATGTCTTTCCAACACACACCCACACTAAAGCACGCTTGGTTGCATGATGGGATACCTACAGGCATGTGTTTATGTGTGTGTATGCATATGAGCACGAGCATGTAGGTGCCAGAGAAAGACATTACACGGAAAGCTGACCAAAATAACGACAGCAGCACATATTAAGATATTTTGACAGTTAGGCACGACAATACAATTATGTTAAAGTAACTAAAGCACACACTGCAACCACATTTAGACAACTACATAGTTATATTTGTCCCAAAGACTTTAGAGGCATGGAGCTATGTAGAAGAAAACTTTTACATCAATGGTCTCGGCCAAAACCAGTTTTAATCAGTTTAATTCTAAGTTATTTTTTTCCATAACACCTACTGCCACCACCTTTCTCCTTCTGCTCTTTGCTCCGCTCCACCTCCTTACCCAACACCATCCTGTGCTATCCCATCACAGTGTGTCACAAGGTCTCTTACTGTAGGTCAGCTGTGTGCTGACAGGGCCCCCCCATTACCAAACTTCTCACCAGTGGCTAGTTTACTGCCATGAGAACACATAAATCTCCCCTGTATGTTAGTGTGTGTCTAATCGTGTTTATGACACTAAGGCACAAATGACCATTCGTATCAGTTGACATGTATTGTATCGTTTGTCTGCATAGTTCAAGTCCCACAAAATAAACAAAGAATTGGAGGTGAGAGAGAGAGAGACGTAGAAAAAGGCAAAGAGCGGCACCAGAAGGACAGTGCTCGCAGAAAACAGGGTGGTGGGAGTCAGAGAGGCAGACAGTGAGAGGAGAAAGTTGCACACACACACACACACACACACACACACACACACACACACACACACACACACACACACACACACACACACACACACACACACACACACACACACACACACACACACACACACACACACACAGAGTACGCTGGCTGCTCTAAATGTGGCTTGTAGAAGGAAATTCTGAAATCTGAGTCTTGGCACCAGACAGGCTGGAAGCAGGCAGGCTGCTGGACGCACAGAGGGAGAGGGAGAGACACCGAGCGAGCGAGAGAGTGAGGGAGTGAGAGAAGGAAGTTGGGGGGGGGGTTTGGGGTAATACTAGAATTCATATAGCTATCCCCTCTGTTTGGCTCTTATCAGCTTAAAGGCAACATAAGGCCATGCCAACCACGCTGACCTGCTGCCCCTCATGCAAACTAAGTTGAGATGGCAACACAACAAATGCAGAAATACACATTAAAACAGACACATGCAAATGTACAGCCCTGTGTAGAGATTTCAATTGGTTTTACAGACAAGTGGACAATCAGAGTCATTATTACGGCTCTTAGGGCTCATATTACAGTACCAGTCAAAAGTTTGGACACACCTTCTCATTCAACTACTTTGAAGAATCTAAAATATAAAACATATTCTGGTTTGTTGAGCATTTGTTTGTTTACCACATAATTCCATATGTGTTCCTTCATAGTTTGGATGTCTTTAATATTAATCTACAATGTAGAAAAAAATAAAAAAAAAATAAAGAAAAACCATTGAGTGTGTCCAAACTTTTGACTGCTACTGTATATGGATGAGACCTTACTGGGGGATATATCAGACTGTATTAATGTTTCAGTGGTATCCATTTGCTAAAAACATCCCCTTATACTTTATCCCCAAGGGGTCTACGGAGCGAGATGCGGCTAGAGTGTCCTACCAGTTGTGCTTTTGAAAAGTGGTGGACTGGCCGTTTACATGGACCGCGGTATTTAAATTGTGTTCTTCTGATAACAAGCAGCCTCATAAGTGCTGAGAAAACATCAGCCAGTCTTTTGCACCACAGGCAGCAGACAGCAGTACTGATGCCAGACAGGATAAAGCAGTGGACTCTGTTGTTTGTACCGAGATTTACATCTAGACAATATTTTTGCACTGTTGAGTCATCCTTTTCTTTTAATCCACTGTCCACCATAAACCTCAACTTTGTTTTGATAAGCTGGCTGTGCTGAAATGGTGCTCTTCATATCACTGTTGTTCTGAGGTGATATTTATTTGTCGTTAGCTTTGACCTCTCTCATGTGTGTGTGTGTGTGTGTGTGACGCATGTAGCAAAATACCAGAACATTGGTTGACTGTGATCTGCTTAAGTCTGTGCTAAGATCCCTGGTGCTCAGGTTGGCGTGTTCACATCTGCTGTTAGTCACAGTTAGTCAAAAAGTAACTGAAGGGGAAAACCCTGAAGGCATTCTGTTCCTACCTATGCTTTTAATTTGTACGAGACTCACTTTGAAGTGTGAGCTGTGTGCATAATTGGAGGGTCGGAACAAACTCTGGACCAGGTACAGACTATACACTATACAATACTGCGTGCTCACACTGCCCTTTATCCCCCTCCTATTTACACAGTCTTTTTTCTATCTCCCCTTTTATCTTGTCCTCTTCTCCTCACTTTCTCTCTCCCTCTCCCTTGGGAGAACGGCAGAGAAAGAGTGGGCGGTCCGCTGTATGTTTAACCTTTGAAGTGGGCCTGCTGTGCCGAGCAAGGCCTGCCACCTGTTGGCTCTGTGTGTGTGCTTGTGCTGTGTGTGCACGCAGAGGTAAATCTCTCTAATTTTGATGAGCAGGGACAACAGCAGAGTCACCATGGGGATATGGTGGCGGACAGCGGCCGACGTTCTCAGGAGTGGGGGGGGTGCTTCCAAGGTGGGATCACATACACACACACACACACACACACAAAACATACACACAACCCCTCCTCTGTAAGAGGCTTGGTGACACCATGTCTCCCACGGCGATCGTGGGCCCAGCCTGGGTGGCTCCAGGCCTTCTGTGTGTCTCTCAGAGTGTGTGTGTGTGTGTGTGTGTGTGTGTGTGTGTGTGTGTGTGTGTGTGTGTGTGTGTGTGTGTGTGTGTGTGTGTGTGTGTCACACCAAAGGGGTCCCTGCCTGGGCCGCCATATGCCACCCACCCAGCCAGGGAGAGGAGAGGGGCGGGGGCGACCCCTGGCCACTGAAGCCACCAGTTGGCCCATTCTCTCAGTCACACGCCGGCCGGGCGCCATGTTTAAAGTCCCACGGCTGTTTATCTGGGATAGGGATGGAGGGAGGTGGTTGGGTGTGGGGGTGGGGGGGTTTAGTCTCCTGACTTTGATAAATCCTTTGTAAGAAAAAGGATAACGTGCATGCTCACACACAAATATGTGCGCTCCTGATTAGGATAGATGGATGGATGCTTGTGAGAGTGGAAAAAGTGGCAGCCTGTTACTGCATGATAACACAAACTCATCTGACATCAGTGTGTGTGTGTGTGTGTGTGTGTGTGTGTGTGTGTGTGTGTGTGTGTGGTGGGGGGGGGGTTGTTGGGATCTGGTAGGTGAGTTTGGTTATTAGCAAGTACAACAATAAAATTATTGATATCATTAAAATGATTTATATCAAAATTATTATTAATAAATAATGTTTAATAACATGTAGGCCTCTCTTTTGTTTTACCCCAAATGGTGAAGTCCCAACAGTGAGCACATTACTGGATGGTAGACTTGTTGGAAACAGTTTTTGGAAGCTCACATGCCCTCAAACATCATACACATGTACACTCACACGCCCATGACTGAAATTCATCTATGGTACATTGACTTCAATGATATAATAAATGATATTGATATGTCAATGGGGATTAGTTTAGTATTATGAAATTGCTATTTCTAAAGAACAATGAGCCTCATGGACCCAAATCTGGTCACACACTCTGGAGCTTGCTCTGATGCAAACTGAAGATGGACAGGTGGAGGCGGGTCATGTCAATCGGACACAGAAAATAAATTATGAGGGCAACAATTTGATTGTTTAACAAAGGTTGTGGCAAATCTGACTGGGTGAGGTAAACAGGGAAAACATTGTCAGCTGTTTAAAAAAAGAAAAATCATAAATAATAGCAAGAAAAGTGCAAATAATTCCTTTGGCTTGACATCAGTAAGTGAGTAGAGCATTTTGCTGGCTCTCACAGTGCTTCTGCTCCATTGTTGAGCACACTGACGTGGGTCTGGAGGTCTGTACTACCTGAGCTTCCTATCTCAATCTGTAAACCATTTTCTTAAGATTAGTTTCAAACCACAAACCTCATGGGTCCTCAGCCGATTTTCTTTCTGCCTCTGACCCTGAATACAACCCTCACAAACACACACACACACACACACACACACACACACACACACACACACACACACACACACACACACACACACACACACACACACACACACACACACACACACACACACAGAAAGTAGGCAGCAGAGGGGTGAAGTTTCCCCAGCTTCGGTTGTCTTTTATCAGCTTATGAGCAACACATGGAGCCACGCTAACCCTCTGACCCATTGTCTGTCTCTGCACCCATACACACACACACACACACACACACACACACACACACACACACACACACACACACACACACACACACACACACACACACACACACACACACACACACACACAAACACCAAACCACGTTTACATTTTTCTCCATGCTCTTTATTTCCTAACCTCTCCTCTCTCTTTCTTACTCCTGGATCAGGAGGTATTTGTCACTCACTCTAGCTGTCTCTCTCATCATCTTTTCAATCTGCCATTTCATCTACTTCATCCTCAATTATTCTCACTCTCTCCCTCCTCCTCTTCTTACCTCTTCCAGTCTTCCCTGACAACCCCCACTTCTCTCTTTCACTCTACCTTCCTCCCTCCCTCTCTCTCGCTGCCCTCCATCCCAACCCCCTGTCTCTCTCTGTGTGCTGAGTTGAGGTTTGGAGTGGAAACCAGAGTATCAAGTAGGAGACACACAGGACAAGAGGGAGCCAGCCTCATAAATCTCCCTTAGCGCGGCCCACAGCATCCAGAGTCAGGAAGACGCTGTGTGAGTGTGTAGACATATCTGACCACACATATATTGTGTGTGCGTGCATGCGTGTCTGCAGTGTGCACATAGTTTTTATGTTTATGAGTACCTGTGTGTACTTCATTTGTGTTTGTGTGTAATGTGTCTCTGTTTGTTTCTGTTTGTTTGTGTGTGTGTGTGTGTGTGTGTGTGTCAGAAAGGATACCCCAAGGTCTATCCAAAAGCAGAGAGGTAAGCAGAAAAACAGCTCCCTTGTGTGGACTGGAAGCTATAGTCTCTCATCTCAGCGTACTCAGTCTCAACAAATTAATATTACAGGCCAAGAAGCTGTTGAAGTCCAAACTCACCAGCTGAACCAGTGCAAATAAACACTTTTGTTCTGAGGATTGTTTTTCCCTCATATAAATCCTCAAGAGTTTGTCATAAAAACGTATTTCTATTAGTGTCTTCGTCATGGAGCTACTTAAAAAGTAAATGTAGTAACTTGGCTGTTGTCAAGCTTTTGATCAAATTACATGATCTTCATCAGCAGAGTTTGTCAGTTGTCATGGGATTGCAGATGGTTTCCAGAGACTTTTCGTCGGTGTTGGATAAAAAAAAAAAAAGGCATTTAAAAAGTCTCTGGGCTAAAAATAAGACTGAAGGCCACTGATGATAATTAATGGTATATATTTTCCGAGATGAAACAAGTAACATCTGCACACTGACAAGTTCTAATAGCCTTTTTGCATGTGATGTGTGTATATATAGCATATAGCATACAACTATTACACTTCACTATTTAAAACTTATTTTCAGTCAAACTGTGAAAAATGAAAATTACTTTCTAGCTCAAAATTGCATATTATCTTGAACTATATCTTACTCAAATACCGTTACACTATTATATGAACGTGTGTCCAAGCTTCTTAGTGTTAATACATTCTAGGAATAATGTAATTCTAATGCAGCCAGACCGCAGAAGTAAAATGTTTGACATTCCAGCACAAGCAGGGATCAGTTTCCTGCTGACGTGATCTTTAACAGCGGGTTCTGGGCAGAATGTCTAAAAAAAAATTATAGGGGATCTATAACCTCCAATTTGGTCCCTCTTGTTTGAACTGACAGCTCTCAGCCATAGAAGAAAGGAGAACAATCTAAAGGATGAAAGGAGGATGAAAGTTGAGTTGGGAATATTAAATCAAATTAGAACCAAATGAGGCACACTGTATATAACCAATTTACACACCCGGGCCCATTGAGCATTGGCCTCTTTTTTTTCCACTAAGACTTTGGTGATTTCTCCATTTTTATTCCCTTTTTGCTCAATTCATAAGGATTAGCACTTGGTAGCCCCCATTCCCCCTTTACAGAACCAACCCAACACAGTCCTAACCATTACAATGTGTGTTTGCTCATGTATGTATGTGAGCATGAATATCAAGGAGAGAATCAGACATGCAGACATGAGTTTCTACCCCTCTGTGTGTGTGTGTGTGTGTGTGTGTGTGTGTGTGTGTGTGTGTGTGTGTGTGTGTGTGTGTGTGTGTGTGTGTGTGTGTGTGTGTGTGTGTGTGTGTGTGTTTGTTTGGGTGTGTGTAAATATATCAACTACAGCAAAGGGGAGGCTGGTTTCTCTCCTGGCATCGAAATTAGGACGTCATCTGAAGAGTGCTGTCAGCTCCGAGTTATCCCTGAAGACAGGGTGGCACCAGGCAGAGCAGAGGGGCCTTCAGGGGACGGAGAGGGTTTAAACACTCCACTGCATACTGCATAACCTTTTTTTTTTTTTTTTTTTTCTGAAGTGAATATGGTTCGAGTGCAGATTGCTAGTACACATTGATGTTTAAGTACTTCTGTATAGAGTTTCCTCTCCAGGCGTACTGCGGGGGAACTGTTATGGGAAATAAAAAACTGCTTGGCCGACACACATGGCTGCCTCTCCATTGTACTCAGGGGCTTTGGCAAAGGGCTGGAACTGCCTCTCTGTCACTATGAGAGGATATGGAAATAAAGACTTATTTACTGGCCCTGTGCTGGAACAGAACCAGTGTCCCTTTACAGCCCGAGTATTGACACTCAGACTCTGCTGGATGTCTCCCGTGTCCACGTCATGCAAAAAGAAACAAGGAAGCAACTATACCCGGCAGTAGGAAACCGACCTATAGGCCGAAAGTATTAGTTTAGATATTGAACTTAATGTTCTCATAATACATACAATTCTCTTGGTGGCATGTAGTATCAAGCTAAGGTAAAATGAAATAGGTTTTCAAATGGTTACTATGGACATCACATATCAAGATTGTAATGATTTTCTACTGGAGAAAAAAAAAGTATGAAAAAACCTATCAATATTTTTTCAGCAATCTTAACAGGCAGAAAATACCATCTTATTTCCCCTTTAGCGCTCCCTCTCACCCCCTCCTTCTACCCTTTTCTCCACCCATACCCTAGAGGCCATTTACTATGATTACCAATAACAATAACACTCCCATTATCTTTTATTATCGCATTTTCCCAAGACCCTGCCAGCTCTCGTGGACTTTGATAAAGCTACAAAACGGCTCCTGTTTCACCCTTGTGTATGGGCTGCCTCAGCTAAGAATTCCCTTAATAGTCACAATTTGTTTGGGTATCTGACTTGAATCGACATAAACGGCAATGGTCCACTAAATAGATAGTAAAGTGTTGGGCCACGTGAGACTGCTTTACTGCGGAGGGCTGCTGGTTTCCAGCTTGGTATTTATTATAATCCTTGTGTAACTTTACTCTAATACGTTTTGATTTTAAAGAGAGAAAGGGTATATTGGTGGATAATGCTACATTTACACATTTCACTTTCATTAGAGGCAAAGACATTACAATGCTTTTACGGTTTCTGTCTCGGGAAACAGAAGACTTACTGAGGCATCAACAGTTCTTAGATAACAGGTACCTATTTAATAAAAATCTATCTCAACTATACTCTTATTTCTCAGCATATGATGTATACAAAACGCATCACGGTCCATGAATGAGTCACATAATGGGAATGTCTCATAGCAACTTAGTGTTATGTTTCTACCTCTACACTTAGCCGGGCCTCATGGCATTTACCAAATCACATTCCAATACAATATATCTGACAAGTACACTATTTAGAAAAATATGGCTCTGTGACAACATTGACTTGTTGGCCAAAAAATTATACAGATTCCTTGGACAGACTACAGGAAGTGCTATAAGTGTTGAAGAATTAAAAAAATGCAACTGATCCGAGGGGCGTTTTTTTAAGACGCTACTAGGACACGTGTTTCCCGTCTGACCGTGTTGATGACTGTGCATTCCAGAGAAGCCTTGCCAGTCTTGTCAGGAGCTGGACCGACCTTGTTTCACCTCCCAGTAGCATGACTCAGCCCTCAACCTTGAGTCTCTCCTCCTGGGGTCCCTTGTTTATTATGTCACAAAAGACCAGTCACACTCCCGTAACGGCGCCTCGCCGCGGGGAGAAAGTTAGAATCCAGCTGTAGCCGAGCCCCCCCTCATCTCCCTCGTAAATGAGCATGTCCAATCTACCCACTGTGTTTCATTAAAACCAGACTACATCAATCAGGGCCTGAACTTTAAAGGCCAGGTCCCCTCTCCAGCAACATGGGAGAAAAACATGAAGCCGTTAAAGTAAAGGACCTCACACTGCACATACACCCCAAACGCGCATACACTTAACACCACATTTCTGCTGGCGGACCACACATCGCAACGTCAGTCCGAGGACCACACAGTAGGTCTCGTAAGGCCGACAAAAGACCTCATAAGACCTCACAGCGGGCCCTAGCATGATTCGATGGGACCTTAGAGAATCCCACACCTGTAACTCCGTAAACCGCAAAGTAACTCTACTGAATAGCTACTGTAGTCCCCGCACAGCAATTAGAAACCTGGAAACTGTTTGGACCCGTGAGTGTTTGGACATTTTTTTACTTGACAAAATGAAGTGCAAAGGAAGTGTAAGATCCGCTATAACCTGGGGCTATTTTTCCCCCAATGGTGAGGGAAGTATAAAGGAAGAGTCAAGAATACATAGCAGGAAGCTCAGGGGGGATGCCAGACGGACAGACGGCAGGATGGATGGGTAAGTAAATGAGTGGAGGCCGTGCAACAAGTGGGGGAGACTGGGAAGGAGTCCCATGGGTGGGGAAGGGAAGGCAGCCTCGTGATGGAAAGCTTTCAAACTCCTTTCATCGGCTGCCTGAGGATTGGAGCTTTACAAGAGCAAGATGAGCCGGCGCCACTGGAGCTGCTTGACGCTCTCCAACGAAATCCAGACGCAGAGACAGAGCAGGACAACTATCACCACTCCTCCCACTCTCTGCCCCCGCCCCCAAACACCAGCCACAGTTGCAGTTGTCTCTCTCTTGTATGGCGTAACTTTGGGGATTTTTCTTTGAGATAGGTAAAAGATTCGAATCAAAATCCTGCTTCTGATGATGTCTTATTCCCTAATCTTCACAGTCTAAGAACCTAAAAGCCTGAAGTTATAAAAGCCGATCACACTATCACAGCCTTAGGGATCATGGAAGAATTTGATTTAGCAGATTAAGAGATGGTCTTTGGTCTTACCAGTCCACACTTAGAGATCGTCTCCTGTAGGACGGAGGTCTGTCCGTGGACGTCTTCTCTGCTTTGGCCACACGTTCTTTGAGGGACAGGCGATGGGTGAATTTGGCGATCCCCGACTCTGACCTTGGGGAAAGAACAAAAATAAACACATTAGAATAAGACTCTGTGGACTGGTTTAGACATTGCACATTGCGTTGACAATCTTCGACAAACCTTCTCTCCTGCAACATATTGCCGAATCATACCTTATACAATCTTGCATAGAAATTCAGGAGCAGTTAACATCAGGGCTTTTCTTCTCAGTATAAATAATTGCTAATAAGAAAACACACCGGGGGACTGATAGTCTTACTGTGGGTTTATCATCCACAGGATTACAGAAATTCTCTGCCAAGAACTAAAATTGTTCAGCCAAGGTTAAATGATGCTTGAGAACACAGTAAAATGGATTCTCCTATGTCTGAAACTAAACTCAATTAAACTCAGTTTTTTACAGAAATCCCAATACTCAGTGGAAACGTATTCCATGAAGTTGATAAACAGTGTAACAATGCTGCAGTTCCCAGAGGAAACATTAGGTTTCAGGGAAAGCCGCATACTTCCTGTCTAATTTTCTCCAAATCTTTTTCACAGGAAAAAAGAAAGTGAAGTCACACACATTTTAATCTCCTCTACTGGGCTGCCAATGTCCCAGCTCAACTTTTCGTTCAAAATTAAAAACAGGAAATGTAATATTTCTTCCATTCCAGCCCGGGATACATTTGATGAGACTCAGCATTGCAATATTGCTGCGGTAACAGTGGGGACTAATCAAAATGTAATAATATTCTCTATCAAAGAGCCAGAGTCACAGAGGAACCTTGCAGGAGCTCAGAAGTAATGTTGTGTAAAAGAAATCACAAGGCGTTTTAAGCATAGGTTTATATAAATGTAGCCAAAGTAAATAAAAAAATCTGTGGATAACTTTAAGCTAAGTCAAAGTACTGTAGGAAAAAAAAAAAATATTGCATAACTTAATTTAAACTTGAATTTACTACTGGTTTTAACGCATATACTTTTTTTTCAAAACAATACATTAAATTATGCCCAACCATGGTCCGCTCACCTAATCTAACACACATGCTGTTTCCATTTCATTATGAAATGATAAAACATCCCTAATAGTGACTTGCACACATACATAGACATCCTCTAAACCGGAGCCAAAAAGCGTTTTAGTCTCCATGGTGAGCACTGTTGGAGACGTGCTGCAGGGATGGCTGGATCGAGGAGAGCACAGACTACCAGGATGCACCCTGCCACTCAAAGACAAAGCTTGTGTAGGCAATCGCCGGTCGTTAGTTTATGTAAGAGGCTGCAGAAATAACATTTCACATAAGGCTTTGATAAAACGGGATTGATGAAATCGTACACAATAGTTCATGCGGTTACTTTGATTACTGAACAGTGACATGGATAAATGACAGTGCTGCGATGCGTCCAGATTCACCTAACTCAATTGCCAAATTGGCATAATGGCACATGCTCATTTTTTGGCATTGATTCATGGCCTTGAATGAGTAAATCATAAGTTCTTGGCCAAAAGACGGCTTTACTTCATAAAGTGGACAGAAGTGCCCTGTCAAGTATATGGGAGACGGATCAGTTCTGGGAGAATGATTCAATTGGATGGAGACCGTTATTGCATAACAAACCTGTAAACGTTCCCACGATGTGAATAACAGACTGCTGTGACCTTGGAAATACAAGTGAAAAACTTTTTAAAGTTATAGATTCTTGCCGGCTGGGCTTTCTGCTACCTTGCCTGGAACATTTTCTGCTCTTTTACAAACTGATATAAAAAAAAATGTCACGTAATGAGATTGCTTCATTGCCAAAATTCGATTGCATCCCTCTCTCAAAAACAGGCAGAATTCACATCCTTGAAATGCATCATAAAGTTCTCTGAACACCAAGTAAAAAAAAAAAAGGGAAAGTAGAATAATTGCCTCACTGCTGTATGCCATCAGTAATCTCTTTTAAATCACTTCTTAAAACACATTTGTACAGAATGGCTTTCATGTGATGTCGTCGTTTTAATGTTTCATTTTCATTTGGTTTTACTATTTTATCTTATATTCATTTACTATATTTTACTTGATTTTATTTATTTTGTTCGTTTATTTGATTGTCACTTGTTATTTCATTTCATTTCTTTGTTTAGTTTTATCCTAACGATTGTTCTTAATGTTTTTTCTATTGCACTGTTTTGCTGGCTTGTCTGTCGAAGCACTTTGTAAACCTTGTTTTTAAAAGGTGCTATATAAATAAAGTTATTATTATTATCACAAACCAGTAAGGCAACCATTTTTATCCATGTTTGTCCAAAATGCCATCACCGGATAATTTGATCCCAGTAGACCTTGGCTGAATTGTTATAATTAGCACACCAATTATTGAGTTAAGGTCACAGTGACCTTGACCTTTGACCACCAAAGTCTAATTAGTTCATCCTTGGGTCCATCCAGGCATTTCTGAGATATCCCGTTCGTGAGAATGAGACATACGGACGACCAGATAACATAATCCCACAGCTGCTGCCGGCGCGGAGTCATAAAAAGTGACAAATAACGAGTATATTTAAATATTAGATAAACCTTTACAGAATGATGCTGCGCATGGCTCCAGACCAGTAACAATTTCACGTGGACGCATTATCTGAGTGCATTTTGATCATTATGGAGCAGACACAAGCTTTTTTGCTCGCTCTGTGTGCCCATATAACGTGCATTCACCTGGTTCTTATGTACGCGGGTTGAGACAAATTAAGTGCCATACACGTTTCACTCGTTGTATTCTTGCTTCTTCATTGTATATTTTGTTTATACGCCCTCTGGCGTTTCAGAGAAAACTGCAACGGACAGTCAGCGGGATGAGCATAAACACCATGTGAGTGCACGCCGGCTGCAGAGGTTAGTGACACGGTGCCATACGCGAGAAATAACAAAACTTAAAGTCTGGAGCCCTGCTTGGTACAGAATCAAAGCACTTGCACTATGAGCACACTTTACGATTGAGTATTTTTAAGAAAAGCTTTTCCAGCTATATTAAATTGGGACACATTTTATTCTTGGAGAATATTCTCTCATGCTACAACAACTGATTCCTCGTAAGACCAGCTGTTGCACTATAGAGACGATGTGATAAGCTGAGATGAAAATACACAAGTTCTCATTCAAAATGACCTCATGCTATGGCTTATCTAGAGGAACAATTCCCCGGTTCTACAGCCTTCGTTCCCACTCCTACACCCTCAAATACTGTTTCCTGACCCTGCGCCAGCTTCTCCAAAGAGTTGGTTGACCTCGAAGACAAAGAGGCATATTTTCCTGTATGAATCACACAAACGGGGTGTGGGATTTTAGTCAGATGGCAGAGCAACCCCTAATTGATGGTATTAAGTTAGGCTGGGCTTCTTCTTCAAGGGCTTTTAATTAAATTAGTAGCACTGCCCTGCGCATGCCAGCTACTGACAACCATTGATGCTAATGTCCCTTTCCATAAACTGTACATTTCACAGAAAATATGATTCATAAATAGACTACAGGGGTGTTTGGCTTGGATCATCATTGGTTGCTAATAATTGCCTTGGTTTAAATAGATCTAATATGTTTGGCCTATGCCCAATGGTTACATTAAAAGTTGCCTGTAAAAACTTCAAACAAATGTTTGGATCAAACGCATGACACGACATGACCATAGGATAAAGACTTCAATGCCATGAAAACACATAGGATCATGACTTCAAAGACACGGGGGGCCAGTGGACATAGAAGAGGACTCAGGGAATCCCTTTGAGGGGTTTAGAGGAAAAATGGACATGTGAAGCAGGTGGGACTCAGCGGAGGGGATCTGCTGGCAACTGGCTGCCTCTTGGCTCGCTGAGAGCCTCGACCCCTGGCTCCGCCCCCGTGCAGCTGTCCCCGATAACATCATCACAGCAGACACACTGTGATGATGCAATCCCCTTGGAGACCCGCTCAGGATATCCCAGTCGATTATCCTCCCATCAAAATTATATTTTTCTCTTTCATTTTCCTGGTGTTGATTCCGGTTTATAAAATCAGTGATTGATTGCTTTTCCTTATAGAACTGAGGCTATAATGTGACCTTGAAGCCACGTGGTACTATACACACACACAGCCATTTAAGCTTTAACCTATAGCACCTCCCAGAAAGTGTTGATATAGCAGTCAGGCAGAGCTTAGGCACCTGCCCAGAATGCCCTGTCCTCTTAGAAGAAAAATCCTATAAAGCCAATGTAGGCATACCTGTATGTGTCAACCCCTTGTCATTTCCCATCTCACCCTTCAACCACTTTGCCCTTCTCTCAATGAAAACAGACAAAGGCCATTAAGTGGGTTGGACCATATGCAGAATGGATGGCAATTGCTTAATGAGTGATGCTTCACAGCATAAAGTGCTCTTTTCTATTTTTC
This sequence comes from Anoplopoma fimbria, assembly GCF_027596085.1. Classification (NCBI taxonomy): domain Eukaryota; kingdom Metazoa; phylum Chordata; class Actinopteri; order Perciformes; family Anoplopomatidae; genus Anoplopoma; species Anoplopoma fimbria. The sequence goes on from NC_072453.1 coordinate 6,958,123, forward strand.
TCTTTGATGTATGAAGCGGGTATTTACAGAAAAACAACATTGAATTAATGTATGTACATAAATGCATTTGATCACCTCACTTCTAACCGAGAACTTATCTTTATTATTAATTTCACATGAGCTTATTTTACTGGAATCTCTCTTAGTGGTACTGTTGTTGAGGTTGACATTTTCATTTCTTGGTTTCTTGGTCTCGACAACTATCGGATGGATTGCCATGAAATTTGGTGTGGATATCCATGGTGCACAGAGGATGAATCCTGGCAGCAGTGGTGATCCTCACTTATCCAGATTTTGTACAGACGTTCAAGCTTCCCAGAGGTTTCAACAACTATTGGATGGATTGCCAAGAAATTTTGTAAAGAATGTACTGCTCAGGGTCAATTGTAATGACATTTCATGTAGCATCATCAAGAAAGAGTAGTATTTTCTCAATGTCCAAATACTTACAAAACCTTTCACGCCTTTGCGGTTATTAAAGTGTAGTGCCATTAACAAATGTTAGCATGCTAACTTACTATACCTTACATGGTATGTAAGCTTTATCATGGTCAACATATTAGCATGCTGGAATTAGCATTCAGCTCACTGCACTGCTGTTACTTTTAAAATATGCTCTACAGGTAATAATAAACTAAAAAAATGAATAGTAAAAAATTTTAATTGGTCATTTGACATAAAAGTAAACTATCCACCTTTTCTGTCTTTTATATTTTGTTTTATTTATCATGAAATACCCCTTGTATAGTCCCAGTGACGATAAGATACAATAACTGTTCCTAATATATCCCTCCAATGTGAAAGCCGCCGCTGCCTCACAGCAATGTGACTTAGATTATGATCTTGCCAGCATTAGTAACTTTCCCCAATCCTGCAGCACAAGAGTGCTTTTGTCAGCACTGAAGGGCTTGTGTGGTGATACGGAGAAAATGTTGACCTACGCTCACACACACACACGCACACACACACACACACACACACACACACACACACACACACACACACACACACACACACACACACACACACACACTTACACACTAACACACTAACACACACTTTCACACTGTCACTCCGAAGGATCGCTTTCTTGCAAACAGCTCACCTAATGTCACTTTCACTCTCAGTACTGTTGCCATGGTAGCAATTAACTGTTCAGAGATATTCATGTGCACAACAAATTCTCCCTAAGTAACTCATTGTTCTTGCTCACAGTACACAAAGCTATCGACTGTGCACTTTGACCCCCGCTCATAGCCTCAGTAGCCCACTGCTATTTGAGAACAGAGTTAAGACAGCGAGGAATTCTAGCAAAAACCACCATAACTCAAATACATTTAACAGTGAGCTACAGGGCGCATTTCATCCCTGTACCTACACAAGAAATATTGAGAAATTAGGTATAGATATTAACAAGCCTCATTCCCAAATGTGTTAATAATTCGATGTATTGTTATGTTAAAGTATGTACAACAAATTTCTTTGTTTCACATTATTGCCATTTCTATTCTATCATAATTTTAATCTTAAATGATTGAAAACCCTTGTTAGCTGGAGCTATAAATTGTCTTGTAATGAATACTATTATTCTTTAATACTAGTTTTGCATTACCACCCGCCTGGATGATACTATTCATTACATTTACATATTTCATTAATAGGAAATAAATGATAAGCCTGCTCAGCAAAGCGTCACCGAAAAAAACAGTGGGTTTTGTGTTAGATGTGTTTATAAATGGACCTCCTGAAACCAGCAGAATGCGATGCATTACACAATCGATGTGGTCTGTCTGAGGCCTGGCTAACTTTAACCACAGCTCATATTTCAGATTACTAAGGCACAGACAGCATAGTAAATCATAAGCAGGACAGAAAAATACCTGACCCTGTTTCAGCAATTATGGGCAATGGCTGCCGACCTAAAACAACTATTTAGGAAAGGAGGAAAAACAAAGCGCTACGATTACTTTCATCTCTGTCTGCAGCTATGGCTCCTTATCCGTGCCAATGGAAGTCTAATACGCCAAAAAGAATGTGGGCACCCACCCATATAACTGATACATGCAAATGAAATGGATGCATGCACACACGGTTGCTGGTGTGTGCACGCACAAATACACAAACACAGTTTAATTCGGGAACATACCCCTCAATGTGTTTCATTAGGCAAACAAAAAGGCTTTCAGTGGTCCAATCATAAAAGCACGCAGCCAAGCTATGAACATTGCTAATTAAAATCGGCTCAAAGAAAGCCTTGTTTTCCATTCACCATCTCCATCCAAACCCATGTCTGTGTGTACGTCTCTCTATGTGGTGGAGGCTGCTTTTATTTCACTTGGACTGAGGCCTCACCAATAAAACATACTGATATTTCTTCAAGCTAACAAGCTTTTCCGTCAGTTGTGATACGATTACAGTACGAATATGAATTGCTCAAAGCATAATGTGTAATCGCTGGTGGCAGCGGGGGTCAATAAATGAGCGGCAATATCATAGCAGTCTGTTGCATTATACCTGACGCGCTCTGGGGTCTAATGAATATATATTACAATAAAATTGTCTGAAATAATGCATCAACATTATATAAGGCCTGACACAGAACAAATGTGTTGATGAGAAGGATAAATCTTCTGGCAGCCACACGGATCCAAAAGCGAGGGGAGGCGTTTAACAGCCGCCTTGACAAACAAATCCCAACAATACCTGCCAAAACTTCAATGCTAATGATCTAATCTTAACGCTCCGTGCCAAAGGAGGGGACTCTGTTATCACCCCACACACATATTCTCATATGCTGCCCATCCACCCACTACAGCAAACAGAGATATTTCCATCTCGGCTCCTTTTCCCTCCATCCTCTCATTTGCACGTCTCTGAGTCACACTCGCACTTTCATCTTCTACTGTTTTTTTTTCTCCCTTTTATTACGACGCTCTCGCTCACTCCTGTTTTCCACGGGATCGGCACATACAGAATTTGTCATGGAGACAAAAATGAGGGAGGAATTCAATGCCTCTTTTTTTTCACTTTCGGTTGGCTCCCTGTGGTGTCGGGCTTGATACCGTTCCCTCTGTGTCCCCCTATGCGTTTGATGTGTGCCGTGAGGCTGACTCAACACAGTGAGACATACAGATGATGGATCTGCAGTCAAATTAATTTTGAATTGAGCTGACAAGCAGGCAAACTGTTGGAGGCTGTTGCTGGAGTACCATAGAGGGGAGCAGCAGAGCAAGTGGTGCCACAGACAGTTTTCTCTTTCCACTCGTTTTTCGGTTCGGTGGGATGAGATAATAATGTGATTTGGGGGGGAAACTGATCTGGGGAAATTTAATAGCTATCACATTGGAGAGATGTGGTAACAACCAATTGAACAGTGTGTACAAGATAGTGCCAACGGACACATATGAGCACACTACACACTTACAGTAAGGCACACACACATATCAGTTACATCCCAAATCCAAGGTGAGCAGAAGCATTAAAGCTGATTTATTAGTGGGCCACAATCCAGGAAAGACATACAGTAACATAATAAAGTTCAGGTGTCCGGGGAACTGGACTTATCTGATGGGACCTGAAAGCCGTATCGCTGCTGTCAGAAATCGACCCAAACCTGACAACAGTCACATCACATGACATTGTAACCCATTAATAATTCAGCATAGAATCTCATAACTCTCCACACAATCTCCTCATAAAACTCCACATAAGTCTCCAGCTGGTCTCCTCTAGGACACAGAAAAGCTGATAAAACCCTGTGGAGCCTGGATCTTAACCCCCCAAATCGGCACATTCAGTATTACAGCGCCTGGAAGGGTTCATGGCCCAAGTAGCTAAATGGTGAATAAAAGGCAAAGGAGTTCATCTATTCCAGTCTGAGTTCATCTCTTTGCAATTTTCAGCAAATATGCTATCATTTAAGGGAATGACTGAAGAGTTACTGTGAGCACATGGTTGTGGATCTGTGTGCGCCAGTCTGAGTTCTACACACATGGTTTTTTAGAGGCCTGGCCTGATGGAGGTGGACACCACTCTGGTATTATGTTTACGGCCTTGAAACAGCTTTAAACATACACACACGAACGGGGCGACCCACTTTCCCCCCGTCAACCCACAATTGAGCGCGGCGTCGAGATTCCAATCAGGGTCGTGCCAGCAGACTGAGGGGATTATTTATGCTGGAAAGGAGAAGGGAACCTCGAGGAGGGAGAGAGATGTGTGCTGGCTTTCTCGCATTTCTATATTTGTGAGAACCAAAGGTCCATCTGAAGGATAGTTGGAGGATCCTCAAAAAGTAAACATTTGTCTAGTTGAAGAGTTAATTTACAGTTAAAGCCTAGATTAATGGATTACGTTACTAGGTTCAGGAGAAGAGAAGGTTAGTGTTGGGCATAGAGGAGGGAAACACATTCACAACCAAAAAACCCTTTGAGACAGACGACGTGAGGTGGGTTGAACCAGCGTTGGAGATCAATCTGAAGGAGTCAATGCTCATCATCCAGCCTGGCTCCAGAACCCCTGCTCTTGACCACGATTGTTCTGACACTGATCGGCTTTAGTGAACAGGCATTTATATTGAGTTATTGTGGTTTAGACATTTAAGAGAGTACTTTACTCGTCTGAAAAACCTCTGGTTTTGTAAGACCTCTGGTCTTACAACTTCTAAGGCTGGGGCTCCTGTAATGGGAATTTATTAGTACAGGGAGTGCAGAACCTTGAGCTGGCCACCATCATGGATCCTACTGAGCAGCAGTGCCAGTAACATTTCTACTGAGGTTAAGTGAAGGACAGTTCTGTGGGGTCGCCTGGTGAGAGAAAAACAGCAAACTTGAATTCAAAATGTCAAGGCGTAACCATAAAATGGTGCTTGCGGTTGAAATGCTGAGTCGGCTTATTTGTACCAAAAGCAGTTTAATCCTGAAATCATATTTGTACAATCGTGAGCCAGTAAACTATGAGGATCCAAAGTGTTGAGATGTTTTTGGGAAAGCTGATTACATTTTGATGTGTGGTTTCAATGTGGAGGGAGATGTTTGGTAAAGGATTCAACTTGTTGAGCAACATAATAGAACCAACTTCTTCCCTGAGAGCTCCCTCAGGTAATGTGGTCGTAAGGATGGAGTGTTTGTATGCTGTGTGTGTGTGTGCGTGTGTGTGTGTGTGTGTGTGTGTGTGTGTGTGTGTGTGTGTGTGTGTGTGTGTGTGTGTGTGTGTGTGTGTGTGTGTGTGTGAGGGAATATGTGCATGTTTTTTAATCTAAAGCCAGAATGGAAAAGGCTATGCACTGCTAGAATAGCAGTGAGCATAGCAAGTACTCCAAATTAAGCTCGCCTTCTCCCTTTTCATTTCTATCACACGCACACGCACACACACACACACACACACACACACACACACACACACACACACACACACACACACACAAAATCATGGCCAGGATGCCTAACCAAAACAATGGCTGTCTCTGCCCGCTCAGTTCTTTGGCCTGGCATCCTGCTCTTGGGGAGTTCTCAAACAACCCAACATTGCTGCAGCCAAGCCACATCAAATAAGCACACACACACACACACACACACACACACACACACACACACACACACATAAAAAGAGGGATAAATGCTACTAATATTCAAACAATTATACACTCTTCATATTTGTGAAATGCACACTGGTTAAACAGTATGGGTACAAACACACTTTGCCGTTGAGAACATGTGTGCGCACATACACACTAGATGAACTGTCCAAATAGTCACACACTCAGCCAGCGGCAGTCTAGCTCCCTCTCCTACCACCATTACCACTATTGTAAATACTCCTCAATATGTATTTACACTGGGATTTCAAAACCCTGTGAAAAAAAAAAGAGGTGAAAAGAAAAAAAAAAGCTGGAAAAATGAAGGAATGTGTTTCACGTAGGTCAGACAGCGGGAACCCTCAAATCCTTATAATGTTTCTGCCAGATATTTTACCTTGGATTGTCCCTCAGGAGAATAAAATAGAGCGCTGGTTCCCAACATTTGTCATTGGAGCTCACCCAGCCCCCCTTCTTGTATCCATTCAAACTACCAAAAGGCTTTCTCAGACAGGTACGTAGTGCTGAATAGGAGATTGAGCCGTAAACTGCGTGGCCTGGTCAGTCTGGGTGTAACAGCACGTCCTTTGGCTATCCAAAATGTCTAGTTTCTGTTTCCCTGGAAATATTTCTTCAACGCCGAATCGGCTTGAAGGTCAGCAATCTCATCTTCACAGTCAGGATATTTCAATGTCTTTAAGGCTGGAAATGTATTTGTGAACATCAGCAAAATGGGACTTAATTTCCTCCCAGAGCAAGTTCATGTGCCAGGTGAACTCAGTGTTAAATGTCGCCACCAGACTCTTTCTCAGCAGTGGAAATTGTTGTAGCTCTCCTTTGGACATTTTACCAACTCCGTATTCAATCGCACACAAAAGCATCCTGAGCGTCTTTGCACTGCATGACGTTTGATTCAGGGCTCTGCATCCGCTTGTTTGTCTCATTGTAGAGAGCAAATTTGTCTGCTAGGTAGGGTTGTTTGATCCAAAAAGCATCAGGTAGCTGCAGAGTGGTCTTTTATGATCCTGTGAGTTCCTTTTTCCAGCAGTTCCACAAAATATATATTAGCACTTGTCCAACCCACAACCATCGTTCATCTGCGTCTAACAGCAGGGTTTGATGCGTTCCATCCTTACACAGCTGGTCAAACATTCTCTTGCTGGTAGGGAGAGCCTTAATGAAGCTCACAGCTTTAACAACAGATGCCAAGGTGTTACTAAGGTCTTTCGAAAGTGTTTTACTGGCCAATGTTTGGTGATGTAACATGTAGTGGTAAAATTGTGCACCAAGGGGCTTTCTCCTTCAATCAGCTCTTAAATTCCTTGTTTTTGCAGTGCAGCGAGCAACAAGATTCTCGTAGGACAGATTATTGGATGAGAAGTTGGAGTCAACAGCCATAAAAAAATATTGTTATCTGTTGTTGCTCTGGCTGGATTGGTAGACATAAGAATGTCTTGTTTCAAGTCATCACCGTGAATATATTGCACATAAACGATCCGTAATCAGTCTCTCGTGTTTTGAACAATGGTAAGAAATGCTGCTCAGCGATTTCATTGGTCAATCATATATTTCCGTGGGCGGATATTGAGGTCCATCCAAATATTATTAACCCTGCACAAATACCCCGCAAGGGTGGGCAAGCATTCATAAGAATCCCCCAAAAAACTGTTTTTATAAATTTCCCTGTTAAGTTTTCAGATAAAAATTGTATTCTTGTATTTGTCTTTCTTTAAAGATTAACTTAAATGGTAAGAAAGGCCGGTTTCAGTGATAGTGAACGTTTCCATGCACGCAGCAATGTCACTGCAACCAATAACGTGTGATATTTAAGGTGTCAATCTCAAAGATTTTCATTTAAATAAGTGTCTGGTAAGGCACTATCTATCGCCAAAGGGATTAACACAATGGTGACTGAGCCTATGTGATGAAAGTTTCGCAAAACTTATATATTTGCAGTATTACGCACTTGGTGTCTGTGGCAACATTCCCAGGGGGGGCAGTAAGTGTACAAAGTACTTTGTGCCTGTTTGTTTTATTATTTGGTGCTCTGCTCACATCAAATATATAGTTTTTTTCACGACAACTCATGGACACAGTCATGCTGTTCTCTCCCAGTGCAATGCCTGATGGTATGTAATGCTTAGAGTCTACTATAAAGGGAATAATAACTCTCACAGCACTACAAAACCGCAAAAACACAATATACAGACCACTATGTATTGATTAGTTATTATTATTATCTTTTTCATTTCCTCCCTCATCTCAGGTCCATCCGATCTGAGACATGAGACGCTGTGTTTGTTCAGCCCCATTCAGGACTTGGTGAACTGTACGCTGAATGAAATGCCTGATGTAGCCATGAATTAAATGCTGCTTGGCTTTGGCTCCTGTGTCACCTGTAACCACGGCAACAAGCGGCTACTGCTGGGAGGAAAAGTCCTTCAGCTGAGGGGTAACGTGGCAGTAAAACAACAGCGGGGTCTGAGACGAGAGCGTCTTCAGAGTGAAAAGAGTGAGAGGAATTGAGTCTGTCTGATGGTTAACTTATCTTATACATCATGAAGGTGATCACCTAAAGTTTTTATAAAAGGACAGCGCTACAAGAAAGCAAAGTGATATCAATGACAGCTTTTGAAAACTGCTCATGCTGACTGTTGAAGATGGCGGCTAAATGTGTTCTTCTTTGCAGATGATGCCTGTTCTTGAATAAAAGTAAAATGTAATATTAAAATAAAAAGGAGCATTTGACAGATTAATACCCTTATTGATTGACTGATGACTGACGAATTATTTTATAAATAGAACTTTGCGTGATGTTACGGACTTATTTTTTTTTATCAGAAGTTGTATTTCAGGTGTATATGTTTTCCTAGTGCTGGAAAAAAGTTATTCTTCATCATCTCTCTTCAGGTCCATTTAAGGAAACCCCTTTATATTCAACCCTATGGAGGATATACAACATTTTCCATATGCCTGTGTTGTTTGCCAGAAGAGAGTTTAGTTGACTGTGGAACTGAAAAATTACACTGAACTAGATTATGGTTCCATTATCTAAATTATAAGTCAAGCACTTTGCCGGAGAACAAATCTCCCTCTTACACACACACAAACACACACACACACACACACACCTACAGTACGTCAGCCCCATATGAGAACAATTACACGGCCTGCTCCCGTGAATAAATTAGTCTAATCAAGTTTTCTCTTCCCTGACATCCGTGCCTAAATCCCTTTCTCCATGAGAAGCGCAAAGCACCGCACCCCCACACCCTCCCCCCCTCATCCGCCCATTATTTCTTCTGTCCTGTACAGTCTGCACCCAGCAGAAGTAGGAAAGACAGTTACGTTTTCTTATAGAGCACAGGCTTTCATGAGCACTAAGCACTTCACAATTTTAAAAGGAAAAGTGAACTAGAATTACAGCCTCTTGGTTCTATCCCTAGGCCAACCTGTCATGGTGTAGTTTCCATCCATGTCTGTTCAAAATGTCTGACTAGACATTTGTCAGAATTAGCATCTGAATTCTTCAGTTATGGAGTTATTTTCTGGTTGCTTAGTGAATCCCCTTTTTGGTCTGGTGTGCATAAAGATATCAAAACAGGTGTAATGTGAAACCTTTGAGCACACTTGGTATTGAGTCTTGCCGAGGGAGTCTGAATCACTTTTAAATGATCCAGTGATTACCTGCAAGTAAAAAAGAAAGTTGCAGTGGTTCAAGAGGGACAAAAAAGGTCATCGATGATCATCTCCATCTGGAGGAAAAAAGAGTTTAGCGATATTCCATCCGTAGGTAAGAAGAGGAACAGCTCAAATCCTCGACACGCTGGTCGAGACTAGGAGAATGAAATAATGAAAGATGGCCAATACATTCCTTCACCTTGTGGGACAGAATAAGGAATTATTGACCTGCTTTGAGCTTCAAAAAATGACTGACCATACAATACGTTTTGATTATAATAAATAACTTTGTTGACGTTTTGAGACTAAATGTTATTGACATAGATTATTCGTTTTGAAGGTGTAGCCTCTAACAATCATCTTAACAATCAGCTGAGCTAAAGGCAAATAGGAAGTGATTGTTCATAAGGTGGAGGAAGAGATAATACAGATGGGATATTAAAGATCACATACTAATACTCATTCACAGCCAAACCAATGCTCATTCATATATTTCTGCAGGTATAAATAAATGTGTCAGGCTGTACTGAACACTCTTCTCTTTCCCTCCCTCCTTTTTTTCTGGGGAAGACTTGACATGAACCGAGCTATACTGGTCTCGTCTCCTGGCAACAGATGTCTCTCTCTCTGGCACACCGAGTGCTCACTGAGACATTACAACTGGCACATCAGATAATCGGATATGACAAAAAACTGAGGTATAAATTACATATATGTGCTATGTATATGTGCTGCATGCACATGTCCCACATGTCCCACTGTCAGTGCATAACTGTATGGACAAATAGATGTTCAGCTTCAAACACAAAGCATGCGATTAGACACAGGCGGGGAGACAAAGGGCCAACCATTGTCTAGTGAACTCTTCTTTGACCCAGCTTCATTACGTTTCTCTATTTTTAAATAGATATATAATAATCTGTTATTAAAGATCCAAGCAAAAGGGGATGTTTTTAGGACATCACACAGATTCCACATAGACACCGTATACACACATATACAATGCTCCATGTTGAGATGGAAAAGGCCTGTTGCTATGAAACCACGCATGCATTGACAGTTGAAATAGGCAGTTAAAAGCAATATTTACCCAAGAAACTTAAGTACCCATGGAGAATACAAACAGAGGTGCACTTATGTGCCTATTGTTGTTGATTGACAGTGATCTAAAGTGCACTTTGAGGCTGGATTGACTTTTGTATTTTTCCACACGCAAAAATGATTGTTTTCCATTAAAATGCTTGTTTTTTTTATTGGCCCCAACATAGGACTGTAGCGCATGTCATTGGAAAGCACGAATGAAGTATTGTAGCATTGTAGTAATGGGCAAATTTAACAGTAGCAGCGTAGAAACAGAGTGATTTCTCACTAAACTATGATTAAATATAAAACTGGGGAAATAAAGGTCAAGCTTTTTCTTATACGTGTCGGAAAGTACAGAGGGTGTCGTATGTTGTACTGATTGTAAAACACCCTGAGGCAAATTTATGATTTGTAGTATTGGGTTATATAAATAAAATTGACTTAATCCTCCCTTATTTTGTTGATACCAGTTAAGATACAGGCTGAGTGGTATGCAAGGATGGATGGAGGGATGCACAGGCAGGTGAACAGATGGAACTTACTTCTTGTGCTGATTCTCCTTTCGGTCAGCGGAGCCCAGACTCTGGAAATAAGAGAAGAAAAACAGACATTACAGTCACCACCTAAGACAGGAATATGGTCGTTCTCCATCTCTAAGGGGGAACTTTGCCGATTTTCGATGGTTTGTGCGAATGAGCGATGTTCGGCTTCCGTCCATGTTACCTGCTTCCTGCTCACCTGTTTTGCATCAACAAGCGGACCCTCGCAAATAAGCAACATGGGTAGAAGAACTTGTTCATTTGCTCATATCAATCCAAATGCAACGATAGTGTTGCAACGGTTTTGCAACACTATCTTATGCTGCAAAACCATGGGTAGGTCAGAGGCAATTCCCCTTGTATTTTGTTATATTCAAGTGGGCATGGCTGTCAAGAAAAAGTAGCCTGTGACAAAAGACATTTAGTTGGTCTGCTAAAAATGCACTGCCTTCAATCAAAGAATCAGCAAGTTAATTAACCTTAAAGACAATCCAATTACACAAAGTCAAAGACAGAGATATCCGTTTTTTCAACCTTAATTGAGTTTGGTTTAATACAGTCGAGGTGACCAACAGTAATGTATGTCTCAACCCTCCTACTAATCTGTCAACACCAATCAGGTGATCAATGCAACCATGTGAAAGCCAATTACAGAGGTAATGACCTTGTTCCTAGTGAAAAAGAATTAGCTCCCTGGGTACAATCACAAAGACTTATCCAGTGGATTTATTTTATTCACATTCACATTTTTCAAAAAGTGGTGTGCAGGCGCATGTGCAGGTAAGTTAAGGAAGGAAGATGTGAATGTGAGACGAGGCAAGAACAGCGATTGAGAGTCTAGAAAGTTTATTAGCCATTTATTTTCCTGATGACAAAGACAACTGATTTCAGAAACTCCAGGTGCAGAAATAAAGCTTCCTGCCAGCTCTGCTCAACGGGGGCCGTTTGAAAAACATCCCTCCGGCAGAGCCAACTTATTAGGCACACGTGCACAGAACACCCACTGACACACACACTCACACACACCTATTAACAGCGCAGACACACACGTAGTATCCCCCTGCTGTTCGCTTCTTCTGGAGATGTACAGCCCTCAGCAGTGACACGTGCTGAGACAGACAGTAGCGCACACACCAGACACTCAACACATATACACTCATAACTGGCCCTTGGGCTGGAGACATTTTTGTTGCTCTTTTGCATTTTCTTTTTTGGCAAGGAGGCAAATTCATGCTCCCAATATTACCAAAATAAAATACAATGCAATACAAAATATTCTGATGGTTTCAAGGCTCACAGTGCTGTCCTCAAGAATGTATTCACTGACTCCAAAACCCCTAATTTTACAAATGAAGATGTTTCCAGCTTAAAAGCAAAGATGTATTCAGAGAACTGAATACTGTGTTTCAAGATGGCGCACCATTTATACTTTTACGCACATCCTTTGAAAAGATTTTATATGGAAAATTTAGCCTGACAGCCAAGCACTGTTACAGGGTAATTGGGTGCAGGCAGCATGTTCTGACCATATCTCATATCATATAACAAGTTGAAGGCGGTAGGTCTTCAGGTCTCGCACGGACTGTGTGGGCGTCTCCAAGCACGTCTGTTATAATAAGCAATATATGGACAGCAGAATACAGAAGAACAACCGACCGCTCTGATATGTGTGGAGGTTTTGTTGTTTGTGTGTGATGGTATTGCGCCACCATGAAAATAGGGTATTCTATCAGCAAAGCCAGCAATGAACATCTACTAATGACTTTGGTGCGGGCTCCTTTTCTATGACTCAACAAAGTGTTTGAGTGATACAGTACAGTGAACTTATTCTCAAAAAAGAAGTGAGGACAAATCATGCCCTACCATTAAAATGTAAAACGGAACATCAGAGAAAACTGATGTTTTGAGTGTTAGTGTGTGCATGTTTGTGTATGCACTTTTATGTGAGTAGTTCAATGACATTTTGACCAGTAAGTGACTCCACTGTTTTCTGAGTGTGTGTGTGTGTGTGTGTGTGTGTGTGTTTGTGCTTTTATGTGTGCAGTGCAGTGACATTTTGACCAGCGATTGACATCTCTGTGCGTTTAAGTGTGCTTAGGAGTTTCATCCTCCTGTTGGGGAAAGGATAGGCCATACAGAGGGACTGACCTTTCACCTCCCCGCTCCCCCACAGTGACCTCAGGCGGTGCCACTCTGCCATGGGGATGAGGGCAGGTGGGTGTCCTTCATTTGAAATACAGGTCAGTGGGTGGGGGTGAAGGAGGACTATTTGAGAGCCACCTTTCAGGCTGAGGTAATGACCGCATCAGAACATGATATAAGCCGGCCGTGACTCAGTTTATTTAGGCAGACACTCTCTCTATTTCGTCCACTTTGCAGGAATACAAATACTACGGAATTACAAGCAATTGCATCATTGTAGTTGATTATTTGATAACCAATTTTCAGGCAAGAATTCTGTTGCTCTTGTCATTTGAAATGCCAACCTTCAAAAGTTGGAATCATATTTGGACTTGTGCTATATCAATGTTTTACAGCCTGACTACATCCTGGTAGATGATTAGGATTTAATATGAAGAACATGAAATGTATAACCAGTAGAAACAAACATAAAAAGCATTCCCTATGTGTGTCATGCAATATCCTCTGTCAAGACAGAAATAACACGTGAAGTTATGGAATCAAGCTTCAATTGAAATGCTGTGAATATCATCAGAGACATTTTGCCCGTTTGAACAGCAGCCTATCTCTCTACCTTGCTTCACGGCAATACTGCGACTTGCCACCTGCATCCTCTCACATCTGTCCGGGTGTCCACGAGAGCATCACTCACAATCATACAAAAATGCGAGCGACATTTCAAATCAGAACTAGCAGCTCATGCTCAATCTCAGCTCAAACATAATCTTTCCTTCTCTGTGCTTCTTTTACTCATCACTACTCAGTCCTTAAAATCTGCCAGAGAGAAAAAAACAACATGTTTCCATGCCAATGGGAGCAGAAGACATCACACCTGACAACTATTAGAGCTACTCTTAACACCTTAGTCAATTATCTTCTAATGATAGTGGGGTACGCATAGGAGACAATTACCTGACTTGACACATCAAGTACAGTACATATTTGTAAATGACGTGCAAACAAAGATTTTAAATCATGAAAAAAGACCATATGGAAGGGATTATATTTCTCTAATAATAATAAATACATAGGAATAAATTAGTCAATTCTAATATTATTCATCAGATTACAGTTTTACCCAAGTTAAAATCTTTCTTAGTGTGTTTATGGATCAGCTGTGTGAATGAATTCCTTTACAGCAGGTACAAACTTGGCATTCCCTCACAATGTGTGTCATGAATATATATGCTGTATTCATGCGAAATGCCTCAAAAGCATAATCCTCTTAACATATGTCTCTACAAATACTGCCAAACACAAGCAGTAATACACACATAAAAAACAGCCCCATATCTGCAGAATACCTTCACTTTGTGTCCATTCATTCCAGCACTCACACACATACCTGTCGAGTCCAACCCAGTGAACCCAGTCGGGGAACGTTACTCCACTCTCCCTTGATTTCCTTTTCTCTCTTGTTTTCAAAAAACCCAAAGTCCTCACTGCGGCGCTCCAGTGGTGGCTCTTAATTGCCGTTCACCTGTCCAACTTCCACTCTTTAGCTCCGTTTTCCCCTCCCTCCCCGTCAAACTCTCACTATTTCCCGTTTTTTCCCCCCCTGTCTAAAGCCGTTGGTCACACGAAGGTTTGTGAAGCTTACTCCGACTGAGGCTGCTACCGCCACTGACTTGTTGTACTTTAATTGTGGTTGCTAGGCGATAAGCTTCTCCAATTCTGCACACAGTGAGAAGGGGAGGACAGGAGAGGAGGAGGGGGAGAAAGTGAGAGACTAGGTGGTGGAGGGGGGGAGATAGGAGGAAAGGCTCATTATAGAAGCAGTAGCCTGAAGAGAATGATCGGCAGGGAGGAGGAGAAAAGGTTTACAGGAGGCGAAGGAGTTGTGCAGATGAGACCCATGGGTGGGTGGAGGAGAGGGGATAGCAGGTGCACCTCCTTGTTTTTGACTCCGGGACCTTAAGCCGGAGCAACAGCACACTTAGAGGATTTGTTATAATACTCAAAATGAAAGCATTTATGGAATTTCTGAACACATGTAATGACACCCAGTCACTTTTCTGCCTTTAAAAGAAAACGTATTTTGCTGGGTTGGTATTAGCTTTGCACTCATTAAAACAGGAAAATTGAGACTACAGCTTTGTTGTTTAATTCTGTTAAGTATCTAGAGTCAGCAGTAAATAACCAATTAGCTAATTATCAGTTTGAGCCGACAACTCCCTCCTGCTAATTATTGTCTTTGAGCTATACAGGTGTCTAAAGCGCAAATTAGCCTTTGTTTGTTTAAAAATACTTACGTACTAATGGGATTCCAAGCCACTGTTGCAGTTGTCAGATTGATGAAAGCTTTATATGACATTTATATAAAATGAGCAAGAACTACATTTGGTAGAATTAGTGATTAGTCTAGAACGGCGGCTAGTCATCAACATACAGTGGTTGAGAATTTTAATTGATTTTAGAGCAGGATTCCAATCAGTCAACGTTTAAATAAATTGTGTCGATCTCTCAAAACGTAAAAGCTTTCTACTACACCGTCATACCTACCAAGGTGACACTGCGAGAGTGTGAGAGTTCAGTCACTTTAACATGTCAATAATCAGCTATATTCATATTAGATAGAAAAAATAATAGTCTTTTCCCACAACAAAAAAGATCATGCCAAGTGCAGCATGGGTCACATTTCTGCGTCATAGTAGAGAACCGGTTAGCCCCTATTATTATTATATTCCTTTATTGATCCCCATGGGGAGTGCAGCAGCTCAACTACACAGAAACAGATAATAAATACATATTATACAATAAAATAAAAATAGAATAAAATAAAAAATAAGAATACAAATAAAAAAAATGTACAGTATATCCACATGGGGGGGGCTGGTCAGCATGATGACAGACTGTGGTCTCCGCTGTTGTTGTACAGTCTGATGGCATTACCATTAACACCGTGAATATGTGGAAAATGACTCATATGGGACCTATTGACTGGTGTTATTCTTGAGAGAAGCCCTTTGCATAAGAGGTGAGCATGAGATCTATTCAAATTTATTCAAAGTGAAAGAAGGACTTACATGGAAATCTCTGGCCCTGCAGTTAGGCAAACATAAACTAAATGTATTTTGTGCCGTTAAAAAATGTCTTATCCTGCTCTGTTTTATAACAGCACACATCCTGCAAACGCATGAAACTTTTGATTCATCTGAAATATGTTACATTTTAGTCACTTTTCTTTATTTGTGTTTGTACAAGTGTTAATGTGTTGTATTTTGTTTATCTGGTGATATATTATTATTCCCTGTTGCAAAGGTAACAATAACTGTGATTTCTATAGCTGTGTTTTCATTCAATTGTCACGTGAATTTTAATCAAACCTCTGAAATGCCACGAAAAAGAAATGCGAGTTTGGCGTGTTTCTATAAACTGGTTTGGGGTGAATGAAACTTGGCTGAACGGCTCCGACGTAGTTTCATCAGAAGCTGGCAACTAACATGTACAATTAAAAAATGGAGAGAGGTCTTCAGGAATTTGTTTCAATTGGGCAGGTTTTAATTGTTCTCATATGTCAGCTAGTTATCTCTACCAGGAGAATCAGGCGATCGCTCGCGCGTGTGCGTCCATGAATGAGTGAGTGAGTGAGTGGGTGGGTGGGTAGCTATGTGTTGTCCACAGATAATCTTGCACTTTGCTTAAGCCAACTGGATAATCATCTGGGTGGTAAGTTATTGCTGCATGCACACGGACCTCTCGTGGTTGTCACTTGAAACCTCAATAAACACGGCAAGTTGCGATTTTGCTCGTGAGATGGAGCAGAGATGTGCGCCTACACAGAGCCGGTGCACACATCTGCATAGATTAAATAGAGAGCATATCTGTTATGTGAGACAAGATAGTTGAAAATATGTCTGATACACTTACAGTCTAGACGAGACTAAGACTATTGTGGGTTGAGTTCATTCAATCACTCAATACAGCAGTGGTTGTTACAGACACACATGTTGGAGATGTGCACTCTACTGAGGGCATCTTTCTAGTTCTGGTCATGTTTCATGCCAGCAGAAACAGCTGATCAATCATGTGAGTTAAATGTTTGCTACGTCAGAATTTATTCGCCGAAGGCATTTCCATAACCCATTTAACACATCAACGTTTTTGCACAATTGAGGAAGTTTCATTGAATTTTGCCGTTTCCGTACAGCTTTTCTAAAGGACTACTTTAAGATGTGTATTACAATATGTCAATGGAAACATTCCTAAAGGGTTCTCAGCCCACACGTTGCATATCGGTTTAAAAGGATGATTAGACACATGAAAACCAGCATGCAGACAGCACATGTGGAGAGCACTGGGTCTGACCAGTAAGCAAATCCTGCTTTCTCTTACAGTAATGTCCCAACCGCTCAGACTTCAGCTCTGGTGGATGTCAATATAAATCAATTTAGTCATGGAATCCACATTTAGTGTCTGGCGAACTTTAGAGTGACTGCGGGTAACTGCTATGGCTGAGTCTCTGTGGGTAAACGTATGTGCACGTAAAGTGTTGCCATGGTGTCCTTATGACTCACTGTGTGTTTTCAGTGCCTGGCTGTGGGCACACACAAATCTCATCGCCACCTCATTGTCCAGGGAGAGAGAACTGTGCCGTCTGAGCACCGAGTGGTATAGGAAACATTACTCATAGATGATGGAAATGTCAAACATGTCCGCATTGCTCTGAAAGGACACACAGGAAATGCCGTCATACTTTCTTTTCTTATCCCCCCCCCCAACTCCTTTTTGTGTCCATCCATGCCTCCATCCACCCTTGTCTTGCGCAAACAATAAAATCCACCTGCCAATTTCTCCAGCTGAGACTAGAGGCGATACGAGGCACCCAGCATGCAACACCGAGGGGCCGCAACAGGCTGTCCCAACACCTGTCAGTCAGGAGGAGCTTTTCTAATTATAACTCACACACAACTATGCACACACACACACACACACACAATACATCCAAATACACACACACACACACACACACACACACACACACACACACACACACACACACACACACACACACACACACACACACACACACACACACACACACAAACACAAACAGCACTCATTCTCATACATGCACACAGCCACACACACTCTTAGCACCATCCTTGAAGGGCTCTCAATGGGTTCCAGTGGCCTTTCCATGTATCCTTCCTATCCAGGCTTCTGGGAGGAGAGTGTGACAGCTGGCTTCAGGTTAAAGCTTCCCAACAACAATGTAATAATACTGCAGCTAGAAATAATTATTATAATAAGGGCAATTTATTAAAGGGCAATTATAGGTATATAATCTAAAAACTACTGTTACAGTTTAACTGTGATTGATCAAAGTGAACCTTCTGAAATCTACAGGAGATTTCTGAAATTGAAAATCTACTTGCTAGAGAAAACATTTATCTGTTGATGAAGGAGCAAAGCAATCACAGCATTTAAAACATGCAAATCTGTCTCCAAGAATAAGTAAAAGAATATTCATTAATATAAAACCCAGATGTAGCTCTTATCATTTTTCACAAAGGCTCTTGGACAAAACATTACAACAGCTTTGAGATACAACTCTTCCACTACTGTGACCAACAAGCAACAATTGGCCAGTGAATTTGCTCTATGGCATTTCTAACCATCTGTTGTCCCCTTTTGCTGGTTGTTGCATCATCGTTCTCAGTGCATTTTCACTGCTAAATCGATTGCCCAGATTTGTTTGGCCTGAGGGCAACATTCTGAGTGCGGTGGTAACAAAGCACAACCAATTATAAACAACAGCTCAAAGCAGTCAACTGGGGGCCTCCTACGCATCTGGGTTAGAAGAGCGAAAAGGATGGGTAGATGTAAAGAGAGGGAGAGATGTAAAGAAAAGGAAACACTTAGATTGAAAAAAATGGAGAAAAAAATGAGAGAAAGAAGGGAAAGATGTGAAATGGAAGCCAAATAAATTTTAATTATGTACAGTGGTTCTTGGAATAATTATACCCCAACTTTCTGTTATTCTAAAAGTCGACAAAATTGCAAAAAATATAGTCAGTGTTGAGGTCGAATGGAGGCACGATGTGGAGGTACGGTATTGTAGGATGTGAACAGCGTGTCTTTCTTTCCTTTTTTTTTGTGCAATCCATTTTCCACTGTCGTAGTAGACAGAATTAATAGGGCTCTTAAAAACTCAGACACTTCTGAGGCAAAAGAAAAAAGAGGGGAAAGGAAAACAGATGACAAAAGAGAGCTGACAAACAGATACATGACAATGGGAGAACAAATGAACAGAAAAGACTGGGAGGCTAGGGAAGGCAGCTAGCTAGGAACGCACACATTTACAGGTGAGCAGGTGAAAACTAAAAGATGAAGTTGGCATCGCACAGCTTCCTGATACACAATGACCAATGAAAACATGTCAACAGCGCTGGGTGATGAGAGAGTGACAGGGCGGGTCTTCTCTCCCTGTCTCACTGTCTCCAGTTTTACAGTGTCATTATTTGTACAGGACTCCCCCTCCCAAGTCTTGTGGTCTGGGGACCAAAGGGACCAAAACATGGCTTATAAATCAACACAGCAGAGAGAGACTATGGATATTTACCCATAAATCACTGCGGCGGAGCCACCTACAATCAGACTAATGGGGCTGGAAGACGTGCTGTCATCCAAGCCATGATGTCACCGAGCCTGAGCCTGTGGGTGTTGATGTTGGTGGTGGTTCTGTGTGCGTGTCTGTGTGTGTGTGTGTGTATGGGGGGATGCCTGCATATGTGGCTGTGGGTCTCTGGCTATGTGTGTGTGTGTGTGTGTGTGTGTGTGTGTGTGTGTGTGTGTGTGTGTGTGTGTGTGTGTGTGTGTGTGTGTGTAGGGGGTTGTCTGAGTATGTGGTGGTAGGTCTACGGCGCTGCTTGTGTAAGTGTCTGTGGTGAGTGTGTGTGTGGTGTATGTGGGAGGTGGGATGTCTGTTTATATGGGTTTGTGTGTATTAGGTTGGTCAGTATATACTTTCATCATGTCTCTGCATTTATGTACGTTACATTGGTCCATACACACTCACATACACACACACACACACACACTGGTCTTCTATATCTCAGACTGGACTTAACACATGCATAAAACACACATTGACACACAGACACATGCGCACACACACTCATTGGTCTTGTGGTTTGCGCTGGCTTACAATGGGTGTGGGATTCCATAGAGAAAATCTAAACAAGTCGAGCGGTTAGCACGGGTCTGCCACGTTTCCACACAATGGCGCTCGTTGACATAAATAACCGGTGACTTTGTGAAATGGGACACCCATTAACTTCTCCTCCGCAGATAATTGCCCATTAGATCTTGGAAGAGCAGTGGATTGAGAAATAACTCAACTCCGACACTGACATTGTGAAAGGAGGCCTGGAATCTGCTGAGATGGGTTGGCTTCTTTTTGTTACACTATCATCCAGCCAAGCACTTGGATTATCAACAAAGAGAACTATGGCTTGTTTTAGGAGCTGTGCAGTCTGTGCCTTTGCTTAAGTTGTGCTTTGAACATGGAAAAGATGATGACAACGAGGGGAAAGAAAGACAAAGGACAAGAGAACTGTAAATTGGAAAATAAGAGGAAAGAATAAATTGTTGGAGAAGAAACTGATCGCTGTTGTAGTAAAAGAAACAGGAGCAGAAAAGTAAAAAAAGAAGAAAAAAGTATTAAGTTCCTGGCACTTTGTTTCACACAGTTGAGATACATTTCAAAAATATACAATGAATTTATGATGACTAATAAACGCCCGCAATGTGTCCAGTGCTGATGTCACTCATGGCCGTGGTCCCCCCTCAAAGAATCTCTGTTAATTGACCCGACCGTGTCAACACTTCACTTCCACTTACTCGTCTTCCGCCTGACTCGGTGCGTGTGTTCCTGTTTGTGTGGGTCACGGCAGCATGAGCAGAGGACAAAACGATGCAGCGTGACATGACTCATTCATAAAATGAAGTGCCTCCTGCCTACATCCTTCAGAGCGTACCACACACAATACTATAGCCACACGGCATGAGTCAATTTTTGATGTAAAATATGACGACAAACAGATCAAATCCAGATCTACAGGCGGTGACGCATCAGCGAGGAGGCTGACCTTGCCTGTCAAATTATAAACGGAACCCGGCGAAGAATCTGCCGTGCGTCACACCCTTCGCATAACTCATAAAGTTATAATTTTAAGATTCAAGGTTTGGTGCTCAGTGACGTACGTCTTCTTTATGCTCTCACTCATGCCTTCACCACACTGCACCATTACTGGTAACTTGCAAACATTTGTTTTTCATACAGACTTTCATACAACGAACAATATTAACTCCACCTACACATGTCGTTAGCCATGGCTCTTTCTATTTTCCCTCATTAGTTTTAAATGGCCCATTCAGACGTTACTGGGGGCCACTGCTTCATTGGACGGAGCTCGGCTCAGCGTTGGCTTCGTCCTCTGTGGTGTCCCCCATGTCAGTCCACAAGCCAATGTCTCTCCTCCCTTCCATTTCTGGTACTGCAAACAGCCTACCTCACTTTGCAAAGCTCTTTTCAGATTGAGTCATACATCTATCAAAATACTGTAGTCAGTGTTAAGATATTTGTTTTAATTACTGGGGGTTAAGTGAGATGATTGACAGGAGAGCGATATTCACATATAATTGTGTGTGTCTATGTACTGTCTATGTTAAGCAACAGAGAAACACCAGATACAAGACTGTAGCAGTGTTAGCTTTCACTAACGTGCACGTGTAATAAAACATTTGTAAAACCCCAGTTTAAGATGCCTAAAGATAAATTATGACAGTGATTTTTTTTTAATACTGTCTAATGTTTAATGCGTTGGCTGATCCAGAGGGACTGCCGCATAGCAAGGATCTAGTGTACGAGTTAGAGAGTAATAAGAGAAAGCTCCCATCAGCTTCTCATTTCACATCGCCGGCCTCTCATTCGAGGCCGCTTCATCAGTTTCTAGATTAGTTCCCTCCCAGCAGTCTTATTTTTAGGACTTCCTCTATGCAGTAATATTATTAAACTATAAGCATTGAGACTCAGTATCAGTACGGATATCTTCTGACAACAGAGAGGTGAAGAGGATTTATCACACTGATTCACCTGATCCATCGTCCTGTTATTATTACACTGTGTTGGAATTTGACAATTGCTGCAACAGATGGACTTTTGATAACTACCAGATTACAGCATATGTTTTTGACTTCCAAGGTCTTTGTATGACAGCTAGTGATTCTTCAATGATGTCACGGTCACGGTCATGGATCCAGAGACTTTTTACAATTCCAAAGAGTGTATGGAAGTTTCCAACCTTTATTTCCATTCCAGACATCCTGGGGATAACACATTGGAAACGTTGAAGTGCCCCATCCACATGACAAATGACCTCTTTCACTTTCGCTATTGACAGATGCGCGGCCTGTTTATTGGAATAATTTCATTGATATTTCCTCACCCGCATTCTCTAATGGGCCTTCCCTTGCAGCTTTTGTTAAGTGTATTGAAGATGAACAAGCTTGATGGAAGGTTGGATGTTATCATACGAATGGCAGCTTTCTTGTATAGTGGTCGCATATATAATTATATTGTTTTGATTATGGGAGAAAAAGATTTGATAAAAATGTTGCTATGCACGTTGCCTATGGACTCATATCCATACATGATGTGGTAATAGTAATAATGAAACTTAAAGTGAACCTTTATTTCCTCATGAGTGTATCTAAACTAGCAGTGAATGTGAGTGTTTCCTGACAGGAGTCTATCGACTAATAAGAAATGCTAAGAAGAAAAATAAACCTTTGATCATGTCATTCACCATCACAGCCTGACTGGTTTTGAATTTCTCACCGGGGGCCTAAATACATGCTGTTAGCAAGGCTAGCACCTCATTGTGGTGGATAACTGGACTCATGCCTCTATTCATTACATGTAAAGGCCATAATATATAGAGAAACAACTGGTGACTAATGGGAAATTACAGTCAAAATAGTCTGAAAATAAGTAAGAGTTCATTTCAGTTAAGCTTTATGTCATCACCACTTTATTACTCAAATTCACAGAGAGAATATAAATATTATTTCTAAAGGAGCTTGATATTATTTGGCCTGTCTTTTCAAAATCAGGTGTTGAGAAATATGTGGTATAGGAGTAGGGTTAAAACAGCAGGTACACTCGCTGCTATACTACTGGGTGGCACAGTGTTGTACCACAGAGTGTGAGTTCTCTCCTCATCCCAGAGGTGATTTATTTCATTTTAATACAGCGTGTTTGCTTTGGAGCATTATATGTATTTAGTCATGAGACATTAATAGAGTAGAAAACATGTTGAAAAATGAGCTTGCTGACGTGTGTGTTCGAGTACTGTATGTTCTTGAGCTTATGTGTGTGTGTGTGTGTGTGTGTGTGTGTGTGTGTGTGTGTGTGTGTGTGTGTGTGTGTGTGTGTACCGCATGAGTCTTGAGGCCCATGCTGTCACTCAGCCCAGCTCACAGGGTGGTCCAAACACTGAGCCCTCTTTACTCAGTCTCATACACGCACACACACACACACACACACACAGACACAGACACACACACACACACACACACACGCACACACAGACACGCACACAAACAAACAAACACTCACTGGTGTACATGTAATGACATACATAACAAAGTATACATAAATATATGGCCATATATATGACCATAATGAAGCAATCAAATAACCTCAGCGCTTCCCCTCTTCCTGTCCCCAAACCGTACACCTAAATATACTGACGCAGACTCCCAACGCATAGCAACAAAAACTAGGGAGTCCAGAGGGAAAGGAGCATCGCTAAACAGAAACCTTTTTCAAGCTTTACATTTTGTGTGGCAAAAGGTTTCACTGGAAGGATTTTGACATCATGGTGTATTACGCAGTAGGTGACAGTGGCAAAAAAAATTTGGGGTGGCAGGCAAATGAGCAGCACTGACATTAATATTAATATTAAAAGGTTCTCGTCATCATAAGAAATCTGTCTCAACTTTCCAGAACCCACTTAACACTCACGCTTAGGCTGTTTTTGTTTTTCAGTAAATTGGACAGGAGTGACATTGATTTTGGCCTGCTCGTGCTAAGCTGGGCAAGCGATGAAGCTGGTCCTAGAGGCCAGATATTCATATTTTTTAATTATTCATAAATTTGATTGATGTTAAGATTTCACACGTTAATATCGGAGACGACAGCAACTCTTGTGTAAATATCACATCGCCATGTCAGCTTAAAATCTAAATATTGACCTAACTTAGCCCCAATACCACCACAAAGACACACGGCGCTGAGAGTCTAGTTCAACATGTGTGAATATTTGCAGCAAAGGAATATGTAATAAGGAATATGACACAACAGTTGATGGTGTGATTAGTTTGTAGACATGTCTAGAAGTAAACCAGAAACAGTGATTTTTATTCAGAGTCGTCATTAGCAACAAAGAGATGGTTAAAAAGAAGTTCAAACAAAAGTCAATTATGCTCCTTTCATGAGACCATGGCTTGATTTTCCATATCTGCATCTCCAAAGCACAACAAAGCCACGTCGTGAGCTCACAAGTGATTTATTTGGGCTATTACCTCTGATGTATCTGGATTAGCTCCACGTTCGTATTCCAGGTGAGGGGGGGAATGAGTCGTTAATACTCGCGCTACGCTACAGTTCTCCTGCAGCATCACGGCCTCGCACAGCAGGAAGTACGGCGCTCCCTCCCCCTTTTACCGCTATTAGACACTCACAGAACAAATACTGCAAATGAGGCCCCGCTTTCCCCCACGAAATGGTAATAAGCCATAATTGCCTGTAATCTGAATACATTAGTCCTAAGAGGGTCCTGTTGCTTTTGTGTGCAATCAAGGTAGAGCTTGAGGACTAAAATATGATGGTAAGAGAGATGTGTGACTCTCGGGGAGCCGCCGAGGGTTTGATTTTGGATTAGCTCATGATATCATATGTTGCAATGCACAAAAAACAATCACACTGTATAAGTGTATGTTTATGTTGCCTAATTAGACTCTCATGAGAATAGTCAATACAACTGCAGTGCATTGTAAAGCCTATATGCACGCCAGCTTTCAAAATCCACAGGCACAACTGATCGACGGGGATTGGGATCAATTACAATCATTCTGTAAGCCTTCTGACAACAGCTTCTTTATTTATACGCCTATTCTATTTATTTTTGTTTTTCCTGCCGGTTCCTTCCAAGTGTGTTCCCCTCACCAGCATGTCTAAAGGTTGGCATGCCTTCCTTCAGTCGCTCTGTTCTCCATCTTTTATGTTCTCATTTCTTTCTCTCTGACTCTCCAGAGTTTCAGGCGCCATTGTGTGCTTGCGGCTTGTTTACGAGGAACACTGATTCACCCAGTGAGGTTTGGCTTGCTCATACGGTGAAGGGGTGGGGGGGAGAAATATGAATGAATTTACAACACCCAAAGCCCCTCCGCTTCTTCCTCTCTATTCCCAAATTCTCCCATCATCATCTTTCTTCCTCTCTACATGCTAGTCAGCCACCTCAAGGCACACTTTTCCACTCGTGTGTGTGTGTGTGTGTGTGTGTGTGTGTGTGTGTGTGTGTGTGTGTGTGTGTGTGTGTGTGTGTGTGTGTGTGTGTGTGTGTGTGTGTGTGTGTGTATCAGTGAGAGCGTATTTGTGTTAAGCCAGAGGGGCAGCCAACGCTGACCAGAGGCTCATTTTTGTGGCCAGGCCAGTGTTTCTCGACGGCTTGCAGGCGTCTCGGGGCCAGCTCCTTCTTCCAGCTCCATTCTTTCACCCTGGGGCCTCTCCAGAGAGTCTTTGCCACCAGCTATTGCTTAGTCATTTTCTAGATCTACCACCACAGAAAACACTGCTTGGTTTTTAACATTTTATTAAAAATGACAGGCTGTGTTTTGTGAGACCTGTCTGGGAGAGGAGGATGATGAGAAGGAGGCGGGGAAACAGACGTGTATCCAAAACTGGAAAGAACATTGAGAGTGGGTTTCATGGCTGGGCTGGCGATGGGATGTCCTGGACTAACTTGTGATGGTATTGCTTCAAAAATGTCAAGGTTTAAAAAACCTCTGCCTGCCTGGCTGCTGATGGCCATGTTCTCTCCTATGCAAAGCCTGTGGTTGCCATAGAGACCCGCAATATTGCCTATTCTGGTACACCGGTTTATTATTAAAACAGTAAACTAGCTGTGACTCTGAAACTCAAACATGCTGAACGGAGGACAGAAATCTATATTTATCAAGAGGGAAGAAGACATTTATAACTATGGGGCACACGGTGAAATGTTTGAACGACAGAAACTTTATCAGTTATTAATATCCATAACAGGATTTGGATCTTTTTGTGTGGTATAAGGAGCTCTTGAATTGAAGAGTCGTTCGGAGTCTCTTTCAGGCATGAAGAGCTGAGCTCAAGCTTCTGGCTCACCTCGATAGTTCACGTGGCAAACAAATAAAACGGCACATGCCTTTCAGAAAGTTCACGAGTTCAGGACATCGGCGAAGGAAAGTGGGTGGTGTTTGATTTCTCGCTGACACAAGAGGAAAAAGTCGGGGGTTGATGAGCGAGAGCAAGGCGTGGGAGGAAGAGTCATTGGACATGGAGACAGCAGCATCCTCCGCCTCACACCTCATCTTTCCCACGGTATTTGGTTTGTTTACAAGCAGGAGTCGGTGACAGGTTCATTCCTCGTATCCCGGCTCCGATCGGCACCAGGTAGGAGGCAGCCAGGCCGGACTATGAGGGCCCTTCCTGCCGCTCAAAGCCCCTACACAGGCAAGCATGACCAACAGGCTGGGATTTCCATGTCATAACATCCCCCCCCGACCGACGCCAAAGGCTTTCTGCTTCCTCTTTGCTGTCTCATACTCCCCCCCCCCCCCCTCTTTTCCCCTTCCGTTCCCCTTTTTGCTATGTATTCATCTCTCCAGGGGGCTACAGTAGCCGTGAAACAGCGTGACCCACACTTGGGGTCTTTCCATCTCCCCCCCCCACCCCTTCTCCCTTTCGTCTAATCGTTTCTCCAGTTTGTGCTGCTTTGGCGACGGTGTCCGGATGCTGATACCCAAGACAGCAAACCTGACCCCTGCTGACTCCACACTGTCTCATACTCCCCAGAAACAACTCCCCCAGTTAGCCTCACATCCCATCAACCCTCTCTCCCTCCCGGCCACGTAGTCCCCCACACACACCCGGCTCCCTTCGCGACCCTTTTTGCCACCTGCAGGCCTCTTATTTACAGTGTTTGTGCGTACTGAGATATCCGTGAACGGCTGGCTATTCTGGGCATGTGGAACGTGGCATCAATGCCGGATCGCATCAATGCCATTTCCCCTAACTGCACCCCACCACAATATCACACTCTCCATTCCTTGCGGTTGTGCAGGCTGGCTCAGGTGTCTTGCCCAGTTGCAGTCGAAGAGTCTGGAGAACATTTTGCTTTGTCACAAAAGGCTAGAGAAGTTGTACGGGACTGGTGGTCACTGCAATATCTTGCTGCACCAAACTTTTGGACAAGCTCCTTCTTAATCTTAAAACAGAAACTGCTTAGTTGCACTCTTGTCTTTTAATAGAGATTGTTTGTCGTGATTACAAGCATGTGAAATTGCATGAGTGACTCAGACTGTGTCTTCCCACTCTCTATATAAGAAACAGGCTGAGAGAGTAACACAAAGGAGGATAGTTACTGCCCTTAGAGGTTCTGTGTTCCCCATAACATGCCATGTCCATCCCAGGCATTTGAAAGAAGAAATACCACAGTCTCTGCAGCGCTACAGCTCTTGTAAATAATCCGAGTCTGGGCGCCACCTCAGAATCCCAAGCCTGGTCCCCGGGCCTGGTGGGTGCCATGTCAGTTCAGGAGGAGGGGTTTTAAGGTGGGGTGGGGGTTTCTTGAGAGAGGAAAGAGTGAGGGAGAAAAAGGGGGAGGAGGGGAAAGGGGGCATCCAAGCCTGCTCTTGCATCATCACTAGAGTAGTACTTTCTGCATACTGCCTGTGTGAGTGAGTGGGGGTACATTTAATATACTGTACATCTCAATGACCCAGCGTATGTCTTCATCTTGTGTTGGCTGTTTATTTTCTCATTATATGGATAATATGGGATGCAAGCACTTTATCCTTTATTCATGTCTGGTCCATGACTTCCAAAACAAGGAACTCTTATAGGTGACAGGTCCTGGTTTTAACAGTCTTGGTACAGAAAGGAGAGACAGACATTCTTTACTGTATAGTACAAAAACAAAACCTCTGTATCTTCTGCAAAAGACTTCAGAATTCAAGTGTACAGAACACTTGAACTCAGTGACACAAGCTCTTCCGCTGTGATAGGCACAGTGGATGTGACACACAAACAACTGTGCATGTACCCATCAAATGCAGCTTCTAGAATGAGACTGCAATGACAACTGTGCATAAGTGCATTCCACTAGGCTTGCAGCAGCAATCAGAAAGGCCAGACAAATACAGTACATAAAGCAGGGGGGGGGCTAAATGAGCTCCAGGCTGCAGAGGCAGGGGAGCTAAACTTGACCTGCCCCTCGGCCCCAACATGAACACAGCTGCCAGGCATCCCGGTTTCCACTCATAGAGCAAGGGGGCAAAATGTTCTGGTACAACAAGATGCACTCGCAAATGATTCTACTCTCTCTTTATGGCAACACTGCAAATATGTCAGCTCTTACAACTTTATATTGTCTTGACAGTGATGACTGTCAAGACAAAAAAGCAAAAAGGAAAGCAAAACCGACGCGGATAAATCTTTAAAATAGCCTGGCAGCAAAATATGACAGGAAATATGATATACTTCCAGCCTATACAATTTCAGGTCAATATCAAGGCCTGTTTAACAAGCTGGGTGTGTCTCTTGAGATATATTTTTAGTAGCACCTAATTAGTTCCACCAAATTCATTTACTGTATTAAAGCATGTGCCATGACTTCAGGAAGTGACTATCCAAAAAACATGAGAAAGAAAGAAAAAGAAAGACGTGTAGTCCATTATCTCTTTAGTACAGTATGTTGCTGGATTTCATACTTTTGAAACAAACACAAAAACATTTAAGTTCTTTGTCATGCGAGCAAATGGAAATTGGGTTGCAGTGGGATAACTCATGGACGAGGAGGGAAATGACACAAAAACAGGTATCGGGCAACATTTCTCGCTGGAAATGAGAGTGGCTGAATTGTTCCAGGCAGCTGACACCAGTACCTCGTGCCCCTTACATCCAGGTCTCCTGCTTGGCTCATGGGCAGGGTGGCAGGTGAAAGCCCCAGATGGTTGGCACTGCCACTGTCCCCTACACTGCATCCAGCTTCTCAAATTCCATATTGGGCAAGAGGAAGACACAACAACAGTTATCCATTCATACGGGCACGATGCTGGCACTTCTTTGGCGGCAAAGACGTGAATGGAAAGAGAAAAAGTGAACGGAGTTTCAGAGGATAAGTAGGTTGATTTGATTAATTCAATCACCTTACATGATCCTTTTTTATGTATCCAGGTAATCCTGTTAATCCTGATGATTATTTAAGAGCACACTTTCAACATTACAAAGCGACACAGCTATACACTGTGAATGTATCTCGTCCTTCAAACAAATGAATAGAGCCTTTCAACAACCCTGAGACATGCTCAGAATATAACTGTTAGACAAATGGACTGCCAGTCAAGAAAGTGTTTGTTGTAGAATGGAAGTGAAGCTGGTGAGTGGTTTTACTTGCATTAGAACGGATTGTGAATATTAATGTGAGTGCATTGTTTGATTGTTTGCTTTTAATTTGTGTGGCATTGCAAAGCCACAATCAGTAGCTGTGGCAAGCTGTGGCTGGTCACAGCTGTTTGTCAGCCTCTAGTGGTTACCTGTAGAACCATCAACTCTCTACAGCAGGAGCAACTGTAGCAGAAATACTTTCTACCACTGGATGTATTACACTACTACTAACACAATAATACCAGTTATTGAACACAGTGTTTAACTCATTTACATACGCGCCTCATTCTGATTACACGACCAGACGCGCACCAATAAAACTGTGGTACCTGATGACTGGATGACTCTGAACCTCTGAGTTCAGGGACATTCTTTCTTGACGGCTACTTCTATAAGTGAAAATGTGTTATCGATTAACACAATGCTCACTGTGGTACAGGAAATTTGAGCCATGTATCATGTACAATGAACGGCTGAAATGGTGAGACGCTATTGCCTTTCACATTGTTTCATGCATCGACTTCCATTCATCAAGCCGTTCATCTTTTCACACTCATCCCTCCTTCTGTTTCATACTTCTGTGTCACTGTCCCCGGTGGGTTCGTGTCTCGAAGTTCCATCTGTCAGCACCATCCAGGGGGGTGGGTGACAGAGCGGATGAGGCCCAGGGGAGAGACATCAAACGTGGGATGCTGGCCTTGGCTCTCCCCCCGACCCACCCTCCCACCCGCCATCCCATCTCTATTTGAGTTGCTGGCCCCTCCATCTGTCTGCGCATGATTTGGAGCTAGCTGTCGTAGGAGGGAAAGAAAGGCCCTCCACCAATGACAAATGACGATCTCAGAATAAACACACGAGTTAGGGAGGGGGGAGGGGGGGGGAGAAAAAGAGCTGAATCACTCTTTCATCATCCATCAGCCTCTGTTGGTCTTCTTATTAACCTCTGGTCTCTGCCCCTCACTCTCTTCTGGTGCCTGTCACTCATTTCACTTCTTTTCACTCTTTCTCCTACTTTTGTAAAGATGTGAGGCAATTTGTCCTTTTGCAATAAGATTGAGAAAATTCTTTCTCATATAATGACAAAATTTTTACTTTAATCACAAATTATAAACTTCGCTTAATCCTTGATCGCACACAGCTGAGACTAAAAAAATGTTGCGACATGCGACGTGCATGCATGTTAATACTGGAGACATGGATACCACCGGCAGTGCAAATTGTGAGTGCATACCGAAAGCACGCCGGCTCATTCCCTACTCTAGCTCTCAGCACCGGCTAAAACCTGCAGCCGGCATGCCGAGCCCCCCTGATCCCAGCGCCGGCTCAACCAAACACACACATGACAGATGCCTCCTCTGCTGCAGCGCAGGCATTCAGAGCATCTCCTCCGCCACCAAAGGCATATTCCTTTTTATAACCAGCAGGGATTAGGGCCCATTGGAGGAAGCTAGCATGTGCGCCGGCCTTAGGCGGCTTGCAGATAAAAAAGCATCTCAAATTGAATCAATAACCGCCGGCCGCCAACTAATCCTGGCTAGCCCCCCCCCCACACCACACACACACACACACACACACACACACACCACTCCAGCAGTCCCTCCAACAAACCCCTGCCAATGCCCTAGTCCAGCCCCGCCCGACACAAGCTCCAGATCCCTTCATCTTTTTATAACTGCACCCCAGGGCCATGCAGGGGTGCTCAGGTGAGGGCTTTCATGCAGGGGGGTGGGGAGTGGGGGGGGGGAATAGGGTGAGCTGTATATTCAGAGCGAAAGGGGATGAAGGGGTACACTCGTTCGCCCAGGTAATCCATCAGCAGACAGGCCAGCTTTGGACTGCACGGGCGACTGGAAGCCGGAGAAAAGTGGACAGCTGATGTGGGGTCAGGCCCAGCCACAGCACGCCAGACGGGATAAAGAGATATAAGCCCCCCCCCCCCACCCTCCCATGCTCAGAGCTCCCCCCCGACCGTAGGCCCATGTCATCCCAAAGCTCTTTCATCTTCAAACCCAGCGGGTGCTAAAGCAAACTTTCCACTTTGGCTCTCTCTCGGGGCTGGGCATTGTGGAATTGCAGAGAGACCTGCGCTCTTCGCTCGGTGCCTCAAAGAAGGGTGGCCACACCCCTCGGCTGATTGGTGGATTCGGAGACCAGTGGCAGCTTAGAAGCATCGACAGGAGGCTGGAAGATCCATCCTGTATGATGACTGTATAAAACTCACCGGGATAAAAGACCCAGCTAAATCAAAATAGCGTTATGGTAGAGTTTGTTTTTTATCATTGACAAGCTCACGACAACATGGCTGAGCTTTAGAAATAGGATGAAAGAAAGAACTGCCTACCCAAAGTCCCTCTTGTGATTCTCTGGTGTGTGTTGAATACAGAATCTGTGCAAATATATCGCAGCTATTAATGTGTTTTTACAGTGAAATTAAGCTGTCAACAAGTCTCACAGCCTCCAAGTCCTCAACGTCTGCAGAACACACAAATTCCACACAGCCCTCTACTGGCTCACCCCTTAATGAATATCATTTTCGATCTTTAAATGTTGGTTTGGGACAGAAGATGCAAGCTGAGACGGGGATCAAGCCGTGGAGTGGTGGGATTTCCAAGCTGTCGGGAAAACTGAGCAAATCCTATCCCCGGGCCACAGGCTCCACACAGGAATGTGGGGCGTCCACTTTAATTGTGCTTTTCTCCCCAATCCCCATCTTGCAAAATCAAATTTCCCTTTTCCCACTTGTGGATTCCCCGAAGAGCTTGGTGCAACGTCTTTAAATGCCACATATAAAAGTCACAGGGAGTAAAAAGAAGAGGCCTTCGATGGTTAGATAACTGAAAGCTTCAAAGTCAAAACGGACTATAAGAGACAGCCGGACCGTAAATCAGGGAGACACTTCAAAGCAAGCTATGGAAATAGCCGTGCAGATACAGACAAAAAGCGAAGGAAGAGAGACGGTCCAACTCAAAGAAAAAAAGAAACATGGAGCAAATCAAGACGGCACAGAGAAAACAAGCATACATGGCCATGCAAGGACAAAACAGAGCAACAATGCCCGGTATAAACAAACTATCAAAGTAGACAAATTATGAGCAGCGGTCACACACACACACACACACACACACACACACACACACACACACACACACACACACACACACACACACACACACACACAGCACACACACACACACACACACACACACACACACACACACACACACACACACACACACAGCTGTTGTTAGCGGCCAGCCAGGCAGGCTGACAGAAAGGCAGACAGACAAATAGAGTGAGAGATCCCCGTGTGAAAGACAAAGGAGGGTACAGTAGTGGGTAGCAGCAGCCAAGGGAGACTTCATTAGTGAGGTCAGTGCCCCAGGGTACTTAGTGTAACACTGGAGGCCTATGCAGCCGCCCCCGGCCCCCGGCCCCCCACCCCCGGCGCTATGCCGAGGTGGATATTGCATCTTTGCGATAACATCTCCCTACATAGGAGGGGGGCCCCAGCATCACAGCATAAAGACCCCTGTTTTCGGCAAGTTTGAAATAAGGCTTTGTTCCCCCCAAGGCCTCGGCACCCCCCACCCCCACCACCCCCCACCACCACCATCACCACCACCACCTCCTCCTCCTCCTCCTACTCTTTCCTCTTGGGTGGGCCAGAGACTTTTCCAAAAACTGAGCAACTTGTGTCTGGGGATAGACCCCCCCCCCCCCCCCCCCCCCCCCCTTCTGCGCATATACACACACACACGCAAAAAAACACACTCACACAAGCACGTATACAGGCACGTGCACACTGACGCACACACGCATGCATTGACACACACATATCTCCCATCGCCCCTCAAGCCCTGATCCCGATGGTGGCGTCCCCTGGCTTTTGGCACGTCTGCGTGGAGCATGGTTGGTAAGAGAGGTGGAGATCCAGGGCTGCTGGGGGACGAACAGTTCCAGGAGGGGCCCTTTTGGTGGGCTCATCTCACCCAAGGGAGAGTGGAGGGGCCCACAGAGAGGTGTGTGTGTGTGTGTGTGTGTGTGTGTGTGTGTGTGTGTGTGTGTGTGTGTGTGTGTGTGTGTGTGTGTGTGTGTGTGTGTGTGTGTGTGTGTACGAAAGGCCTGAGGGGGCCTAGTCCTGGTCAAAGGTGCCTGGCTGCCTGGGCACTCCAGGGAGCTCCAGAGACAGGCAGCCTTTACATGGAGCCTCCGTCGGCACAGACGCTCCACAGTCAGTTACATACGGTTTACTGTAAAACAGCCCTCACCGCTCATCAATAGCCACACTCACACTCAAACACACAGACAATAATAGTAACATTCATGAATCAACACATACATTTCTTTATAACAACAAACAAGCTTCATATCAACTAACAAAGCAGCAACAACATAACTGTCGCTGTGAAGGTAAAGAGAAGAAAAAAAGCCGTATGCTAATTTCCTTGTCCATTCCTGACATGTGAGGGGTTTGTCAAGGTCTTACAGTAGGATGGACAGTATAAATATCCCTGTTGTGATGCTGGGATGCGTTGCCAGGTAGGAAAGACACGCATGCCCCCATTTATACCCCACATCAGCTGGTTGGATTTATAGGACCCTTAAAACGGATCAATCATTTTCCACTCCCAGGTCTCTACACCTCTCATCCCCTCTCTCCACACTTTCCCTTTTGATTCTACACTTAGAGTGTATATGCAGAGGGGGGTGGGGGGGTTATGTGTGTGTGTGTGTGTGTGTGTGTGTGTGTGTGTGTGTGTGTGTGTGTGTGTGTGTGTGTGTGTGTGTGTGTGTGTGTGGACATTGTCTATGAGTGCACCTGTGTTGTACCAGACTGTGTCTACCTTTAATGTGTCTTTGTCTGTGCACATACATGTAGAGTAGACTATGTGTGTGTGTGTGTGTGTGTGTGTGTGTGTGTGTGTGTGTGTGTGTGTGTGTGTGTGTGTGTGTGTGTGTGTGTGTGTGCGCACGGCTGCGTGTGCTTAGCGGCTCAGTGGACTACCAGCACTGGGTGCTTTTCATGTTCATTATCACTTGTTTTATAGTGGAATATTTAAGTCTGGAGGCCTTGGCACGGCTGCGGCTATAGTTAGAGAACAAAGGGGAGCGCTGGGGGTGTCGGGAGGGTGTGGCATGCCGGAGCGCCGCGCAGAGCTTTTCAGTAAGTGTTGCGCCCCACACTTCATGGAAAGCCAGGGGGCCAGCCGTACAGGCAGACGGGGCTAAATTCAACTCATTCCTGTATTAATGGGAGCTTATGTGCCATTCCGACTCACTGAAGAGGGCATTAGCCAGAGCCAGACAGCCAGGATACACCTCAAAATATCTCCTCGCTCTGGCCTTCTCTGTCTCTCTTGCATTATGTATTTTTTTTCTTCTTACATGTTTGGCTGTACGACTAGAAAGGCTTAAGTTGTGTTTGTGTGGGGAGGCTATCGGATAGATTGTTGTGTCTAAAACACAGCAATTTCTTTCCAATTTATTCAAAGCCTTATATAAACCAAATAAGGAATGTGTCCGCCCGGTATGTAAGTGGTTTGGGGTAAATATCAATATTAATAAATACATTATATTCCACACTACACCAGAAGGAGAGTTTGATTTCTCAAGAGGTGGATCTATAACGCTACAAGCTTTTCTCACCTGCTGGACAGCTCGATGATATCCTCAGTAAGCTCTGTTTTGCTCTTCTGCTTTTGACATGAAACAAACATTAGTTCCATCTGGCAAAGAGTGTGCTGAGCTTTCTGGGATTCTGAAGGAATCCACTTTTCTTTTTTTTTCAAACTGCAAAATTGACATTCTGCTGGCATTGAGGTGTGGTCAACTGGCCTCACACCAAAGACCACTGTGCATGGAGTGACCCTGGACTGGGTGAGAGTCCAAAGTGAATTTACAACAACATAAACAGCAACAACTTAAACTTAGAGGAAAAAACTTAGAGGGAAAAAAAAAATACTGGCCCGTCTTGTCACTGCCATTTCCACTGACGGATTTACAAACTGAGAGGATTCATTTTTACAGTTGAGCTGAAATTATTCTTCCAACAGATGTAACCTGTGGCGCCTAGTAGGTAGGGGGTGGCTAGTAGGGGTCACATATAAGAAAGGTGTACATTTTTTGACACAACAGGAAGTAGAAAGCAGGACTGAGCACATCAACACAAAGTTGCAGACTAGGAAGATTAGCATAATAATGGTCAAATTTAAAACAACAAGAAGCTATAATGGCAGCAGGGGAATAGTATTTATAGTATAGCACATGAAAAGCATCATTTTCAGTGGTGATAATTCATTTTAAAGTGATAATGACAATATATAGTAAAGCAATATATACAACAAAATCACAACTTTTTGTTATTGGGAGGAAATTGCACTCTCCCGATGTACTGCTGTATTATTGTTCAACACAGTCTCCTACTTTCCACCACTTTGTGAGCTGTCAAGAACCGTTCTGAAGTGTATTGTTCTGCTTTGAATTGTTCCGATTTAATCTGGTTTGTTTTGTTGGCTGCCCTCCCGCTCAGGAACGGCGTCTCCTCATGTGTTAAAAGAGATACGAGTACGCAAACGGAACCACATTCATTGTATGAAGGGGAATTTTGTGAACGGAACGAGCCGAGCAGTTATTAGCTGGCAGGGATAATTGGACTCTATGTAGGTGGCATGACCCAGCTGTCTGCAGCAGGAAGGCCCAGAGCTGAGCGCGACCTCGACCGCTGACCTTACAAATGCAATACAGTGACCTTTGACCCCCACCTCCCCACATTAAAGAGACAGCGTTGTCTTTCTGCAGTCAGCCGGCAAATTAGAGCACAAGGGGCCAAAGAATCTTCACCTATTCTTTTTGTTCAGATTGGTGTTGCATCCTCTTGTATTGTCATTAAACTGCTACAAGAAACATCGGGGGGGGGGTCTGCTTTTGACTTGTGGCAGGGAGATGCAAGGTGAATTTTAACCGCCTCTCTCTCCTCCCTCACAATTATTACAAAGACCCAATCCTTTATTGAGGGAGTTCTCATACAATTTTGGTCCTGGGTACAGTAAAATAGCCAGCGTAACCAGAACATTTTTCAGTTCAAGGTATGAAAAATTCATGGTGATCATTTTCATTAAGCATATTTGCTGAACAGCATTCCACTGTTCAGTCTGACTGTTCAACAAGTGTCCATGAATGAGATCTATAACAAAAGTGAACGGTAACAAGGACTACTACTTCAGTTACTACAGACTTTGGGGTACGATCATGAATCTCTACCACACACATCACAAAAAAAACAGGCAAACTCTTCAGACTTTTGCGTTTCCTGATGTGTCCTTTGTCGGGTGATGTAGCACCACTGCTAGCTTTACCATAAGCTTAATAAGACCAATGTTATATTTAATATAAATGTAATATTTAGACATGAGTTGGGACACTCTTTGTCTTGGGGCGGTGATGGATGGCGCCACTATATTCAATCTTTACAACCAGATTTAGGATAACAGTATTTTTGTGATGGGACAAAAAACTAACCATGACAGTTACTTGGTGACCAAACTGAGGGTCAGGTCATCAAAAAGTGTGACTCCACTTGCAATTCATGTATACACAGAGGGCTTACACACACACACACACACACACACACACACACACACACACACACACACACACACACACACACACACACACACACACACACACACACACACACACACAAGGATAATCTTACAAAGTGCATGAGCACCTTGAATCTATGATACAATCTTTTAAGAGAATCCCCCCAATGTCCCTGTTGTCTCCCTCTGTGGATCAGTCACCAAAGAGAGCGGGTGGGCCTCTCTTGGGGACATTAGAGGACAGATATCTGTCAAGAAGGACGCTGTGCTCCCCGAGGCTGCCACTGAGCGACAAGTGTGTCCCCTTTGCCTGCTCTCCTCTATCACAATACTGCTGTTGAGTGACTGGAAAGCCCTAATGGATGCAGGTATCTGCTGTTAGTCTGATCTTCTATAAAAGCCCTTGGCAAAAAGAATATAAAAAAAGATAAGGGGGGAAAAGTCAAGGGGAGGGAGAGAATGTGCGTGGGTTTAAATGTGTTTATATGTAGGAACTCCTTTGATGGGGAAGTGCGTCTGATTTGGTAGCTCACGCATTGGTGTGAAGAAAATATAATGAGGAAGAGAAAGTGTGCACACGCATAAGTAAGTACAGGTGTGTGTGTGTGTGTGTGTGTGTGTGTGTGTGTGTGTGTGTGTGTGTGTGTGTGTGTGTGTTGCTAAGTGAGTGTCCAGCATACACGTATAGTGTGTGTGTTGGGTCATTAGTGGAGCTTTAAAGGCTTGGCGTCCATGCTGAAATCTGCAATAAAGCAGAGGAATTCAACAACTCACAAAGTCATCAGGGGGAAAAGAGTTGGCCAGCCAATCAATCATCTAGATTAGAGTTTCTCAACCTTTTCAGCACGCAACCCCCCAAAAAAAAAGTTTGTTTCAGGCAATAACACACAGAGTGGTGAACTTTAACACCAAAGGATGGATTGTATTTCCTTTCACAGGATATTTTAACTTATTATTTATTGGATGATACTGGATAATAAAACAACATAACATTGAAGAAGCATCTCTGATCATATTTATGATTGTCTTTTCTACAACGACACAAATTGACATAATTGTGAAGTTGTTCTCCTCAATCTTCTCTGTATTTCTCTGCTCACAGACGCCACCATGAAGGTTATTCTCTGGAACGAAATAAACTTTTGAACAGTTGAGCAAAAATATTCCTGTTGTATTTTGTCAAAGGCTACTCTCGAAGGAGACGTGAAGGGCTTAGACTTAAACGGAAAGTTTTCTATTGCGAGCATTGCTTGTGAGACTACAAAATGTGCAAACTGTAGAGAAAGCACAATGCTTCCCCTCACTGGAAGTTTGACAACACCTCAAAATAGTTTTATAGTGTCATAGTCTCTGAGTCTCACTTGGACCACCCTGATTCATCCCACCCCATTTTTCATTTCACAGCCTAAATCCCTCTTTCCTCTTTACTTCATCCTCTCCATATCCTCTCTCATCCCCGGCGCTCTTCTCTTTCTTGCCCGGCATTTCTATCCGAACCTCTCCTTGCAGTTCTTTCATCACCTCCTCCTCTCCCTGTTGTAGTTTTCTTGTTTACTCCACTCATCCATCTGGCCTCCTGACCTGCATGTTGTCTGCAGCCTGAATGAGCTATTGCCCAGCAACCCTTCCGTAAAGAGTATTTTCCGTAAAATAAAACAAACAAAGAGAAAGAAAGGAAATTCCAGTCGGTTGAAGGTGACTGATGTTTAATACGGAAAAAGTTAAATGATGGTGCAAAAGTTGAGAAATTGTTATTGTTTGAAATGTGCTCAGCAGTCCAGTCCTCTTAAGGTGTTGCTCTTAGCGTAGTCAATGCCTACTGAGGATTCTTTTTAGGTGAGCTTTAGCTGGATAGCCCTCATTTAAAAATAGTTGTCTCCACTTTACTATATCTCCATCCAACCCTCCATCCACAGAAGGTGAGAGTGTCCAAGAAGGGATGTGAGAGATTAGAGAGATTAGAGATTAGAAATAGGAAATGAAGAGAGACAGAAAGGTGTCTAAGAAATGAGAAAAGGGAAAAAGTGAAGGTGAAGAGACAACAAAGAACCGACAGAGAAATGGGGGAGAGAAGTTGAGGGACAAAGGAGAACTGACAGATTGCAGACAGAGGCTGACTGGATGGCGTGGCCTATTGTTTCAAGCTAATTTCATGGGATCAAACCAAAGCACGTCCCAGACACAGAGGGAGCTACAGCAATCTGTTGGGAAATCTCCCCTCTAATTGGCCCCATAAAAAAAAAAAAAAAAAAAAAAAAAAAAAGAAAAAGAGGCCACCGCCAGTGCACTGCGACTGGCTCTTGATTGCTTTTACCTCCCCGACATAACCGGCTATACAAGCAGCTAGGCCTGCCAATCAATCAGCGCAGTGACGGCTTTGCTGCGGCTAACACCAAGGTGCACAGGGTTAACAGCGAGTGATTATTTTATGGTGCTGGAACAATGTGTGTCAGTCTAATTTTGATTTAAAAGCAATAAGCAGGGCTTTCACTATCAATCAGTCAGTCTGGAGAACGAAAACACCCAGTTTTGGGAGGAAAGGAGTGAAAACTTGACAGGGATTGACTGTGTGTGTCGGTATGTGCGTGTGTCGGTATGTGTGTGTGTGTGTGTGTGTGTGTGTGTGTGTGTGTGTGTGTGTGTGTGTGTGTGTGTGTGTGTGTGTGTGTGTGTGAGCGGGACAATAAGGGAGAGAGAGAATGTTTTCTAATGAAAGAGTGCAGCAGCTGAAGGAGGAGAGAACAGACAACTCCATGCAATTTGTTTGCAAGCATCCTCCCTCTTTGTTCAACCCCCACCTGCCCATCTATACATCAGTGGCTGTCACCGGAGTGCACTCCACCTCTCCACACCTTCACCCACCCACCCACACACACACACACACACACACACACACACACACACACACACACACACACACACACACACACATACATCCACATACTCAGTATCC
Organism: Anoplopoma fimbria; assembly: GCF_027596085.1. Taxonomy (NCBI): domain Eukaryota; kingdom Metazoa; phylum Chordata; class Actinopteri; order Perciformes; family Anoplopomatidae; genus Anoplopoma; species Anoplopoma fimbria. The sequence goes on from NC_072453.1 coordinate 6,998,450, forward strand.
CATGAGATGAGGTCATGGCTGGAGTATCTCTACTATGGCGACGCCGAAGAACAATGCAGCTTACACAATGATTATAGAGATCAGTGTGTTTACATGTGGAGGTTTATGTACCTGTTCGTTCTGTTTTTCTTTGTTTGTGTGCAAAAAAAAAAAAAAAACACACACTCACAAACAACAATCCTGCATCACCTCATTCTGCCAAACAGAGCAATTCTGTCAAAAAATGGTGAAAAACAGGGAAAACAGTGAAGATCCACCCGCTCACAGGGGACGTGTCGGTAGCTAAAATGAAAAGCGCCGACATAATCGTCCCGCGCAGAGCAACCCGCTCGGGCCCGATAGCGGCGACGGTCCTGTTCTGGGGTGACTCATTGTTTCCGTGGCCCCTCATGTGTGTCGCATTAGGAAGGAGACGACAGACAAAACAGAGCTCTCCCCCTCGTCTCCTCCTTCACAGCTCCTCTGTCCTAGTCTCCTCATCTCCCCTCATCCTCTGTCCCCTGCTGTCAGTTTGCTTTTACTCTCGGGGTTCGCATCATCTCCACTTACGCCTCACTCTTATTGATGTTCCCCACTTTCTTTATATGATCAATCTGCTCTTTTCTCTTACCCTCGCCTCTCTGCTTCCCTACTTGGACCTCTCCTAACTGTCTGTACGGGGAATTAATGAGAAAATGTGGAAAATCTTTTTTATCTCGTCAACTTCAGATGTGTTAAATGCATCACTCTCCTCACTCACATACTCAATTTCATATCTACTATCTTACAAATGTCCTTGCATCATTTGCTCTGTGTATTGTTACTATTTTGGCAGCAACCTTTACCTTTACCTTTGTCTTGTTAATAACAGGGCTTCTGTCGCCCCCGTTATCAGATCAGTTAAACTTTCTGAATAGGAAACACATTCTGTTTTCACCTCTCACTTTATCTCTTTTGGTCTATGCCAACACATTAAGCAGTGTTTAAAAAACTGGAACCAAAGGTATTCCGGCTGGCAAGTGATCAAAAGCCTGCCCTTGTCCTGTCAACACAAACACTGTGAAAATACAAGATGAGAAAATGAAGAAAGGAGCGAGGAAGAGGTCAAGTGGATGGTGGGGTAGGGAAAAGTCCTGCCTGATTTGGACAGCCAATAACAAGAAGCTTTCCAACAAGTCTGCCTCAGTGTATGTGTGTGTGTGTGTGTGTGTGTGTGTGTGTGTGTGTGTGTGTGTGTGTGTGTGTGTGTGTCAGTGTGTGTGTGTGTGTGTAATGATGCGTGTGTCCCTGGTGACAGGCACTCTTAGTGACTTACAGTATGTGTATGTGTGTGTTATGAGAGTGTACGGGAGATGGGAGGAGAAGGAGGGGGCTAAGTCCTTCTAAATATGCATCTTAATGGCCGCTCTGTTCCCACCATTCACACCGAGTGATTGAGAGAGCGAGGGGGCGAGGGAGGCAGGGGACGAGGAGAAGTGGTGCTGCGTGTTTTCAAGTGGGCAGCCGAGACAGGGACGCAGACGGAGAGACAGCGGGCTGAAAAGACAGAATGGCGCAAAGCAAACGTCAACAAGAGAAAGGCTATGTAAGGAGCCGCCATACCTGACTCCTTCAACCGTGGCCCCATTCCACAGTGACACACACACACACACACACACACACACACACACACACACACACACACACACACACACAGGCCTCAGCCGCAGTAGTATTGAGGAGCAGAGGGGAGAACTAGCCTCCTCAGGCAGTAGCTGTTTGTCGCTAAATGAAGGCCGGCATTCTTTGGTTTCCCAGGGAGCTGGGTGCCTGCCAGTCCCCCTGGCCACTGAGTGCCATTTTATAAAGAACAAAATGGAGCCCCTATGAAAGGAGCCCAGCACTGAGCCTGCACAGGTCTCACTGAGCCCAGCTTCGGCATAAACAAACACCACCTTAAAGAGACAGGCTGGCAGAAAATGAGGGACGGCAGGGGCCCCGCAAGAGCCCTCTAAGAGATACAGACTGCTTTGGGATTGGCAGTGAATGCTACTGATGAGAGAGAGACACCGTACAGAGGTATGCTGAGGGCTGAGCTGGAGAATTCAATAACAAGATCGTTCTCCCATTAAAAAAATAAATAATATCATTTTGTTTCACAACCAGTAGATTACCAGTGGTTGGAAATGGTAAGATGCTTTCGATGAGATAATAAGAAAGATGTTTTCTTTAGTAAAAACAAGTGCCAGTTAATAATGAAAGTCTACTTTAAAATGGCCAAAGCTAAGCTATGTTCTATAACTCACACTGAAAGGAGAGACAGTGGAGGGAAACACCAACCGTTATGGACATGCAAGCACATACGCACACATATATGCAAACTTGAACAATGAAACAGTGCACTGACTTGAGTCTTGAGTGAGTGTGAAGCCACATTATTAGACAGGTGGAGCAGTGGATGGGTGGTAGATCCAATGATGGATGAATGGATGGAGGGATGACAGAGACACTGTTCCTTCTCCTCCGCTCCCATCCCTTTTCATGATACACAGCATGTTTCACTGGTTGTGCGGACTACGACTCCCATCTCTTCAGAGGACATATTTATTAGAGATTAGTGTAAACATACCGTAAATGTGACGGGCCAAATGTCCAATTCACTGTGTAACCATGCGGGGTCAGTAACACGGAGTATCTGCTGAAGATCACTGTCAATGTGTGTGTGTGAGAGAGAGAGAGAGAGAGAGAGAGAGAGAGAGAGAGAGAGAGAGAGAGAGAGAGACCTCTCTGGTTTGTGTATACAAATACACCAGAGACAGTGTTTTTTCAACAGTATGTGTGGATATATGTCAGATTTTTTTGTGTGTATTTGCATGTGTTTGTGCTGATTCTGCTCATAATGTATACCATGAAAATAAATAAAAAATAACGTCTTACATAAATTACAGTAGTGATGAATAACAATTTGTGTCGCTGTTCGATAAATATTATATAAATTATGAATTCATATATAGAGACATAGTTCAAGGCAATCTTTCAATGAACTGATCCTTTGATAACTGTGTATGGAATTGATGAATTTTGTATAAATGTTATAAGCTTTACAAATGATACAATCATCTATTTATTGATATTAGGACTGTAAAATAAGAATGCTAAGATGACTTCAATTTATTGAGTAAGTATTTAAGAATTAAAAGTAACAAAATAGTGTGATGTAAGAGTCATAAAAAACTGAATTCTTTCAGAAATATTTAGTTTTAACCACATGCCACAGCAGTTTAAGTTATTTGTATTTTCCTTACATTTTTTTATTACTACACATGAGTGACAATTATCTACAAACATGTAATGATTTCCAAGAAAACAAGTGTTCCCAAGGGGCTGCATATCAGTACTCTCCTTCTCAATCACACACACACACACACACACACACACACACACACAAAGTATGATGGGACCAGAGCCAACATCTGTCTTTGATATTATTTAACTAACCGCTTATTGTGGGAGCCCACCAGCACCACGGATGGCGTCTAGCGCTGTGTGTGTGTTAGTCTACGAGCGCGCTTCGGCGTCCATTCAGACACTTTGGCAAGCCGCCGTTGTGTTGTTACATCCTTCAGGGGTTGAGCTGTGTGTGTGTGTGTGTGTGTGTGTGTGTGTGTGTGTGTGTGTGTATGTGTGCGTTCGTTCGTTCAGTATGTGCGTCTGCATTTCTGAGAATGTGACTGCATACCAGAGCGCAATGTGTGTTTCCACAGACATGTGAGAACAGTGTGAGTGTGTGCGGTGGCTATCCCCCCTCCATAGTGAAAGCCACAACCTCAAACCACATCAGAGAGTGTGTGGGAGACAGAATGACAAGGCCAGGAACCAGCCAGCGTCTGCCTGCAGCCACACACAGGCACGGACACACGCTCACACACACTCATACTTCCATACACATTTATCACACTTACTCATCTACTTATTGACACATGCTGTCTCTTAAGCTCTCTCCTTGTCCCTCTCTCTCTCTCTCTCTCTCCCTAAAACACACACACACACGCGCGCACACACATGTTTAACACCAACCGTCACTACACCACAGGTCCTATCCAGTGGTCAGCGTTTAGGCCAAGGATGCAGTCTGCTGCAGAGCGAGATGTTTGTGTTTGCATACTTTCTCACAGGCAGACATTGACTGAGCGGAGGGCAAAATAGGCTTTCTACTGTGGATTTGTTTTAGCATCTTGACGTGGTGCAACTGTCACTCATTGGCGCGTGGGATGAATGAAAATGAAAATATTTGAATTATTTATTTATGTTCACCTCACTGGGTACAGAAATATAGGGCACACAAGCAATAACTGGGCTAACAAAAGCTCTGAAAACAAGATAATTACAGACGCGTGCGCGTGTATTCAATAGCAAGCGCAACTACACGTATTTGTCATGTGCATCATTTTAGCATGCATTCAATGTTAATCCATACGAAGCCGTTATATGCACACACTCATATTCATGAACGAACTGACAAACTCATGTTAGCAGCAGAGACGCAGTAGGAGGAGGATGTTGCATGCTTTTTTTGTTACACACACACACACACACACACACACACACACACACAAGCATGCTGCTACTGCCAACGAAAGACCATTCATGCAATTTCTCACGCTGACACAAGCGCGCACACACACGCGCGCACGCACACACACACACACACACACGGACAAAGACGCAGTGCAAGAGTAGATCATCCATGGGTCAGTGGAAGCTAGAAGCGGTGTTTTTCCTTGCGGTGGACACACATCAATTTCAAGGAAATTGCTCGCCCCATTATTGGAAAGTGTTACCGGAATGTCAATTAAGGGGGAAGTTTTTAACCTCGCACCACACAAATAAACAGTGCACCCCGCTCCCCCCTTATTAAAGGCGGTGTCAGCGCAGACAGAGAGTCTGGAGGGGGTAGAGGGTAGGGAAGGAGGGATGGCGGGAGGTAGAGGTTGAGGAAGGGAGGCCCGGCGAAAGGGAGAAGAGGGAGACAGGAGATTTGGTCCTCTCAAAGAAATGCTTTTGGCCCTCCTTTTGTGCCCCGAGGCCCTAGACCCTGAGAACCACTCAAAACCGGGACTCTGGCCCCGAATCAGGCCCACTTAAGGTTAACCTCAACAGGCAGGGGATATGTTTGACAGCTGGTTGGATCCTGTAGGTGCAACTGCAGCAGACCAATTAAGGGAAGGTCAGCGGAGGTGAGGAAGGAGAGAAAGAGGGGGGGGGGGGGGGGGGGGGGGGCACGGAGATAGAGGTGGAAGATGGGGGGGGGGGGGGCAGATGGCAAAAGAAGGGCTGGAGCAGAGAGGTGAAGGAGTGTGGGAGGAGCGAGGTGGGGAGGGTTGACAGAGGTGAGAAGAAAGATGAAAAAATGTAAAAAAAAAAAAAAAAAAAAAAAAAAAAAGGAAATTGTCCGGCCTTCAGAAATAACCCAACAAGAGAGAAAACCAGCGAAAGAGACAAAGATAATATGACGATACCAACAGAGTCAAAGAAAGTATTTCAGTATGAAGGTTACAAATTACAGGGTACAACTCTATTTCTGAGAAGAGACCGTTCTCTATTCTCTGAGACTATTCAGTGGGCTACAGAGCACTGTGGATATATACTTGGTCCAGGAGTACAATTCATAATATAACTACTCTGTATTGGGAAGTTACAGTCACATAACATTACAGCTTGTCTAGCAGGGTCCTAAGGTGTGGTTCATGGGGTAGAGCGGTCGTGCTGCAACCGCTAGGGGGCTGGTTCAATCCCTGGCCTCTGAGGTTCACATGTCGAGGTGTACTTGAGCAAGACACTGAACCCAAAGTTGCTCCCCCAGTGCCTTTCAGCAGCCCGCTGCTCCATAGGGATGAGTTAGAGGCAGAGGCTGAGTTTCATGTGTCTGTATAATGACCAATAAAGCTGATTATCATTATCCCACCTTACTATCAGGAAATACTTGAGTTTTGATGTTTCACGCAGATTAAGCATTTCAACAAGGTGATGTCATACAGTGTGGAAAACCTTCCCATGAATATTGAAAGATACATTTCTCCGCTATGGTTTTGAAACAAGGCTCCAAAGAGAGCCATGAGCACTACAGTTAGCTCCCACTGCTACCTCCACACCCTGCATGAAGCATTTAAGGAAAGTGGCGATGTGAGAGAGCCACTCTCCCTCCATCCAGGTCATCATCACCTGATGACAACCGGAGAGAGTCAGCTGGGGGGTGACTCAGCTTTAAAGGTGAAGCCTGAGGCACAGAGTAGCGCATCATCCAGCGTGTCACCTGACGTCCAGGTCACACTGCGCCAAGGAGTCACAGAAGTGCTGCCGTATGACGAAGGCACGGAAACCGGAGTGCTATTGGAAGATCACGGAAAGACTGGGCACATCCTGGATGTGTTCATGTGAGGAGGGAAAATGGTCGAGCCTGTGTATGCTGTAAGAGGGCGAAGCCAGGGGAAACACAACAAGAGAATTCAAAGCTAGTAAGTACAGCTTGTTATTCCACTGCTCCCAATACAAGTTGCATCAGTCAACATGAAGAGAAGAGAAGAGGAGAGTATTATACATCATCATTAGTGTACTACTGACTCCACAGTAATCCTCTGCAAGAGCAAGAGCATGTCAGAAAAAAGCAAGAGCATGTCAGAAAACCCCCCCCCAAAAAAACTCCAACTCCAACTGCAGGGTGAAAAGAAGCAAAGAGTGGAGAAAGAAAGATAAAGGTAGGGGGAGGAGAGAGAGAGAGAGAGAGAGAGAGAGAGAGAGAGAGTGATGGGCAGAGAGAGAGAGAGAAAGAGGGTGATGGAGAGCTAGAAAGAGGGGCAGATCAGGAGAGGAGCAATTCTGAATCTACATAGTTAATGAACACCATTTCACTGGTTACCAGCGGCAACCAAAGTGGCTGCAGAAAACATTCCCATACCCATTCTTGGTCTGTTTTGGGTGCGCATGTGTGCGTGCACGTGTGTCAAAGAAAGGTCTAACTGGACAAGTAGATTCAAATGAGTGGTATTTTTCTCTGTTTTCCAGAACAACAACCAGAATGTGGTGTTCCTCTCTGCGGCCCGAACTCATTCCATTAAAGCTACAGCTATTAGAGCTAAATCCTTTTTCAGAATTACAGGGAGAAATAACAGGAATACATGGAAAATAGCACAGTGCACAGAGAGAGGACGATGGCCGAAAATGGTGATGAATTATGTGTGACGATGTGAGGTTGTGTGTATGGGTACTCCAGTAAGTGCGTATGAGTGTGTACAAAATAGCCAACCGTAACCATTCTAACCATAAATGCGCATTTCCAAGCCAGACCATAGCTTTAATTCTGAACTACAACTAACTTTCCCCACTGCTTTTGGTGTCCTAAATACACTATAGCCACCGATGAAGTTAATGATAAATGACGTGTTGAGATCAGTTTACTTTCAAACCCTTATTTTAGTGTGGTTGTATTTGTTTGTTTACTCAAAATAATCATTTTTTGCAGCATTTTTCATCCATGTGTATTAGAGGGTAGAGCTGACAGAAATGATGGAGGGTAAGCGGCCAAGGAGCTTAGGAACCAGACCCAAAGCTGTGACTGAATGGGTCCAACCAGTTCACAGCTCCGATTGTCATACTGGTTTTCAGCATAGGAGTGCTGAGCAAACAAAAACACCACTGTTTTTTTTTTATTTTCATAAAGTAGCCAAGGGTCGTGTTTCTCCCTCTCTCTCTCTCTCTCCGTTTTTTCGCCCGCTGCTGTGCATCCCAATAAAAGTCTCCATAGATAATGAACGTTAGTAGGCCGGCGGCGGCCAAACCTTGGCTCCGATGGCAGCTATGACTGTCCACTGTGGTGTCTGTGTGTGTGTGTGCGTGTGTGTGTGTGTGTGTGTGTGTGTGTGTGTGTGTGTGTTAGTCATCTCAGGATGAATGAGTCACCGTAGAGAAAACCTCAAGCACCACCCAGGTAACAGTTCAGCCACACACACACACACACACACACACACACACACACACACACACACACACACACACACACACACACACACACACACACACACACACACACACACACAGAGAGAGAAAACACACAGCACTGAGATGAGCAAGGTGGGGGATTGTGAGGCAGGACTTCTGTTGCGTGGCGCTATGCTGCCCCCATGTGGCCAGTGTGAGGTAGCACTGAGGCAGGCAGCTGCATGAGCATAAAGCACGGTGGAGAATATCCTCCGGGAGTTTGGAGTTAAATGATAAAAATAAAATAAGTGTGCAGACCTGTGTGCAGAACATGCAATCAAGACCCAGGGGACAGACTGTAGGCTGAGCTGCTACTGTGAATGTCTATCATTGTTATTAAGGCACCTACATACCCTTTGTACAACACCACAGGTGCTCTCAATTATCATTGGCTGATTAGAGCTCTTCTGGGGACTGTGTGGGCGTGTCCACTTCCTGATTCCCATTTATTACACCTGTTAGAGCAGGACAACTTCTACCTTTTTTATTTTCATAAGTGCATGCATTTTGTTCAACCTGAGCAGATGACTAGTCAGCTTGCATGAGAAAAACTTTGTAGTTTTTAGGGCTTTTGAAGAGTCTTTGAGGTTAGGTTTGTTGTTTGTCAATGAGGACAAAAATCTGTTATCTTAATGACCAGACCTCATACCCCAAACTCGTATGGCTATTTGCATTACAGCTACATGATACAGAGTCATTGTATGTAATCTAAATTAGAACAGAGCAGGTACACTAAAAACTCACAAATACAAAGTGCAAATTCCTGCAATGCACTGGAGACAAAAGGCAGACAAAGAGCGCCCAAAGGTGGAATTTAAAAAGGCAGGTGTTCAGATAGAAAAAGAGCCAAATGTGACAGAGTCGTGATACGTGGAGCAGATGTGATGCAAAGGGAATAACTGCTGTTACACCTGGCGCTTAATCAGCCCTGACAGAGCACATTGTTTTCCAATCCGCCTCGCTGTATTTTGTACTGGAAATTTGGGGATTTTTAGTTAAGCTTGTTTGTGTGTCGCACAAATAAGAATAAGCTCCATGTAAATGAGAATAATCCACAGTGAAGCAGAGCTCGTCTGCTGATCTTGGCAAGCTGAGTCTAGATTTGTGAACCAGAGCAGCCTTCGGCAGTGCTATACAATACAAACACTGTTGAATATGAGCAAAACTCCCATCTTACAAGGGAATATGTGAAGCTTACTTGGTTGCACTGTATATGCTATATCATATAAGTTGAATCAATGATGGTTATAAAGCATAACAATAACACAAATAAAATATTTTTTTTAAAGAGGGAATATCCATGGAGGTAAGACCTGTTGTAGCTGCTATTGGTGCTCAAATTAGCAATGTGGCAAGTCAGCAGAGATAATAATAATAATAATAATAATAATAATAATAATAATAATAATAATAATAATAATAATAATAATAATAATAATAATAATAATAATAATAATAACTTTATTTATATAGCACCTTTTAAAAACAAGGTTTACAAAGTTCGACAGACAAGCCAGCAAAACAGTGCAATAGAAAAAACATTAAGAACAATCGTTAGGATAAAACTAAACAAAGAAACAAAATGAAATAACAAGTGACAATCAAATAAACGATTTGATCCCTACTTAGAGTCCGGTACCTTGGCTAACGTACTGGGAGTCTATTAAGCAAATAAAGAGTGTGACCACAGGACTATTCAATGCCAGAACAATCATCTTTATAGAGAGTGGAAGAGTTACTGAACACACGGACACAGATCCTGGGAAGGAAAAATTGGGAAAGACAGAGATAAAGACAGTAAAGATGATATCAGTGGAAGGGAAACAGCGTGGAGGAGTTCCCATCGCCGTGCCCTCCCCCTGACTCCACATGCACCACATCATCAGGCTAATTACCCCAGTGATTACTGTACTAATGCCATGAAGGCCTTGGGGCATCCTGTTTTGATTGAGGCTACTGGAAGTTGGGCAGCTCGGCGGGAATAGTAAAGCTTTGGGAACTGCTGCCAGGGCACCATTGAACATCTGTCATCCCCGGCCTTTCAGTGGAAGTGTCTGGGTGTTTGTGCTGTACGAGAACAATGACGCTTTTATAATGCTCCATAGCACAGACTTACCCCCCCCCACTCTGGACTCTAAGCTGGCATCATACTGGTGTGTCGCTACCAACAACCACTTCACCTTTTAAATGACTGTAATCAGAGAATTAAGTGGCGGTGCACACTGAGTATCTGTTTTTTCTCTAGAGCTAGAAGTTCATTATTAAATCACTCATTCATGCAGGCATGAAAATAAAGTAGGAAGCATGTTTTATCATTATCATCATCAAAAAAAAACTTCGTCCTCAGTCCTTAAGGTCACACATAATCAATTTAAGACATGAAAAAGAAGGTATTTTAATTTCAACTAACATCCTTAACTCAGAAAATCTTCTGTTCAAGCTCCATCATGTTGTTACTGTATCAATAATGAATCAATATTCATATATCATTTGAAGGGTTGCTAATATAGCCAACGCAGCAGAGAATAAAACACACAATTAAGCATGTTTGTCCCGCCCTCTGCCACTCTCAGCTCACTGTGTTGGTCAGTATAAAGCCTGATGTAACTGATATTCCTTTATGAAACTCTACACATCCACTCCCCTCTGACAAACTCACTAATGCTGACTATACACCATCTGCTCAGCATCCTCATGGAGAGAAAACTATTTCAATAGGTGGCAGCAGTTGACATAGAACCAACTTTATAGGTTGATTCTATGTTCTTTATCATATTCCCTTTCACTCAGCTACCAATAACTTTATCTGAGCACTGTAACAAACAATAATGACTCAGTGCTTCATGCACCTATTTTGTCTGACTGTATCTTTTGAGGTACTTCATGATCATCACATCTGATCAGACAGCATGCATGTATCAGATGGTGACTAAGCCAATGACATTAAATGAAGAGCTTTACAAAAACAACACATTGCGTCCATAAAGAGGTTTTTATTCTGTAGCACACAACTGATTGAAACAGATTGGAAGTAAACGACTAAACAGTTATCGCGCATAGAGTCCATTTTAAACTGTAAAAATGCTTTTATTTTGCCGAACTAAGGAAGATCTTTCTTCACAGGGACACAATAGATTCTGTATTCTTGGATTTCAGCAGTTTGTGAGGCTGTGAAAGCTATCGCTTTGCAGAAGCATTACTGCTACTCATGGAAATCTCTGAATAGCTCCCAGCAGTCCCTACCTCAATGCTTTCTGTTAGAGAGGCAACTGTGCTGGTTTACAAACAGATCCGGTGGGAAGAACTGACAGTTCTGTATCACTTCTAATTCTTCCATTAAAACCTTGTCACTGCTATTTAATATCTGATATCTGTATATACGCAACACGTCCTCTGGCTATCTCTCATGTGTGGGATGTGCACGCTTGAATGATTATGTGTGAGCACACTCTGTGCCGTGTTTCCTGACAGCAGATCCCAAACAGACACTTAACCACAAGGGACAGTGACATGTTTTTAAAACCAGTCCAGACGACCCACAGCCCTTTTGTCCAAAGCAGCATGCAGAATATCAATCACCTTATTGGAATAATTGGGAACCACTGAGTTTCCTGCCAGTACTGTACTGAGAGCCCTGCATGCGTGTGAGGACGAATTTATGTATATGATCCGTTTGAAATCTGTCTTGTTTGTTTCCTGTGGGGTTTTCGTTGAATCGGGAACAAGTGACAAACAACTATCTAAAGTCCGTGGTGTATGAAAAAAATAAAACTGGAGGAACATTGACTCCCCTTGTTTCATTTAATAGGGAGACTTTGTGAGTCATCACACAAACAGAGTGTGTGTCAGACTGAAGTGCTGCAAATCAGACTGAACAAAGCATGATGTAGTTACAGCCATTCAATCATCAGGAATGACACCGTCCTTACTTTGATTATGTGATTACTCAGCCCCAGCTGCATTTGCACACACACACACATTCCCACATAAATAAAACTCACACACACACACATTTAAAGATTATTTTTTTCGGGTGAATACCACCTTCAGGTATAATTTGTCATCATCTCAAGATGCTTCGATGAGCATTAAAGGTGACTTCAGATCCGTGCCCGGTGGTAAAACCAATAACGGCCGAGCAGTGGGAGGGAATGAGGTGTTACGTCATCAGGGGACAAACTCTTTTCAAAATGTCTAATCACGAGACAGCACTGGCTAGACATATACGTAACAGTTGAGTCAAATACATCCGTACACACACTGTACGTACACGCAGACACACAAATACGGCCGCTATCCAATCCTGCAGAGATATATGTCTTTGTAGGAGTAGCTGTGAGAAAGTGGATTATCGTTTGTTTTTGTCCGCTAGATAAAACGGTTCCATATCCTACAAGTGTTATCAATGTTGAACAGCAAGAGAGGGGGTGACCTTCAACACAGATGATATGTTAAAAGGGAGAGTGACACCCTTTGTTTGGGTTACATTCTCTTTCTCTCTGTGAATTTAACTTTTAAATGATTCAGTGTAACTCAGTATGTGTTGCTGCATCATTGTTCTGATATTAAGACATTGTTGTTCTGCTGTGTGCTGTAAATGAAGACGTACAGTACCAGTCAAAAGTTTGGACACAACTTCTCATTCAATGGTTTTTCTTTATTTTTTTTCATTTTTTTTTCTACATTGTAGATTAATATTGAAGACATCCAAACTATGAAGGAACACATATGGAATTATGTGGTAAACAAACAAATGCTCAACAAATCAGAATATGTTTTATATTTTAGATTCTTCAAAGTAGTTGAATGAGAAGGTGTGTCCAAACTTTTGACTGGTGCTGTAAAAACAATCCTTACAACGGAAAAAAAACTGTCTTTCACCCAAGATTAAACAATGACACCTGTCTCTGAAAGCTGGAGATAGATTAAAACAAGGGTGCTGTTAAGGGGAAGAAACCGGAACAACGCTCCCCTTATATAACCTGTCATTCTGACGATCTGTTAATATGTTTTTATTTTTGTCTATTTTCCATCTGGCTGGCAACATCGTCCCTGTGGAGCTGCACATAAAAGGGACGTTGAATAAAAGCATCCATTAAATGCATCATATGGTGTAAGTGTGTAAATAGTGAAAATGATGTGGTATTGAGCTATTACAGCACAGGAATAATGCTTTTCTAAATGCCCTCTAATGCTGCGTGCTATTACGAGACAAGATTGCGTGACATCTCACCCCAAAACACGTGCGGCAGGTCATCAGATCCAGTGCTGTCCCCATTGCACCAACAGAAAGGGGATGGAAGTTTGTATAGTGTGTTTCTTTCCTTTCTTTTCAGTTCTGTGATGAATCTCCTGCAAAGAGTGCTCGGCCCACGAGATGTGTCCGGGACAACTTGATCAAATATGAAAAGTCCCTTTTGAGTTCCGACATATGAATTCCAATTGAAGTTCAGACGATTCTTTCAACTACTTACATCTAAAGATTACATATAAAAAATGATTCCCTCATCAGTGCAATGTTTCCTTTCCAGCCATATTTTAAACAGCATGCATCCACATCCAGCTCTTTACTTTAGAAATAAACTTCTCCCCCCAGACTATCCCCTACCTATGCTGGCGTCCTCTTACACCTGTGACACTGGAGAATCAATTACAAAGTTCAGGCTGGTAATGAGGTCTCCAGTTACCTGATCCAGTGACAAAGGGACAAAAAAGAGGTCTTCAATCTTTAATGCATATTCACCTGCCCATGTCTGGCACCACTACCCCTGAAAGATCCAGTGGAACACACACTGAGGGGCCAATTCACTAAAAGGATCGTTCATTCTCAAAGCACCTAGAGTGAAATGCACCAAACTGTGCAGCTGAGCAAATAGCTCTCGTTGCTCCTTTGCTATTTGCTCGTATTTGAATTAGGTTAAATGGATACGTTTGACAGAATCTGACCCTTTCTGTACAAATGAGCCTCAGTCCAACGCACAAAGATTGCTAATAGCCACACAATGAGCCTCACACATTTAAAGCTAAGTTATGGGAAATGATCAGCGTCTCCAGAGAGTTGGTGGTAACTGAAGCACATTTATAAGTGGTGTCCGCTCGAACTCAATTATATATAATATCTTCTGTGGCACATAAAGGTTGCAAATGTTGCCCAATTCATGGAGTTGTCAGCAGCCGTAAACCAACTCTATTGAAATTATAACAAAATATACAAACATTCAATTTTCTGATAAAATATATTTATCTAATTATTGTTGCACAGTTACATAAAATATAAGGCACTTGGTCAGGGCTCCAAACTTTTGGAGGATGGAAACTAACCAGCAGCTTTGAGTTGTCAAAGTTGACCGCCAGAGTGACGATATTTAATTTGTTGAAACTTCATAATTTGAGAAATAAAAAGTCATGTAAAATGGATTGATTTGTTAGAACATGTTAAACAAAAAGGGGGTAAGAGAGGTTGTGAGAGAAAAAGAAACAGACGTGAGGTACAGTACAGAGAGACAGATAGTCATGACGTCATCATTTCAGAGCTGCTGTGAATGTCTGCAAGATGGCCCCTTCTCGCAGTGAGTAAGAAAGCTTAAGCCATGTTCTACTAAATGACCAAATGTATTCCAACAACCTCTAAATAACCTTCAATCCACCCAACACTTGTGCAATTGTGTGGTCTTGTGTAGTCTGTGTACATGTGCCAGCGTGGGTGTATGTGAGAACATGTGTCAGAAGGAATTCACTCCTTTGGACATGGGAGGTGTGAAAGGCGAGATTACTTTTTTGAGTCAAAAAAATAGGAAATAAGGGATCGAACTTACAAACTTCCTCTTCAGCTTGCCCTTGCCGCTGCGTGTCGGCTTGCTCTCGACGACGACCGCAGAGCTGTAGTCCGAGCCCATGTCCAGGTGGTCGTCTGCTGAGACGCTCTTGCGGAGGTAGGCGGCTCGCGCCCGGAAGTGGGAAAAGGGTGACTGAGAGCGAGGACGGGCCTCGGTGCACCCACCGTGCTCAGGCTCATCTCCACCCTCCATGTCATCCTCCAAACGCCACAGCTCGCCTGGAGGAGAGAAGACGGGAGGAACAAAAGGGACAAGTGATGGGATTAGAGAAGAGTCAGGAAGGAAACAAGAGAAGAAGAAGAAAGAAAAAGGAAAAAGGGAGGGGTTGGAGATATATGAGAGCGTGACAGATTGGACAGACAATAAATATTTATTTCTACAATGTGATTATTGCAAACGTACTCCCCAAATTGTGGAATGTCATCCACTGATTGCTTTCATAACATTTTTTATGAATGTAATCAAGCTTCCTTGTAAGGTGGAATATTTTTCAGACATTATTCTCAGCCTGCCTCCTTAACAACTCGATTATGATTCCATGCTCTCTAGAGAAACGATGGCTGGTGTATAATGAAGAGGAAGGAACTAATTGGCAGTGACATTGGCATTTTTCTACAGCTCTGACATGATGTCTGAGCCACCACAGACACACAACAGAGATGGATGCGTGCCGTCAGAACGTAGCTCCGCTGCAGCCACTTATCACAGCAGAGTAAAACACTTACTTGGTTCAGTTACTTATCTGATGCATGCTGGGTAAGCTACAGAAACTCTGTCTATCAAGGAGAGGGACTTTGTTGAGTTATTAACAGCATAAATAGACCCTAAATATTGAAGAATGCTCGCATCTAATTCTAATTAAAATGTATTGCTGACACTGTAACCTGAACAGCTGGAACGCTTTAAGCCAGCTAAGTTGCTAACATCTGCTACTGGACAGAGCAGCATTACCCAGTGTGTCTTCTGAAACTTCACCAGTAAGTAAACGCTGGTTTCATCAATTAAACATTCGGTTTGTTGATGACGTTATGACAATGGGTGTGTTTCTATCGTTATCCTTATTAACTAGCATTAGCATCAAGCCTGTTTCTGTAAACAAATGTTCTGACGGTATAACTTTACAGTCAGTGAACTCATCAGCTGTAGTAAAGGATCAGAGAATGGTAATCAGTTACTTTATTTAAAAAAAAAAAAATGAGAATAACTGAAAACATGAATCAGCTTTGATAACAAGCTTCTTTTTCTTCCTTAAAAGTTACGGATTTCAAGTATTTTTCCCCTCCTTACGGTCCTTACGTAGATGACTAGATGTGTCATTTATGATATGTTTTTTACATTTACATGCCACTGATCTTAATTAAGACATATGTTTTATATACTTTTCTTTATATATTATTAATTTGCTGATTTAAACAAAGTATAAAGATCATAAAAACATTACAAACCTAAATTGAATTGTTGCGTTCAAATATCTGTCAATCAATTTGTAACAATTGTACATTTTTTTAACAGTGGGATAATAGATTAGTTTACATAGACCTATAAATACAATAAGATGTTGAAGTTTCAGATAAGCCAGCAAAAGATTTTAGAGCCTTACCCAACAAGTTTTTGGAGTGTGTATCCAATGTTTTTTATAACTAGCATTCTAAGACTTGTGTCAGACTCTATTAAGCCTTAGAATTGCATTGTAACCACATATTCTATTAAAATATTTCAACAGCAGGTCTTTTGGCAGTGACCGTCTTTGTGAGTGCTTTGAATGATCTCCACAGTGAAATATTACATATCAGTTCCACTTTCTGAGCAGCAGCCAAAATGCATCTGGCTTCTAAAGCTGAGCCAAATAACACTGCAACAAATTGACTAGGGAGCAACTCCCAAGGCAAGCTCCCAGGCATACTTCTCACTAATATGGGATGTTGCCTAAATCCGTGAATGAAGTGAACCCTGGTTATTAAACAACTTGAATATATAATATTATTAAAAAAAGTTTTCTCAGCCCCGCTGGAGAGATTAAGAGAGAGCGAGAGGCCGTGCGCTAGACAGAGAGAGAGGCAGCATCCTGGTCGATGACAGCGGTTGCTAGGTAACAAGGGGCCATGTGAGACTCTCCCTCAATTTGCTATTTGCAACAGAGCAGCAGTAGGGCGAGGGAAAACAGACAGAGAGTCAGACAAAGAAAGGTAAAGTGAGGACATGAAATGGAAGCACTTCGGGCTGAATGAACCGATCACAGCGGGAGTCATTGAATCCAGGATCATTAGAGGTAGAAAGAGTAGATTTAGGATCAGAGAGGGCGGAGGCTGTCTCAATGCTCCTCTAAGTGGTGTTATTGAGGACACAGCATCCTCGTATTTCACATTAGAGGTTGGGACTGTAAAAGGTAAAAAGAGTTGGCAGGACAGGGAGAGAGAAAAAGAAAGTGTTTTAATCTTCTTTCATGTTTCCTACTTTAACTTTAACTTGAACCACTGCACACTCAATAAACTACCTCATAGCAAAGGTACTTATGGAAAAACATTTTTTAAGGTTCCAATACTTGGAATATGATGATGTAATATTCCCACTTTCTCTTGGTGAGTTGGAATGGAAGCTGTCAGGAGGACTCACATTTAGGCTGCTTCATATGATAATTAACTTTTGGTCAAAATGTATTTTAGGTGTATTTCATGGTGGCTCTGGGGTTAGCATAAACATAAGGTTCTGAGTGACTGTTTTATTACACTGTGATAACTTTGGGGCCCCTGTAGCTTCTGTGTTGCTGAATGTCTCTCTGTGAATCCAGTGGGAATTTGTTTTGTTTTTTAATTCAAAGACCTGTTTCAATAAGTTCCTTTTTTTTCCTAATGTTTGCAGTTTCTTTTGTAAAGTTACACTTTTCTATTCTCTCAAAAATTACAGCGAGGACAGAGTGCGGCTTCAGGAATCGGAGGGCTGATCGTTTGTTTGCCTACTGTGCAAGCTTCTCTTGTATTAAAGATCACAAGTAAGGATGATAATAACGCAGCATTTTTTTCCCCTTTTCCCGACACTTGAAACATGACAATTGTCATTCATCTGCTGGTAGTGGGGAGCTTTGATCAAGTGGAGTTGTGCGCCGTCAATCAGCAGAGACGGGCTGCTGTCAAACGCGTGTGCGTGTCAGTGCATGTGAAATGAGGAGGAGGTTGTTTAAGGATGTAAGATGTGAAGGCCTACTGACAGCTGTGGAGTCTGGCCATGTCTCATGTCTCGGGTGGTGTTAATGGGTCGGAGAGAAGATTACTTTACAAATGACCCAATTTGGGAAAGTGCTAGAGCTGCTCGAAGCAGAATCAACTGATGTTCAACAATCCGCTGAGAAATTATGAATGCATTAAAACATGCTGTATGTAGGTCGCTTTTGAAGCAAGCTCCAGCATAGACTTCATATCCTTATGAAATGCTCTGACAATTTTTAAATTCTTTGACAATTTTGTTATTACTAGTTGCTAGTTATGATCATCAAATATGTATTTTTATAGAAAAGCTAACCACCTGTAAGTGCTTTCATCCTTGAAAATAACCCTCAACCATCCCTAAGATGAAAGCTATCTCAGTCAGCAGGTTACAGGATTCTCTGTTACAGTTTTCCCTCTCAGGTGAAGGAATTGTGTTTGGTTTAAAAGCAACAGAGAGAGAGAGGCTTTATCTTTCTCGCACACACTTCTTTAGAGACACCTAGCGGCTTTGTGCTCGCCATCAGGTTAGGGAAATATCAAAGAAGCACTGGTAGATATGTTTGACACATTCAAGTTTAAGCTTTAGTGACCTCTTTCATCTTCTATCTCCAGCATGACAACCCTAACTGACCCATAGATCAAGAGGCACATTCATTATGAATTAGGAGGTCAGAGAAACAGTCCCCCTGACACCAACGCACAAGTGCGTCAAACAGTGCTGTTTAGAGCAAGACACTTATCTTATTGGGCCACTTACAGGACTATAGCTTTGAAGACATACAGTGATGTTAGTAAATCAATAAGTGTCTGCTGCTAAAGCAGAATGTATTAATTTCCTACAACATAAGTCAGGCTGAAAAGGGATGTTTTGATTGCCAATACTATAATTGTGCAAAGTGCATTGGGGGCCATTTACTCTCGGCTTTGTCAGAAGTGGATAAGAGATTTGTTAGAGACACTATGTGAACAACGGCTGGGGCGGCTGTGGCGT
Organism: Anoplopoma fimbria; assembly: GCF_027596085.1. Classification (NCBI taxonomy): domain Eukaryota; kingdom Metazoa; phylum Chordata; class Actinopteri; order Perciformes; family Anoplopomatidae; genus Anoplopoma; species Anoplopoma fimbria. Next base: position 7,017,472 of record NC_072453.1, read on the forward strand.
AGTGGAGAGCAAGGTAGTTCTCCAATCAGAGGATCGGTGGTTCGATACCCGGCTTCGGCAGTCGATGTGTCCTTGGGCAAGACACTTAACCCCAAGTTGCTCCTGAAGGCTTGCCATCGGTGTGGACTGGATGTTGCATGAATGTTAGTTAGAGTCTGATGGTGGCACCTTGCATGGTAGCCTGTCATCAGTGTGTGAATGGGTGAATGATATGTAATATACTACTGATTGTAAGTCGCTTTGGATAAAAGCGTCTGCTAAATGACTGTAATGTAATGTAATGACTGTAATGTAACAACGGAATAACAGAACAAACCAAGGAGATGAAAGAATCAAACAGATGTAGTCAATTCTAAAAAGATGCCTGGTTTTGTTTTGGTAAAAACACACTCCCAGAGCAATGAACAAAAATACTGTCGTTGTTAAGATGTTGGCTGGCATGGTACCTGCAGGTGGCAGAGTGCAGGCCTTCGGGTGGCTGGCGGCAGAGGGCGAGTTCTTCCTACGGGGAGGACTCCCACCAATGAGATCAGAGTGATGGACCCTGGAGACCGTAGGAGACTGGGGGATGCTGGGGAGAGTACGGGACTTAGCCAGTATGGGTCTCTGCAGCTTCCTTTCCAGTGACCTGGTTGGACAGAACAGATATATGAAAATGAAATGTCTATGAAAGTTACCCCCATCACTGGAAGCAGATCCTGGTCAGTATGAACAGGAGGAACGATTACAGCTAGATTCAGGGAGACAAACCGGTTTCAAGGTTCATACAGTATCTGTTTATTGACAGATTGTTAACCTGCAATACAATACCAGCACATACAATGTATACACACACTTGGACACACACTGTTACACACACACACACACACACACACACACACACACACACACACACACACACACACACACACACACACACACACACACACACACACACACACACACACAGCTTAACGAGCAACAAGAGAGCAGCTGCACTGATCAATAGTAAAATTGCTTCCACCTCAGCGTAATCAAGCTGGAGGCCATTTGGAACACAACCAATAGAAATTGCTTTCTTTTTAATGCGTTTGATACCGCACGCTCTCCGGAGGGACTCCAGTCAATAGCAACAATCATAAGATCGGCTTAATAGCAGATTGTTGCCAACTTGAAAGCCACAACAGTCAAATATTCCGCATATATCAATGAAGTGGTTTTGTATGTCAATATTTTTCTAAAAGCAGACACAGATGGGTGTTTTTTATGACTATTATTCGAAGACCAAATAGAAGCAACACCTTTATTTTTACTGCGGCGTCCTTCTGTTACAGCCGTACCTTGTTGTTTCTCTTATTATCTGGAGATAATACATTCTTCAAACCCTTTATGCAAGTCGCTGACACAAACCTAAAAATTCCTAAATTGCCAGTATTATATTACACTCCAACAGATGTGATTAATATTACATGAAATCTTTGTGTCCCATGTATAATAGAACTGAGACAAGACCTGAGAAAGACAAAAGTGTGATCTGGCTCTGATCAGCATAATGTGATTAAATTCAATAATGTGGCCAACATTTCAGACATACGAGTCTGGCAGAAGTGGATGACCTCCAGACTCTTACGTGACAAGTTTGGTCAAAGAAACATGTGAACCAAGGTTGAAAATGAGTCGAGGATATGCGAGCTGAGTCTCCCCAGGCTGAGGATTTCGTTTTCATTAATGTGGAGTGAGATTCCAATATGAACGTAGAAAGCTGATATTGAGATATGAGATTTATTTGTCTCATTTTGATTTTGACACAAGCATCAGTGGCAGATTAGGACACTGCATACAAACATCCTTCAAGCTGATAGACTGACAGAACAGTACATGTATGAGGATGCATGTGTGTCTGTACGCTGTCTGTGGGAATTTTCCGAACTCTCTGTCTTCTTCATGTGTTATTGTTTTTTTGTTCTCTTACACGCCACATTTTTATCTCTTCATCATGATGGATCACCCCAACACCCAGCTTTATTTCCCAAAACCATGCAAGCTTTGGAGTTTGGACACGGTGGCAATACAAATTCATGTTTCATCACCAAGTGAGCATAATCAAATATCATCAACATTAGCTGATGTAAGAGCTAATTATATTAGCCTCTGATTTATGCATTGGATCACATCTAATCCATTACATGCTTGACTTTACAATTGCAAATGATCAATCTTTCATTAATTAATGAGAGAATCAAATGATGCGGTCTCATTCAGTTGCTTTTGCATTATTCCACACTGAATGGCAGCCTTCCTAGAGCCAGCATGTTTTACAAGCTGCTTTTTAACATCATTTTACAGACAAGTGCGCTTCAGTAAAAAAAATGTGCATGTGTTGGTGTAAAGTACTTCAGTTCTCTGTTAACTCCCTCGGATGTCTGGCTCAGGATGTATTTTCAGGCTTGAGGCTATTTATCACTTGGGAGCTATCAGGTAAACCAACAGCCGGCTCTAAGTCAGCACATCCGGAGGCTGGAGAGGGAGAGTACTGACTTCTGCCTGCTGTCCGCTAGTAAACTACTCCCATGATAGAGAGGGTGGGTGTTGCAGTTGTGAACATTTGACCTGGGATCAGAGACATGGATGGTCTGATGATGAATAATGCTTTCATATTGCTGAATATCAGGTGCAGAGCCGATAGTGACTGTTTACATGCAGGCATGGCACACACACACACACACACACACACACACACACACACACACACACACACACACACACACACACACACACACACACACACACACACACACACTTGGATGGTAATAGAAACAGGCAGGTCTCTCACTCCTCAGCAATCCATACTGACTTACATGAAAAAAGCATTTGCCTGAAGCACACACTCACACACTCAAACACACACACACACACAACAAAACACACACACACACACACACACACACACACACACACACACACACACACACACACACACACACACACACACACACACACACACACACACAGACGTGCGTACACAAACTCCTCACGGTTTGCATGAGATGAAATAACTCAGGGTCCACCAGTAAACACATGCACACACATGCAACCGCACAAATGCACAAAAACAGTTGTTGGCCTCCCACTAGCACATCATGATGATCACACACTGGGCTGAACAGCCGGCCCAGGCCACTCTGACAATTTGGGCCCACTAACCTGTTGCTAAGCGACTCTGTCTACAAAAAATAAGGGGGAGCGGAGAGGAGAGGAATGGAGAGAAAAGAAGAGGAGAGGAGAGGAGAAGCTTTTTGTTTGCTTCCGAGCAGCAATCTGCATTTGTACGGGGAAAAAAAACAATGTCTTGCCCTGAGTTGTAAGCATCAAGCGTACCACATGTTTTCTGTTGCCAAATGTTTTATCTCTGGTGCTGCAGTCAGCGGATAAAAAAACTCACTTTCTTTGTTAGAGTCTGTGTGTGTGCCACCGCATTAAAATAGGACTAAAAATGATTAGGATTTAAAGGAAAAATAAAATAATTTCACAATGAGGTACTTATAAGTGGAAGAGAAGAGAAGCAAAAACAATTATAGCATGCCACTGGCTGTTTCCTTTTTTTTCCCTCTTTCCATTTCTGGACTTGACAATGAAGAGCGTTCAGGCGACCTCTGTCCTATTTCTTGCTACAGGGCCAAAACACGGTTTGCTCCCCGACTTCCAGAAGAAGAAGAAGAAGGTTTGAGTGCAGCAGATGTACAGCAATTCGTATCACTGACCTATTTTCAAGCTAAAAGTAGCACATGCAGCCCCTTTGACTCTTCTCTGCTAGACGATGAAAAACAACTGCAACTGTTGAAGTAATGTATCTACTCTGACACTAAATCTAAACAGTAGAGAAGAGACATGCATGGGGAGTTTATACCCCCAACCTTGACCCCCAGGCTGCTGTATATGAATGCTGTTTGATGGCCACAGTAGCTTCTGTAGTGAGAACTATCCATGGTGCTGAATCAACTTGTGACACATACACCGATACTCACACACCCAAAACATGTGTTACCCAACCCACGGAGGGTTCATGAAACTATCTCTGGTACAAGAAGCAGAAGATTTCAGTTCTATGATTAAACCATTATAAGGTTTAACACGGTTCAGACTAACGAGTGATGTTAATGTTTAATAATATTAATGTTATGTTCTGCTAAAGCCAGTTAAATAGCGCATGGTTATTCATTCATAAGTAAAAAAAACTAACTAAACTAACTCCTTTGGCCGTTCATTAAAAGTCTTATTCAGTATTAATGTGCTCTCGCTGTGTTTGAATGGGGATGTGTGAGTTGTGGTATGAGTTGTTGAATCTTGATGCTTCTTTCTACTTTTGTTCTCATCCTTTCTTTTGACTCTTCTCTTGTCTTTCTAATCTCTTTCAAATACTTTTTGAGACGTCACCTTCTTCACAAAGAGATTCCTGGATATTCAAAAAGTTGTACTCTAAAACCTGCCCCTGGTAGCAGAATTTATATATATCTTAGTGCTGAGTAGGTACGACTCTGATAACTCTCGGGAGGATTGTAGAAACAGCGAGGACCCCCATGAGGCAAAAGGGTATGAACGGATTAACCTCTGTCTTTATCCTTCAGTGAATCAAGTAAAAGGAGCAACTAGACTGAAGAGATTGTCGGAGCAGCTTTGAGCAGCTTGAGTGACAGGCAGGAGCAAAGGCCAGGCATTGTGGACTTGCAGAATTATCCCTCTACATTTCCAGAATGATGGATAATAACTTTTAAATTACATAACATTACAGCCTAAATCATAATCATCGTCCCTCATCATTCATTATGGATTGACTGACTTGTCACTATTCATTATGGCTGTGTCCCTCAGAGGGCAGAGTTAGTGCCTACCTGCTGCAAAATAAAGTGCTGAAACTACAGTATTTCTCTTTTGAGAGTAAATTTGCATGTAATCTATAAAATATGGAGGGCGGGATAAAGGGAGGAACACAGCAAAACTGAAAGACCTAAAAGGATGTGAGAAAGTGAAGGCAAAGTTATGGAAAAACATGATGCCTTATTAAACTCAATTTCAAGTTGATAAGCAAGGTGGAATTGTGTGGTTTTATTGTACAAAATATAAACATGGAGGTTAATATGGGCTAACATTTTAATTAAAAAGTTACAAAATATGTAAATGAAATATTGAGTGGAAGTGTGATGGCTTTAAGGCCAACGGGGGCAGAAGTTCTGTACAGTGTGAGCTCCTGGCAAATCTAAATTTAGAAGCAAGGTCATTAATTAGTCTCAGTAGAAGGTGGCAGGTGACATGGGTAGTTGCTCCACAATACTGAAACGTTGGAATATATATATTGTTGCACTATTCAGTCAGAAAGCAGTCGAGACAGAAAGCTCCGCTGTCCCGGTCCATCGTCTACAAACAGACTTGTCTTAACTTTGATACCAACAATCCCCTCCAAGAGACAAAGGGAGGATAGAGAGAAAGAGAGTGATAAAAAGAAACATCAAATAAATGGGCCAAAGACACAGCGAAAAGATGGGCTGAGATGGACGGGCGTAGGCAGGGGGTTGGCTTGTGAGAAAGAGACAGTGAGTGGGAGAGACAGAGACAAAGAGACGGTGGGGATGAGAGAGATGCTGGATTTGTGATGGCAGAGAATCTGAGAGCTTTTTTTGTATCGCACGTCCTCCCACGTTCACACTTGTGCTGTGAGTGAATGATAGGGGTTTTGATGGGCATTATTTCAAGGCTAGAGTAGTGGCAGTCTTTTTTTTTTAATTTTTTTTTTTAAACATTAGCATTCTGATTTATACTTTCATCCTGGTTATGTAATTTAACGTCAGCTCACAAGCAATTTAACAGGATTCTTGTTTAAGCGTAAAAGGTTCCAGGACACTGAAAAAAAACGAAAAAAACAAAAAAACAGGACTCTTCCTACCTAGCGTTCCTGCTCTAACAGCTTTTCAAAATTTTGGATGCAAATTGCAGCGCTGTGATACGAAGCAAAAAACTTGCTAAATTAAGTTTCCGGTGTGTGAACAGCTTCTGTGTGTTGCAGTGCTGCAGTGGAGGTGAAATTTCAAAATCCATGTGAGAAAAGTGCTTTAGACACTGTCTCGTGGCATATTCCTATTCAGAGGTTAGAGTGAGCACGAGAGATTAAACATGTTGCCACACACACACTTCAAAAGTACTTTCACATGTGATTATGAAATTAACATCTTTATGTATGATTGTATGGGGAAAATAACAGAATGCAAAACATGTCCCCCGCCCCCACTCTTTAACACCTGCTGTCAATCTACAGAAACCCCTCCCACTCTCTGCTGGAGTGTGTCACCAATCAACACTTGTGATATCACTGGAAAGCTCCCAGCGTGGAGCGGTATGATTTATGTCTCTCCTCCTCTACATGCTCCATATCGACTCCACCCGGTCTGATTCTATCTATAGAGGAGCCTCAGTATTCCACAGTGCGTCGGTGGGGAAGAATCCATAGTAGCCATCTGCAGCACGCCTGACGAGCACACAATCAATTGCACCTTCACACTTATGTAAGATAACGGGTCGCTCACACACGCATACAGACACATGCTGACATGCACACACACACGCGCACAATGTATACAAACACCTGTATGCATGCAGTCAGAAACGAATACGCGGATAGATTGACTTTTTTTTTTAAACATCAACAACTACCTCCAATATTGTATGTACATGCAAGGATTATCTCATCTTATGTTATCTTATATATGTTATATTCACATCAAATATATCTCCTAAGTAAATTGTGTGTGTACAATGTAGAACGATACCAAAATCCTCTCAAGACACAGCATGTAAACAAGCACATTTTGGTTGCACAGAGAGAGACACACAGGTACGTGAGGATGTGTGTTTACAGTCATAGACATGCCGTGGCCCTGTGTGCCCCCCCCCCCCGGGCATACCTGTGCAAAGACACAGACGCACACAGACGGACGCGCATGTTACCTGGCCTCTGCCACAGTGCAGCAGTAGCTGCCGCTGCGCTGCGAGCTCCTGCCCACCCGCAGCTCCTCCTGAGACTTGCGGCGATTAAAGTAGTCTGTGAGTTTCCCAAAACTCGCCATCTTCCCCCTCTCTCTCTCTCTCTGCTCACCTCCACCCTCCCTCTCTCCTTTTGCCTTTTTCCCCCTTTTTGATTCAAAAAAAAAAAAAAAACTACACAAAAAATGGTTCTGTCTCGTGAAGCTCCTCCTCACACGACCTCCTGACTCGTCTGTCGTCTTCTGCGTCTACCTTCTTCTGCTTGTCGGCCGCAGGTCCGAGTCTCCCCGCGCTCCCTCATCCTCCTCTCGTGCACGGCGCGTAATGTGCAGGAGAACGAGCCGAACCCCACTCTGCCTTTCTCTGCCTCTCTCCTCTTTTGGTCCTCTGCTACGACGCGCAGAGCGCATACATTGACTCTCTCTCGACAATAGTAACGTTTGTAACTGCCTATCAATCGACACGGCAGGAGCAGTGCCCTCCCCCTCCCCCCCCTCACTGGAGAGCAAACACGAAGGAGGAGAGAGAGACAGAAAGACAGAGAGAGAGAGAGAGAAAGGAGAATAAAGAGAGAGAGAGAGGAGGTGGTGGCTCAGCGTCGGTGGTCTTCTTGTGCTGGAGAAAGCAGAGCTAGTGGGAGAATATGAGCTGCTGTGATGCCTATATCAAAGACCCCCCCCCCCCCTCTCTCTCTCTCTCTCCATCTCTCGTCTTTTTTAGCATGCATTCTCTCTGCCTCTCTCTCTCCTGTGCATGAATTCTTTCACACGACCAATCGACTCTTGGTTAGCACACACACACACACACACACACACACACACACACACACACACACACACACACACACACACACACACACACACATACACACACACACAGACCTTCGATCAAAGCTGGAGAGCTGGTGGTAATGGTTGAGCTTTGTGTGTGTGTGTGTGTGTGTGTGTGTGTGTGTGTGTGTGTGTGTGTGTGTCACACTGTCTCGCTCTCCATCTCTCTCTTCTGTTCCTCCCTCCTCTCTCTCTCTCTATCTCACACACACACACACACAGTCTCACATTCAACCTTAAGTGCACCTTCTCCGCGATCATAACTTCCCAATGCTTGTGTGCGTGTGTGTGTGTGTGTGTGTGTGTGTGTGTGTGTGTGTGTGTGTGTGTGTGTGTGTGTGTGTGTGTGTGTTTGCTTGTGTCTATGTGTGCCGTGTACAAGGGTATAGCTCTCGTTAACTATATTTCATCAATAATGGAAAAACAAAGCGGAGAGCTTTTGGACAGAATGACCTCGGCCTCGTGCGTTCATCTATAATATAAAAAAGATGATGGGATGCAGCAAGGGAGCAAGTGAAGGACAGAAGGGAAGTATAAGAGGAAGGAGGAAAAGGAGATATTAAGTGAGGGAGGGGGGGGGCTCTTTGTGAAGAGCTCGTTAGTGAGAGAATGTGTGTGTGTGTGTGTGTGTCGTACATAAAGGCATTCCTCTGTCTAATCGCTGTCTCGTTCTCAATTTCTTTTTTTTAGAAAAGGTGTCTTCTTCTTCTTCTTCTTCTTCTTCTTCTTCTTCTTCTTCTTCTTCTTCTTCTTCTTCCTCCCTCTCTCTTTTTGCTTTAACTGTCAGAATCTCTCAGTGGCATCCTCCGTTTACCTCTCCATCACCCCTAGCTGTCTGCTCCTCCTTCCTTTTATCCATCTCACTCCGCATTACTCCCTTTTCTATACCTCTCATCCTCCCTCTCTCCCTCTCCTTCCCTCTTTTTCCTCTATTCAAACAGCCAAAGGGGAGAGCTTCTTAAATTTTTCTGACGTGACCGTGTGGACTTGAGAAGGTGCACATGAAAGCACAAAGTATCCTATATGTACATATCTATAGACAGTATATGCACTCACACTTGCAACAGGATCTCTAAAGCAGCCAGGACCCACACTTCAAGAAACAACATAACCTCCCACTGCAGTTTATACTTTCATTCTCATATTCACTGACAATAAAATACAGCGCTGATGAAAGTATCCCGGTTCAGCGGCACCAGAGGGGTCCATTCAGGATATTCATTTCAGGACTAGTTTGCTGGAATGATCCTGTGTAAGTACTGGTCAGCTCACATCCACTTTATCAGCCTCACAAGGAATGTCTATGGTTTTAATAAGATCAGCAGCCATCAAAGTTGCAACACTCACTCAGAATATACGCATTGCAATATTAATATGAGTAGGGTAAAACCCATAAGTCAGTGATCATACTATTTTTCTCCCTGCTCAAATATATATATATATAGAGAGAGAGAGAGAGAGAAAGAGAGAAGAGAAAGATATTGATATAGATATAGATTCAATGCAATGTGTAAAGGTTCTTGTCTAAGCAGAGATTTTTCACAATTTGCAGACTGATGTGTGTTTGTGTGCATCTGTGTGTGTGTGTGTGTGTGTGTGTGTGTGTGTGTGTGTGTGTGTGTGTGTGTGTGTGTGTGTGTGTGTGTGTGTGTGTGTGTCCGTGTCCGTTTGCTGTGGTCCCATGCTGCATTTAACGTTGTGTGAAAGGTGTGGGCTGTGTGAGCTTTGCTGGTTCCTGTGCTAAAGAGTTCAGACTATCGATCCTCCTCTACCATCTCCCTCCCTCGCCATCAAAATTCTCATCCTTCCCTCCCTAGATATGCCCCCCCCCCCACCACACACACACACACACAGACACCCCCCCCCCCATCATTGATCTGAGAGGCGTGTGCTGGTCTGACTATATTGCCCAGGAGGCATAGTAATATTTTGAGTCTCTGCGTCAAAAGAGCAGGGAGAGAGAGAGAGAGAATAACCAAGAAACAGAAATAGACAAATTGGGTGAACAACATGGTGTAATATTCATGACTCTTAAAGCCTCTGCATTCCTCATCCTTACTGACATTACAATATTACTAATCCATATATCTGCAGTATCACAAAAGGAACAAACACATTTGCAAAACGAATAAATCACTATTACGTATGCACACCCTTTGCAGGAATTACTTTTGGTACTGAGTATTCAAGTGCATCAGCACAGTAGTTGTAGTTGAAATGTTCTGAAACGGCATCAACAGAATCCTATTTTTGCCTTTTTTCAACCATATGGCAGACAGAACCGGAATGCTTGAAATAGCTGTTTTGTCTGCAACACTGCTGTTACCTAGCACTGCCATAGAGGCAGTGAAAGGCAGACAGAAAACATTATAAAAGAAAGTATTCTGAACAAATAAGACAAAATCTGCCTGTGTTCATTAAATACTTTAGATATGAATAGTCCTATGAATCTTATTTAGAAAAGCTTGTATCACTGCAGCAATCCTTGTATACAAATGTGCACACACCTTTTTTTGAGGATGAATAAAACAGAAAGAGGAAGAGTTGGGAGACAGAAAGGGCTGGAGCTCAGAGGATTGAGGCAGACACCAAAACAAAGAGTGAATCTTGACAAAAGAAACCTAAAACAGTTACGGCAGTAAAGCCTCTGAGGGGAATATACCTCCTCAGCGAGGAAGAGCTGAGCTCAAACTATTGACGGCTCAGGCTTCTTTTTGCCTTTGGTCCGCATTCGGCTTCAAAATGGTTTTGACTCATAAATAAATCATATTCTGCAATTTTTTTAAGGGCTATTTTCATTCAAACATAAAAATAAAAAAAAATCACTTTGGCAACATCCACATGGGAACCCAATATATTTGAGGGGGCTTGAGAAAGCTGTTTCCACCGAGCTAAAAATGGATATTAGGTCTTCTGTCGACAGTCAACTCTGTTTGTAAATGCTGAATAATTCAATCAGGATTTACATATGAATAAATGATTATTCATGACTTATTTATTAAATCAGCTGTCGAAACACAATGAGGTTCATTCAGATTTCAGGCCACCTGAGTAATGCCACAACACTTTGATTTTCCTTGACAAACAGACGCATTAAGTCACTCTGTAACTTTGGTGTTTTCCTCCTGTGTGCAACAGACCGTTTCTTTTCTGACCCGTCTGTTGCCTCCTTCTTTACACATGTCACTAGATGTGTTTTGTTTTTTTAACCGACAGACAGGAGTTTCACAGAGCTGGAGCTGCTGGTGCAGTCAGCTGAACATGTTGCCTCACCAGCAGTCAACTCACAGACGCTAGCAGGGCACAGCTGTCAGGAACTGAGCTGTGTCCTTCCGGCGGTGGACAAGTGTTTAACATTCGCACAACACGGACGGTATCTGAATATAGACCTTTTTTTCCGCAGAAGACATTTTGACATTTCCTAGTAGGTAAAGCACAAAGGCGTATTTCAAAACATTAATGATGGCTGGCTCACTGGAATAGCTAATCAGGAAAACTGAGACGTCGTTAATGTTCCCAGTTTCATGTCAAAATATCTGCAGTGAAAAAGGTCAGAGAAGCCGGAGAAACAGTGTCACCATTAAAGCTCTGATACGTTCATCTCTACACAGTAAAATGTTCTGTACTCTAATAATCAAATCTGAGATATTAACCACAAACGTCTGTTTGTGTTATGAGTTTACGTTAAATAAAAACCCAATATCAATCTGTGTAGGTATTGTTCTGATATCCTGTCTCTGTTGAAGGGCTGGGCAATACTGCCAACATCTTCTATCACCATATAGGTCATTTCATATCTCCATAATGATATATTTCACGATATAGAACGTTGGTAATTCTGGTAGGTTTACAAATAAATTGCTATATGAAATAATATTTGTATACTTCTTTGTGAATAAAATACTTTAAAAATAAAAACTACTCAGTATTTTCTCATTTAATTAGCGAATTTAGTGCAAAATGAGCACATTTTCAAGTGAAATAAAAAAAAATATTTATATCCATAAAAACGTTAGTATGTTAGTATGATCAATTAGACGACGTGATTGTTCGCAATATCTCGATATATGATTTCATTACGTTACAATCCCACTGAAAGATTGAATTATCCTACTGAATTATCGCCCGGCCTTAATCTGAGCATGCGCGTCATCGTGATGGTGAAATCAATCTGGACTTGTGACACATAAAAGTTCAGTGCTTACACCTTGACACATCATTCCACCCCACACCCCGGAGAAAGTGAAAGACAGTTTAGGGAAGCTTCTTCCTGTAATTACTGAGGCAGCAGCACTCACTTTACCAATCCCTACAGAGATTAGTCAGACAGGACCATTCACAAGACGACACACACCGACAATCTGAGCTCTCCTCAGTAAAAAAAAAAAGAAAAGAACACCATCATTTTTTTGGAGCACACTGGAAGAATTTTAAATATCCTCAGGGAATGATAATCACTTTCTTTATAGAAGCGCGCACACACACACACACACACACACACACACACACACACACACACACACACACACACACACACACACACACACACACACACACACACACACACACACACACAGTGCACGCTGAGGAGGAGCCCTGCCACCCTCTTTATGAGTCATGAGTTACGGGCCCCAGGATTAGCTCCCTCTCCCTCTCCCTCTGTGTGTTGGTGCCTTGACGTCGTTGCCTCTAAACCATCACCTGTTTTAACTTTCCTTCCTACTTTATTTCTCATCTTGACTCATTTGTTCCTTTAGCTCTAAACTCCTTTTGCTCTGATGTCTAGCCTCAATCTTTATCATAACAATCTGGTATTACTACTCCTTTAGAAGTTGCATTATAGTGCATAGAATATGTAAAGTCATTCCGAAAGATTGGTACCACACAGCAGCTTGTTTCAACAGCTAATTACAGCTTCCTGTGTCTGCTATTGGAGTACAATCACCCGTTACACCTGTGAGGTTAATAGTTCGAAAAACTTCAAACTGAAATGTAAGTCATTAAGTTTGGGGGTTACCACAGTGTGTTTCTATTAATTGCAACAGTACGTTTCCTGTGATCTTATCCTGCGTTTTGCAGATGAATCATCCATCCTACACATCAAATATTCCCACACATATCAGCAGCTTGCCATTTAAGCATACTTCAATTTAAGTTCACAGATAATTTTTAAGGAGTATCAACATGAGCCCACGCATGTGTGTGTGCGTGCGTGTGTGTGTGTGTGTGTGTGTGTGTGTGTGTGTGTGTGTGTGTGTGTGTGTGTGTGTGTGTGTGTGTGTGTGTGTGTGTGTGTGTGTGTGTGTGTGTGAAGTATCTTCTGTATCCAGCTCAAGGGGTGATCGGGGAGGAAGAAACAACAGCTGGGTTCCACATAATTGAGATCCTCTATTGATTTCACACACACACTATTATGTGTGCATTTATACACAAGAGAGGACTCACTCTTTGAATTTAATGGAGCATTAGCCTGACAACAACTGTATTATACAGAGACAATGTTAGAAATCATGTTTGCCCTTGAGCACTTGAGTCAGAGTGACTTTCATTCCGTGTTTGTAAATGATAAACAAAGAATGTGAAAGCTATTTGCTTTGCCTCTGTAGTCACGCACTTTTTCAATACGTTAATTTGTCATCTCTCCAAGACAAAGTTAAGTGACTTTTTAAAACTTGAATGTTGCATTTTGGAGAACAGTTATCTGCTTCAGAAAGACACAGGTGAGGTTAATCAACGATCCGTGGTATTGTGCCACTAGATGTCAATTAAAACCACTTTGAATTCCCAAAAAGAAAAAAAATTGGGAACTTAAAGTAATTCCTCATGCGATATGTCTACTTTCCAGCTTAAAGTGGAATAAATCGGCCACATATTGCCGTAAATATCACACATACTCACACAGCTCTTAATATGGGTTTCAGTTTACACTACAGCATGGCCATATCATATCACTTTGCAAGGGGTTTGTACCTTTCTCCCCAGAACCCTTCTGAATGTGAAATGTTCTACATCCATTTGATTACAAAAACAGTTGTAGTTTATAGTAAAAAATGATGTTCAAATGATCTGTTACATCATTTTGCCATCTTTCTCCGGCTTACAGTAAAAGCCTTTTCAGTCTAAAGTGTGGGCATAGACAAAAGCACATCAATTCCCAGGGAGCAAAAGCTCTGAATAATCTGTTAGGCTTGATTCTCATCCTTGAGGAGAAGCCGTCAGGAGATAAAGACAGCTCTCTTTTTTAAATGTGAGAGGTTCAGAAGAAGAAGCTGAGGCTGAGGCCTAAGGCTGTCTAACTCTAAAGCAGTAAACCTTTGGCCCTTTTAAGCTTTGTATCTTCTCTTTATTTTTATAAGCTTTTTTGTGTCGTTTCAATAGCCTTGGTGGTCACCAACAGCAAGATCCTCAACATTTGCTTGTATTTTGAATTGAGCACTGCTCTTTAAAAGGACTATATGAGCACTGTTCCATAAATACATTCACACACACAGAGACAGGCAGGCAAAGAGAGTAGAATGCCATATTTCTCTAAATTAATCATCCTCAGAGAGAGAGAAATGGAAATGCTCTGCCCGGAGGACTTGGAACCAAACGCCTATATTTCTCTTTCTCTCTCCCTCCATAACCCACTCTCTTCCTACCCGTCTATCCATCTCTTCCTCCATCACGCTATAACATCACCCTGTCCCTCCCGGTCTGCATAATAATGCCAGTCAGATATGCTGCAATTAAGAGAGCTTCTAGTCCTGAGGGCTGGACTGAATAAAAGATGAAGCGAGGTAAGTGTTGGCTGCTGGCTTTGAACTTGTCTTAAACTTCCTTAACCTCCCCCCAAAAAAAGTCCAATGTTTTGTTAATTACAGCTCTTAACACAAGCAAATACAGTATATATGGAGTTTGAACAGGTGATGAACCTGACAGGTTGGGGATTGTAAATATTCGTTCCCATAGTTCCTGTTCTCAGTAGTGGTTTTCCAGCTAAATCTCCAGGGATTAGAGAGCTAATCAATTCTTCAGGGTGGGGGTGGGGTGGGGGTAGGGGGGTCATTGAGGCCATAAAGTGTAGCTTACACATGCACACGCAAGCTCTATAGCAGCAAGTTGTTGTAATCAGAGCAACACACGTTGATTTCATTTTGTGTAAAAAGTTCACTACAGTTTTATTTTGCTTCTAGGAGACGCACTGTGAACAAGGACCAGTTGTGATTAGTTCTCTTGAATACCTATGTTGAATACACTTCCTGTAAGTCGCTTTGGATAAAAGCGTCTGCTAAATGACTGTAATGTAATGTAATGTAATGATTATCATTCTGGGCCATAATCATGCAGCCCTAATCAGGACTACAACGGCTGTGTAAGTTTGAAATGTTAAACAACCAGTAAAAATCTCATACCTATAGTAACATCGATACTAACCTTTTTTTATATACAAAGCATGTATATGTTTTTAGTTTTGTTTCTCTACCTGCCAGGCGTCCACAGGATTTTATTCATTTCACTATTGCAATGAAATAACCATGCAATGATGATGAAAATTATGTCAATCACCAAGCATGTGTAATAAAGCATATGCAACACTAGACAAACTTCCACTTTGTCCATAAATGCACAGAGGGAAACAGAATAAGTTTGAAATGTCACAGCCGTATTACTGTAATATACCTAAACATATATATATATGTTTTTTTACAACTCCTTAATTAATTTCTGAGAGAAACAGCAGCACAAGCGTGGAAAATATCCCTTCCCCAAAAATACTTAATTTCGGGCAAATAACTTATTTCTCTCCCACTGCACTCAGACACCCACGCTGTGTTTGTTTTTCTCTCACCCTCTCACCCTGTTTTGATGGGAGCCGACCACTGGTTCTGTTTTGCTCATGTCTGATGTCCAGCAGATCGCCCTCCATGATTCATTATGCGTCGGTTCCGATTTGGATTTGAACGGCGCTGTGTGTCACTCGTCATTGTCATCGTTGCCTGGAGGGGTGATTAAGCTGCCGCTGCTGTACGTATTTGTTGTGTGCGTGCGTAGTGTTCTCCGGCGAGAGATGAGTGCTCCTCCAGGGGTTGACGCGACACCTCAACGCAATCAAAATCCTAACAACGCTTGCAAACACTAAAATATACAACAATCAGAAAGAGATGACAGGAAAACATAATGACGATAAGAAGGATCAAGGATGTGTTAGTCCGTAGGCACAAGTGAGTGTTTGAGGAAGGTTTTTACAGAGTGCTGAGATCATGTCTATCAGCAGACACAGACATGAGACCTTCCAGCTATGCTGTTCACACAGCCTCGGAGAATCAGACACAGACGCACAACACGGGGAACAAAAACACAGTTGTTCCCCTGCGATGCAGCAATAATCTGTCTTCTCAACTCAAATGCATGCAGCAGCCCTTCCACTCGGCATGAATTAATAGTGATGAGTGTAAGAAAAATAGGCACCTCAAGGACTGAACGCTACGGATCAAACAAACAGGCCGGCTCGAGCAAAAGCAACTGGTCTGACGTCAGCGTCGGGAGGCCAAACGAATCCTCGACCTGTGGCTTGACGAGGAACCTTTAAGTGTGTTCTCGAAAAAGCTACTTTGTGAATGACGTGTTCATTTCACACTGTGTTGGAGGACTAGAGTAGGTGGGTGAAAAGCGCAGAGTTTTATGATCGTAATTAAAGGAAGTAGATAGTGAGAAGGCACTGCTATAAAGCTCAATGTACCGTGTGTTATTGTTGCTAAAATGGGGATTTGGCAAAAAAAATGGGCATTTTCTGCAGCACCCCATGAATCATCTTAAAAAAAAAAAAAAAAAAAAAAAAAAAAAAACATCCCTGTAAACTGCTGCTCTGCAAAGGCCAGAAGTATCAACATCAACTTGTCTGAGCGCCACCATGCATTCTCTCAGTCTGACAGCTCGGCCCCAGATGACCAATTATGGCCACTCTGGTTACCCGCCCACTGCGACAGATAGTACTCTGCTCATCAGAGGGAAATTAAGAAGTAAACATCTCAACTCTACTCCTCTAGTTGTACACTTCCTATTTGTTACACAGACTAACAGATACACAGGCATGCAAGAGCCTCATGATATCCGTGATGAGCGTCATGCTACATGTTACTCGCAAACCAGCAGTCTAAGTGAGCCTTTTTTATCGCGTGTACTTTATGTTACTTGACATCCTTTTCAAGGTATGTCACTCTTTGGGTTTTGAATAATCAGATTTCCAGTTGATGGCTTTTTCTAACATCAGCCCTCTGCACTATGGTTTTCTTGAAATACTGTGTTCAGTCCCCTAATAGACCGCGGCCATTACCTCTTAAAATAGCCTAAACCTCGATCTCCCTCCACCGATTCCTCCTTAGACTGTGAGAATAAATCTAAAGCCGGAGCCCCTCATCAGATTTCTGCCAGCTTTAACCTCACTGCAAGTAATTCAATCCCTAGAAAAGGGGACTGGGAAATTTGTTCTGGCCAGCTGCTCCAGACAAGTGTTTGTGATGTGAGCAGAGACAAAGAGGGACATTAATGAGCTATTAAAGCTTCCAATCACTGCAGCACTACAGCCATCTCCTTTATTTGTCGCCCAAGGCGGCCATATCTAAACCTTGGGATTAAGCTCTCAGGGATGGACGGTTTATAAGATGCGATCGAGTTGAAAGGTTGACCGCTACTACAGTATCCAGTGAAGAACGAGCCCAACCATGAACACACAACAGCTCCATCGGTCACATGAAATCCAGCACTACTCTCCTGACATTATGATGATGGTGATGACACTTTTATTGTCTCCAAGGGAACATGAATCATCTACTATGGGCTATCAGTTTGCACACATTTCAGAATCCAGCTCCAAAACACAATACAATACACACAGCAGCTTAGAACCATAAAACTTAAGAAAACGTTCAGCTCCTCAGTTGTTTATCAGAATAAGAAATAAAAAAATAAAAAAAATTGCCATTAATGACTCCAGTAAAAGTTAAAATAATAGGGAAATTATACTTAGGAATCTGAGCGCCATATTTAGACTGTGATTTAATGGCAATATGTAAAGCAGTGGTATGGTGTCCCATATAATTAACTTATGGCATGCTATTTCCTTTCACTATAACCTGGATAATTGCATATGTTCATTTCCATATGTAAACGCTAGTGTGATAGATGTAATAAAAGTGAAATTGTTATGCAGACATAGATGAGGTGCCCACTTCTATAAAGCTGTCAACACACCTGTGTTAAACTGTCAAAACATGACAGGTTGTATCATGGGACATTAAACAGGACAATCTAATATTGAGCGCCACTGCCTTTATAAAAATCTGACTGATTTCATAAACACATGTTCCATTTTCTGTGTGTATGAATATTTCAAAAAGATGAGCCTCTTAGGAGTTCAATACCGCACGGAGACAAAGGAAATGCGAAAAGATGATATGAGGCGTAAAGATGAAGTGGCAATATCGCCCACTCTCCAAGCAAATTTAGGTTTGTTTTGCTACAACTCGAGTTGAATTATGAACTGGCAACATCAAAACAAGTGACAAACATCCATCCTTAAAAAGTAAAAGAGAAATATGATGCTGTCATGAAAGTCAACATCGAATTCACATGAAGATAATAAAACATTATTATATTAATACTCACTCTCGACCTTTGATGCTAGAAACTAATGGTGGTGTCTCCCTCTAGTGGATGAATGCCCACCACTCTGAACCCAATTTACCACAAATATCAGAACCACCGTCCTCATCATTATGCTCGGCCTTATCTTACAGAGGCAACAGAACGATAATTGGAATGCACTGAGTGTCAAACTATTAATCGTTGTGCTTTTCAGTTCTCATCTGAAAAAGACAAACTCTATTACATCATGTTGATTAGTTTAAATATTGGTGTGTCTGTCTGTGTGTGTGTGTGTGTGTGTGTGTGTGTGTGTGTGTGTGTGTGTGTGTGTGTGTGTGTGTGTGTGTGTGTGTGTGTGTGTGTGTGTGTGTGTGTGTGTGTGTGTGAGTGTGTATGTACTTGGATACAAAAAGAGAAAAGGATGACAGTCAAATGACATCACAAATATACACACACACCACTTCCTTAAAATTACGATGAGACTCCAAAATACTTTTTCTAACAACAGAGAAGGCGTGTGCTTGTGTGCACAAATGCACCATGTGTATAACTATGTGTGGGTGCACTTGCTTGGGGGTGCTTTTTAAAGCCCCTTTTCCTGTTGTGATGACTCACCAATGAGTCACAGGCCGGAGTTGCTCAAGTCAGGAACCCCTCTCTGTGGTCAGCGGCAGGTTGGTACCCTCATCATTAAGAGAAAGCAAGTCACGTTGGCACAGGAGCCAGGGGGCGTCAGGTTATGACGAAGGTTATTCAACAATCACTGATGCGTCACAGTCAATAAGACACGCCGGGGGGGGGGGGGGGGTGTGACTACTGATATACTGTAAATGAACAGTTTCACTTGACAGGTCGGGGTGCAGTGAGTGGGAGGGAAAAGCACGTAGGCACACATCCCTTCCTGGGCACACACACAGGTATGAATTATACATGTGGCATCTACTCGCACCGGTGAGAGATAGGTATAATGAAATGACAGGAAGTGTGTGACTCACACACACATACTTCAATGAACAGTCACAGACACCCTGCACTTACTGTACGGCGTGTGCACACACCTCAGAGACGCAATGCCAATCCTGTTCCTGCTATCTGCAGAATGTGCTGCTAAGAAGAAGGGAATAGGACATGCAATATAGCCAAGGAGATACAGCTCCCTATGGCTGTTATCACACTCTGCCCAGCCACAGGACGGGAAGTGATATGTTTGCAAAGGACGCTACTATTAGGGGGGAAAGCAGGTTCTGAAGGAAAATAACAACACATGATGAAAGCTCAGTAGGCAAGGGATAGATAGATAGTTAGCTATCTGCAGAATGTGCTGCTGAGAAGAAGGGAATAGGACATGCAATAGAGCCAAGGAGATACAGCTCCCTATGGCTGTTATCACACTCTGCCCAGCCACAGGACGGGAAGTGATATGTTTGCAAAGGACGCTACTATTGGGGGGGAAGAAAAGCAGGTTCTGAAGGAAAATAACAACACATGATGAAAGCTCAGTAGGCAAGGGATAGATAGATAGTTAGCTACCTGGAGAAATGGCTAGTTAGAGCTAGATGGCTAAACGGAGAGCTAGATGGCTAAACAGAGAGCTAGATGGCTAAATGGAGAGCTAGATGGCTAGCTAGCTAGGTGGATGGATAGCAAGCTAGATAGCTAAATAGATAGCTAGGTGGTTACAAGATAGCTATCTATCTAGCTATTTATCTAAGTATCTAGACAGACAGAGAGTTAGCTAACTAGCCAGATAGATAGATAGATAGATAGATAGATAGATAGATAGATAGATAGATAGATAGATAGATAGATAGATAGATAGATAGATAGATAGATAGATAGATAGATAGATAGATAGATGGTTAAAGCTATCTATCTATCTTATTATCTTATTATCTAGACAGGCAATCAGACTGACAGTTAGCTAGCTAGCTAGCTAAATAGATTGTAGTCAGATTGTGTAAATCAAGTCTAGCAGTCCCCCCACAGAGGAGGACTGGAGGTATGTGGGGTTAGATAAATCAGCTCCCCATCCCCCAGCAGTGTGAGGTTGCCTGCACACAGACTCGAGGTTATCCCTCCTCTGTGGCATCATTCCCTATTTTTCATGCTTCTGCTGACTCAATGCTTGGAAAGGAGACGTGGAGTAAAAATGTTTGTGTTTGTGTTCCACAGAGTTTATGTTTAATTGTGTGCCTCCAGGGATTTGGGTGTGCATAATTCATGATTTTATGTGTGTTTTCTGTTGCTGTCCTCCCTGCTTCACTGTGACTGTAAAATTGTGTGTCTAACCCTGATTTGCCGAAAATTCCATTCATTAAATCTGCAACTGCAACCTTTTGCATACAGGATGATGATGATAAGTTCTGTGTGTGCTAAAAATAGGAAATAACAGGCTTTTCAAAATGCCCAGACATGTTGGGCTGTAAACCTTCAAGCTCCTCATCAACCTGTCCTACTAAAACAGTAAGAAACACACAGCATGTTTAGATGTCACCAGCTGCCAAAGAAGGTGTCCATAAAGAACAGTGTGGACTGGGCTTGTTTTCAATTTCTGTCAAGATGTTGTATTTCAAACAGACAGACAGTCAGTCGGATCTTCATGCTTCCTTTTCAAATAACACTTAATTACAAACCTTCAAGGCTGTACTGTCTTTTAAAAATGGGTAAAAATTAAGGTTCTTCAAAATGGGAGTTTTAGATTGCTTTAGATTCATTATATTAGATTCATTATATATATATATATATATATATATATATATATATATATATATATATATATATATGTATGAGGTAATCTGCAATAATATAAAATGCTATATATATGGCTGAAATGCTTCTCCAGTCCCAATGCAATGCTCACAACAGAAGTGTGGGCAAACACAGTACCAGGAAGCCCCAAAATAGAGACAGGAAGTTCATTCAGTAAACACAATAAAACATGTGAACAAACTGTGTGACAGCTACTCTTAAATTAAACAAATGAGTATTCATCTTACTCAATGAGTTGCTCCATTCCAGCACCCTGGGGCTCCAGCGTCTCCCCAGATTTGGTTTGGTAGTCCTCCTCTTACAGTGTGACTCGTGGCTTTCACCTGGGAACACACACTCACACACACACACACGTGTGTGTTAGCCTGGCAGCAGATGCACCTAGAAGTATGTGAAAGAAAGAGAAATGATGAATGAGCAGATTGGTTTTATAAGCACTCACTCATCAAACCATCATTTTAAAACCGGAGGTTTCATTGATGTTTCTGGAAACATACAGGACGTACAATCACTCAAACCATAGCCTTGTCTTTTTGTCTGTCTTCTTTATCTGTCACCCACTCTCTGTCTCTTTAAGGGCCTCTGTAGGCCTCTCAGATCTAGAGGTGTTGAGTTTCAAAGTTGTCTTCATACTGTGTGATTTATGATGAAACAGAGCTAGCCTTGGATTCTCTGCCGTCTCGGACTTTCCTGTATGTATTCACAATTGCTATCCAGGATCCCTGTACTTAGACATCTAAAGACTTTGAAGAGGTGGTAAAGCAAATAAACATTGTCAGGATTATCGTGTTATTATCACAAACCATTGGTTTATGTCTGATTTTCACATTTGGAATATATTTGAACAGCAGTGACAGTGAATAACTTTTTACATGTGTCTTTTGTCTTCTTCTTCACACACACAGCCAGACTTTATTCAATACAATGTGCATGAAAGCTGCTTTCCTCTCAAGAACACATTCAAAACACAGAAAGAATTTCCTAATCATCGCCCACAAATCTTTCAGTACACCAATAACACTGGCCTGTTTCTCACTCAAGGAAACAAACCATGAATCAAATTAATAATATTCATGTTAATGTGAGCTAATTATGCAGAGCTGGAGCACCTGGATAAACTGTGTATGGGTGGTGACACCTTTTCTGGCCCCGAGCCGGCGTGTTAATTAAGCAGAACATCTGGCGAGAAGGGAAACATACTGATTTGAACTGACGGGACTCCCGCTTGATTCCCAAGTGCTGAATGTTTTGGAAGGTGAACTTAAATTTCGGATGCGCGTATTTCATTGTGCCAAGACTTGCTACAGTCAAAATTGATAGGCAGCCAAGCACAGCTTTCACTGATTTTAAAATCCTGGCAAAGCAAAGACAGCCGACGCTGACAGCGCTGCATTGTGCTCTGAGGTCAAGAAATGCAAACTAACTTATCATACCTCAACATGCTCTTACATTTTGATATGTTCTGTTCTGTTATAGGAACGCTGACTGTTATCACAAAACTGTTATCAAACTATTAGTCACATGGATTAAAAGAAAATGAATCTCACCGTCTTTTAAACAGATTACTTTGCGACTTTAATTTGCTGTAGTTTGACGGTTGCTTATTTTTCACTCTTTCATATCATTGTAATTAAATGTCTTTGTTTTTTAGATTCTGAAAACAAAAATAAGCATTTTTCAAGATATACATGATGATACATCTCACTTTTTTGTACAAATGATCAATACAATTCAGAAAGAAGTTGTATTGGCTAATTTGACTGAACTAAAAGATTTTTTTATCTGATGTGGCAAACATAACATTTACCAACAAACCTAAACTCCGAGTGATAAGTCTTGAAAAATGATTTTTAACCCTACAAAAAAATTAACTCAAATAAATAGAGACATTCATTGAGCAATTTCCTAAATGACCTTGGACTGGGCTTAATCCTTGTCTGGGAAACTGTATGATAGAGTTTTTGTAACTGTGTCCCAGAACGACAAAGTTTGGGCAACAGACTGACAACCAGACAAAGGGACTTGTACAAGCTGCTCACAGCTAAAAGGGCAACAATACATCAAACAGTGGGGACAAAAGACAACTGCACAACGGAGGAAAGAGTTATTAACTCACTAGTGGCTCAGCTTTATGAAATGCTGCGGTTCTATCCAGATCTCCATTCACTTAACCCTAGCAGTAAGCCAAAACTTCATCTAACGCAAATTATGAAAGAAAGAGTATTCAACACATTTTGTCACGTTGCATTGCTGCTCTCATGTATCTGTGCTGTATCTACTGTCATTCCCTCACAGAAGTAATCCACATTCAGGGCTTTGCTTCCACCTAGTCATGCATACTAATCTGTGCTGTAACTTGGAGCAGTGGCCAGCCGCTGCCTGCCTGCCTGTCCCATCAAACATGCATAAGAAACAGATGTATCTTTGATGTAGGCTTGTTCATGTTGCCCCATGAGCATGACTGTATGAATGTGTGTCTGTGTGTGTGTGTGTGTGTGTGTGTTTATGTGTCTTTGTCAGTGTGCTTCCAGGCCCTGCGGGTGAAAGCCAGACTGGAGTGATGCGGCTGCATGCCCCAACACACAAAGTGTGAGGGAAGGCTGACATACATAGAACCCTGGCAGGACAGATAACCACTATTCCTATGTGTTGCCATACATTATCTTTAAATGCATAATTCATAAGACAAGAAGACATTTTGTGACTGTAATTTATAGCTATTGCTATTAAACATAGTGTGTGGATCGTGGATTTGGATAGTCTTTGTAATTATTCAGGATTTTCAAGTTTTCTTTTTGCTTTGACTTAAAAGATGCTATCACAAATATATTCACACTTCCATTTTAAGTGGAACTGTTCTGCTTTCTAGCATTTCAGCCTTATTACAGTACATTGTTATGTTAATATGTTGAAAAGGATAAAATTCCATGGACTTTGTAACATATTTTGTTCATCTACCTAGTTTGGAAGGTCATCTTACGCCATGGTCTGTGTGTCAGCACTGCGATTGTCTGGCGACCTGTCCAGGGTGTACCCCCCCGACCCCACATGGTAATAAGATGAAACGTGTCATGCAATGGTCATCACATCTAAAAGCGTCCTTCCAAAGATAAAAACATAAGACGATTGACCAAATAGTCAATCGAGAAAAATACTTGACTATTTTGATAAACTATTTATTGTTTAGGTCAACATTCAGGCAAAAATTCCCTCTTTCCTGAATTTTATGAGACAGGAAAGTGAATATCTTTGGGTTTTGGACTGAATAGGTCACAATTGAACTATAAAAAGGAGCCATTTTTCCAGGTCAAACATTGTTTGCTGTTTATTTTCAAAGCAAGGTGCTACTGAATGTCGCCACTTTGCTTTCAATGGGTTAATTAGAGAAATTAGTCACCAGAAACATTTGAGCCAATTCGATTTATAAAATGCATTGATAATTATACTTTAGGAAGCTTTCTGGCTCTGGTGTGGTTTAAATCTTCCTAGTGTTTTGCCCACCCAGTGTTTTATGTATAAACATGAGGAGGATATTTTGCTGGCATTGCACCTAATGAGGAGTATGGCACTGGTCCATGAGTCTGTCATCTTTTAGCACCTGGACTTGTGAAAACTTCCTTTGCACAAGATTGTAAATAAGAATAATCATGAGTCATGAAAGGTGAGAGCTTATCCTGCTCGTCATTACCAACATTCATGCCAGTAGCTGCCTGATTCGCTCTATCCGGTTGTACTGTATGTGTGTGTGTGTTTACATCAGTAGTGGTGATATAAATAAAGCCACCCGCTCCACTACCCCCTTGTGTGTGTGTCATGTCCTCTTAAGGGATCCATGACCATGTAAAGTGACCATGACCCCACCTTCCTACCATCTACACACACACACACACACACACACACACACACACACACACACACACGTGTATTTGTGAAGGCCCTATGAAACGTACAATGACACACATTTTTTTGTCCCTCAGGCAATTGTTGCCGCCACTCGCCCACACAGACATCTTTTTCCTTTTCCCTTAAGACAATTGTGTTGCTCACTCACTATTGTGGAAGCCAGTCATTTCCACACGTGTGTTGGCCATAAAAAAAAAAAAAAAAAAAAAAAAAAAAAAAAAGAGAGCCGAGTAAAAGCATCCTTTTCCTGGCTAGCGGGGTCACATTTTGTGTCATATAAACACAGGACACACCTTAGCCCAACAGTTTTCACATATCCTCCCTCAGACTCCCCTAACCTCCCAGAGTGCTCTTCTCTCCCACTGACACAGCTTAAGTTGATTTATTTGATATGGCCGTGAAGAAGAATAAAGCAGAATATCATAACACTTCTTGTTGGTGTTGTTTGCAGACTTTCTGTGGACTTTCAGGGGGAGTTTTCGTCGCTAGGGAAAGTCTTCAAACCGAGCTGCACCACTGAGGCCGGTGTCTTTTGTGTCTTCCAACGTGCTTCGCGCTGGGTTTCCCTAGCATTGTCATGACAACAGTGTGTACGCAACGACACTGGCCACTGGAAACAATACAGCCACGAAGACCTGCGTGGAGTGGGCTGGCGAGCAACTTTCAGTTGTTTTGTGAAAAAGTTAGCACACAAAAGAAAATTATATATATATATATATTTGCGACAGCGAAGAGCAAGTGCACAAGTGTCTAATGTAGACTACAAAACAAGTGTACAAAAAAAAAAACCGCATTCATTCGCATAACTACCTTCTTCACGAAGAATCCTTCTTTTCCTTCCAGAGGCGTGTTAGTTAACTAACCGTGTCAGCTTCACTCTCGGTAGTTTTTGTCCCATCGCTAACTTTACTAACATGTCCAAAAGCATGTGTCCTGTAGACACCAGAGCTGCAGGACATGTGAACAACGTCCAGCCGTGACTTTCTCCGCCCAGAGACTCGTTCTCACTGCTCTCTGCTTTCTATCAAAGGATGCTTTGCTCCGCCTCATGGAGATAAATCACTGTAATCCAAGACGTTCAATGATTGTGTATCTCCACTGATGGGAGGATGTATTCTTCCCCAAGGATAAGACTTCTCCTTATTATTCATTCGTGAACTTCCTTTAAGGTTACTATTATAGTAAGTACCAGTCAAAGTTTGGCCAGTAGTAAAGGATCAGAGAATGGAAATAACTTAGAAGGATATCTGAAAACATGAATCAGCTTTGATAACAAGCTTCTTTTCTTCCTTAAAAGGATTATGGATTTCAAGTATTTTTTCCCTCCATATGGTCCTTACCTACATGACTAGATGTGTCATTTATGATGTGTTTTTTACATTTACATCCTAATTAAGACATATGTTTTATATATTTTCTTTATATATTATTCATTTTGCTGATTTAAACAAAGTATAAAGATCATAAAAAACATTACAAACCTCAATTGAATTGTTGCGTTCAAATACAGTACCAGTCAAAAGTTTGGACACACTTTCTCATTCAACTACTTTGAAGAATCTAAAATATAAAACATATTCTGGTTTGTTGAGCTTTTTGTTTGTTTACCACATAATTCCATATGTGTTCCTTCATAGTTTGGATGTCTTTAATATTAATCATACAATGTAGAAACCCCCCCCCCCAAAAAAAAAAAAACAGTGAATGAGAAGGTGTGTCCAAACTTTTGACTGGTACTGTATTTCCTGTGGAATCACAAACCCTGGGTTCATTTACTACAATGGCTCAAACACACGTCCAAGTAGATTCTGGCGACTGATGGCAAACAGGAAAATCACCTTAATAAGAGATTAATGGGTTTTTAGACTGCACTCTGCCATCTCATTATCGGAGAGCACCGACCCTCTTGATATTGGCCTAATCCTCTGAATTTCCCCGGTTCAAACAACCCGGGTGACACCGGCATTACCAGAGATAATCCAGACCCACTGAATGTTTCACATGCTACTCTTTACCCTAATTATATTTACATTGCACTTGTGGTTTTAAAGGAATAGCAGGCGGTTCAATCTGGTAAACAAAATGACGTGGTAAGATTACATTTTCATTAAAATCATATTCTGTGGACATCTTTCTTGACCGCTTGGTGTTGGGGGAGTCAGCAATTATGCAATAGAATGGAATTATAGTAAAAGAAAGAAAAATCAACTATGATGTTTAATGAGTGAACAGCAAAAGCTTCTATAAAGATGTTTTATGAGTGAACAGCAATAGCTTAATCTATAAACTTTGCTGAAAATGTAGCTCCCTTTAGGAAAACAAAAACTTTGAAGGTTATAAATAATCCCAAATATAAAAATATAATCCATACAGCATTATCCAACCAGGCATATCTAGCTATAACATTGTACTAAGCGCAATATATCCTCATAAACTCACTTCATGGTACAAAAACAGTAGTTCCTTATTTTAGAGCCATATTTCATGATCATTAAGCCATATTTCCATGATCATGCAGACAAGGCAATTAGCATTTATTTAAGAAGCGTTTTGCTTACATCCATACATGGTGATGTAAAAGCTAATGTATGGCCTGCAACTGTGGTTGATCGAGTTAAGGTTATTAGAAGTAACTGTGCTGGCCACAGTAGTCATATACTACAATATGTCAAACTTCATTGCTCCTTAGGGCCAATGCATTTCAGGCTGCAGTTCAAGTGCTTCAAAGCGATCACACACAATGGATCAAAGTACAGCACCTACAGCATCAGCTACACTTGTGGTGGGTGGTTGCAACAGCACGTATAACCACCAATAATATTGTACAAGCACCATCAAAAGTGGTAGTAATATTATTACAAGCATTTTATAGGTAGTCAGAAGGACGTATTTGTTCAGCCCTTATATACAGTATATAGTTGAGTCCAGTTGTTACTCTTTTTTTTGGGTGTCAGGGCTCCTGTTTACATAAACCATAGCCAGTGAGAGAGAGGAAGCAGGTGAGGATTAAGATAAAATAAGATAATCCTTTATTAGTCACACACCGGGGAAATTCACAGGATTTACAGCAGCAGAGAGGATAGTGCAAACAAGAGACATAGTAAAAAAGTATTATAAATAAGCAAATGAGCAATAAAAACAAAAGTAAAAAACAGTAAAGAACAGTAAAGAATCCACAGTAACTGAAATATTATATATACAGACAGAAACTATTATAACTATTGTATTGCACAGTGTATTAGTGTATTCTGCCCCCCCATCTACTATATCATATTACCATTGTTGCATGCTTTATATAAAAGTAAAATGATCATTTGAGAAACATATTTAAAGAAGTTTGCAGAGGACATGTACATTTTCAAAATGTGAAATGATGTTTTAAAGATTAATTGCCACTAGATGACACTAGAGTGCCACTCTCTGACACTGGCCTGAGGCAGAAGGGGGTAATCTACTGTGACATTAGAAACTCAAGATTTAAATCTAGCCACCACCAGGGCATATGTACAAAATAGGGTCACAAAAGGAAAGGGAAAGAGGAATGTACACATCTCAAGATAATCTTTTTTTTATGTATAATATACATATTTATATATACATTTGCTTGTTTATGTTTGTCAAACGTGACGACCCTCGTACCCGGATATCCTTGTTGAAGACGTCCGTGCTGCTTGTGGGAAATCGAGTTCCCTACCGTCGGTATTCTGGATCGCGTTTTACGTCACTTTACGTGCGCTCGCCGCCTTTAACAACCACCCGGTACGCATTTGACGTCCGAGCGCTCTCTCTGTTTGCTCCTTGGGAGATTCCCCTTCCTTCCTGGGCTGTTTGAGGTAAGCCTACGCGGTTGGCATCAGTCTTGCGGAATACCTGACTGAGAGACTCAATTAAAACTGTAACCTTCATGTACGTGTTTGTCACAAATGTCTGAAACATGCTGCGGCCGCGGAGAGCGAGAAGCTGAAGCCCGGGGAGGTTACGGCGGATAAAAGTAGGACCCGGTGGAGGAACTTATCGTCTGGATGGCTGTGAAAAGTTAACGCACAGACGAGCTCAAAACAGGACTATTCCCCCCTTTCGACCCACTTCAGGTAAGAATAGCCGACCCGTGAGGGGACTCCACGGAGGACCGGTCTGTCGGGCAGCGTCGATAACGTCGATCAGATGATTGAATAAGAGTGTCTTTGTTTACAAGGTCCCCGGCGTCCTCGTCTCAATGGGACTGTTCAGAGTTTTGCATGTGGCTGCACTGTGTTGGGTCACGTTGATGCTGGTGACAGTGGCTCACAGGCTTACAGTCTGGACACAAATAGATTGATTATGTGACAGTGGCTTGTAATCAAACGTGGTTACACCTCAATGTCTGTGGAGATCATTCATCACTGCACATAACATGGTACAATGCAATAACAACATGGGCATGATTCTTCCACCTGTCTATTGAGGGGGTGGTCAGGTCAGAGGGCAAGGTCAGGTACATGAGGTTGTATCTAGAGGTACTATAGAGACACATTGACTTGCCATGTGGGCACTTCAGCAGGGTGGATGATTTGTGACCTGAGGCCTGACCCCCTTTATAGCTTCTTTCCAGCGGAAGGTTTGGCTGAAGAATCAACATCAGACTCAAATCTTATGTGTTTTCATTTCATTTTCATTTTTTTTTTTTTACGTGTACTCTCATCTTTTTGTGTTCTGCTTTTGCGAAGGTCCACTTGGGAGAAAACAAGTTTTGTGGCGGTCAGGACATTTTGGGTGGTGTAGAAGAAGAGACGACTTACAATGTACCGTGAAATCGGCTCACATCCTCCCTTTCCCCTCTTTTCCCTCTCCCTGGGGAATAGAAATGAAATCCAATATCTCTCCCTCTCTTTCTTTCTTTCTCTCTCTCTCTCTCTCTCTGGCACTGCCTGTGTCAGCTGCTGTATCTCTGGGGTGCCGACTTGCAGTGGGACAGGTGGCCCCCTGACAGGTGCACCCTTAACAAAGAGCCGCAGTCCTCTGACTTCCCGCCTGGTTGATGTGCAATTTGTTCTAGTGTAGTTTCTGCTGTCTACAATCTGTTTGTCCTTTTTTTTTTACGCTTTGTAATTGTGCATTGAGTGTGCTGTTAACGTAGTCAGGCTAAATCGAAACTACCCAAATGTGATTGCACAACCTGCACTTGTTTTAGGTAATGGAGTTGAGTTTAGGGAATACAAGGAAGCCGTTTGTGCCTAGCTTTCTGTATGATGCATGCATTCTTGACAGCTACAGCTACTGCACTATGGACTCGGGCTTAAGACTTATTGTAAGTCTATCAACAACTTGCATATCTTAGCCCATTGTGTTCTCTGCAATTTCAATGGAAGACAAGTTTACCAGACAAACCAGTTTACGTTATGTACGCACTCAACAAGGAAAAATAAACTATAGTCTTGCTCGGAGCTGTGCATCAGGAACACACCCTTACTGTGAAACTGAGAAGAGTTCCAGAGAAGTGACGTCACGCAGCCAGCCTGCTTGACCTGCATGTGGTAGTTCACAGTTAAACATTACATTACATTACAGTCATTTAGCAGATGCTTTTATCCAAAGCGACTTACAATCAGTAGTATATTACATATCTTTCACCCATTCACACACTGATGACAGGCTACCATGCAAGGTGCCACCATCAGACTCTAACTAACATTCATGCAACATCCAGTCCACACCGATGGCAAGCCTTCGGGAGCAACTTGGGGTTAAGTGTCTTGCCCAAAGACACATCGACCGGGTATCGAACCACCGACCCTCTGATTGGAGAACTACCTTGCTCTCCACTACGCCACAGCCGCCCCGGCTAACGGTTAACCCACTGCTTTTTATGCAACAAAAGATGCTTCCAAAGAATATGTGGCATAGGTATTTCCGTGTCATGGTAAGGCCTGTGCTTCGTGCATTGGTTTGGTGGTGATTTTTTCAAAGAGAGAGTGAGGGATCAGAAAAGAGGTCAGCGAAGGGATGTGAAGTGGAAGGGAGAGGAGAGGGAAAGTTTGAAGGCTTATCTCAGTAATGTGCAGGGACAGTTGAGCAATGATGTGTTGCCACTGTCTTCTACTTAACCCTTCACTTCCTCCTCTGGCTTTTGACTATTAGAAGATGAAGCTCTTCTTAAAGAGCCAATTGGAAGACAAAAAAAAAAGATGGATATTTAGCCTGTTAGACAATTGTGTAAGGTTGACATGTGACGTGTAAAAGGTTTTGTGTGTTTTTCCCCCCCAGAATAATTATGCCGCATCCTTCCCCAGACTGGTTCTGATACACTGGTCAATGCACTGGGATCCTATTCCCATGAATGAGTGAGTGAGTGAGACCTCTGCGTCTCTATTGTAGGTTTTATTTGAAATCTCTTGAACGCAGCCTTCCAAAGCTTTTTCCCCCCTACTCTGCTCGCCGGGGCCAGTGCGCATGCGCCCTGCTGACACTCCAGTAATCCGCTGCTACAGGAGGAGATCGCATCCCCCGTCCACTGCGCTCTCGCTACCAGTGAGGGGAGAATTAACAAACAAAAAAAAATCAAGAGCACATAGCGGGACCACGAACCATGACACCGTCACAGGCTGGCATTCTGGGATGGAGCAGCTCTCTGACACTATGACTGGAGCGAGGATAGCCTCCTAGAATGTGAGACAACGAGGCTCAGCATCTACAGCCCAAACGCAGGGGATGTGAGATGAACGCAGGCTGTAGAGGGACCCGGCGGAAGATGGGGAACTCGGCTACTTCCTGGATGAGACCTCCTCGGCTGTTTTGAAGGCTGCGTGTCGGCTCCTGCACCGGGCTCTCTCTCTGGCCTCTCTACCGCTCTGTGGAAACGGACTCAGACCACCTTTAAAAAAAATATATATATATATATATATAAAGTAGGCTAACGCTTTGCAGTGCAGTGCTGTGATATGATATGGGGCTTAATTGAAAGTATATTCGTTCTCAGTGATCGATCATCTTTGAACGACCTCAACTACAGCTCGAAGCCCACCAGACCACTGCTTCACTACATGTGGAATAAAGAGACAGGAAGCCACCGCGGAGCATCGCCCTCCTTTTAGACTTTTGCCTCAGGGTTTTTTTTTTTTTTTTTTTTTTTTTTTTTTTTTTTTACAGCTGTCGATACTCGTACCCTGTAGAGAGACGTGACATGACGGGCTGACAGGTTCCACATACATCTCAGAGCAAGTTGATGAACTGTAGACTGTACCGGCCTCGGCAGTGGGAGCAGACATTAAGCCGTGTCTCTCTCCCAGACAGCGGACACTAGAGGATCATCTCGGGTCCTCAGGGTGGCAGAGCAGCCTCCAGCCTACCACAACGCTATACAATCCATCTCTGGGACCTTTTTTTCTCGGATATTACACAGAACTTGAACGCTTTCGTTGAGGTTTTAAAGAGCAGTTCATGTGAGGTTGTGATTTATGTGGATATCTAAAAATTCTGCAAATTCCAGAAGTGGTCTAACTTCTGAGAAAAAAAGCCCCCCCCCAGCTCCCGAAGGGGTTCAGACATGACTCTTCATCCAGCGGGAGAACTGCAGCTGGGGTGTTTCACTGGTAAACTTCCACAGCAGCTGTTGGTCCGACTGGATGTCCGTAAGATGACACTTGGATATTAACATACTTGTAGTTTTTGGCAATGTATTGATTCCCATCATTGCTACCACATTGTAAATAACTCTCTGGATGTGTTTTGTAGGACTTTTATTCCCCCCGTTGATCACTATCGGCTGTCTTTATGGACCACGATGCTGTTGTGCGGTCCTGGATGTTTTATTTTATTGAACCTTACATTTTTCCAGAGGTGTCGCAATGTTTGGCTGCTGAGATTCTGAACTGCCATGAACACGTCGACTTCTGCGCCACACCTTTTTCCTGCTTTTGCTGATCGTTTTGATTTTCTAAGCATGTGCAGAGGAAAGACGAACCCGGCATGAGGCTGCACAGCCTGGGGATATGTGTCAGAAGGAACGCGGGGAGGAGTTATGAGTGGCACTGTGGAAGACGCTGTGCTGATTGTTTCAAGCTTAAAGTCTACAAGAGAGAGAATGCAGAGCCTTCGCTGTGAGAAAATTGTATTTGCGCCTCTCTGAGACCACTCACTGAATGGGAATTGAGAACTTCTTCCTCCTACGCTGTGGGATATCCGCCCTGCTCACTTGTTATGCTCGTTTTTTTTGAGTACTCTTATCTTGGATTCCCTTTTGCTGTGTTTTTTTTATTTGTTCTAACTCCAGCGCTCTCAGAGGTGTCGCGCAAGAGGAAACTCTACCTATTTGAAGTATATAAAGTTGTCATCAGAAAGTTTACAACAAATACAAACACATGATCGCAGTTGTGATCCAGACAACCCCCTTTTAGTGTATCTCAGTTCGTCTCTCTGAATGCCAGTGTGGATCCCTCGGCAACCTGAGTGCTCTAAGGAAAAGCAAAAACAAACCGGATCAGCCCATCAGAGTGCATTTAGAGACGGACTTCCTGTTGCCGTGGCGATGGGGAGCTCGGCCTCGTCTCTCACTGCAGAGACGGAGTCGGACCATGGCTTCCGCAGCACCCCGTACCCGTCGCCCCCCTGTGGGCTGGCTCAGGACCAGCCACAGCAGCCCGGTGTGGGGCACCACCTTCATCCCCCGTCAGCAGCAGCCCGCGCTGCCTCACCGGGAGCGCAGGTAAGAGTTGGCACCGCGTACCCTGCTGGGTGCTAAAGCATTTCTCAGTTGGGTGCACTCGTGGGCACAGAGAGCGGCGGTGGCCTGTTCCTGGCTGAAGCAGTTGTTAGGGGGGGGGGTGTGTGAATGAGACAAGGTGTTGTGTTACGCGCTGCCATTTGTGAGCGTGAGCGTACGAGCTGATACATTTTGAGGCTCGTGTTCTGATGTCGTCTCGACTTCGCTGCGAGCGTTGTTCTTTTGAGAAAAGGCACTACTTTTCCTTCCACTGGCTTTTAGAAAAGGCTTATTGAGGATTCGATAACCTCACAGGGATGGATCAAATCCCTGCTTCATCAAAGCTTATCTAATCAAAGCCTGCATTTTGGATGTGTTTTTACGAAGCGCCCAAAATCTGACTAAGCCGGATTTGTAGACCAAATCTCACCCCGTTGGTTCCTCCTGGCACAGCTGTACAGTACGTGCTACTCGTGCCGTGCTGAGTGGATTGCCTGGACAGATAGATTGACCTGACCTCTGTGAACCCAATGAAAACCAGCCCAAGGGTCATGGGAGGATGAGTTTTGTTGAGTTCTTATTCATTTTTTTTTAAGTGATAAAACACTGTTGTGGATACGTTATCTTGGCAAGTGTGGCTAGACTGCTATTGTTTTAGAAGACTCAAATCTGTTGTTTGTTATTTGCTGTGAATAGAGGCTCCCTTTTTCAGACTGTAACCTATCCAGAGTTTCTCTAAAAACAAACTTTTTTTATTGAGCTAGCAGCAGCTGTGTAATTGAGTGAGTCTTAACCATTTGTTAAGGCAACATGCTATTCATATACGCAGTTTTGTCAGTATCGGCCGTTTGGAAAACGGTTACTGTAAATACACAAAAGACAGTGCTGCAGTAATCCATTGTTCCAGTCACTGCCTTCTGAGTCACTGTCAACACGGAGAAAGGCCCATCAGCAGCGTGTAAGAAGCTCAGTTTTGAATGCGCGGCTCATCCAGCAGTTTTGACTGACTCTCTTCCAAAGGATGATCTGCTCAACCGCCCTCGCAGAAACTTCTTGTGGAAACTGTTTTTCCAGTTTTTTCCCTTCTTCTGTCACGTCTCCCAGAACGAGAACAGGCGGTAGTTATCGACCGCCTGTAGTGTATCGAAGTTGTTGCTGAGTCACTCAGGGCATCGTGGTCCGGTTGTTGCTTATTGATTTTCAGAGAGCTCGATCACATTTCCCCACAATGGATTGTCATTATTTATTCAGCATCAGCCTCCAGTTGGGCTTTCGTCTTTTCTTGATTCCCGCCCCGGCGCTGTCGATGCCTTTCTTTGCGGTTGCTCTGCGTTTCATAGTTAAGGCAGTCGTGGTTTACACTTCTTGCTCTTCTAAGAGTTTTAAAATCTCGACGGGTTTGGTTTTAGCCCCGCACTCACACACGCTTCCATTAACCATGCATGAGTCAAACGCTATCATAGCCAGTACTGTCAGCGCAGCTTTGCAGCGTACAGTCAAGTCGTCTTTTTTCATCCAGCAGACCCTTCCATTGCGTCCACGCATCTCTGTGGCAACAGGCCTCTGCCTCCATCACCAATCAGACTCCACCCTCGGTCAGCTGAGCGCATAAACACACAGGCAGACATGCAGAGACGTACAGCACACGCCGTTTCAGTCTACTGCTAGGAGGAGGAGGAGGAGAGAGTCAAACACACACACACATACTCTGACAATAGATGTTTTAAAATGCCATCCTATCTACCCCCCCCCACACTCCCTCTCTCTCTCACACACACTCCCTTGCAGTCTTATGCACATATACACACCGCTGTGTGAGCCTAACAATGTTAGGCAAGCTTTGCTGAGCTGTGACAGAGCATGAAATACAGAAACAACAGAACACTATGAGCCCAGCTTAACTTCAGCCGTTCTCTTATAGTTTTATTCTCCAATATATTGTCCTATAAAACATTTTTTTCTTTCCCCCCCTCTTGTTTTTTCTTAGCTTGGAGACTGCATGAACAGTCTTGTCCTTTTGGGAGATTCTCAATTTGTTCTCATCCAGCAGCGACCCATTGACTTTGGGAAGTGTTTGCGTGCACTGAATCAGCGCCTCAGCTGTGACGTTCCACTCAAGAAAACCACCCACTCACCGGGACAAGGATGTGCAGCAGAGGTGTAGTTGTGTGAGACGCGATTGTTTCATAGCTTTGGAATCTCAGTATTTTCACTCCCTTTTTAATAGCAGCGTGATGCAGTTTTATCCCCCGAAGCTATTATTGTTTTAAGTTAACAATGTGACTGGGCTCAGACCTTTAGTGCTGGTGCAGGTTTGCGCTGCCCCACGGCCTTCGGAGTCCTTAAAGTCAGCCCCTGCTCTCTCCAGAGTCGATTCCCGGTGTCTCCACTGTCCCAGCGTGATGGATGATGGTGTTTATCGCAGCTCCGTTCCAGCAGGGCTCTCCTCCCTTTAATTGGATTAAAAACGGGGCCACTTGGACTCCACCGGCATGGCCACTGGCCGTGTTTATGTCTGACTCGTTTCGAGGCATGTCCTCCCTGGCCATAGCCCCGGCGTTGTCTCACAGTGTGGCTTTCTTTGTAAAAACAGAGAATTCATGCGCACAAGAAAAAAACTAGCCTATTGGCACTGAAACTGACATGGTTCCAGATAACCCCCACTCTTGTTGCCATGGAAATCTGTAGCATATGTTCAGTAACCCAATTCCGTTGGGCCCCAGATAAGAGAGCACATGGTGACTTGGCAGCCTCACAAGCGGGAAGAAACACGTGCTGGCAAATTGCACCTCTGGAGGAGAACATACAACCAGCCGATTAACAAAAAACAGAAGCCAGTGAGCTAGAGGAACCTTCTACGGTTCAATGTGTGTCTTGGAAACAGGAAGTAGAGCTCCACTCTGTATGGCCTGTCTGAGAAGTTCCCCTCTGGCTCTTCCCTCCGGGTTTCGGGTGCCCTTCCGGAGCTTCAGATAAGCAGAGTGACGGCCGCACCACCTCTCCCCTGCCCTCTACCCCCCCCCGTCTTTCCTCCCTGACTCTCGAGCCTCCTGCCAGCTTCCTGCTTTCCCCTCGCTTTGCTCTGGGCCACTAATGCCTGCTGAAACCCAGTCAGACAGTTTCCTCTGTTTAAAGATTCAAATGTCTGAAGCTGTCTCCAGCGCTGACAGATCCACTCGTCAAAAATGAGCACTGGTCGTGAAATATTCACCGAGGGCACGGCTAGAGGTCACAGGCTTCTGTTATTCTCTCAGTTTTCTTTTCCCCTCTCTCTTTTTGACCACCAGTATTTGCATTCTTAGTGTCTACAGTCTCTTATTCAGCAGAAAAAGGTGGTGAGTTCGTATCTTATTTTGAAAACAGCTCTGGGGTTATGAGGCCTTTATCATAAGGGGGTGTGATTATCTGGGTCAGGCTTGCATAAAAACTTCAACTTCACGTCATAAAAAAAAGGCTTAACCAGACCCAGATATTCTCATGCGCGGCATTTCCCTGACATATAACATTTACACAACAACACCCTTGTTGCTATAGCATCACACCCTTCTTCCTTTTTTTTCATAGTGTATAGCCTCAGAGATGTTTTTTTGAGAAAAGCCTCAGCCGAAGGGACCTTATTCAAAAGACCTTTTGTCTAATTTGCTCTGGTCTTTGTGCAAACACTGAAGCAGTTTATCAATATTTTCTGTCTCAAAAATCCTCAATAAGAAGTGTACTGCTAATTGTCACAATGTGCATGAAAACTTCCCCAGTTATGTTGTTGTTGTTCTGTCCCTTATGACTAACGCGTCGGGGTCACCGATCCCTTATGTGACGTCAACAAGTCTCAACACGTCACAGCAGAAACTCTTCATTCTCTGCTCTTGATACTCCGCCTCAAGAGCAGCAATTTCAGTCGTCAGCTCCATCATGTTGGTTGGAACTAATTCCTTCTGGAGACCTTTCAGGGTTTAGTAATGAGTCATGTTCATGTCACAGCATATAACCAGGTAGTCAGGTAGAACTGAGGCTGTTACAGTTAAGTATTCCGCCTTTGGCCCCTCAGCTCATCAGAAAGACAATCAGGAGAGCAGGCTTGGGGAAAATGACTTCATTGTGAAAAAGGTCTTCTGATCTCCCGGACAAGAAAATCTCACAATGAAGTGACAAACAAAACCTTTTGCCCGTCAAACTGCTGACAACAGACTTCATTCATTACTAAAGGGGTGAGTAAATAATACATTCTCAGTTGATTCCCTACAGTTTGGTTAGAAAAAGCTGTGTGAAAGTGTTGATCTAATCCCTGTCAGAGAAGTTTTCTGTTCAGATGCAGTAGAATGTTTCAGTATCCATTTTTCTTCTTTTTTTTTTTCTAGAGCTTGTCTGATCAAATAACAAGCTGTGCTCTGGTAAACAAAAGACACCACTCGGCTGGCATCATCGTTCTGTCTGCTAGTGATTTCTAAAGTAAAAAAAGAAACATAAAAGCACAAGCAGTAACGTCAGAGCTCTTAATGCCTTTGCAGCTGCTAGTTATGAAACTACCTTCTCACTTCTATGGTTCATCGTCTAGTGCAAAACAACCGAGGCGTTTTTTCTAACATAAACATTTCATAAGCTGCAGTATCGACGTCTATTTCCCCGCGTTTAATCAAAGCTTCGGCCTGTAAATATGATTCACAAGAGTGACTCATTTTATTTGTGTGTGTGTGTGCGTGTGCGTGTGCGTGTGTGTGTGGGGGCTTCATCTGGAGCTCAACACAGTCGGGCTACTCTGAGCTGTCCAGCCTCACACCTCTTATCAGGAAACGCTGATGAGTGATGTTACAAAGCTGGTTATTAAGAAGATCAAAAAGGCAAATCAAAGACATTATCTAAGATCATGTTTAATATGACATAGGTAGTAAGAGAGGACTAGATAAAGCAAAGCACCTGACTGAAATTTTAAGAGGAAGCAACAGAAGTAGCAAAATGATAATAAAGCAATTATAATATAGGCCCTAATACCTTTTACGTAAATATAAATCTACAATACATTTAGGTGCATTACAAAACATTATAAAGGTAACACTGAGGCAAGCAGGGATAACTGGAGGAATATTGGTTTTACAGAGTAAGCGAAAAGGCAAGAATACCCTATTGATCATTTATTAGGCTTAGTTGACTCCACATGAGTGTCTTAAAATCGCTTTAACTTGCAACCCAAATATCCGTTTGCTAAGGATCTAAAACTTGTAAAGCTGTTGGCATATTTGATGCTATAACTTTAAATCATCGCTATTAAAACCGACCAGTTTATAATAAAATATTAGTAAATACTCAAGTTTTTGAATCGTTTTTGTTGTAGCAATCTGTTGTGTGAGTGGACAGACATGGTTCTAAAATCTGTTCTAAAACCTAGGAGCGCCCTCAAAGAGACAAACCACATTCAACCACTGTTGAGGTAGTTTGCCAGTTAGCAAGTTGAATACACTAGGAAACTCCCTTTGCCTTCTGGTTAAGCTTGCATGTTTGGACGAGATACACATAAAAGTTAGGAGTTTTTTTATCTGTCATCATGTTGTTGTACCAGGAAGTTCACTTGGTATTTTCCCTCAGATACACGCAGCGCGTTAGATAAGACAAGCGGAAGTCTAGTTTAGTCATCAGTTATCAGTCTAAAGTACTACTAGAGAATAGAGTAGACAATATTGGATTAATTAATTATTAGTTAAGGCATTCTATGTGGTTACTTGTCTTTTTATTCAAGGCCTTTCTTTGTTTTTCAATTTATCCAGCGCATAGCCAGTCACAAGATGATCTGTCATGGAAACCCTATGAGGCATGTACTGTGCTCCGCTGACTGACGGGCTTTGTGTTATATAATGTCTGTGAAGTGCTGACTGACTCCGTTTGTGTTTTTGTAGAATGCCAGGATTCTTTTACGAGACAGCCGACTAAGTGTTTGAATTGTTGAGGAAGAATTAATAGTCTGACATGTTTGTTCTTTCATTATTAATCATGTTCTTTGTTTTTTTTAGATTAGAATGAAACCAAAGGCATGTCTGTACTGTACAGCACATCAGCTACAACATCATCTGGTGATAATATAGCAAAAATAGAAAAAATGTTGAATGTAAATGTTAAAGCAGTTCAGGCGTATTGTCAAGATTAATCATCAGAGAAAAGGATCATCGACGGAATATAAAAGTATACATTTAACAGCCTCGGCTTCTGCTATCACTGTGACAGTCAGTTTGTGGGGATGCTTGTTTTTGTGTAAATCAGATGCACTCTGCCTCCAGTGGCCAATGGAGGTACCACGCTTCCCCCCCTCAGGCCTTGGGCTCAGGGCCAGCCTTAGAAAGGCAGTGCTAATGACTGTCGCACAAAGGCCAAATGTCTCGCAGCGACGCAGGGAGAAGCTGGCGAGACTCCGTTCACTTGAGCTCGCAACCGAGTTCAGTACGTGGAAGGAATCCAAGTAGCCAGTCAGAGGTGGCCCACCCACAACCACCGCTGCTTTTCAGCGCTCCTTAAAGCCTCTCTGACCCATCTTACATCCTCGATTGTGTACAGTGTCTATGTCACAGGTATCTTTTTCTATAAAGATTTCTCTTAAGATTTCCTTGCTGGTGCCTCAGGTGTGGCCCTTAAACTTTTATTTCCTCTTTGCTTGTTTTCACTGAGAGCTGTAGAGCTCTCATTCCTTGTGATGGTCTGCTGAAGTGCTCTATGATTGTCTCACACCCAATGATGCGTTTGAAAAAACTGGCCAGGTTTCATTGATGCTCTTACTTTAATTAATTTAGACCAGGAGCCGGTACTTTATGG
This sequence comes from Anoplopoma fimbria, assembly GCF_027596085.1. NCBI lineage: Eukaryota > Metazoa > Chordata > Actinopteri > Perciformes > Anoplopomatidae > Anoplopoma > Anoplopoma fimbria. Next base: position 7,058,080 of record NC_072453.1, read on the forward strand.
GCAGCAGGCAGCACTGAGCGGCCTCATTTGAAAAAAAGACAGGTTTTCTAGAGGTGAGCGCTCTCTCTCTCTCTCTCTCTCTCTCTCTCTCTCTCTCTCTCTCTCTCTCTCTCTCTCTCTCTCTCTCTCTCTCTCTCTCTCACACTGTAAGCTATTGGCTACTCGCCCAGGTCTGCAACACTAAGGAACTGAGGAGCTGAAGTGGGCACTTTTTTAGAGCAGCGCCACTCTCCACTGAGCACGGGGCCAAGGACAAAAGGGTTTGTGAGTGTGTATATGTATATATGTGTGTGTGTGTGTGTGTGTGTGTGTGTGTGTGTGTGTGTGTGTGTGTCTGTGTGTGTGTGTTTGAACACACTCCTGGCGCATGTACACTGAGAGCATCCTTTTATGTGGGCTTCAGGGATCACAGGCTGTAGTGGGTTTATTGTCCCGCTGCGGGCATGTACTGAACATACAAAAGGTGTGTTTTGTATATGTGTGTGTGTGTGTGTGTGTGTGTGTGTGTGTGTGTGTGTGTGTGTGTGTGTGTGTGTGTGTGTGTGTGTGTGTGTGTGTGTGTGTGTGTGTGTGTGTGTGTGTGCACTGATAATGCATCCTTTTAATTGAGAGACAGAATAAAGGTTGTACAGTCGTTGTTCATCATGCGTTACTTAAATTTAGTATTGTTGTTCTTACGACAGATAATAATGAGATAATTAGGATAAGATAATTGCAAGGCTGATCACTTTGATGAAAAGCTCAGACATAAACATAATGAAATTGCGAAGCCGAGAACAAAATCAATTGCTCTGACTGAGCATCCGTGTGGCTGGTAGCTCGACTTTGCACTCCCTCGCTTGAGATGAAGGAGTCCTGACAGTTATGAAAAGGGCCACGGGGAAGAACCCGTCATCAAGCGTGAGGTGTTGACACTCGCTGCGGTCGTTGCCGTCGTCGTCGTGATCGCTGTTTGCAGCCCCTCAGATAGGCGGGCCTTTGGAGAGCTAAGAACGGTGTGAACATGTGCCATCAATGCTGGCGTGGGGCCACCACTTAATGCAACCACGCTCAGCTAAACTGGGGACGGGGGACGTGTTGTAGTGTGAGGAAACAGCCCAGGTTGTGTGGGGAATGAATGGTATATTTTAAGGGTATAGTAATTTATTTTTCAGGAAATATCTTGATGCTTTTTAAAATTCTTACTCAGTGACTGATACTGCTTATGTTTGAGGTCAAGAACGCTTAATATTACAGAGCTACCAGGAGGAGGGGGGGTCAGCAAGCAAAACAAAGAGCCGACCGCTTATTTCCCAGTGTTTGTGTGTCTTGATAAAAATGGTGTTTTCCTCGTTTTACTTATTGTTATTATTGGCAGAGTGAGTTTCCTCCTCACGCAGCGGGCCCCTGGTTTATGTTGGAGTGCTGCTTTTAGCCCAGAAACAAATGAATGCAGTGCTAATGGCTCCTGACATAAAGCATCAGGACGGCTGCTTCCATACTTTTGCCGCCCTGGGCCCACACACACACACACACACAATGTAAAAAGCAGCTATGCTATGTCTGCAAATAGATATATAGCTACATGCCTGCGTACACACACCCAGCGGCAAGGACCCCACACACACACACACACACACACACACACACACACACACACACACACACACACACACACACACACACACACACAAAAAGCCACCCAAAGAGCCCCCTGCTGTCCCCCCCCTTACCTTAGCGAGGAGAGATGACGAGAGGTGAGGACAGTGTGCTGAGAGCTGGAGGTTTTTTCTGGAGGAGGTTCCCCTGGGTTCTGAGGATTCGCCTGGTTTGAAAGGGCTTAATGGACTTGAACTGAGGGGCAATTAGCTGTCCACGACACACGAGCCGGACACACGAGGGCCAACTAGGACTCGTACTTTAAAGACTCTGCTGGACTTCATCAGTGGAATTAAAACGTCATATCGACTGTGAGGTTGTTGTTTTTTCCGTCCCCTTATCTGAAAAAAATGAAGGATTATCAGAATATGTTTTTCCTGGAAAATAGGCTGTTTCCACTGGGAGTAAAGACATTTTTACAAAAAGCCCACAAACCAATCTTCCCCACCAAAAAAAGCTCTTGTGAAATCGGCCTTAGATTTCGGCATTGTTCACTCCAAACCAAAATATAATAACAACAAGGGATAACCAGATCCAGGAGCCTGGCGGCCATTTTTGAGGGCAACATCTTTGCCACAGTGATCAATGTGAAGAGCATCGCAGAAAGTCCAGCCTCTTACCCCCACACACCACCCTCCAACTCCCACATTAACATCTCTGTGTCGGTGTTCACACATGAGCAGCTTGAGTGACAGTGACATTTATGGACTCGTCCGGGCAACAGCCCCGTCCGTCCCTCGGGGCCGTCCCTCTCCAAACCCCCCTTTTGCTCTCTGGAGGTGTCCCACTGTGCTGCTTCCCCTCCCAAAGGCCCTAATATACCCACTATCAATATGTCAGATTGACTGAACTGCAGGCTCTGGACTGCATGTACAAGTCAATACACCATAACAGACTGCTTTAGGTTATTCTGTGTAGGAAGTGAGTAGCCAGACTAGTGGATAAATTGCTTCCGAATCAAAACTTTCCGAAATGGATTTATTCTCCTCTCCATACATTTACCTTCGCGCTGTTTGCGCCTCAGACGTAATGAAATAGATGGTGATAGTTGCTTTAAATGCAGGAGTGTGGATGATTTGTCTCTAAAATATGTGCTGCCAGAATGAATAGCTTCATGCATTCGATATTCATTAGGGAAAGGATTGATATGACCTCATGTTGACCCCCATCTACCCTGCATTTGCATTCACCGAGTGAAAGGGGGAGAGAAGTGCTGAAATGAAGTGGAGGATCTCCCTCGTGTGTTTTGTTTTTTATTCCATTCTAATAAGTGTCAGTCAGGAGGACCGCAGGAAACGCTTTCCTTGGTATTCTGCAAAAGCAGCGTCCTCTCCTCTGGCTCCTCCTCTCTATGTGCTGTCTCCCCGGCTCTAATCATGTGGCCATTGTGTATGGATTTACTGCCCTCAGAGCCCCCAGGAGGGAGATTTGATTTTTTTCCCCCTGCACTGGCTAATCCTTCCCTCTCACATTCTATTATTCTTTTCTCGTTTGGCCTGTCTCTCCTCCTCTTGCATTCTCAGATATTTTTCCGCTGTGCTCTCTTCCTTTTAGACAAGCACTCTTATTTGACTATGAGCATTTATTTGTTCTTTCTTTCTCAGGTTCGCTCTTTCGGATCGTGTCTCCACCTCTGTCTTTTCTTTTCCTCCCGCTTTGCACCACCGACACCACCTTCAAACATGGCACAGAATATTAGTGACCGAAATGGCTCAAATGATTAAACAGTTGCATACTCAATAGGCATGTATTATTGCTGAGCGATCACAGTTATGTGGCAGAATGGACTGCTGACTCATTTGTTTAGTTGAAATTTGTTTTGAGTCATTTTATTTTTCTGTTTTCCAGCCACTCCCACTCTCCTGGCTCCATGGCAGCAGCAGTGCGAGGCAGCGAGTGGTCATGTGGACGCTGCACCTTCCTGAACGCCGGCGCAGCGCCTCGCTGCTCCATCTGCGAGGCGCCGCGCCAGAAACCCGACCTCAACCAGATCCTTCGGCTGAGCAGCACCGAGGAGCACCGCTGGGCGTGTCCCCGCTGTACGCTCAACAACCCTCAGGGATCGGGAGCCTGCTCCGTCTGCGGCTTCGGGCCGTCTCCCGCCACTCACACGCCCCCGACAACTACCATAGCTGCTACTGCCAACGGCTTCCTACCTGCACCGCCCGAACCCCGTCACCCGCCGTCACCCCGCCAGTCCTGCTCGAGCCCCACGGACAGCATCCAGCCAAGGAGGAGGTGCTGCGACGGTCTGAGAGCAACGGAGAGGTGTGCGGTCTGGAGGTGCATCACCCGGGCTGGGCGTGCCCGCGCTGCACGCTTCACAACACACCTGTTGCTCTGTCATGCTCGGCCTGTGGCGGGCCCAGGAAACTCTCTTTACCTAAAATCCCCCCTGAGGCACTGGTGGTACCTGAGGTGCGCACTCCTGTTCTGGGGTTTCCTGTTCACACAACAGGGGCTGTCCCGCTACTTATAGACCTCACAGACGACTCTCCCCCGCCCCTCCCTGCGATCCTCAAGAGCCTCCCCACGTCCCCTCGCAGTCCCTTTCCTCCCCTTTTACCTCCTTCTCCTCCCTCCAAAACAACCCTGTGCCTCGCAGCAGGAGAGAGGTGCCCCCTACAGGGCGACCGCCGAACCCAGGCACCAACACTCCCAGCCCCACCTCCCCCTCAGCAGCCGGTGTGCCCCCCAGCCGGGCCCACAGCGGCCAGCCAAGCCCAAACACGCCCAACCCCAGGAGCCTTCGTACCCCAGCAAGCGCCTCAGTATCTTGGAGGAAGAACTTCCTCAGCACCACCCTCTGATCCCCCACCTCCCCGTTGCCTCCACGGTCGCCCCCACCTGGAAGTGCCCCAGCTGCTCGTCGCTCAACCCAGGGAGTTCGTCCAAGTGCGACAACTGCCGCTCATCGCGGGCCGGCGCTGACCTCATTGACCTGGTAGGCTGCGAGACGGTACGATTCACCCCGGCCAGCCCCTCCAGCCCGGACTTTAGCACCTGGGCCTGCTCCAAGTGCACGCTGCGCAACCCAACAGGTGCACCCAAGTGCTCGGCCTGCGGTTCTTCCAAGCTGCACGGCTTTCAGGAGCAGCAGGTGGCCCTGCCCCGCTGCTGTACACACTGTGGCACTGCATCGTGCTCCTGTACCCCCGCCTCGTCCTCCTCGGGTCACAAAGCACGGAAACTGGCCCGGGGCTACCCTCCCTCTTCCTCTGCTATAGCTTCAACGAGTTCCTCATCCTCCGCCATCTCATCTAGCCTTCAGGAGAAGGTGGGACAGTGGAGCTGCCCGGCGTGCACGCTGCTCAACGACCTCAAGGCCAAGAACTGCGCGGCATGCCACACACCGCAGCAGTACCTCACCCTTCGCAAGGTGGTTAAGCCTCTCAAGAGGCGGGAGAGCATGCATGTAGAGGCCCGTCGACGGAACGATGAGGGCGAGGCCAAGGAGCTTCTGGAGAACATAGTCAGCTTCTGCAGAGAGGTAAGAGAAAAAATCTGTTTTAGCTGGCAAACATCAACACTTTCATGAACAATGTCTCTTTGTTGTGTCACTAGTACATTATTAGGGCTTTGGGCTGTACACGATAAATCACTCTGACTTTATCACTTTGTTAATATTGAATTAACATCGTCTTAAAAGGGTGAACAAGTCATTTGTCATCATGTGTCTTTTTTTTTTTTTAAATGTATTTCTTTACAATTAGTTGAGGTCTCCTTGACCCCTTGAGAAATCCGAGTCTGCTTATTTCGATGTGCGATGCGTCACAGGGTGCACATTGCCTTTCAGAGCACAGCTCCCTCATTGTGATTCCTCTTTTTGTTATGTCCCTGGCATTGTTCCCGCTCCCTCAATCTCTCTAATTTCAGAGAAATGCTAATAGGCTGTGTCATTACCTCTGTTTGCACTTGCTTCGTTAGCTGAGTTTTAAACGGCCAGCGGATGAATCTTGGCAAAGGAGCTGCAGATACAGAGTGTCTCACACTGTCACTATGTCACTACACTAAAATCTGATTCCAATTTTTCAGAATTGCAACTCTCATATCAGTAAGTCCATTGTTTGTTCTGATTAGACTTTGCTGGGATGTTTTGTTTTATTTTTATTTCTATGCTGACAGCCTAGTTTGATTCAGACTCTCTATTTTCTGTTCTCACACCGCAATTCAAAAGTTCCCATTCGGGAAAATATGAATTAATGTAATACATCTTACTGTATAAAAGCAGACCTTTCTGTAAAAGATAAAAACATCATTCAGATGGTAATTCCCCTTTTTATGTGAACGTCACTGAATCAATTCTGCAAAGTAATTAACTGTGCTTCCTTTTAAACAGACACTCCTCTTTTTTTTAATCAACATCGTGAAACAGAACATTTTCATTAAGCTGCATAAATGTCAGATGTCACAAAGTTAATCATCAAGTGTGTTTTTTTTTTCTTAAGGGAGGAAAAACATAATTATGCTTTTGTAATTAGGGGCTTGTCTGTAGTCATAACAACCGAAAATAATGATGCATTTTTTTTTTTTTTTACACGCTCAAACACCTCGGCATTTTATCAGCACCTGGATCAGGAAGACTTTTCAGATCAGTTGTGTCATTCATGAGCCCTGATTGGTCACATCCTCACAGCTGTATGGAGACACTGAGATGTCTTTCCTAGCTTAAGATGTGGTAACCTTTTTATGCAGCTTCTTTGTATCACACCACCTCCTGCTATACTGGACCTTTGATAGACCTGTATTATGTTGTCATGGATATATGCTAAGAAGACATAATTGGTTTGATAGCAGGCTTATATCCTCAGAATTTTAATTGGTTGTCTCATGCGTGCCCCTTTTACCACACACACGCATGGCACCTTTCAAGCCATGTTTACAATAGCATGAAGTGAGCTCCAGCATGCATTATTAATGGCTTCTTTGAAAGTCACCGGCCTCATTGCCGCGAGCGTGGGAGGGAAGTTGGCTCAGTAGGAAAGAAGGATATCATAGATCCCTCTCTCTTCCCCGCCTCCCCACTCCTCCTTTCCCCAATTTAAGATCAACATTTAAGCAAGTCTTTCTTTTACCGTCTCTCCACAAATATTTTGAGGCCTCGCTCTCTCTAGCTCTGCCCCCTCTGCGCTCTTCAAAGTTCTTTCCCCTCTTCATCTCCCTTTTTTTTTTTATCCCGTCTCCCTCCGTCACATCTATCCTCGCATGCTCATCCTGCTTTTTTTTGTTGTTGTATGCTTTCCCCTTGCCACCCACTGCACCCCCATCCTCTCCACACGACTGCACTCAATTCTTCTTCAGCGTAGCAGTCGATGTGTGTGTGTGTGTGTGTGTGTGTGTGTGTGTGTGTGTGTGTGTGTGTGTGTGTGTGTGTGTGTGTGTGTGTGTGTGTGTGTGTGTGTGTGTGTGTGTGTGTGTGTGCTAAGGTGAACACAGGGGCTGGCCTATTTTTAGCTGCGGAGCTAGCGAGGAGAGGAGCAGAAATGATTCGCTCTCCTATAGTGAACGCAATCACCGATAGCATCAACTGCTGCTGCTGCTGCTGCTGCTGCTGTACAGTTGTAGGGGTCAGAGAGATGAACGGAGGGTGGATCCATCACTGTCGAGGCTTTAACACTTGACAAGCACCATAACATCAGCGGTTAATATTTGATAATGATTAAAGCCTTTGGTTTACCCTGCTGCAAGGCGCGTGGGCAGCCCGAGCACAGGAATACAGTAAAAGTTTCAAACTGTGCTTTTTTAAATTACTTTAGTTCAAGTTTTCTTTCTAGACTTGTTGGATTATAGCAGATGGTGTTGCTGATGAAATTAACTTCATAAATGACTCAAGAGTTTGCCAGCTTGCAGCAAACAATAGAGACTAAAACTAGAGGTGGAGTCTCAGTGTAAGAAGTATTTCTTTTCTCTCCTCACCTCCTTGCCGTTTGTTTCCTTCTGCCTCCTTGCTCTCTGCTCTCCTTGATTGGATTTCTGAGATGCGTGCTGGATGCCAGAGCCCCGGAGCGTGTCCGCTTACTCACCGTGCCAGACGAGTAAACGCTACTAACAGCCATCAGCGCCGCTTGTGAACTGTAAAAAAAAAAAAACCGAGCATGGCTGGAACTGGTTCCTCTGTTCCCTCTCCATGCCACCCTCTGGGGGAGCAACAAAAAGATGCTACATGGCAACAGATTGACTTTGATTTTGTTTTTATTTTCCTTCTTAAAACCGCTATGCTACTTGTTGCTTGAATTTTTTGCCACACCAGGGATTTTACCCGGGTTTGTGTTTTTTCATGTTGGATTGTGAGTTCTGAACAGCATGCAGTGACAGCTTTTCTCTGCCTTTGCTTTTGGTTTAATGTGTGTGGCACTTTGCCAGTGCTATAGTTCCTTGTTACCACATGTGGGGAGATCAATAGGTTGTCTGTAACTCAAAGATATCTAGCTACAAGCTTACTAGCTCCAAAAAAGGCCTGCCAGGTCTCTGTAGTCTGGGAGATGACAGGAAGGCAGCAGCAGGTTTTTTCTGAGCTCAGCATCAAATTGGCTGATTGCTGAGTGGTCTCGTTTGCATGCTGGCATGTTCCCAGTGATAGAATCAGACAGCAGCACCAGGTTTACTCAATGAGGACAGTCAGCTAGACTTACGCTGACGGACGTCACAACACGGTTACCTGGACGACAGGAATATTTTGTTGTGTATGTGAATGATATGCGTCCTCCTGGCTCAATCCAAACAGGTTAGTTTCCCATTTGGTACTAATGTAATGTATTTCATAAATGCATATCCCTTTACATACTCTGCTTTATATTTGCATCACTGTTAGTATATTTTATGTCTATCTGCTTAGTTGTGAGGGACTGCTTAGAAAATGAATACATTTTAGCTTGAATTAGCTAATAGATTCTGATCACGTCTTCTTATCCTTCCTATTATTAATGCATATGAATATATATAAATAAATAAAAAACATAAAACCAGTATATATACCATCCCGGGTGAGCCAGATGTGAACAGGCTAATTGCAGCGTGTACAGGGTCTTTTCCTAATGGGCAGACTGCAGCAGACCGGCCGGCTGAATCATGTATTATTCCGAAAGACTAATCCACTCAAATATGATTTGAGAAGTGAGTGCCACAGGATGCTCAGTATGATGCTAACATGTTATTGAAGCTAACCTGTATCCATCCATTAGAACAACAGACTTTCTTAAATGTATCCTCTTACCCCAAATGATGATGTTTGTGTCTTTGATATCTCAGATTAGAATGCAGTAAAGATATTCCTGTGCCTTTTTGGAGCAGTTTAGTCTTGTTTATGTGCCGACAAGTTCGGTCTCTGTGTGTGTGTGTGTGTGTGTGTGTGTGTGTGTGTGTGTGTGTGTGTGTGTGTGTGTGTGTGTGTGTGTGTGTGTGTGTGTGTGTGTGTGTGTGTGTGTGTGTGTGTGTGTGTGTGTGTGTGTGTCTAGGGGCCAAAGCTTTCCCCTCCACCTCTATAAATCTACATTGGCCCCTTAAGCCCGTACAATAAAAGCCAGCAGAAAGGTCACACATAAGCCAGTGAGCTACAGAATCGGTGAGCTTCGTGGAGACCTCAGATGGCCCGGTCTCGGCGAGGTGCAGTCGAAGTGATTCTGTCTGGTAACTAATGCTGCTCGGAGACCCCAGAATTGGATTGTGGGTATGGCAGCTAATCGATTCGCCTCACTGTGAGCCACCAGTGGGTTCGCCCGCATCACATCCCCTTCCTGCCTCGCAACACGACTGGCCGAGCCCACTTCTCACACCACAAATAGGAAACCGGAGAGGTTTGCCAGCGTGGCTGCTGGCCCTCTCGGGTTTGTGTACAGGAGAGTTTTTAGAAAGGCAGATAGTGTGTCAGATTGGGTGTCTTGATCTGTTAATGTATCCCTGTAGCCCCGGGTTTTGTGTACAGTAGGGAGGCCGCCACTTTGCGAAGTGTTCAAAGATCCAGTGTGTCATTTTAAAATGCTATTTGCTCCGCCGGGGAATGTGTCAGAAGGCGAAGCGTTTGAAATGTTTGAAAGTGTTTTGCATTCGTGTCCTGGCTGCTACATGGCGCCACATTTGGACTCATGCTGTGCAGATGTGTGATGGCACTCTAACAGTGGAAGTAATTCATCCCTCCACGTGGCTGAACGTGGGAGGCAGTAGTTTGTCCTTGTTCCACCCCGAATCTACTGCTCATGTGGCCGCCTGTAGTGTCCTGTATGAATCATCATCCACCTGCAAAAAGAAGGGAAGAGATTAACAGTTGTTGCTCAAAGCTCCAAGTGTCCTTCAGGCTTGTATTATGTGTTTGAAAAGCTTTATTTTGATGTGCTCTCATCAACTCCCTTTGGGTTATGATTAAAACATTGGTTTTCAGGTTTTTAGGTAAGATGTTTTCTCCTAACAAGTGACTTCTTTTTTTGAATCCATTTTAAACACAAGTTCAGGTTCAGTCGTCTCACCCCTTTGTCTCACCATCTCTTTTTCCTCTCCTCCCTCCAATGTGTCCAGAACTCTGTGAACTTCGTGGATGACAGTTTCCCCCCGGGACCTCGATCCGTGGGCTTCCCCGAGGGCGACAGCGTCCAGCAGCGTATCAAAAAGTGGCTCCGCCCCCACGAGATCAACTGCAGCAACTTCAAAGACCGAGGCGTCAAGTGGTCCGTCTTCCGCACCCCGCGGCCCTCCGACATCCTGCAAGGCCTGCTCGGGAACTGCTGGTGAGCTGTCGGAACCGCACGGGACACTAATCAGTGTAGATTACGGTCGGACACATTCACATAAAGATTTTGAAAAAGAAAGAAATCCGCCCTGATCGATGCTTTAACCAAGGAGACACAAGAATAGCCAAAGTAAAAGAACATTTTTCATTCCGTTCAGTCCCTGAGTGGAATACAAAACAGACAACAGGTAGTATTTCATGTCAGGTTTAGATGAACACTGCAGCCTGAAGCTAGCAGAGAGAGGGAGAGAGACAGGTGGAGACAGTGACGGAGAGGCAGTGAAACAGTAAGTTAAGAAACAGAAAGCGAGAAGCTGAAGAATTGGGAGGCAGGGGAGAAAAGAGAAAAAGAAGGCAAGCATTAAATGAAAGAGGGAGCAGGGCGAAGTTTGACAGATGTACAGATACACCTGACAAGGAGATTATTCACGGGAATGTGAGTCTGGACACATGCTTTATCTCCCTGCCCTTGTTATGTGTGTCTTTTTGGGTGTGTGTGTGTGTGTGTGTGTTTTAACAGTCACAAAGTTGTCCCAATACAACTTTTCGCTTCATCTCCAGCACACACAGCTTATCAAAAAATAACTCTCCCCAGAGCCAAATCCTCTCACACGCGACAGGATGTAACCCTAATTCATCTCTCTAACTCTCTCTCTCTCTCTCTCTCTCTCTCTCTCTCTCACACACACTCACACACACACACACACACACACACACACACACACACACACACACACACACACACACACACACACACACACACACACACACACACACACACACACACACGATAGGACACTGTCCTAATAAACCAGCAAACAACCCGGCTCCCCTCAGCCAGCCAATGACAGCAGAAAGAAAAAGTAGTGCCAGAGGAGTGCCAGTCACCCTTGTCCTTGAGTACAAGCTGACATTAGAGTCACATTATGACACGCCTAATTGGATTTTTATTCGATTCTATGCAGCCTATTGGTTTTTCATCAGCCGCTGAATGGATTGATCGGCCTCACTCAGCTGCCACTTGAACAGATGGGTTATAGCTTTAATAACACACATTTCCAGCCACACACAAAGAGTCTTTAAAGGCTGCTCCACTGACACTCATTGACGGCCGGACTGAAAGGGATATAACATTCATCCTTCATCTGTAGATGTAGTGACAGCACTGCCAGTGGCGAAAGTGAGTTTGGACTATTTAGTGTTTTGTGTTTTAATAAAGCGGGTCAGGATTTGTACAAAGAGAAATATTTTAAGCTCATTGTGCCAAAACCTCCACTGTTTGTAGCCATTTCATCATACTGTATGATCTCTTTCCACACTTTCAGATGAACTAATGTTCACTTTAAAATACATTCCTTTTAAGTCTGTTCGTGTCCCCAGCCGCGTTTCTCTTGTGTGAGGAATTAGCATTTTCTAATGTATCCGGATTTTTTTTTGATTAACTAATTTCTCTTGCAAGCTAATTAGAGGAGGAGAGCCAGTTTGTCTTTGCTGCAGGGGGAATTAACAGTAATGGAGAGGTAACCGGGAGGCACAGAAGCTTCACTCATCAAATGTGCTTGATTTTCAATGAGGGGAAATTGTGTTTAAAAAGAAAACCTGCTAGAGGTACCTTTTTGGAATGTTTTATTTCGACATTTAGAACCTCATGGCTGCTTGTCAGTCTGTTTCTTTTTGTTTTCTCTGATTTCGTCTGTCAGTCGACATTCCTCGTTCCTGCCTGTCTTTTCTACTAAAGCAGGCATCCACTCAGCCATCCAGCTGTCCTTCACGATCAGCTGATCATTTATTTCTCATCTCCGTTTGTTTCACTGCTCAGTTGAGATTGTCTTTTTTCGCTTTGTTTCAGTCACATCCTCTCATTCCCCCATCTGTCTACCCTGATCCGACGTTTCATTTTCCGACTCATTGGGTTTTTATCCCTCTCGCCTAGGTTCCTGAGCGCGCTGGCGGTGCTGGCGGAGCGTCCGGAGCTGGTGGAGAGGGTGATGATCACCAGGACAATCTGCACGGAGGGCGCCTACCAGGTCCGGTTATGTAAAGACGGGACGTGGACCACGGTGCTGGTGGACGACATGCTGCCCTGCGACGACTACGGCTACCTCCTGTTCTCCCAGGTCAGGAAACGGGGGAGGGATGTGGGAAACCCCGGAGGGGAGGGCACTAGGAAAGGAAGTAATGGAAGGGAAAACTGATATTCAGTGAACAAGATACACTATTAATGTCAAAGGTTGCCTGGGCACTGCAGAATGGAAAGACAAAGTATAGATAGAAATGCACCAAAAACTCCTCGTATAATGTTTGTTAGACGTTAAAGAAGATAGATGGAATAATTTATTAAGACATTTCTAACAGCTCCTCTTCTCTGCTTCAGACTCCATACTGCATTAGCCGCTGCTAGCATAACGAACTTAATCTGCAACCATTATGTAGACTATCGAGTTGCATTGTAGGTAAAGTAAGCGTCGGGTTTTGATAAGGAAGAAGACTGCAGGGAATGAGATAGACAGGTACGGTTCTGTTGCATGTTTTTGAACTGTCCATCATGAGTCCGACATTTTTTAAGAGGTGCAGTTTCATATTGGTGGAGTACTTTTTTTTTCCGGGCAGCAAGGTGTTCGACATATAGATCCTCTCTGATTCATCAGTAAGCAGGGCATTCATAAGTAGTCATAATCGCCTTGTTGATGGAGTTGCGACCTTACATCATTGTAGTATTAACCTCTTAATGTAAGTTCAAGCTAATTTAATAGCTTTTTATCACAAGCGTGTCTCAAAGGACACCACAGAGGAGGATTGTACCTGGAGGTCTAATTAAACAACAGTCAATTACAGGAGGAATGATAGTAATGCATTATGCAACAAATAAAGCACAGGGACACTAATCCAGGCACACACATGCTAGAGAAGCACACTGTAGAACCTATGGCACCTAATCTACATAATGTTGTTGAGACTGCCTGGCACCACCAACCTTAGATCTCAAAGAAGACAAGGAGAGAAAAGAAGGTAATAGAAGGTACATTGTGCAGGACAAGTGAATAAAGTCACCATGATGACTAAGCGTATAAGAAATGAGGGACAAAATGTTAAGAGAAAAGCTATATGTGATGATGATGATGAGAAAGAATATGAGAAGGCATAAATAAGACCTTTTTTATAGTGTATGTACATAAACCTTTAAACGTTTGAGTCATTGCCACAGGTTCAGGGCCAACACCTAAAAACGAGCAACACAAGCAAAGACAACATCCTGTAACCAGCGAGCTGCACTCACACACTGAGGCATGACTAAATACTTCCTACTCTTCTTTCCCATGGTTCCAGGCCCAGAGGAAGCAGCTATGGGTGGCGCTGATCGAGAAGGCCCTGGCCAAACTCCACGGCTCCTACTTTGCCCTGCAGGCAGGGCGTGCCATTGAGGGCCTGGCCACGCTGACGGGGGCCCCCTGTGACTCGCTGATGCTCCAGGTCAGCTCCACCAACCCTCGGGAGGAACCCATCGACACGGACCTCATCTGGGCCAAGATGCTCAGCTCCAAGGAGGCTGGGTAAGAGAGGGAGAGGAGGGGATTTTTTTGTGGAATGAGGGCATGAAGGGACATTGTTAGCTTGTTAGCTTTGCTTTTCACTTATAACTTCAATTCACCACTGTGTCCTGATAAATAACTGAAAACATTCATCTACAATAGATTTAAATATGAATTTACAGCAAGGACAAAATTATAAATAGCAAAACATCTCATTGGAAAATCAGCGGATCAACATCCTGAACTACAAACACTCAGGTGTTTCAAAAGGACAAATGAGTTGAATGCTAATTAGCGGCATGTGTTAGTAATAAAAGAGGTCTGGTAGTCAGCGCTTTGATATGTGAGCTTTCAAAGCAACATGAGACAGCTAGCAGAGCTCCAAAGGGGCCGAATCATCTGTGGGCAAGCCGCAGGTCCATCTGTCAGAAAACATGCAGGATTATTGAATATATCAAAGTGGAACAGCCTGGAAAATTATGACAGCATTGGTATACTTTAGTAAACGGAAACGATCTTTTGTCTTTAACTCTGTATTGCTGCCAATTCTGAGGCTTTCCTTATTAAATAAAGATTAAATAAGTAAGTAAATAATGAATTAACAAAATTAGCTATGCAAAAGCAGAAGAAGGTCAAAATGGGAAGGTTGAAGGTTTTTTTTAGACCTTTTAGTTATCTTTGTTACAGAAAATAGATGGAATAGAGACATTATTTGCAAACTTTATGCGTCCTGGTGATAGTTTTTTTATCTTATGTCTGTTAGATTTCTGATGGGGGCATCTTGTGGAGGGGGCAACATGAAGGTGGATGACGTTGTCTATGAGTCTCTGGGTCTGCGGCCTCGACACGCCTATTCCATCCTGGACGTACGAGATGTCCAGGGTTACAGGTACGAAGCCATGTGAACTAGAGGGATTATCTGTCTCTCTCTCTCTCTCTCTCTGTGAGTTCTTCTAGTTCTTTCCATCCTGGTTACTTGGTGTTTTCTTTGTGCACCTATCTATCTGCTCCCTACATGTTTTTCTACTTTGTAACAGTAAATATAGTAGACTTTTAAAGGAAACATAAAATGTAATGAAACAAACAAAATTAGCACCTGTATTTGCCACATATGGCCTTAAAGAATACAGTTTGTTCACTGAAACAAATTTAACAGGGTCACCTTAGTTGCATGGGAGGACATGAAAGTCCTATTCATTTTCTCTACGGGCAGTGTTCCACGGCTTGCATAGTAATGAAATTCTCTCAAGTTAGTCATCAGTGCAAAAGATTAACAACTACGCTAGAAAATATCATGCTTTTTGATTCACAAAGTCGAAGGTACAACATATAACACCTTAAGGTGAGAAATAAACTAAGACTCCCACAATACATTTGAATTAATTCAATTCATTTTTTATTTTGGAAGAATTCAGCCACTAAGGGACTCCTGATCTGTTCACAACAGCGACGACAAGAAATTTGAATTCCCTCTTGCTTCTCTCTAAAGCCGGCTGAGGCCCATGGGTATTGTGGTATTTAAAAGCTCGCCATTATAAAATAATGTGGGAAAAGAAAGCCTGATTTCTCAGAAACAACATTTAAATATTAATACTGGAGGCCATAACATAAACCTATTGAATCATAACATTATCCGCAGTGTGCTGTGTGTCTCCGTTAACTAATGTTGAGGACATCATAAAGAGCAATGTTTGAAATGGGACTCTCAATCAATCTTCCTTTTTCCTTCGTCATCTCTCATTTATGACTGTAGTAAATTTCATAGTGGAAAACAATGAATCATACAGTATGTTGGGATGGACTTGCAGGTTATATTTGATGTCTTAAATATTTGGTTCACTCATTAAACAGGAATATATTCATAAATAAGTATTCTAGGTTTAGCATTGATAGAATAGACGCATGGTATTGGAGGTACTTGAATGATTCATAGGTAAATGGGCTAAAGGCTTGATGCCAATAGATAACAGGTGCACACCAGTTCAGTCTAATCAGCACTGTGAGTCAACACAACGGAGGCCTCCTCTGTCCTACCTGTGAGAGGAGGTTGAGAGTAGCCGTAAATCTCAGATGTAATTTGCTCAAGAGTCCCACACAGGCACTTTAATTTACTACCATAAAGCAATCTGAGTGGAAGATTGGGCCACAGCCCTTGATCGAAAACGAGTCGGAGTCCTCCTGCTCGGAGCCAGAGGAGATGAAAAGCAGCTTGGAAACAGCCGTTCATCTGCACCGGAAAGAGGGGGACTCTCCAATATGGTTGTCCATTACACCTCCTAAGTTTCTCACTGTAGGGAGGAGGCAGTAAAATGAAATGGGTTGTTAAAAAGTAGGCAATGATCCATAAGAGGAGCATAGACGGAGATACTGCGTTGACTGAAAGCTGTTGTCGCTTTAAATGGTTCCTGCAATTGCCTCTCCCTCTCCCTCTCCCTCTCCATTCATCGATTCATCCTCTTCCGCCTCCCTAACACGCACTCTTTGGCCACGCTTCAGGTTGCTGCGGCTGCGTAACCCGTGGGGTCGCTTCTCGTGGAACGGCAGCTGGTCGGACGAGTGGACAGAATGGCCGCAGCATCTGCGCCATGAGCTGATGGCTCACGGCAGCAGTGAGGGCGTCTTCTGGATGGAGTACAGCGACTTTATAAAGTAAGAGCCATGTTTACGAAGAGATTCTGTTTACTATTTTAGCGGTAATTGTGTACATCTCATCTCTTTGTTTACCAGGACAGATGCAACCAAAATGCTAAAATCTTTAATCCACAAGTGCCTCATCAGTAGATGGGGATCATCTCATAAAGTAGCTCACCTTTTCAGACTTCTTATTCAACTATTCACTCATTCCCAGTTGACCTTTGCTCCCCCTAGTGGCCACCAGGAGGCACGGCAGCATCTAAAGTCGACACTGAACCGTAATATTTTGGCAACATCTCTGACGATACGTCATCACCATTGTTGTCCTTCGTCTTAAACCCCTGTGCCCACATGAAGGATGCACAGATTTGATTTCTGCTAGTTCATTTGATCCATGGTGGCTGTGGCTGCTGACGCAGGAAGACCACACTTCTTGTGTTTATTCCAAACACACCACTGTTACAAATGTAAAATGCATAAACACCTGTTGGGATTTATCCCAGGAAAGATCTACCCAGCACCAGCTGTTGAGCAAATGTCAAAGCTTTTTTTAACTTAACACAGGTGAAATAACTCTTTAAAATGCCCTTTAATTGTGCCATGATGGACGCACGTAATGTGCTCAAAGTGATGGATGGATCAGTAATCTCATGCCTTTGTGGATTTTTGCTGACCATCTGGTATTGACACCAAACGGAATGACGGCGTTGTTGTTGTTTTTTTTTAAATCACATTGTGTTTGTTTGTGCATCACACACTGGTTCCCACGCACATCATGGTGGTATTATGGTATTGTGTGTGTTTTATTTGTGGTTGCTTTGGTTGCCAGGAGATTTGGCAGACAGAGGCTTAGACTTGTAACGGCTGTGAGCGTGTTTTGTCACATTAGATTAATCCTGTCATTCAATCACACAGAGCTTCAAGTGTTGACTGGTGTTTTTCTAGCGACGTGTTTTTTTTGTCATGTTTTTGTCAATGCATGTCACTTGCCGGTGACCTTGTGGAGGTCGGTAAACACTGTTGCCTGTAACAGCTTGATTGAAAAGTAATCTGAAACACAAAAGGGAGCTGTTGCCTTTGATTGCCCCGAAATCATAACTGACTGAACCGTAATGTCAGAAAAAATAACCGTACTGAATCACAGCCAAGAAATCAAAATAAAGCTTGAAGAGAATACCTGTGACCTGCCAACGAGAACTTTTCACCAATTTTGTTTATATAACCTGATTTTACACCTACAAAAATTTCCCCCCCTTGTGTACCGGACTGCACTTCCTGAGAAAATGTTTTCCCTCACCGTCAGCAAACCATCTGATCTATGACCGTTGTTACAAAAATCCAGCCAGATGGTAGGCTCGCCTTGAGATAAATGATGTGTGTATCGGGCTCTTATTCATGTCCCTCGTGTCTAACAAAATAAGAGTTGCATGAGGTCCAGAGGGATCAATGTGGCTGTCCCCCTGAACGACTCAAACCTGAAAAATGTGTGCGGCCCAGACCAGAATCCCATCTGTCTTCTGACAGTTTATTATTTTCTCTGACGGACAAACAATCTCTCCGCTTTGTACTGAATGACAAAAATACAGCGTGCGTCTGCCTAGACTTTTGTCAGTCTGGAAATAGCAAAAAGTGGTCAGATTGTTGTCTAGGCCCTTATTTTGAAAATGTAACTCAAGTGGACAAATAGGTTGATGGTGCTGATGTTGATTATTAAAAACATTTCAGAATGAATAAACTGCTAAAAAACAAGACATATTTATATCTAGTCATCAAAGATTCAGCTTGTCCCTTTTTCTCTTCTTCCCGAATTGTCAGGAAGTCAAAAGTAAGATGTAAGACAGTTGTCAGTGCGAGGTTAGGAAGAGATGAAACAATGAAAAACAGACTGAAAGCGAAGGAGGAGAACGTCCCTCGGGTGCTCCGTCTTTGAAACAGAAGGTCTGATGTGTTAGCAAGGTAAATGGTGTTTGTACAGCGGCACCCTCAGAGGCTATGCTAATGTTAAAAGAGAGTTCATTGTGATGCGTACAAATAGACTCAGCTCATAACGGGGGGGCGGAGCAGCCGGTCAAACTGTTGGCGTCTCACAAGAGCAGGGTCCTTACGCAACGCTTCTCTGTCGATGCTGGGTATACTGTTGTACTAAAGAAAGGCTCTATCCTCCCACAGGTACTTTGACTCGGTGGACATCTGTAAGATCCACTCAGACTGGCAGGAGGTGAGGCTACAGGGCTGCTTTCCAAGCAAAGCCAGTGGGCCGGTCACCGTCACGGCCCTCACCGTGCTGGAGAGGACGGCGCTGGAGTTTGCTCTGTTCCAGGAGGGAAGCAGGTAAATGGGACGGACAATCTAAGAAGAACACTCAGATCCTCCACAGCTGCTTTTCTAGCTCCTCAAAAACCCCCTCGAAAAAAGGAAAATTAGAGATGCAGCTTTTGTCACGTATGCTCCCAAACTGTGGAACAACCAACCCAAAAACAATAGAGAGGCAGCCTCTGTTGACAATTTCAAACATCATCTAATAACATATCTATTTCGCCAAGCCTTTCTTTCATAACAGCACTTTATGATGATATTTTATGTACTTAAACACTTTAATGTCTTTAATGTCTATACATTTTTTATTCATTTATTTAATTATATGTTTTCCAGTTTTATTCATATGTTGACATTTTTGGATTGCACTAAAAATGTAAGAGCAAAAAGCATGCTCTGCACAAGCAAGTTATTCTGTTAGTATTTTTCAATTTTTTCAATCTACAGCACTTTGAGCTACATAGTCTGTATGAAATGTGCTATATAAATAAAGATTATTATTATGATATTATTATCAATCATGTTTTAGTCCATCCTCCCCTTCTTTTTTTTTTTTCCTCCATCCCCACCTTTGTTTTTGCGTTAACCCCTCCGTCCCCTTTTGCAGGCGTTCAGACACAGCCGACAGCCACCTGCTGGACCTGTGCATCATGGTGTTTCGCGCCTCTTTCGGCAGCGGCAACAAGCTGATCCTGGGCCGCCTGCTGGCCCACAGCAAGCGGGCGGTGAAGAAGTTCGTCGGCTGCGATGTGATGCTGGAGCCGGGGGAGTACGCCGTCGTCTGCTGCGCCTTCAACCACTGGCAGATGAACGTCAGCGGGTCGGGAGGGCCGCCCACACCCAGTAGGTGTACAGGCATGAATGTGCACGAGCAGTGCTTTTGTTGCTCATGGATGTTCGGTTCATCCTGACCCGTAACCCTGTTTATCTCTGTCTTGCAGTCTCCAGTCCCACCAGTGGGGCAGCGCGGCGTCCCAGCCAAGATTTCCCCGGCTACATCCTCGCTATCTACAGCTCTAGACAGGTGATGGTGGAGCAGGTGGAGGCGATGGCAACCACGCTGGCCGACGCCATCATCCTCCTCACGGAAAACAAAGGCGAAAGACACGAGGTGAGACACGTGTACACACTCGCCTGAGAACGAGAGACTAACTTGTCTCAGTCCCCCGTATCTCTGTCTCACACACACACACACACACACACACACACACACACACACACACACACACACACACACACACACACACACACACACACTGTTTGACTATAATGCTTGTGAAGCTAGAGAACTCTTGCAACTCTGTAAGCCACTTTTGAGATAACACTTTAGATTTCCATAGCAGAGTCCCGAATCCTATCCTTTCTTGACACATGCAAGTATGTGTGCATTATCTCTCTCTCTCTCTCACACACACACACACACACACACACACACACACACACACACACACACACACACACACACGCACAGAAATGCACGCACACAGCCCCTCACACCCAAGGAAGTAAATTATTCTGGCTCTCCTGAACAGCGCTTTCCTGAGAGTGCTGTCACATTGGCTGGTATTTCAGAGGATGACAGAGCTTTTTAAACACTTGAGATCATCTTTGTTAAATCATTCAGCACTCGAGCTCTCCAGGAATTCGCCGCTCACAGTGGGTGGGCCAAGCACTCGCGGGTGCATGACAGCCACTACACCAACAGTAGTGTTTAAACAATATGGTTAAAAAAAGATACTTGATTTTTTTTGAGGGGTTGGGGGTATTAATAAGTAAGCTGTATATTTATATTATGAGCACATACACGTGTTGGTTACAGATATTACAGATATTGGGTGCAGTGGGGTGACTGGATGCTGTTACTGGTCCATTAGACAGCAGCTAAATGACAGCAGCTGAAGCGGTTTAGCTGCACTTGTATTAGCACAATTACATGCCCCGAAAGAGAGATCAGCAGCCACTGCATGAGAGAGGAAAGTCATCTCACCCTTATGGAAATGTGCTATTGTGAATGCAGTTTTTTAAAGCATTTTTAACACAATAGTGATGTACCTTTCCGATACAGCAACATAATGCAGATTCTTTTCCAGACATGGGCCCATCAAAAGACTTGAAGGCTTCTCGTTTTAAGAGTCATGCAAGCATAAATCAAGCAGTCTCTCTGCTGCCTCAATAGTAAAGAATGCATAGCAGGTGCAAGATATGTTGTTTTGGGGGAAAAACATCATCTTGCTGACATTTCTGCGTGTTTTTTTTATGTGTGCTCTCAGGGCCGCGAGGGCATGACGTGCTACTACCTGACCCACGGCTGGGCCGGCCTCATCGTGGTGGTGGAGAACCGCCACCCCAAATACTACCTCCACGTCTCCTGCGATTGCACCGACAGCTTCAATGTGGTGTCCACGCGCGGCAGCCTCAAGACCATAGACAGCGTGCCGCCTCTGCACAGGTACACACATATATCTTGATTCTTTCTTCCTCACATACTTTTTTTATTAAGCTATATTTCACCTAGTAAAGAAAAAAAAAAACTGAACAGATTGCAAATGAAGAGATGAAATGCTTTGGGAACATTTGGTTCAGGTGCAACAAACATGCAGACGATTATATCCGTACACGCATCCACACTTCTTTAAACGCCGGTGATCCCAGAGGATTAGCGCTCTGTGTTTCTTAATCCACCTTAGGCTGGTCTCAGCACAGTTAGAGCTGCCTTTTGTTTTTCTGTTGGTCCTCATTGTTCTCTTCCCATTATAGCTAATGATTTAAAGACCTAAAAAATATTGTATGCTCATAGTACCTTATGAAATGCAGCATTGTTTACACATTATTAGGTTTATCTGAATTAAGGTTCTTTTGACATCTACTGTATGGATGTTTAAGGCATACAGATACCTTTCAGCACACATTAATGTAAATTTATGACTTTATCACCTCGGAGTTATGTCCCACACATTATGGGAAACTGTAAAAAGTCACCATGCATGAGGGCCGTGTCTTTTAATGTCATTTTCTCTCATCTAACGATGACGATTTGTTGAGAATACTCTGCTGCAATAGTCTTATTTTTTTAATTCTTACTCACTTGCTATTATACAATCAGTTCATCGGCTAAAACATAAAGCAGCTTGGTAACCATATTAAGAATTATCTCCGGGATGTTAAGACTGTGGAAGTGTGAATAACTGTCGCCCTGTTACTTCATCTTGTTCTCTAAATAGACTGAAACAGAAAAACTCTAGATTGCTGACTTAGCAACTTGTCTTCCTACACTCATAGCTTTAACTTTGCTGATTAGCTAATAAACAGTTCCAAGATCAGTGGCATACTTAGTGACTGTAAAATAATTATCGGCCCAAAATAATATTTTTGTTAGAAGGAGAGAAGTCAGACTTTTTTGGGAAAGCAGTGATTTTATTTTTCTCATCCTGGATTTATAGTTTATTTCAGTCTTCCCTTGTGAGATTTAAAAATAAATAAATAAAATGGTTACATCAAAAAGATCAAAACTTTATATATTTATTTTGATTGATTGGAATACGGAGCGGTGTGAAAGTGTTGGTGGGCTCTAGTTCATCAGCAGCTGCAGACCTGTTGTCTGTTTCTGATTCACCCTTTAGTTAACTGAAATAACTGTTTATTCAGCTTTATATTGTTCAATAAATATATTATTTTAATATATTAAAAAGGGGGCGGGGGGTGAAGAAAGTATTAATTACGCTAGGGAGGGTCTTGATTTAAAAAAAATGAAATATAGGATTTAGCCCTCCTCCTCAGACAAGTCATTTATATACAGTCCCTTACTTCACTTCCCCATACACAATGCACAACATGAAAATACCACATTTGTATTCAGAATGGTCACCGTGTGCTTTTTTCTTGCTTAACTGAAGCTAGAGAGGCCTCGAACTGGATCTGCTCCATGCATTTATTCCCCATCGCTCTCTGTCTCCCCCTGCAGGCAGGTGCTGGTGGTGCTTTCACAGCTGGAAGGAAACGCCGGCTTCTCCATCACCCACCGCCTGGCCCACCGCAAAGCAGCCCAGGCGTCCCTGGGAGACTGGACCCCCACCAAGGCCACCCACAGCCCCCAGCTCACTCCGGACATCGATGGGCTGCACCGACCCCGGCCGCTATGACCACCGCCCACGATCTCACACATACACACATGGACAAATATCCAATGAACTGTCAGACCACTGGAAAACCAGGCAAGGGAGGTCGAGTGGTGTGTGCAGCCCCAACACACACACACACACACACACACACACACCTGAATGTAAAGCATAAACGGGCTGCATTTATCTGCTGTCCTCCTAATGCACCATAAATGCTTTCATCCGGTCTCCACCCGCGCTCTCTCCCTTTGCCAAATGGATGTGCCATGTCAGGATGAAATGAGGGAACAGGCCACATGGAGTGACCTGTACTTACTCGCAAAACAATTTTTTTCACCCAGGCACCTAACGGGATCCAGCTCAGACTACTTAGAAAAAGTTCTGGATGTATTCTGGTACGAGCGCTGTACGTGGGGAAGGGATGTCGTCCCTGAGTTACGTATACTTGAAGACGACCCTGCTTTCTTCACAGAGAAGAGAAGGGGTGGAGTGCCGTAACTACTGAGCCAATTTGCCGGCCCACAAACTTTGAGCCAATCACCTGCAGCGATCAGACACTTGTCCCTGTGACAGTGAACAAAGCGGGAGACTTCAGGGGGAGTTTTATCTCTCCCAGCCCTCAGTACGGTACTTAATGAGCCAAAACCCATATTCTCGTTTAACTCATAGTCAAACGTGTTTTTTTTATTCCAGACAATACACGTCGGTCTTACTTGTTTTGTACACGGCCCTTGTTAACGTCTTGTCCATATTTGTGTTTTCTTTTGAGGTCGTAGAAAAGCCATCTTTCGTACAGTACTGTCTGTCCCCACTCTCCATCACCTCTGCATTGCTGTCTAGCTCTCTCTCTCTCTATAGCTCAGGACCAAACCCATGATTTATAGTGTAAGTTAGAGTCGAGAGAAACCCTCACGCTGATGAAGCAGATGTACGGTGCTCAGTTAGCTGGAACATCATCTTCCTGTAAACACTTCCCAGCCAAGCCGTGCTGGAGAGAGAATTTACCTTGTGAAATACTAACACATAATAGAATTCCCTTCCTGGTGATTCAATGGACCAACATACAAATTGGCCTTTTTTTCCCTTCAGAGAAACAACCGCTGTAGCTCCTTTTTTTTTCCCCTGTCGGTCGCATACTTTAATTCATTTTCACTCAGCCTCAGTTCTGGGGTCGAAACACTGGCGGCGAGTCATTACATGACCATCTTTGTAGTTCACCCCTCGGGGCACCCTGGCTTTTCTCGTCCAGATTGGCAGTCAGTTTTTATCTTCACACATAAATTCACACTTTGGGAGCAACTCTCTCGTTACACAGAGTGAATTAACGCTGCTTCTTGCACTCTCCGATTGTGTCACCCCAAAACTTATGTCTGATCTTTTCTTGGTACCGAAGGTCAGCGAGTAATTGTCCATTTCTCACACTTTTGCCAGTATTTTGATTAACACTTTAGTTTACTAAGGGAGTACCAGAGGAGCTAGTGGCTGTTTGAACAGTCAGTTTGCCAACTGGGAGCTCTTACGCCGAGCTGCAGAGTTTACTTTGGGAGGTCAGGGACCGTTTTTGTTTGCTTGGGTGCAGCATGAGCATCTGGGCCGACCCTCCCACAAGGATACACCGACCGCACATTAGCGACAGCACACGGCGCTCGTGTAATAGCAAATTAGCATTTTGTCAGTCTGCCTGCACACATAACAGGAGAGTAAAGGGACCCCTGAGACATGTTGGGACACAGAAAATAGTTAAGTTTTCATCTGCGTCCTTTCAAAGGATGGGGCCTAAAGTGGGGCCCTAAAGTAGGTCCCCACTTTAGGGCCCCAGATGTTTTTTTGTTCCAATTTCTCCAGTGTCAAAGCCATTACTCCTACTTCACTTAGGATCTTTCTGTCCTCACCATGGCAACATAGATGTTTCATCAGAGAGAGGGCGGTACTATAGTAACGGGATGGAGTGGGAGACTTTATTTCAAGTCAAAGTTGATGTATTGTGTGGTGAGATAGTGGGGGGGAAAAAACTTGAAAAGCTGATAAGCAAAATCGCTGGAGCATTCATGCAATGATTGATTGTTGGCGAGAGAAAATTGCTATTCTTTTTTTTATGTAAACATTAAAGTTCCCACATGAGATGATTCAGTCGAAGACTTAAGCTCGGCTGCCTTGAGTTGAGAAAGCGCTGACACATGCATCATCTCATGAGCAGTTTGAAATGGTAAACGGCAACGCTGCGTCCCGTGCGCTTGCAGTCTTACTTCTGCACAACCACGACTGATAGGCTGTACTCCACTACATCTCCAGGACAGCTCGTGAGAATGACAAAAAAAACTACCACAGCCGTGTAATGTGTCTTTGATGAAACCCGAAGCCGAGGCTGCTGTAAATATGTTTTTTCCAAAGAAACATAATGTGTAATGATGTCTGTCGAGTGTGCGTGATCACAGGCAAGCAGCTGTGACCTTTAATTTATTTGTATAAGTGATTTGCAGGGCCTGTTGTCAAATTAATGTCACTGAATACTGGACTGATCTATGGCAGATGAAGGAACGTGAGAATGTTATGGCTCTAGTTTTTGAGCCAAGAGGGATTAGCTTGACAAGAAGTGAAACTGCACTGAAACACCTGCAATGACGAGGCACCTCAAAATTCAGTGTCACAGCTGGATTACTTAACATTTACATGCGATTGATTGTTTTATACGATGTGTTTTTTTGTTTTTTTTTGTTGTCATAATTGTCATTTTGGCTCTTGCTGGTGTCCTTGGAAACCTACTCCTCTTCTGTGAAGTTGTGGTGGTGACTCTTCTGTGCGTTGGAGGCGCCCCCTGCTGCCGAAAAAGGCTGCAGCCAGAGGAAAGCTGGTCGTTCACAGACCAGCCGACACAGCGCCTTTTTCTCTCCTCCCCTCTGTCTGGTTCCCTACTTGTAAATTGTACAGACTGCAAACTAAAGCCACAGATACGATAGAAATGGGGAAAAAAATTAACTGAACCTTTTAAAGTTGTAAAAAAAAAAAACATGAAAGTATGATAGAAACAGAAAAAATTTAACCTAATGCTGAAAATATTGAACTCTGATGAATGTGATATATATATTTTATTGATCTTTTCTGGGATGGGAATATGAGTATATGTGTACAAACATATGTATGTTTAATTTTCAATCTCAGGTTCCGATGGACCAAATAAATTTTTTTAAATTAATGCAACATTTGTCATTATTACCAACACAGTGATTTTTCCACATGCAAATTTCCATTTACCATACATAAACAAAAGCTTTTACAGTTTGTGACTCGTGGGAAACAATCTGACAGAATCATGAACTGTCAGAGCAGAAATTTGTTTTGATTTGGTCTCCGTTCAGGCTTTTGTTTTTGATGAATATTAAGAGGAAGTCAGAGCTTTCAAGTTGTAAATATTGAGGTGGAAAAACAGTCTGATGAAAGGCTAATGTGTTTACGTATAAAATATGTGTTTTCACTTACATGTGGACTTGTTTACAGCACTATTATTTATCCAGAAATCCACTTTCTGGTGTGTTTATCATTGGTTCCTGTTTGCTCTTCATTCCCTGCCCTGTGGTGCTCCTCTTCTCATCTTTAGACTCCCTCCTCCCAGCAGACTTGAGTGTGCTTTTGGCTAATTTTCTTCTTTTTTTTTTAGCTGAATACATATCTCTGGTATCTTGTGTTTATGTGTCCTCTACCCCTTTCAGTCTCCACCCCCCAATCTCAGATGCCATGAGCACTCGACAGTCCCCCACCCTTCTCCTACTTTGGCTCTGTGTTGGTAGGTTTATTACTGACCCCAGCCGGCACACAGTGACGACTCCCAAGTAGTGGTGCCATCCAGCAAAGTCAGCTGTCAGAATCCTCTAGAAGGCTCTCTGCTCGTCTGGATCCAAAGGTATGACTGCTAAATTATCTGTCTGAGTCTTTAATTATTGTCTCCTTAGTCTGGAGTGCAACAAGGCAGGGTGAAAATTTGATAACGCTGTAGCCATATTGTCAGCAGAGAGACTTTGCATGCTAAAAACTTGTCAGTGTCACGGTCAGAAAAGTAAAAAGAGATTAGGGTAAAAAAAACCAAAAAAAAACTGCCCTCTCATGGGAAATCTGTTCATTTCCAGCCCCAGCTCTGTAGATATAAAGGAGCTAATTAGATATAGGCCTTTCAATTTCGTCTGCAGACACGATAAGGCTAAATCATTCCCCAGCAACACTTTGGTATGAAATTGAAAAGATACAGAGTTCCTCAAAGTAGAGGGAAAGTTGTTGTCATTTAAAACTGGAACAGAATTGGTGGCTACACCAGACTGTCTCAGTGTGATAAAGTGAAGCATAGAGTTTCATTGCTGCAAGCTCAGGCAGTTCAATGCATATTTATGTGGGGTTTTTTTACAGCCAAGTTAAGCATAGCATTACTTTAGAGACAGGTAGATTATGTTTAATCATAACGAAAAGCAAAAATAATGTACAGACCAAATAGAAATGTGATTAGATGAAGCATACTTGGAAGACATCCATGAGGGCCTGGATGTTCATAGAATCTAAAGAAAGATTATCCGAGCTACTGGGAGTGTCACCACCAGGTGATCATATTTCTCTTCCTGCATCTCAAGCCAAGTAAATATAACATGTGACACGCAAGTAGAGAGGACAAGGTTACAAACACATGGTTGTTTTTGTCAAAGGCAGAGGCATGATGTCAGAGCTCAAGGAACATGCCTGTCGCAGCCTCTGCCTGTCTGGGAATCTGGGTGATCCTCTTGTCATGAGAGCCTCTGTTGTCAGGGCCATCAAGCCAGAGTGTATGCGAGTGAGATACTTTGTATTTTAAAGGCCAAAGGTCTTCAGCCCAAAGTGTGTGTCCTTCACACCAATGTGTCTATGATGTGAGGAGATCAGACCACAGAATAGGATATGTACTGTGTACAGTTTATGTATAGCCTGTATCCTTGCTGCTTGGTGAGAAGTTCACATCCTTGTAAACGTCATTCTTGAATCTGAAGCAGCTCACTTTGTTATTTACTGTGTATTCTTTTTTTTTTTGTGTATGTTATCATCGGTTCTGAAATAGCTTTTGTGGGTCCTGGCAGCAGTGATGTATTATCAGCAGGAGCTTTTCAAACCCTGTCTGGAGACTTCTAATAGTAGAGCAAAGCGTATAACTTGGTCGTCAGGGCGCATAGAACAAATACCTCAGTGAGCCTGGGACTGTATGTCCATCCGCCAGAGTCAACATTACCAGCCCTGCTTCTTCTCATTTCTCAGTGTGAGCTCTTCAGGGGATCGTGGGGTCCACTGTCTCTCACATCCCACTGACTCTGCTTTGTGTCTGTCAGTAAGCACACAGCACACAAACCAACGGATTTTATGTTTTTAGAATGTAAAGGGGGCCTGTGTTGTTTCCGGGAGCTGTGAGACGTGTCTGAAATAGATTACCTTTATAAATAAAGGTTAAATCACTCTTCTTCTAGTGGAAATTGAAGGCCACAACATGACGTCCCAGATCCAAGCACTCCAACAGCCTGACACTCCAAGGACCGACAGCGTCTTTTCTGTCCTGTCTGGGTTTTACTCTCTGGAATCTGGTGTTCCTGGACTCTCCAAGGTGATCCTCAACAAGCTCAACATGAAGGACTACGGAGAATACAGGTAAAAAAAACTGCTGTTACTAGCTTACATCCGCCAGCGTTGTAAGCCCAGCTGTGTTGTTAATTCTCTGTTTGATTTTCACCAGACTTTGTTTATATGGCATTTATTGTACGTGATAAGTTCCTCTATATCTTACTTCTGAAGCTCCATTACATTCTTGAACATGTGTCGTTCTTGACAAGTGAATTGTCTGGTTCTAATAAGGGCTGCCGTTGAGGGAAAGGGCAAAGGAATCTCGTTCCGCAACTACAAGGAGATGTTCAAGAAGATGGAGGAGACCTTCGAGTTTTGCACCAGCTGCAACAAACTCCCGGGGCATCTCTCCGAGGGTCAGACCCTGAAACGCTGCGTGAAGTAAGTGCTATATAGTGGATTGTCTGATTGTCAACACTGATTAACGCGTTAATCAGTGTTGACAATCAGAATGTTTCAGGCCACTGAAACCTACACTGTTCTCAGATCAGCTCGATCATCACCCAGTTGAAAACATTTGTCCAATAGCTGTCATGTATGTGAAGCATTACCAGTTGCTATTGTGACAGCGACAGAATGATAGGCTACCGAGGTGTTGAGCTCTCCGCAGAGATGGACATTGGCCAATGGCAAATATAGCTAAGTCCCCTGATTGTGTTTCATAGGCAGCCTATTAAGAGCAGCAGTTCACAATGTCACAAAATTACAGAGTGTATTTCAAGGAGTGTATTGAGAATAAGGAGTGGAGGACAGTAGGCTTTCTTCTGGCTCTCCCACTGATTCACACACACTCACTCACACTGTCTTCCATGTGTATTCATCGAAATTCTCAGCTGCCACTGCCTCTCTCAGAAAAGTTAGAAAACCTGTTGCAGCAGATAAAAAAACTCCTGACAAGGAAAACCCTCAAGACCTTTGACATCAGAGAATTACCAACAATAGTCCCAACGGTGCCTGCTTGTGACTTTCCATCAGCTTTTTCATTCTGATTCACATTTATTTTCTACTACTTCTACTACTACTTTAACTTTCAAGGGCACCTATGTTTTTTCACCTTGTTTTGTCTCACTTTGTAAGCTTCCTTTGGACGATTAGTACACACAAAGTGTGCCATGACAGAACACGTAGGCTAGTTTAATGATTTATGTAAATGTGTGAGCCTCGAGGGCTGCAAATGATTGCGAGGTAAAGTAATATGGTGTCCCAAAGCACCAACTGGCGCTGGCTGTCAGACCGCTAATCCAACACATTACCTCGCCACTTAAACTTTGTGACAACACAAACGCCCACATCCGCACAAAGAGGTCGTATAAGCAGCAATAAATTCGAACATCTACCTAAGGCGACTGTCTTGGCCAGCTTTCATCTAAATGAGGACAGAATTCATCCTCAGTGTCATGAGATGGCAACTGATAGAGGTCTAATATAAAAATAGATTCTAGATAAATGTTAGATGCTTTATATGTCTACGTCCAAACAAGACTATCTATCACTAAAGGTGGTCATCCCTATGGCCCCAGGGTACTTTGTTATAGATATACAATAAGATTGTAAGAGACTGGTAAGGGCTATCTTTGCAGGTCAAATTGCATGAATGAAGGGAGATGAACATTTCAAATGCAGTTCGGATGGTAAAATTGTCTTCCTTAACTGTGTTTCCTGCAGATTCGAGTGCATAGTTTTCAAGGAGTATAACTGTAGGCTATAAGCTTTAGGTGGGTGATTTCAACTTTTGACATATGTTTTTTTTAGAGAAATTTACTTTATGCACACATTAAGGATTTTATTATGGTCCTCAGCTGATTAGGTAATTGATACACAATGACACAATCCATCACTGATGCAGACTTTCTAAATATACTGTGATTCATGTTCAGGTTATAATTTAACAGTTTATCCAGATTCAATCTATCAGGAGACATTTTCCCTCTCATCCTATCCTCGAACAAAATCATTTACAGCCACGGAAGCAGCTCTGTGAGGCTGTACTTGAGCTAATGCTAACGTTAGCATACTAACACGCTCACAGCGACATTGCTAGCGTTTTGATGTTTAGCAAGAGTAAAGTTGTAACATCTTAGTTAAGCATGTTAGTGTGCTAACATTTGCTAATAAGCACTAAACGCAAACGACAGAATGATAGGAAAGTCCTTAGTTTTCCAGGTATTCAGTAAGGAAATTTTTGACCTGGTGATGGCACTATAGATGAAAGGTCACAGGCTTACAAAAGTCATCAGAATATATTCATTATGGACCTTGAATATTTGCAGTTTGGGGATATAAAACTTTTTAGGGGGATCTATAAGCAGAAATGTAATATAATATTAATACGTATGCCTAATTTAGTGTATATCATTGTGTTTTTGTTACCTACATATACGTTTTTATCTACATACGGAGCGGGTCCTATTCATAGAGCCGGCCACCGAGTTTTTACAGTAGCCCAGAACGGACAAACCAAAGACTGGTTCTAGAAAGGGCCATTCGCATTTTAACGTTGGCCACCGTAGTTCTCCTACAAGCTTTGCACTCTGGTAAAGGTTCAGTTGGTTGCAATATTCAACCTCACTGTTGGATGCCACCAACGTGCCACAGGCGTAAAAGTTAAACTGCTTTTTTTTTTTGTTTAACTTATTGTCTTGCATTGCTTCTTTCCATTTAATTTCCCTGCATTGTTTTCCCACCCATCTTTCTCTCACAGATGCTTGAATGTGTACTACTGCACCAAAGACTGTCAGAGAAAGGACTGGCCTCAGCATAAAAAGGTCTGCAAGATGCTGCACCTGGTGGCCATTGACAGACTAGTGGAGTGGCTGATGTTCACTGGTGAGAAATGAAAAGGCGGGGCTGTTGAGACTGAAACGCCTTGATAGCTGTTTGAGTTCACAACTCACACCAAAAAAAAAAAAACCACATTCATCATCATTAATGAGATGACATATTTTAAAGATGAGCTGCAGAAATTAAATGCCTGAGAGACATACACTGACAGAAAGTCACAGAGCTATACTGGTGCATTTCTGAAAATGTAATTAAAGTTCCCCAGCCTTTGTAACTCTCTGATTGCTTTTCAAACAGCATGTAAACTCACCAGACAGTATAGACACTAATCTGTGTCCTCAGCCTTTTGTCACATACATCCATCATAAATGTTCTGCCATCAACACAGGAGACCTTCCGCTGCCCATGGACAAGTGGTCCAAGCCAGCTGCTGAGGTCAAGAATTGGGACGACTGGCTTCACATGCAGGGGGACCTCACGTCACGTCTGGACGCCATCTTGTCTGGTGCCAACATGGCAACCCTTTGGAAGAACGCCAGCAGGCCAAGGCCGGATGACTCTGACCTGCAACAGTCTTTGTGGCGGATTCAGAGCGAGTTCCTCTCCAGGGTGCTCACAGTTGGGATGGCCATGCGACACTTTGGCCTTGACCCGCATGCTAAACCGCTGACTATTCACATAGCAGGGGCGTCTCACAATGAGACCATGGGAGCCAGACTGACAGACTACGATGAGCTGACCAACATGTTACCCGAACACCAGGGCATTGAGATAGTCATGGTGGGACCAGAGGTCGTGGACGGCCCCATCGTGAGGCCACCTCTTACGGCGTTTGGCCCCAGGCAGAGAGTCTACATCAGCGCCCACAAGGGCCTCTACCACCAGTTCTGGGAAGACGTGGTGGAGAAAGAGGAGGCAGCCAAGCCAGACCTGGTGGTTGGATTTCATCCTGGTATGTACATCCGACATCCTGCCAAACATGAACAAACAACAAGTTAGAGATGTGATTGTGCTACCACTAAAATCTTGGGACAGGTTTGGTTGAAAGGAGACTTTCACCTCAAAAGGCTCTTAAATCCCACAGTAAAAAGACATAATGATCCCTGCGGCTATAAATAGAAACTGCTCAGCTAAAGGGGGTCAGCTGTCTTGGAGAACCGGTGACTTGTCTCCCTTCATGCTCATTTGACAATAACCTCTCTCAGAGAACAGAGCGAGCAGGAGACGTGTAACTCACTCGATATGGCCTATTCATTAGCACCAGGCTTTTATTGGGGATTTGGATGATTAATTCGAGCAGCTGGGAAAGAGTTTGGCTTCTGATTGCTTGGCTCAGCACAATGTCAGTAAGCTGCCCTTTTCAAAACCCCTCCCACCCACCCCCCTCAGATTGACTCTCACCAACATTGCAAGCTCAAGGCGTGTGCAAAAAGAATAGATCTTGAACAATTTCACAATTTTCAGACTGAATTTCAATTTTCTTAATCACGGATATTCTTAATACTTTGGGATTTCAATATAAAAGGCAACTGCAACTTTTTCTCCATTTCATAACAAACTATGTCTAAAGAATGAGAAACATGTACCGTCCACTCTCGCAAACAACCACCTCATTAAAGTGTCACTTTAACCCTAAACCTGTTAAGCTCTTGCAGCAAACCTGCTCAATGAGTCTTTAACCTGCAAAGCAGCAGTAAAGCCCCGACCCAGCCTCACCCAGAACCGACGGCTCAGTTATCACCGCAGGCTCCACTGGAGCTAAATATACAGGAATTAGTCATCCTGCAAGTAAACTGCCTGAGTGCCTGGCTGCGTTTCATACCGCAAAACTGGCAGAGCACTGCATTATGACACTGTTTAAGTGATAGGGGAGCCGGCAGCGTGACGGAAGGAATAAAAAAAGGAAGGTGTGTGTGTGTGTGTGTGTGTGTGTGTGTGTGTGTGTGTGTGTGTGTGTGTGTGTGTGTGTGTGTGTGTGTGTGTGTGTGTGTGTGTGTGTGTGTGTGTGTGTGTGTGTGTGTGTGTGTGTGTGTGTGTGTGAAAGTCACACTGAGAATGAGAGAGAAAAAAGCTAGAAAGCAGTAAAAAAACAAACAGACATTGGCCGTAAGAGAATACGAGACGGAGAGTGATGTCAACTCTCACAAAGAAGATGGATGCTGGCTTAGTAATGCCATCCATACAAAGATGGACCACTAAAAACAGGCGCCTTCTTGTTATCCATGAAATACACTTGATTTTCATACTTCTATAACTTTTTTTCTATTACCAAGTCTATTACCATTAACAGCCGTCCACCATGTGGCTTGGCAATTATTGCATTGGCATTAACAGTCGGACTGTGGCGTCTCTTTGTCACCCTATCCCCAGAAGGTCTAAATGGCTAAAC
This sequence comes from Anoplopoma fimbria, assembly GCF_027596085.1. Taxonomy (NCBI): domain Eukaryota; kingdom Metazoa; phylum Chordata; class Actinopteri; order Perciformes; family Anoplopomatidae; genus Anoplopoma; species Anoplopoma fimbria. The sequence goes on from NC_072453.1 coordinate 7,091,827, forward strand.
GCTTACTCCCCGTTAAATGTTTTATAATGATGAGAAGTGTAACCCTCGGGGTTGTTCGCATGGTGACATACATTATTCAAGTCCAAATCCTCTCTTTCCTGCAATTTGAGTTCCCCAGACTGATGTGGCAGGCGGTGGATAATGTGATACCGTCTGTGTGTGACAGTATCACAGGCCTTATATTTCTGTAAGGCCTGTGATACCCCAACACTCTTACAACCAGTATACACACCAGTAATGCACTGAACAGCTGACGCTTTAATAAATCACATGCAGAGCTTTTCCTCGATGCTGATTGAAATTTAGTGAAACGTAGTTCTCTTGGACAAAATAATGTGAGACTTTATTGATTAGCACAGGGAAAATCTGTTTGCTCCCTTTGTTTTGCTCACTCAAGGACACTAAAGCCGGATGGATTTAGAGTATTTGCTGCCATGGTGGCTTGAACCTCGGTCACAGGTTGAAGGTCGAGCTATAAACCCCGCTATCCTGCTGCTCTGAAAAGAAGAAAAAAATACTACTGATATAAACCCGAGTCAGGGGGAAAGTGAATCTGTCAGTTAATATGCTGAAGGATCATGAAACCTAATCCAGCATGAATTTAGAAGGACTGCTTCACCGGATCGTCAAATATCCTAAATTTACAGCTGGTGTGGTGCAAGGTTAAGTTAAAACAAGCTTTCTCCAGTCCAGCTGAAGTTTTGGAACGATGTCAGCTTGTTTGGAGGGAGGTGAAATTTGTCATATCGACCGATAATTAGGCTGACTGCGAAACAGTCAGTGACGCGTCCTGAAGGAAATATATTCTGGAAAACAAGAGAATAAGAAGCTTAACCTGTTCGATCTTCACCTCGCTGCCATAAAAACCTGACTTTTTCCTTTGTTACTCTGCAAAGACAGTGTTTTTTGTGTCAGTGTCATTCACCTGACTTATTCAGGGAAGTATGTATGTTGCAAGAGTGGCTTATTCTAAATTCTTTCTATTGTTTATGGAATGCTATATGAACACACTATTCTCTGTCAAAGTGTAAAGTTTTGGATTACTTCACGATTTTTTTTTTATTAAATGTGCATTTCTGCCTGGGTTGAAGTGGGTGGTTTCAGTTGGAAAAAAAGTGATGTCACATACTTTCAAGCACCAATCAGGATTTAGCAACATTTTAATTAATCAAAAAAACTAATTTACTTAGAATGGTTATTTTATTATTATAGACAATTAACTATGACTTTGAACTGGTAATGAAATTTAATAATGATGCCAGTTAGACCATCAGCAAGAACATTATTATATTAATATTATTATTATTATTATTATTATTATTATTATTATTATTATTATTATTTCTATAGAGTTATTTAAATGGTTACAGGGTACAGATTCCTCAGGAAGTCGGAAAGTTTCACATAGGTTCATCCAACCCAATGTTTTAAAAACTTCCCGAATGGAGAAATGATGAAGTTGGTGTTTTCATAGCTCAATGAAGTTCACTTTGATCTTGTCTAATTGAGGGCCTTAACATGTATCTCAAACATGTGTTTTTATCACAGGGTTCCACGCTAACCAGGGTCTGTTAGAAGGTTGGCTGCCCACGCTTCTGCTTCTCAGAGATTATAACATCCCTTCATTCTTCACTATGTACAGGTAAGTTACTTTACTGTAACTCTGAAACATACACTTCTTACACATATTATAGTTTGGATTATAAAAACCGTTGCCTTTAGAACAATACTAACTATATAATGTTCACATTGCATTCAATCTGCTATCCAGAACTACTGTACTACTCTAATTCTGCCCTCAATGGACAGTTGTTGTTGCTCTGCTCTTCACCTTCCTGACCTCATCACCACCGTCAGTCTTAATGCAGTTATCGTCCACAGCCTGATCACACCACTCCATCCACACTTAACACTCCCTCCCTTTGGTGGCAAATAAACTGTTTGTGCAAAGGCCAAGTTAAAGAAAAGATGTATTTCTTGAGCTGCAAGCAAACACCCCCTGTAGACTCTAATTTGATGATATATCAAAGTATGGATGGGGTTTATCTCTCCTCAGTCTCTCGTGGTCAATAAAACTCACTTGGTTAATTGATTTTTTAGCTGTGTCTTTGTCTCCACAGCGAGATGGAGCTCAAGTCCTCACTCCAGATCCTGTTGGAGTTGGAGATGCACATCAGGGAGAGCGGGAGCAATCCATTTACCTCACAGAAACCAGAACAGGTCCAGTCTTGCCCAAACAAAACCCCAGTCTTCTGTAACTCTCATTACGTCAGTTTCCAAGGATTCCTGCCTCAAGAAGACTTAGAGGAGCCTGGGCTAGACAATTAAGAGAACATCATGTGGAAAAACAAATGCATATTTGGTCCTGCCCTTTAAAGATGTGGTTTCCGAAATAGGGTTTGTGTACTTCATCAGGTCTTTGGGGGGCTTCCTGCAGCCTTTAAGAGGTGGACATTGCTCAGCTGTGCTGCTAGCTGCAGATATAGACGCCGAATATGAGACAAAGGCCATGAAAGCGAGAAAAACACACCTTTATTGTTGCATTAACTCACTTAACACACTGAAATAATGTATTAATGAGACAGATAACAGAAATGACTCAAAGCTCAGTAGTGTGATGGCTCCTGAGGGCACCAGCGGTGTACAAAAGTGTGTACTTTTTCTTTGTATTGGTTCCCTGAGGAAGCATGGTAGGTGGATATAAAGGGTCATGTGTGTACATATGTAATGAGACCAAAATTAGTTCAGTAATCTTTTTACAGTTCCCTGTAATTTGGTCTGAGGCTAGACGTATTCCCAAATCTCGCAATAGCTGCATGAAATCAGATCATATGCATACTAATGTAACACCTGATCTAAAATTACGCCTAAATAAATTATACAGTGCCACAGAGCCTGAATTTGTGTTTATGTTTTTTCTTGTGATGCTGCTTTGTAGCTGTTGCTGGACTCTGAATGTTGAGTCCGTGTTCTGGATTTACACCACAGACAATAGGATAGTTATTATGCACTGAGTGGAGAGTCTCCATAAGGTATTATTCCTTTTTCCTAACGCTTAGAAATAATAATAAAAAGTACATAAAGCCAAGAAACATTCGTCTGACAGCAGTTTTCAGTTTTATTCTGGGCTGATAACAGTAACACAATTCAATCCAAAAACCAGCATGAGCCCCAGGCTTAAATATTACAATGAGATAAGTCATTGCCTGATTATCTGACGCAGTCTCAACAAAACTGCACATTATATGCTTCACTTATTGCAGGCCTATTATAAGGGATTGCATATTATTGCGATGCATGGAAAAGTCACAAGATTTGGCCTTGGTAGTATCCAAAGGTATCAAATAATGGTTTATGTGCCCTCTTTCTATGTTAAAAAAATCCACATTGATTGTCCTATAATTTAGCATTAGTCACTTGAATTGGCACATTAAGACAATATATATATATATATATGACAGACCTGCTTGAGAAACTGCTATGTGTAACAATGAAAACTGAATTGCTCTAGAGATTTTTGAATTTCTGTGTGAAAACAACTTATAATGCTGAATCATGACACTGATACCAATGTATTAAACATACCATTACACTTACTGTATGTGTGTTCCTTGTTTTGCTCCATCAGAAGTGAATGTCTTGCAGTCTGTTTTTACAGTGCGACACTGCCCTCTAGTGGAGAACAGTGGATGCACATAAACATATAGGTACCATTGTGATTGTAATAGGAGGGTAAGGGCTTTTTTAATGTCCTAGTGAGTTGTAATTAGAATTAATGAAGGTAACTTCAATAATAATAATAATGATGATGGGTTGGCATCTTTTACTACAGTAATGGATTAGTTCATGGTGTTTTCTTGCAATGAAAACTATGCACAGATATTAGCACGTTGTTTTGGTCAGATGTATGGCTGTAAAAGTCAGGAAGGGTCTGGAGTTGTCGGATCTTTCTAGAAGGAAAAGCACAGGTGCTATATATGTGTCACCAGCTGCCCCCAACAGGCCGCTCAGATGACCAACCCGAGGAGAAGCAGCAGGAGAAGAAACAGTGCACAGGCCGTGAGTGGCAGACTCGTTCACAAATGACGGAAACTGAGAAGTAAGTAAAGTCATTGCCACAACTTTACTTTCATCTTGAAGAATAGTTCTATATTTACGCCACCAACACCACTTTACGGCACCATAGAAGTCAGAGTTCAGGTGTCTCAAGCCGCTGCTGCCTGTTTCATATCATTCGTTATCTGTCGGGGTTGTCATTATTCAGCTTCAGTGCAACTATTCAGAAATGTTTTTGTTTGTACAGTACCAGTCAAAAGTTTGAACACACCTTCTCATTCAACTACTTTGAAGAATCTAAAATATAAAACATATTCTGGTTTGTTGAGCATTTGTTTGTTTACCACATAATTCCATATGTGTTCCTTCATAGTTTGGATGTCTTCAATATTAATCTACAATGTAGAAAAAAAAAAAAAAAATGAAGAAAAACCATTGAATGAGAAGGTGTGTTCAAACTTTTGACTGGTACTGTACAAACAAAAACATTTCTGAATAGTGCACAATTTATTTTTTTTATTTTATTTTTTTTTTATTTTTTTTTTTTATATTTTTTATATTTTAGATTCTTCAAAGTAGTTGAATGAGAAGGTGTGTCCAAACTTTTGACTGGTACTGTATATTCGTTATGAATCTCTCCATTCAGTTACTCCACTGCTAGTCTCGCACAGCCAGACCCCTGTGTGTGTGTGTGTGTGTGTGTGTGTGTGTGTGTGTGTGTGTGTGTGTGTGTGTGTGTGTCAGCGTTACTGCTCCCCTCTCCTCACACTGAAGCAAATGTTCCAGTCTAAGAATAGAAACGTAGCCTTAAGTTTCACATGCTATGTCATTGTCTAAAATTGGCAATGTTATGCTAGCCTGTGGTTTTTATAACTTTTTTTGTCCAATTTACTAAAGAGTTACTGGTCATTAATTCTATTGTATTTATGTTTTTTTGTTTTTATTTGTCCGTCCAGAGCTGGTCTGGATACCAAGGTCAAAGCCATGACCTTCCAGTCTCAAAAAGAGATGTTTGAGAAGATGGAGGAATCTTATCAAATCTGTGCCTCTTGCGATAAGGGTCAAAATCAACTTTCAAACTGCCAGAGCCTGAAGCGTTGTACCAGGTGAAATACAAACAAACAAACAAACAAACACGATCTCAGCCAGCAGGCCTGTGCATCAATCATATTCCTTCATCAGTGAGAGTCATGTTACAATCTCAGATCTGTCACTTTCCTCATGTCTTTGCACAGATGTCTGAATGTTTACTACTGCTGTAAAGACTGTCAGAAGGAGGACTGGCCCAAACACAAGAAGTTCTGCTCACAGCTGCGTCTGGCTGCCATTGACAGAGTCGTGGAATGGCTTTTATTCAAAGGTAACACAGAAATGAAAGACAGTCCACACAAACAATCACAAAAGCCAGAGGATGTTATTTCTTCTTCTGCCAATAAGTAATATGTAATAAAGGATAGTTAACATTACTCAAACTGTCTTTACATCTATTAAACTACTAAACTAATTATATTTTTTCCCCCCATCATCAGGATGCCTTCCATTCCCTACAGAGAAGTGGTCAAAGCCCCAGTCAGAGGTTAAAGGCTGGGATGACTGGCTTGCGATGCAGGGAGATCTAACAGCTCGCCTCGATCCCATTTTGAAAGGAGCAAACATGAAAGACTTGTGGACCGACGCTGGGAGGCCTCAGCCTGACGACCAGGACCTGAAGCAGTCACTGTGGAGGGTTTGCAGCGAGTTCTTCTCCAGGCCGCTGACCATAGCCTGGGCCATGAGGCTGTTCGGCCTTAACCCTTATTCCAAACCTCTCACCATTCACCTGGTGGGGGCGGGCCACAGTGAGACTCTGGCAGCCAGACTGACGGACTACGATGAGCTGAACAACATGTTCCCTGGACACCAGGGTATCACCATAGTCATGGTGGGACCAGAGGTGGTGAGCGGCCCCATCGTGAGGCCTCCTCTCAGTGGGGCTGGACCCAGGCAGAGAGTCTACATCAGCGCCTACAAGGGCCTCTACCACCAGTTCTGGGAAGACGTGGTGGATAAAGAGGAAGCAGCCAAGCCGGACCTGGTGGTTGGATTTCATCCAGGTGAGAACATCCTTTCTGTCACAAAATATACAAAACTCACTTTTAAACTCTAAAATCTGATTTTTTTTTTTTTGTTTGGTTCACACTGAACTCTTTTTTTTAATTATTGGTTTTCATTCACATCTTTTTGTTTCAAGGATTTGATGCCAGTCAGGGCCTGGATCAGGGCTGGCTTCCCACACTACTGCTCCTCAGGGATTACGAGATTCCTTCCCTTTTCACTGCTCTCAAGTGAGTGTTAACGAATAACAGCCACACACACACACACACACACACACACACACACACACACACACACACACACACACACACACACACACACACACACACACACAGAGAATATACCTCACAGAAATGCACAGTGGTTGAAAGTAACTAAGTACATTCACTCAGGTTCTCTGCTTCACTACAGTTTTAATGTAATTTTACTTGAATAGTCCATTTAAATTCTTTATACTTCTTCTTCTACATTTATTTTACATTTTTAGACCAAGATTTTATACAAACAGTGTATAATCAGGATATACAGTAAAACACTGTAATGGCCCAAAAGTACATAACGTTGTTAAAATGAATATGTTGATTCAATAATGTAATATTATAACACTGACAGGAGCCAGTCAGCATAATGATCACCTCTACTGTCGTACTTAAAATACATTTAGGGGTATTTTATATTATAGTATTGCTTTTAATTAATAAATTAACTTAATACATCTTCCTCGACTGCAGAATTATGATATCTAAATTTAAAAAAATGTCACAGTAATTCATTACAGATGAAAAACAGTTACACGTTTAAAAATTCCAGTAAGTTAATTATAAATGCTTTGAGCTCTGGATTAAGAGTTCACAGAATTTATGAAACCATATCGGATCATTACTGTGTATAGTATACAAATTGGCACATTGACGCATTGTTATTAGCATATAGCTGTAGTATATGTGTTACACAAGTATGTGACAATAGGCCTGAATGTGCTACGTCCACATCCAACCCAGGCCACCCTCTATTATCTCCCTGCTCTCTTGTCACCCACGTGAATTCATACATGGGTGTGTGTAATGTGTAATGGCTGATGATGCTTCTTGTGCTCCACCCGCAGTGAGACAGAGATGACCTACTCCCTGCAGATCCTGTTGGAGTTGGAGATGGACATGAAGGGAAGCGGAGCCAACCCCTTCGCCTCGTTGAAACCAGAAGTGGTGGGCTCGACTCCCAACAAGCCTCCAGTCTACTGCAACTCCCACTACTTCTGTTTTCAGGGTGTGCTGGAGACTGTGGAGTTTGAGGAACCAGAGGAGGCCTGAAGGAGCTAGGTGCTGCAGTGCACACTCTGTTGCCTCACAACCAGAACTTCTTTTTGGGGGGTTCAATGAAGCATTGTTTGTATATGCCTATTTTTACTGATAATGGAATCATGTAATGTGTGTAAATACATTTTATGTTAAAAAAGTTAGTACCATTTTACTTTGGTAACAGCTATAGGTATTCGCTAGACATTTGCATTCACTATCTCAGTTTCACGGCATGTAAATGCCAGAGATGTGAGATTTGAATATACTTTCTCTGATCTATTGTTGTGGTAACAGAGAGGCAATAAAACATAGCAGCAACAGTCAAATGTCTACTACTGACTCTGGCAATAACATTTTTTAAATGATAACTACGTGTGAGACTGCATCGTCCACTCTGGTGAAACACAGCTTTGACATAATTTCAAAATAAATGATACGCCTTTAGTCATTTCAATTTGACAAGAAATTCACATTATTCATAAATGATTCACAGTTTTTACAATTAAGTATGCAAAACAATTTGACATAGCCAAAACAAACAAAAACAAAAGCAGCTGAACACTCCTTTACAGCAATGTAGGAGACTAATATTTCACATGAGTTTGGGCATCATGCAGTACTTATATATATCTACTATCCAATTAGTATTTTCCTTGTCACCGAAGTAATTAAACACAAAAAGAAATCAGTATTTTCATCTTCATCCCCACATGAATATCATTTTCTAGAGAGATCTGAAGGATAAAACCAGGTCCACGATGTAAAAGACAATATTGACAATGGCTCCAATGTTAACAATATTCATATCTACGAATGAACACTTTTGACAGATGTAAGGATTGTACATTTTGCGCTTGTAACCAAAGACGGACCACAGAATGACAGCCAGCAGGTACAACAGCACTGTCACGATGTTAAACACAAGCTCCATCACACTCAGCTTGAATGAGAGCAGACACTGCAGTAGCTTGAGCAGATGGAGAACTATGATGACCACAGTAACCAGGAGGCAAACAGCAAACACGATGATGCTGCATATCATCCAGAGTGGGCGAAAGGACCATTCACCATTCACAAAGTGGTCACCGGCAGCAGTGAGAATAATACACGTTATGAAGGCCTCTGTTGTGCGGAGTCCTCCTCGCAGGCTGGTCAGGTAGCCGCTCGGAAACATCTTTTTTTGCATGACACCGTCGATCAGGAAGAAGACGGTGGCGACCAGGGAGATGAGGAAACACAGGATGTTGACGAAGCAGGAGAGGCAGACAAAAACAGCTGCAAAGATGACTGTGGCCGAGGTGATCATCACAGCACACACGGTGGTCAGCCCGCAAGTCAGGTCGGTCCAGTCGGGGAGGAAGACAGCCAGGAGGATGTGCCACTTTTTGGCCTCCACCACGGTCAGGACCAGGGGCACAGCGATGCAGAAAAACCAGACAAACTCACACCAGACTCCCCACGGACTCACCATCCGTCCTCTGAAGATGACGATAATGAAAGATAAAGCGCTGAAGATTATCTCCAGGAGGCGCAAAATGCCCTGACAGCCCTTGAATGGGCCACACATGATGCTCAGATTAAGGAACAAAAAGTAGGAATTTAAAAGTGTCCTCAGTGATACCGGTACTCTTCAAAATGAACCGTACTTTGAGGTCATTCTTTGTTCTACTGATGTCCCATTGTCATATTCAGGTAGAGCCACGTCTTACACGGCAGGCGGGCTTCATTTGCATACTTCCCTTTTAATCAAAACTCAATGATTCATGAATTGCTCAGTGTGCCATTGTGTTTTGCTTCATGTGCCATGAATGTCTGAAGTGGAAGGAGACAGCTTTTGCACTCTTGACTCTTTCTAGTTTGTTCCAGTTCTAATCTGTAGGTTGGTCCAGTATGTTGTGGTAAAAAACCTATAGATGCTGCAATTCATGTCTATGTTTTTTCAGTAATTGATCCGTCAGGCAAAAGTAAATTTACATTTACTCTCTTATGGGTTAAAATGAACTTCCCTTTCCACTTTTTTTTTCATTTTTCATCTCTGTTACCTTTATTTTCTAAGGATCAAACGCTTGAAATTAAATGAATTGTTTGATTTCACCTTAACCAGATCAGAATGTGTTTTTCGAGATTTAATTGGGAAATTCAACTGCAAACTGACAATTGTATATCTCTCTTTCACATCCAAATACGTACACATTACTTCTGTCATTTTAAGCCTTTTCATCTACTATGGGAAAAGATGAGGTCACAAATATGTCATTATCAGAGCGTCACTTTATTTTTATTTCGGTACTCCAGCCCTCATCTGTCTGTGGCTGACAGATCTCAGGAAACACAGGTGTGTTCATTCATCATTTCAAACAGATTAACTGCAACACATTTTACCCCTTTAAATGTTAATCGGCAGGGCCATATACAGTTTATATTTCACAGCAGCACATTAGGAAATATAAAAACAGACAGTGACAAAAATATGCATAGAGCTGAATTATACATTAGTGTTAATTGTACATCAAACAATAAAAACTTTACATTGAATCTCTAATAAATTGGACAATACCCACCAGCTTATTGTTAAATTAGCTGGTATATGTAAATTACATTTTATCTCTGTCTGTACACTAATAATGGATTTTGAAGGCCAAAATCCATTATTAGTGTACAGACACAGTGCTGTTTCTGCTCTGCTTTTATCTGTATGTGAGGTCCCAGTAGAATACATTTACAATGTTTGGAGGTTGGTAGCTCACCAGGGAGGGTGAATTTGAAGCCGACCCGTGGCCCTTTGCTGCATGTCGTCCCCTCCCCAATTCCTGTCCATCTGTCCTATCCAAAGATCCCCATAAAAATCTTTAAAAAAATCTCAGGAGGTTTAAATAAAGAGGATGGAAAAAGTCTATGTGCGTTTAAAGCCACAGATGCCAAGCACGGTAAAAATGAGATCCAGTGTGAAGAGAATGAGATTCACATACGTCATAAATGCAACCATAAACTGTATGGACCAGATACAGAAGCTGGGTGGACACTCACTGGGTCGAGGGTTGTTCCTGAACATAAATATGGGCCACATGATAGCAGCAAATGTATACAGCACAACAGAGATCACCAGAAAGATGAACACAAACCGGTCCAGGTTAAAGGGCAAACAATGCTTCAGTTTCTTCAGGATGTTGGTGGCTATGATTAGAGGGAGGATGGGGAAAGGAATGGCGTATGCTATAACACACATGATCAGAGCTGGCTTGTCTCTGTAGCCCGTCAGTGATATAAAAATCATGCAGCTCACAAAGGCCTCCATAACCTTCCAGAATCCAGGCAGAGCAGCCAGGTAGCTAGCTTTCTTCTTGTCCATGAATTTGTCCTTCACCACTTCAAGGGTGTAGACAAAGCCACACAAGAAAGCAAATATACTCACTATCCAGCCGTACAGGCATTTCAGGCAGGCATAGAAGTTGGCATAAGTGATGGCGACAGAGACGGTCATGAGCGTAGAGGACATGGCCATCCCGGTGGCGAAGTCAGACCAGTCCATGCAAAACAAGTTGAGTATAATATCGAGCTTGAACATCTCAATGATGGTGATGATGAGGGTCATGATGGGGCAGAAGGCCCAGGTGAACATAGCGTAGTTCCAGTAGGTGTGACTGCTCCCTCCTCTGAAGGCAGCCAGGACAAAGGTGACCAGAGACAGGATGATCTGGGCCATGTGCAGCCCGCCTCGGCCGGATAACAGAGTAGAAGGAGAAAACACCGCCTTGGACATTGTGTCCTTAATATCACCAATTATTCCCATTTCATTAAATGATGATGGTATTCCCTCACAGAACGCGGCTAGAAACTGGATGAGGTGTGTTTTCTGTAGCTTCACTGCCTTTCAGCTCCACTTTCCATATAGTCATTCACTGCCCTTCTCATTTGAATAATATTGATGAAACCAGCTGTGTGTGTGGTCATAAATGTCAGTTGCAGCAGATATGAAATAACCAAAGCAGAATTTGGTTGGGCCTAGGACGTGGGATTACAGTTAAAGCGGCCTCGGTGAGGACTTGTTAAAGCAACAGCACGTCTCCAATGGCTCCCTGACCTATTTAATGACCTCTGCTGTGTGCCCATCGCTTCCTGCCCAGTGCCATTTTACAAATACATAAATATACACTAATGTGTGTTTGTTAACTATGATGAAGGATGATTTTCTGTTGATGCTCAGCAGCATTAATAAAAGTTTGAATGTATCAAATGTTCCTTTAGGGCAGTGGTTCTCAAATGGGGGTACGTGTACCCCTGGGGGTACGTGAACGCACTCCAGGGGGTACGTGTACGTATATTTAAAAATATATATATTTAAAATTAGCATCCATTCAGAAATCCTTTAAAAATTGTTATTTAATAAATATTCAATAAAATATAAGTGTAAGTTCATAAACTGAATTTAATGCAACAATGCAATCGTCAGTGTTGACAGTTTAATAAATCAGACACTGATGGCAGAGCGCTTAGTATTACATCTTTTTTTCAACCAAAAATGCTTTGCGCTGGTTAGGGGGTACTTGGCTAAAAAAGTATTTCACAGGGGGTACATCACTGAAAAAAGGTTGAGAACCACTGCTTTAGGGAATCCAGACACACTGTGCAAAAACTCCATAAATCAGCTGTTAAGAACAGTATTAGTTACTTGCTGCCCAAACTTGGAAGTAAATAAAAAATGAACTGCAGGCACACTGAGAATTACTTGTCTATTATGTTTTTGCTGTTGCAACAGATGATAGTTATAAAAAAAGAAATGCATTTTTTTTTGCTCAAACCTGGTTTGTTTTAATGTTCGCCTCCAGGGGGAGACAGAGCTCCTACATTCACGCTGCAGACCTAGAAATACCAACAAAAAAAAAAAATCACGTTTCTACACGGATGTACTTAATTGTGGCACTACTTCAAGCTAACTGCTCGTGTGTTTCTCCTTTCTTTTTAAATCTAATTAAATACAACTTCATTCAAAAACACTAAAGGAAAACATTTTCTTAACGTAATGTCACTTAAACAACATTTTGGTTCAACATTTTATTTCAGCAGGTCACTTTGTTTCGTTGGCTCTTGTTTTCCACGGAAGATAAATAGAAAGAACAAAGAGGAAGTTGTTGTCAAGTGTCAGTACCGCTGCCAGCTATGTGCCAGCATCAAACACTCACAACTATGTGTTTACTTTTCTCCCTTTAAAGCCGTAGACATTTAGAAACAACTCTGGAGGAAGCCGTCGCCTTGCTGGAACTATATTTAGTTGTGATGATCATTTCATTTTCCTGGGCTATTTATTTTATATTCGTCTCGAAGCCATTGTTTGGGAAAAATTAGCCAACGTTAGCCATGGCTCGATGACACAGACTGTACTGTGTGAGTGAACGACGCCCAGCTTCTCGAAGAGGCGACATGGATTTCTCCAAATTCCTGGACGATGAGTTTGATGTGAAGGACTGGGTGAACGGAGCCTTCAAGGTGGTGCAGAAGGACGCGCCGGGGAAGGCGGACACACACGCAGCCACGCTGGTCATGAAGCTGCAGCTGTTCATCCAGGAAGTCAACAATTCCATTGAGGGTAAATATTTGAAGTGAAGTAATGACGTTTGTAGTGTGTATCTTTTGGGCATTTCCTCCTTGCTGGCACTCAGTGTTCAGGGTTGATGGTGACACCTGCAGTATTGCTCTGTTTGTTTCTGCTTGTGTCAGGTGTAACGTTAGACTTGTCCTGACTATTAAAAACATCCCTTAGTATTTGCACTACAAGTTGACAGCAACACAAACTGCGTTTAAAAAAACCTTTTTGTGATACTGTTGTATTAAACTGTACTATCTTATAAAGCTGTCAGTTTATTGAGTGAGTTTATTGGGACTTGGCTGCTTGCTACTGACATGACAGTTCTTCATCACGGACTAGACTGTGATATGTTATGTGGTGATTTGTTGTCCATCCTTGACTTGAATTTGATGCAGTTAGAGAAACCCCTGTCCTAAAATATGCAGCTTTGTGAAATAGTTTGTAATTTTGCAGCAATTCAGATAACACGATGTCATGATGGCATTACCAGATTCATCATCAGAAAACGGGTTAACCTAAAGGACAATGGCAAGGGACATAATAGTAGATCTTTCAGCTGTTTCAATTGATCATTCAAGGACAACATTGTTTATGTGAATCCTTTAAATACACTCAGTTACCACTTTGCTAAGTACACCTACTTAAAACTAACACAGTCATGGTAGTCCTGCAGTAAATAGTCCCTTACTGTTTGGTTGAAACTGTTTAAGTGAGGTGATGATTCAACTTCATGAATTTTGGAGGATGCAGTTTGTGGTGGTGTTTTAACTGTAATGCACCCTCATTGATACAGATGGGGTGGACACAATTATATAAACATCTGTCATTGAATCAACACCTCTTGAACACTTTGAACAAACATTCATGAAGGTAGGATAGATTGTAAGACTGCTGTGTTAGGTGAACCTAATAAACTGGCAACTGACTGTAAAGTAAATAATGAGTGAACAGCTGTGCAGCCTTTACTTGAAACATGGTGAAAGTGAAACATTTCAGATGTAGAGAAGATTATACAAACCACACCAATCTGTAGATGGTGCAGCAGTAAGTTGTTTTTTCTTCTTTTACTCTTTTTGAAACCCATACCAAAAAGAACTGCATGAAATGACCGTTGGCAATTTCTTCTTAGAATGGCACCCACTATGATATAATGTTATGGAAGTTATACTTGTCTTGTTATATCCTTCATTAACTGAAATACTCCTGCGTTTCTTTGTGTAGAGAGCAGTAATCAGGCACTCCAAAATATGCCCAGAGTGCTACGAGACGTGGAGGCTTTGAAACAGGAGGCTTCTTTCCTCAAGGAGCAAATGGTTCTGGTCAAAGAGGACATCAAGAAGTTTGAGCAGGACACTGTACAGTCTATGCAGGTATGCATAAGTTCAAGCACCATGTCATTACTACATACTGTATATAGCATATGCATACTTGAAGTATATTCATGGTTCACAAGTTATATATTGCATGTAAAACAAAGCAAATCTACATAGACTCTTAAAGTGTTAACCCAATGTTTTTGAACTCATGATGAAATCATTTCTTTGATAATAAGCAAAGCCTGACAGTGGCAATAAAGTGTGCATGGTGCTGAGATGCTCTAAGGATGTTTCTCAGACTTTTATATTGTGTTTTTCCTATACACCAGGTCCTGGTGGAGATAGATCAAGTGAAAAGCCGCATGCAGCTGGCAGCCGAAGCTCTGCAGGAGGCTGACAAATGGAGCACACTGAGTGCAGACATTGAAGAGACCTTCAAAACACAGGTATAAATGAAAGACGACATCACAGGTCTTTACTTGTTATATTTCTGTCTGCCTTGCCGCTAAGGGATCATGAATCGTTGCTACTCGTCCTGGCCCACATCCATTTAAATTAGACTGTTGGAGTGGAATTTAAGCTTTTAATGTAATATGACTCTATGCATATTCAATTTATTTTAATGTTCTAGGAATAGTTCCAATTCATTGAAGTGTGCAAGACAACCAAGGCAATGGCCCCTCACAGACTCAAGCATTTTTCTAAGCAGTTGATATGAACTGATTCTATTTAGGTCAATTAAGACCATTGAAATTTTCATATTTCTGAAAAATAATGTATGTAACTAAAAGTCATGTATTTAGCAACTAACAACCAATGATATAATATTAAAATACTACTTTGCGGACATTGATCTTTAATATGTTATCTTTCTTTTCCAGGACTTTGCAGTCATTTCCTCCAAACTGACCAGCATGCAGAGCAGCCTGGCCATGCTGGTGGACACACCGGACTACTCTGAAAAGTGTGTCCACCTGGAGGCTCTGAAAAACAGACTGGAGGCCCTGGCCAGCCCGCAAATAGTATCAACCTTTAATTCCATGTCTATGGGTGAGTTGGGCTTTTGTGTGTCATATTTATTCCAGCTTCACTTCCTCTGTTCACTGTAGTTCACTTTCAGCGTAAACTAAGAATACTTGTTTCCACGTGTTTTCTCTGCAGACCAAGCCAAGCTGTTTGTTAAGGTCTTCACAGAGATAGATAGAATGCCACAGCTCCTTGCCTACTACTATAAGTGTCACAAGGTAGGCGGCACATGCCTCTCCCTTACCTTCATAATGAATTGATAAAAAATCCAAATAATATCCTTATATGTTTTACCTGTTTGGTGTAGGCATGGTCTGATGTTCTTTTTTTTTAATGAACGTCTGTTTTGGCATCTCCAGGGCCAGTTGGTGAGCACGTGGCAGGATCTCTCTCAGAGTGAGCTCAATCTGAATCAGCAGCTGTCTGAATTCTACGACACCTTGCTCTCTTCGTGGCACTCTCAACTACAGTGGAGCAGCCAGGTGAGGCACACCTGTAGACACTTAAAGTGGCCCTATTATGCTTTTTCACTTTTCCCCTCTCCTTTAGTGTGTTATATATATTTCTGTAAAATGGTCTATGGTATGTAAAAGGTCCGTAGAGTGTAAAACCTGAAGTCAACGCCTAAAAGGAGTTACCCTCCCCATCAGAAGCTCCTGAGCTCCTGAAACGGCTCCATTGAATTCTCTCCTTCGCTTCCGTAACTTCATGAGGTCACAATGTTACAGAAGTGACGTAAAACTCCTTCCGGCTAGTTTGGCCCTCAAACAACAAAAGAGAGAGATGGAGCTGAAGCTCTGGAGGAAGAGTTTTTTGAAATGTGAAATGTTGACCAATCACAACAGAGCGGGCTAGTTGACCAATCAGGGCTGACTTTAGTTTCTGGAGGGAGGAGCAAGCGCTACAACGGAGCATTTCAGAGAGAGGGTGAGAAGAGGTGCTGCAAGACAGCCAGGATGAGAAAAACAAGGCGGATTATGAGCATTAACGCATGTAAACATGTTGTAACTGTAACTTGAGATAAAAATATGCACAAGGAAAATATCATAATAGGGACTGTTTAACCAGTTGCACTGGTAAAGTTCCAACAATGCTCACACACTATTTAAAAAGGATGGATAGGGATCCAAATCACGGGTGGTATGTTTGTTGTTAAGGTTATTCATATAGCAATAACGGAGGCAATGTTTGCAGTCTATAAATACTGTCCGTCAGAATGCTCTTTTAAATGTTTGCACATTACCCATACTGAACCAGGTGTTCAAGAACCCGTATGAGGTGGTGACAGTGTTGCTGATCCAAACTCTGGGGGCCATGGTCCCATCCATCCCCGTGTGCTTGAGCTCAGCCGTGGAGCGAGCAGCCCAAGAGCAGCGCCTAGACACACTGCTGGAACTCCATCAAACCACTTCCACCTTCGGACACAGCCTGGAGGCCGCCATGTTGCCGCACCTGGGTCAGTGCAGAGACATGAGTGTGGATACTTCAGATGTGGGTGGAGTTAGGTCTTTATGTTTTTTCTGTGTTTCCTCGCCAGGTGAAAATAATCTGCTGAAGGTGACTGAGCTGGTCTGTGCGCTGTATGACCCCTACAAACCTTATCAACTACAGTATGGAGATCTGGAGGAAGCTCACCTCCTCATCCAGATCAGTGCTGTACCTTTGGTTAGACACCATGCATACACACACACACACACACACACACACAAACACATAACATAACATAATAGTTTTACTAAAACTAACACAGCCACAACTGTTTTATTCAGATTCACATCCTATTTTCACTTGTTCTCTCTGTGTTTATGTCGCCTCTTGTCTCCATATGTTCTCCTCTCTTTAGGAACATGGTGAGGTTATTGATTGTGTGGAAGAGTTGAGCCACTCTGTTGGCAAGTTGTTCGGCCTGGCCAGCGCTGCTGTGGACCGCTGCGTCAAACTGACTGACGGACTGGCCGTGTGTGGCCTCCTCAAAGCCCTCAAAGCTCTCTTCACCAAGTAAGAATCCTTTATTGGCAACTGTCATAACATACTACAACACATACTATGCATTAACCCCTTTGCATTATTAATAGAAATTGTTTGCTTACTTTTTAGTATATGTGGACCTTACTTTCTGTAGCCAGCCTTAACACTGTGCTTGTTCTAGGTATGTGTCGGACTTCTCCACAACACTGCAGTCAATCAGAAAGAAGTGTAAACTGGAGGATACACCAAGTGCATCTGTTTTCCAGGAGGACTGGACAGCCTTTCAGAACTCTGTCAGGTTAATGTCTTTTTACATTTGAGACAACTTCATTAAAGTAAAGATTTTTGTATTACTAAGCTGCCACCGTGACCTGGCAGAAAAATTGCAGAAATGGATGGATTGATAAATGTTTTCATGGTGTGTTTTGCAGGATTATTGCCACTTGCGGAGAACTGCTCAGACAATGTGGAGCCTTTGAGCAGCAGCTGTCAAACAAGTAAGAGACATGTTTATTTCATAGTGTTCTAGTTGTAGTTTCTTTTGACATGGGTGTAAATCATGGGCCCCCCTGCCAAAAATCAGATTTTAAGGAATTGTGTGCATTCTCCTAATATAATCAATACTTCCCATAGGATCCTTGGCACGGCAGGTAAGTACTTGTCAGAGTCGTATAGCCCGCGCAGCCTTGCAGGCATCCAGGAGGCCAGCTCTACAGAGAGGAAGAGCGCCACCAAGAACCCCTGGCAGGAATACAACTACCTTCAGAGGGGAAACATGACTGAATACAACAGCCTGATGGAAGTCCTCTACTCCCTAAAGGTACGGAGCGGAGCAAGATGTCGGAATGATTCTTTTTTGTTGATGTCATATGAAGAGAACTGACTCTTGTTATACTGCATGTTTTCAGGTGATTTATCGAGGTTCCTCTGCAGCTGTTTTTTAATCTATCTGGTTCCCATTGTCTTGCAGGAGAAGGGCACAGGTAACTCCAGCCTGTTAACGGAGCCCAGAGCAGCTCTGATCAGACTCAACCAGCAGGCCAACCAGCTGGCCTTCGACTCCGTCTTCCTGCAAATCAAACACCAGCTCTGTCTTGTCTCCAAGATGGAGGTGATTAAGAGTCAAGTTACTACGTAATTCGATTTCAAACAGTGATTTGCACGATTTGAGTGCATTGCTGAGAGCTTTTGGAATGCCTTTGTGCGTGTGCATTTGAGGAATGGATGTACTGTGTCTATTTTTATCTCGCGTCAAAGTGTTTGATTCTTGTTTTTGTTCAGAGACAAGAGGCACCTGGTCTTGGCGAGAGCTACACAGAGGACCTGCCAACTTTCAGCCTGTCACCGCAAGAATACATCACAAATGTTAGTCGGGCTTGGCTGGAATATTAACATAACTTTATTAAAATAATTCCTAAATCATAATTGATACTATTTCAAATATGCAGTGCAGACACAAAACAACTTGCCTCATAAAATAAAACAAACTAGCAATCTTTTGTACATATTCACAGCTTTATACTGTAGCTCCCAGACAAAGTCTGTCCTTCCTTCCCTTCCAGATAGGACAGTACCTCATGTCTCTGCCTCTCCACTTGGAGCCATTTGTGACTCAGGAGGACCCGGCACTAGAGATGGCCCTACATGCTGGGAAGCTGCCATTCCCTCCAGAGCAAGGTGTCTGGCCATCGACCCTGATTCTCCTCCAAATCTAATGTTCCACATGATGTATTTTGTCTCTGTTCCCTTCCTCCTATTTCTGCATCCTTACAAATCGTTTAGAGATTCAAGGATAATTTATTGTCATTACGCAACACAGAGCTGCCAAAAAAAACAAAAAACTTAAAACGGTAGTGTATTACTGAAGTGCATTTTTGGTGGTGCCTTAGGGGCCTTATTTTCTTCACATCATTTTGACCTTTATCCTCTCCTGTTTCCTCTTTCTGCATGAAACCATATATTAAATCCCCCTCTCTCTAAATAAAGTATCTACATCTCTTACCTCACACCACTTACCCTTGTTCCCTTTACACCTGGTGCACTTATGAAACATCACCTTCCTTCTGTCTCAGGCGATGACCTTCCTGAACTGGACAACACTGCAGACTACTGGCTGGGCTCCATTGCTCGGGCAACCATGCAGACCTACTGCGATGCCATCATGCTTATTCCCCAACTGAGCACTCATTCCACTAAACAGCTGGCCACGGATATCGGTACAGTAAACCAGAATGTTCACAGGGAACAATTCATTGAAATGGTGGCTCCCAGTTGTGTTACTGTGTGTGGATGACTCCTGTTCCTGCTCCACAGACTATCTGAGCAATGTGATGGACGCTCTGGGCCTGCAGCCGTCCCGCGGCCTGCAGCACATCGTCACCCTGCTGAGGGCCAAACCAGAGGACTACAGACAGACGGCCAAACTGCTGCCTCGTCGGCTGGCCTCCACCATCGCTGCCGTACGGTGCATCGACTACTAACAGCAAAGGGAAAAGGAAGATGGACTCTAGGTATAGTGGCTCTCAGAGCGGCACTGGGGACTCGCAGGCATGTTTGAAAATGAAGAAGAATGTGTTGTGAAGAGTAGCTGGTAAACATGTTACAGTCACTTAAGTCTCACATTTAGGGCGGGAGCATTTTAGGATAATAGTCCTGTCCAAATAAGTATGGCATTTAGGGGAATGATAATAGTTTGAAATCAGAGTTTTTTTATACTGATGATTGTTGAACTAGTGGGACTTTGAATGATCAGTGGTGATGATGTCTTTAAGTCAAGCCAAAACACTGAAAGTTGCTTGACTCTACATATTTAATTTCTGATTCTTTTTAAGTTGCTGAAGCATTTAAGGAAGTAAATAAATTGAATACATCAGGGGATGTGTGAGAGCAATTTATATGACTGATATACATGTTGTTGATGTCTTGTCATACTTATATTATTCATCTATGATATTAAATTATATTAAGGTAATAATTCTGATAAGAGCTTTGTTGTTTTTGGTTAACTGAGCTTCACATTCAGCAGTTAAAGGTGAACGTGAGCTCTCTCTCTCTATCATTCTCTCTCTCTCTCTGTCTCTTGCTCTCATGCAGTATCATGAAAATCTGTACATAAAACATTTACATCAACACTACAAATGGAGCCTGTTGTGTTAATACTTATGAAACTCTTTTGAATCAAATAGATGAAATGGGGGTTGAATTAGTTTGTAATGGAATCAATCTTGTTTAATAAATGTATGGCCTTTTCTGTCTTTTGTAATCCCACATTGCTCCTTGCTCCCTCACGTCATTTTAGTAAGATGCATTAAAATCCTACGTTTGAAGTCGTGCTTAAAATTATAAGACTGATTGTAAGACCGTGTTGGGCTTTTTTCACTATTTCAGACTACGAAAATATTTTTGCTGAAAATGTTAGTTTATTGAAATAAACTGTTTTGATAATGGAATCATCATTTAACTTATAATGCCAAACATTTTCTAGTTCAGGCTTTTCCAATGCTGCTGCTTTACTGTCTTTATGAAGATTAAATAACTGTACTAAAACAATTTGAAGACTTCACCTTGGGCTTTAGGTAATAGTGTAAAACCGTCAACAAAATGATACTACCTCGAGATTACTGTTCTTCATGTACGGTTATAACACTACTACTGTAACCAAAAATGAAGTAAATACTTTCATTACTTTGTTTGATTTCACAATCAAAACACCGCTACTGTATAAAAAACAATACACTGTAACAACTACCTTTATTTTTATTTACAGTAAGTTACTTGCAAATGGCTGCCAGTAACTTACTGATAATATTTTAACAGTATGATACTTTACAATAAGTTACTTACTA
Organism: Anoplopoma fimbria; assembly: GCF_027596085.1. Lineage (NCBI taxonomy): Eukaryota > Metazoa > Chordata > Actinopteri > Perciformes > Anoplopomatidae > Anoplopoma > Anoplopoma fimbria. The sequence goes on from NC_072453.1 coordinate 7,113,014, forward strand.
AAGTTACTAAAAAAAACTATTAAATGTATGAATTACTAATAGATTTAAATATAGTAAAACCTGTTTGTTTTGTTTTTTGTGGGGGGAGGGTGAGCAACTAATATTGGCTGATAAGTTATTTTACAGAAATAAAATCAAACTGTAATACCCCTTAATGGTCACTAATAATGAACCTTTTCCTCCACAAGGTTGTAGCGTGTTATTTCTAGCTGTCCCCTAAATCTATTAGATGATCACTATTTTTTTTATAATATCTGTAAAAGTTAATTTGACGCTGGTCAGTGTGCATGTGTTTTGATGAAGCATTATCCAGCATCACATGCCGCTGTACCTGCTCTCCTCCAACATGGACCAGTGTTTGGCCCTGACGTCAGCCGTCACCGCCCTGCCTGCAGTGTCGGTGCCCACAGATGATGATGATGATGATCGTGATGGAGACGAGAGAAGCGGCCTCGCCATGAATCCCACCCGGAGACGGAATTAAGACACACGAAGGGAGTGAGACAACAATTGGCCAAACAAATAAATACAACTTTGTCGATGTGGACACCGAAACGCCAATCTCTCACATCTGGCCCCACGAAGAGATGCTCCACGGCGGCCAAACGCGAGTGAGCGGCGGGCTGGGTGTCCCTCAGTTTGCGTCCGCTGTGGAGGCGATTTAGGGAAGAGCATCCACTGGGGTAAATATCACCAACCGGGCAGTATTCAATCCACAACAACACAGCGTGGATCTGATGACCGGAGAGGAGAAGAAATGCCTTTAAAAAGGGTGGAGCTGCGGGTTCTTTAATAAATGATGAGGAGCACCGCGCGTCACTCGCAGCCTTATTGTAAAAGGTTGATTTGATGTTTGTGTGTGACGGACGCTGATACTCACCCACAGCGATCTGTTATCGTGTGTGAACAATGACACCGGTGGTGTTATGTCACCGGACCGAGCGCTAGAGACGATGGCTGCCGGCTGGTGGGGACTACTACCCCGCAGCATCCGCGTACAGCGCCCTGATAGCGGCTCCACGGAGGATGTGTTTATGCAATCCGACGCAGTGATGCAAGTGGGCTGATTTTTAAATTTTTTAAAATGCTGTCTCTATGTGATATGAATACCCAGAAACTGCCAGGCCTTTTTTTTTCTTTTTTTTTTTATATATATATATATTTTTTTTTTTCCTGTGAAATATGCTCGGGCCTAAACATCACACAGTGAAGGAGCTGCCACAGCGCGGGGATGCTGTGAATAATAAAGGGGGCCCTTTCTGGATTTAAGACATTTTTTTTTTTTTTTTTTTTTTTTTTTAAAAAAAAAAAAAGAAAGAAAAGCGAGGAAAAGCAATCATGTCGAAAGTTGTCAGTAACAAGGAGAAGAAATCCTTCAGTAAAAAACTCTTCCGGAGGAGCTCGGTCCGCTCCGTGGGAGCTTCATGAACAGAGTTCTCCGGACTCTGTCCACTCTGTCTCATTTCGGTACCGATGAACAGGCCGCCGAGGACGAGAAGGACGAGGCATCTCTGATCCCGACCACCACCGGAGGGTCACTGCCGTCCGACGACAGTGACTGTGGGGGGTTTCCCTTCGGGGACAAGGTGCCGGGAGTCGCCGGACTGAAGAACCACGGAAACACCTGCTTCATGAACGCGATCCTGCAGTGCCTGAGCAACACGGAGCTGTTCGCTGAGTACCTGGCTCTGGAGCAGTTCAAAGGCGGGGAGACGAGCAGCAGCAGCGGCATCAACGAGAAGGCCAAGTCCAACGGGATGCTGGTGCAGAAGAAGGGGAGCAAAGAGCAGCAGCAGCAGCAGGATGCAGGGGAGGTGACCGAGCAGCTGTCCGGGCTGGTTCGGGCTCTGTGGACCTTTGAATACACACCTCAGCACAGCAGGGACTTTAAGGTAGGCTGTGCTTCACGCAGGGGTCCTAACTGTGAGGATAATTAATCTCACAACAGCTCCTGGAAAAACACAATGTGCATATGTGGATATAGAGCAGTGCATTGACACAGTTTACATCCTGACTGGAATAAAGTTTCATAAATGTCAACACTCGCAGTGAAACTTCAAAACTCGGATGTCAGGTGTAGATATGATCTTCTAGAGAATTACTTTTTCTTTTATTTTTGCCATCAGGAGCCCCAGTTTAAATGTGTTATTGTCTTATATGGTCCATGTGAGTTATTCTTAAAAGGAGAGTAAAGTCACCAGTGTTTTCAATACAAATGGCCTTATTGGATTGCAGCTCAACCCCAGTTGGTGCCTTTTGTGCACCTCTATTAAGGATAATACATGACAAGTGGTGTCTAAAATGAACTATGCTGCACAATCCTGCTAATTAATTATGATAATAATAAATTATATTTGTATAGCGCTTTAAAAGGTACTCATAGGCACTTGACATGGTAAAGAAAGAAACAATAAAAGCAATAACAACGTAAACAAGGTAGAGAGATTACATTATAACAGTGATAAACAAAACAAAAACATACATAATCCAGTGGGGATAAAAACATATTTTCTGTGCTCTGTCATTGCTGACATCTATGACACCAGATGCAGTTGTTTTGATCCTACCAGGAAGTACAGATATGAATTTGAGTCTATTTAAAATCATGAAATTCCTTCATTATTCAGAATAATGCAGACAGGGTTTAGATGCAGTGATTATGCACCGGCCTTGACTGACTGCTTTGCTTGTCAACAAGCCTCTGGATAAGTATCTCTCATTGAATTAGTGTTTAGTCCTTCCTCTAAAGCAAACTTATTTTATATATGAAAACACAAGGTTCTGTCTTTAGTCAATAATCATATTCCAGCACAGGTTCTGATTACAGTTTATGTTTTATTTGCGACTACAAATAACTTAAGACAATGCATCCTTATGAAACAGGGGAAGTCAGTCAACACTTGATCAGCTGAGTCCTACATCTGAGCTGTAATAAATTTCATCTGTTTTTTTGGAGCTGCTTTATTGTCCGTCCCACACTTATCAGCTTTTGTTGCAGCCTCGTCTGCTTTTTCATCGTTTCACCTCATAAACTTGTATCCCGGCACTGAAAAGTTTGCCTGTCACAATCACAAAGGTTTGTTCTTTGGCAACAGAGATACTTTATTTTTATATGTCTGATAACCTATTTTTCTTCTCTCAAAAGTTCAAAATACATAATGGAAGGAACTGAATTGATCAGGGCCCTCAAAACGCATTGCTTATTCTTGACAGTGTTACTATTTCTGTCCCTTTTTTTTTTTTTTTTTTAAACCTTTGTTTCCCAGCCAAAGTACAAACTGTCTGATTGGATATAGATTATTGTTTTCCGAGGGTGAGGCCTTGAATCTGTATAACTCGGTAGGGAAATAAAGTGCAAACCAAGGCTATGAGGGACTATATAGACAATATTGGTCAAATGTGGTGTCTAATTTGTGATAAACAAATAATCCTTTCACAAGCTTCAAAAAGTTTTCTTTCTCATGCTAATGTAAATATTGTGGCTAGTTACATCCCAAGCTGTTGATGCATTGTTCCTTATATGTTCATGCAGTAGAATTACTTTACTTCTCTTCTAATGTCTCTATAACATTGATCCCCAACTTACTGTATACATCACAAACTTAAATGCAACGAATTGAACTACAGCTAAACATGCTATTGTTATGGTTAGTCTGGATTAAAGCTCAGCATGTGTCGCTTTTGTGCTTCTTTCACTCAGACCTCGACATGAGGATAAACTGAGAGCTCTTAAAGATAATTAGGAAGCCTCCGTAATAGTAATAGGACTCTGAGACACAGTGGATAATTCCCCTGTGTCTCAGAGTCCAGGATTGGTTTGAGGATTATGTCGTTGTACACCGCCCAAACTGCCCCAGAGCACGATCTACACAAACCCTCATAGATGATCACAAGACACATTCACTATTTGTGAAAAGTGATACTTATTTGACAATGTGATTGAATGTAAAACAAATCCAACAGATTGTTGTAGTCTGTAAACAGCACAAGGTATCTGAAATCAATGGTTGATAAAATGACAAAACATTTTTGTAGATTATGCAGGGCTTCTGTGTGGTAGGGATATTAAATGAGAATCTCATTTGAATGTGCTTTTTTAAATGCATATATTTAAAACAATGCATTTTGAATTTGGAGTCCACATTTCACCTGTTATATAATATATAAATTGTTTATCATTGGTATAAAAAGGTAAACTTGAGAGCTTTCATCAACAGACCTTTACTTAAAGACAACCTCTGTAGCCAAGCCACAGAAGAAAGGCTATTTCTTTATTTGCACCACGTCTTGAACAAAATGCTGAGGCTGCATTGGTTATGCCTTCAAAATGACGAAGAACATCCCAAGGGACAGGATGGGAAGGCATGAAGCGCCCAGTCCCGTCATATCTTTGACCTTTCTTGACATTTGATAGCCAGTAGAGGTGACTTTATAGCTGCCAGCCTGGATGACTCTGTAGAGTACACAATGTTTTCATCTCCAGTAGCTAATTGTCAGTGAGGTTAAGCTGTCGATTTTCAGTCTGTGTCCTGGTTTTAAAAAGCTTCTCTCACCATCACCCGCATCTCTGCTGACCTTTCGGATTGTGCTGATCAACATCCTGGTCAAACACCCTGAATATTTTATGATGAGCCAATGATGTCAACGCAGTCATTGCTGTTTTAGGAGCAGTCCGCTTGAACCATGCTTTGTTTGTCCTGCTGCAGAATGTGGTGTCTAAGAGTGCCCTGCAGTTCAAGGGTAACTCCCAGCACGATGCCCAGGAATTCCTCCTCTGGTTGCTGGATAGAGTTCATGAAGACCTCAACCATATCATCCACCCTGACATCAGACCCCCCAGGAAGGTAAACAGCAACTTAGAGCACAGCTATCGAGTATGTTCAGGTTATAGACCAGTGTTGATTTGTTTTGACAGGATGTGGCCCCGTTTTTGTTAACATCTGATCAGTAGTGTAATAAACTGAATGTTGCGATACTAAAAAATGTACTGCTGGTAACTGCCTCTGTTATATAACATGCATTATATTGTATTGGTTTGCCAAATAATTGTTGGGTGTCTATCGTGTTTTCCCAGCCTCCAGTAGAAGAGGAAAATGCCCCTGAAGGATCTCCACTACCAGCACCTGGCTCTTTCGTACAGGAGTTGTTTCAGGCACAATACAGGTGAAACCTTCAATTGCTGGAAAAGTATATGATCTGTTGGTACAGACTGTAACTACTGATATACTATAAGCTCTAAATTAATATTAACAATCTGAAAATCAATGAAGAACATTCAAAAAAGTCCACAACATACTGTATCTTCTATGTCAAGGGTAACTTTTATGGAAAATCTGCCAAACACAAAACTTTGTGATAAAATATTCTACAGTCTAGGTTCACTCACTAGCTTTTTCCAGAGCTTTTGACCAATACCATGGCCTTTCTGGGTGTCATCACATGACCTATAAGTACAGAACCTACAAAGCGATTGTAAGTTTAAACTCCAGGGATATAAAGTCCTTTTTCCTTAAGTTTGTGCGTTATTTCGTCTAACCTATGAATTATTAATTACAATAATAAAAACACAGATTTTTATAGTGATAAACCAATAATATTAAATCTGTATGCTCTCTTGTGATCTTTCCAGCAATCATAACATTGTACAGATCATAATAAACATCCTACTATTGGAAGTTGATGTTGGGTTATTCCATCAACGTTAAAGGAATAGTTCCACTTTTTTCGCTGTCTGGCCCTGAGTTAGAAAAAAACATTGAACTATTCCTTTAAAATGATCCCAGCTGCATTTAATTACTCTCATCATGTCTTTGTGTAGGTCCTCGCTGACTTGCCCTCACTGCCAGAAACAGAGCAACACCTTTGATCCTTTCCTCTGCATCTCACTGCCAATCCCCGTACCTCACACACGGTAAGGTGACTCTGCATCTAGTTTATAAGTGAGACAATATCTATCGTAGCAACAAAAAAAGTTCCTGTGTACCAAAATACAATGAGACCAGACCCAGTCTGAACCCGGCACTAGAAAGAAGTGTCAAATCCAGCCGAGACAAACACCACGAAAGATCTAAAGGGAGAAAGTTAAAATTAGAAGACGCTGTCTATCTTTGAAACATCTGTCCAGCCGTGGTTATGAAACAGCCAATTAATTTCAGTCTGTCTGTGTTGCAGGCCCCTGTATGTGACAGTGGTGTACCAAGGGAAGTGCTCCCACTGTATGAGAGTCGGGGTGGCGGTGCCTCTTTCTGGCACCGTGTCCAGGCTGAGACAAGCTGTGGCCCAAGAGACCAAAATCCCTGCCCAACAGGTGCTGTCTTATTGGACACTTCCTCTTTTTAAAGCCATTAATGCATCAAAATTAAGAGGATTAAAGATGGGGTGTTGTTTTCAGTGAGCCATGAGATCATTTGTTGTTCAAGTTTGTACTTGATTTATCTCAAAGTGGAAGGCAAGTATTTTATAAACAGTGCTTTATAAATATCTATAAACAGTATTTGTACTGTATTTCAGAATATAAAGCCTCTTCGTATTTGTAAACACCCCCTTTTGTTAATCCCTGTTAGAGTTTTTGTTTCAATCATTTTCATCAAATGAATTGATCGAACTGCATCCTGCTTTTGTTCACCGTCTCTGCTCAGATCGTCCTCACTGAAATGTACTTTGACGGCTTTCATCGCTCCTTCTGTGACGACGAAGACGACCTTGAGATCATTCAGGAGAGCGACTCCATCTTTGCCTTCGAGACACCTGAGCTGTTCAGACCAGAGCAGATTCGCTCCAAGCGAGGCGGTAAAACATCCTGTTTTTTCCCCAGAAATTAGTTTAGTGCTTAATACGTTGGTAGGCTTCAAGATTAGATCAGAAATGGAGTAATATTGGAGAAATGCATTTTTCCATTCATCCATTTTTTTAGTAAAACGATTTTTGTGTGTCGTTTTATTTTATATATTTTATTTCACATTTGTATCTTTACATTTTGTGTTGACTAAAGGGAGCCCACATGCAAATCTCAACCAGAACAACTTAAAGTACGGCACAGATATTAACAGGATATCCACACAAATACAAGAGCCGACGACCCCGCCTCAGAGTCCAAATAAGAACAGCGGACAGGCTGAGAAGATTGTCCTGCTGGTGTGTAACAGAGCCTGCGCTGGACAGCAGGGACGCAGGTATGGAACAACACTTCTAAAGGTTTTGATCATTATCCCACAGAAATCTTTCAAACTGATGCAGGGATGTTTTTGTAATTCCTGCAGGTTTGGGAATCCATTCATTCTGTATTTGGAGCGTACAGTTACATGGGACGTACTTCAGAAAGAGATCTTGGAGAAGATGCGGCATCTTTTGCGCCCTGGAGTCTTTGTGCAGGTACCTACTCATTACACACTGTTTGATTTGAATTTACTTTCCGTTTATGTGTTTTGTTTTTAATGTCTTATCCTTGATGCTGTGTAGGTGGGGCCCTTCACTTTGCGTGTGGTAGGCGTGGTTGGAATCACGTATCTCTTGCCTCAGGAGGAGCAGCCACTCTGCCATCCTTCCGTGGAGAGGTAATGTCACTTATCACCACCAGGTGCTACCACACATGAATAGTCATTATGTAAACCCTGCAGTGAGTTCAATCCACTTTGAGTTGATTGAAGAGCTACAGTATGTAGGCCGCCTCTTCAGTGGAATATTGACGTTAAAATATCTATTGAGATGTATAAAAGCTTGTCTGTTTTTTCAAAATTTTATTCTAAAAATGGGTTGAGCTCTGTTGTTTTTGCATGGATTTCTTTTCTCTGCTGCCACATGAAAAAAACAAAAACAAAACAAAAGGCAGAAAATGAATCCTCAACCTCACTTAATGTTATGCTTGTTTGTCAGTAGGCTTCAGATCCCGAGTTCTATGAGGACTATCTAGAATCCAATGTGCATTTTTCGTGGATGCTTTTTCAGATACATGCTCCTAAAGTCATAGTACTGGCTTGTGGTGGCAGTCTTGAAAAAAACAAAACGTACTCTAGTGTAGCCTATAATCGTTCTGCATTGCTTAATTCTATATGAATATCAGCTAAAAAATTAAAATATAATGTGCAATTCTCTTTTCAACAGGGCATTCAAGTCTTGCGGTCCTGGAGGGCCACCTCATGTCAAAATAGTTGTTGAGTGGGACAAGGAGACAAAAGACTAGTAAGTGTGATCTGAAGCAACAACCCCACGCTTCTTATTAAGATCAGGGCTGATGTGAGATGTCTCCTCTCAGAGATCTGCCTTTTAACACAAATACATGTAGAAAATGTCTTTTGAAGTTCCCTGTGATCCCTCTGTGACTTGCGCCGTGTTATGCCTGCAGTCTGTTCAAAAGAACTGAGGATGAATACATCCCAGATGCTGAGAGCGTGCGTCAAGCGAAGGAGCAGCACCTGCAGCCTCAGACCTGCTCACTGGCCCAGTGCTTTCAGCTCTACACCAAAGAGGAACAGGTAGGCTGAGACATGGTATCATATAGGCTGCAGTAGTACTGAGAATATCAGGGATACTGAATACATATTAGATGTGTTTATTCTTTGCTGTACTCTAAGTGATAATCTCATTAGAAATGTGGGTTCTCGTGAGTAAGGGATGTGTTGTTGGATTATATTTCTATCCATTTGATGTCAAGATGCCCTGCCTGGGGCTGTACAATTACATACACTAGATGGCAGTACAATTAAACGTTTCCACCACTTTTTTTGTTGCTCTATGATATTGTTTACCTAATATTTAAGAAATAGCATCTTTATTATACAGAAAACATATGTTAACAGGTAGAAAAATAAATGAAAAGAACACAAACTGCAGTTGAGTTGCTATTCAATAACAGATTTTTCTTCACATTCATTTCAGCTCGCTCCTGATGATGCATGGCGATGTCCACACTGTAAGCAGCTTCAGCAGGGCAGCATCAAGCTCAGTCTGTGGACCCTGCCTGACATCCTCATACTTCACCTGAAACGCTTTAGACAGGTACTCTTTGTAGACAGTCTTAATAAAATAAAGGTGCCGAAATGCTTTGATTTCTTTAAAAGTAAAAAATGGCCTATGGCCCCGTCCGCACTTCCTAACCCTTACTTCCAGAGTCTTTGCTCAGACCACACTCATCTTTGAACTCCACCTTCATTTTGATCTCATCTACACACATGTAAAGTTTTTATACAACACTATCTCGGAAACAAAATATGTTCACAGACTGAAAGAAATATAAACACCTGACAAAGTACTCAAAACTGCCTCTGGTAGTTAAGTGCCACAGTAGATGTCTCCAGGACCACATTCGACCATGATGACACCCACACACAGACTCACAACAGACTTACAGGCTTTTATGTCACTGTGTAGGAACTTAAAGAACAACTTGAATTCCATAAATCTTTCTTTAGGACGGGGATCGACGAATGAAGATGCAGAACATGGTGAAGTTCCCGCTCACAGGCATGGACATGGCACCGCATATGGTGAAGAGGAGCCAAAGCAGCTGGAGTCTTCCCTCTCACTGGTCACCATGGAGACGACCTTATGGGATGGGCCGTGATCCAGAGGACTACCTGTATGACCTGTATGCAGTGTGTAACCATCACGGGACCATGCAGGGAGGACATTACACAGGTAATGGAGCAGCAACAAAAAACAGTAATTAAAATCAGAATCCCTTTATTCGCAAAATGTACAATGTACACAGGAAAGTTAAGAATTATATACTGTTAACAATAATGAAAGTCTACGTTATGCTTCATATACAGTCTAAGAATGATAAACCATGGCTTGTGGTTGTTGTATTAACAGATTTTCTTTCCAAGATATTTATAATAATTAATTCTGTTGTGTCTTAAAGCTCATTGTAAGAACTCTATAGATGGACAGTGGTATTGCTTTGATGATAGCGACGTTCAGCCCATAGCTGAAGATGAAGTCTGCAAGCAGACAGGTTACATCCTGTTTTATCAAAGACGTGCCACAATCCCATCTTGGTCTGCCAACAGTTCTGTGGGAGGTAATCTAAATTGATATTAGCTAGTACACCCTTTTCTTTTCATGTTTAAATATTATACGTGTTCAAACGCTGTCTGTTTGGGACTCTAGGATCCACCAGTTCCTCTCTATGTGAGCACTGGATCAGTCGGCTGATGGGCAGCCGTCCGCCTAGCCAAGCCTCATCTGGTTCCTCCAGACGCACGTCACTGGCCTCCCTATCCGAGTCGGCTGAGTTTGCTGGTGAACGGAGCGAGGATGATGGTGATATAGACTCATCCAAATCTGACCTATTTTCAATCCTTCAAAGTGGACAAATATTAATATTTTCTTAAAGAATCTTATTCTGATGCTTTGTCTTTCTACCATGCAGGCTTGTCGAGCCGGCCAGCAGTAAGGGGCATGCAAAGACAAACATTCTCCTCAAGATCTTCCATTGCCAGCCCATTGGTGCTAAGTGATAATGGCACTAAACCATCCTGGTCCCACTCTGCTAAGCTCCAACTCCGTTCCAACTCTCCCTCACGCTTCTCCCTGGAATCCCACTCCTCCTCCCCGACGCTGGAGATGATAGGAGAGGTGGTTGATACTAAGCTGTCAACCTCCTGCTTCACCGGGTCCCCAAAGCTGGACAAAGCGACAGGGGGCAAGTCGGCCCTTGCAGCTTTGGAGAGTAATCCAGGCGGTAAGAGGCTGATAGAGCAGGTTCACTCCAAAGCTGTGGCTCAGGCGGAGCAGAGGAGCTCCACCCAGACTGGGGACAACAACAATGCAGTCACTGCTGCTGAACAGGTTAGTCCTCGACACGGGGCAGCTGCAAAGGACCCGAAACAAAGAAATGGGGCTGCAGATAGCGCTAGCGCTAAAAGGACCTCAGCAAGTCCCAAGAAGCGCCCTGCCACGTCCTCAACGTCATCCAGCTCTCTGTCTCCTGCCTCCCCAGCTGTTGATAAGTTACCGTCTCGAACTCAGACAAAGAGTGCAGCATCAGCATCATCCCCCAAGGACAAAAGCGATGGACCACCTAAAACTAGCAAGGCTGGTTCCTCGAGAACAGCAACCCCATCAAAGAAAGGGTCATCCCAAACCCCGGAGGTACTACATCCTGACTCTGCCCAGCAGAGGAAGAGTGGTTCTCCAGGATCACAAAGCTCACACCCTCAGAGGAGGACATCACCCAGAGGGGGAGGCGAGAAAAGCTCAGCCTCAGCAAGGACTAAAGCACCAGACAGGAGCGCTAGCCGCGAATCCTCACGGAATAACGTGGTCTCAGAGAAGAAGGTGAACCACGGAGGGCCTCCCTGGTCTACTGCTGCTAGTAGAGCAGAGGGCAGGCCGGGCCGTGCTATGGAGAACAAGGCAGCGGGCCGGAGCTCAAGCAGTAGCTCCTCCATGGCGAGTCTCCGATCCTCTAGTGTCGGTGTTCCCTCTGCGAGCGCAGCCCCTCCATCGAGGGGACCTCAAAGGAACACTAAGACAGAGGACAAGGGTTTGTCCTTCTTCAAAACTGCCCTGAGGCCCAAAGAGACGCGGAAGTCAGCCGATGGTGGGAAAGCAGGGGCTGGTGAGGCTAAAGCGAGTCCAGAGGACGGCGCTGGGGATGCAGCTAGAGAGGGAATCCCACACGGAGCGAGCAAGAAAGCCCAGAGTGTGGCTTCAGAGACCAATGTGACCACAGCCAAAGACAAGGAATCCTCCAAGGTGTCCGCTGCAGCTAAGCATTCACTGCTGCCCTCCACAAAGTCCAAGCTCTCCGGGGCAGAAACGGCCACCCAGTCCTCTGCCAATGCAAAAGACACCTCGAAGAAAGAGCCTGCTAAAAAGACAATGCAGTCCAGGAAGATCCCTATCAGCTCTACACAAACTAGCCACAGGGCCAAGTGACATTCTTTTAAAGGCCTGATAACAATCTCTCTAGTGCAGCTCTGAGGTGTTTTAAACCATCAAACTAGACCCGGCGTCTGACAAACATCTTTTAAGCACCTGTAGCTTTTCAGTGGTTACTGAATACCAGCTGCCATAATGGACACTTACTGTCCACATTGTTAAATAGTTATTTAGGAATGGATTTTAACGAAGCACTTTGTATGGATTGCATTGATTTTGAGGAATATTATACTGTACTATAAATAAGCATGGACTGCACATGTATTGAATTATTGCCTTGTTCTGTCTGTAGCATAGTTGGGAGAAGAACATCTCGGTAGGAGGGGAAAATAAAAGTGACTTTGCACAAGACGGAGAGCAGAGAAAAAATGGCGGAAAGAAACTTTTGAGATACATCAAACATGGACTACTCAGTCACCAAAGGAAGTTTACCGGCAATTTTTTGACATGCTGATGCAGTGAAACACTGAATTATTTCCAAAAATCTTAATGTAGAGCTCTCTGTCAATATTGAGAGCCATATGTCAACAAACAACAGTGCCTCAGATAATCAACGTATTTAATCTGAATTGTATAACAGCAGGTGTTGGTAAATTTATAATTCAATTTTAATATTTATTAAGCACTGAAAATGTAATTTCAAGTCAACACACAATTAAGCCTATTTAACCCTGAACCGCTGTTTACATATGCTCCTTGGTGTAGTTATTGTGCAACAGCCTTTTAAGAAATATTTTTGTGCAGCCAGAAAACAAGACTGTCGAGGTGAGGCCCGGGGGGGCAGTGCAGAGTGCAGGAAGCATGTGTAGTTGGTGTTAAGTGTCTGGAGACGTCCGGTTTGTGATGGTTCCTAAATGTTTCGTGTTTTATTTACCAGTAAATGACCTGTTACCCCTCAGACAACCTCCCACCTGCTGATGCCAACACTTAAACTGCGGCGTCCATGTAACCTCGTGGGGATCAGCCTCTTCAGACTGCCAGATATCTCCAAAACATTCCTCTCAGATGAACACAGGGTTAATGTAAAAAAAAAATAAAAAAAAAAGCCACTATACGCACACATATTCAAAGACAGCTGGGTTGCCTTCGTTGAAAAAAAAACATGTACATAGAGCATTATGGTATGTTTGAAATTAGCCCATCTTCTGTTTTCACATGTGACATCACAGCTTGTGCACATCTTAAGCTTGCATTGCAGAGTAGATCAACACTGAACGCACCGACAGAGAGAAGAGATCACCCATCCATGAAGTATACGACAGTTGTTGCATGATAAATTGCTTATGCATGCACTTAACTATGCAAGCAGATTCTTGCTAATGCCCACACTGAGTATGTAGAGTATGTGCTACTCTTGGATGTGTATATATTTCTAATTGTATATTTTTCCAAATGCCGGCATCAGAGAGCATGTTAAGGCATCCTTTATTAAAGCTTTGTTTGCACATTTCTTCAAAGTAATATACATTTTGTATGAATGATAAGTATTGCTCATTCACCCTCTCAAAGTAAATCAACTCACTTGCAAAATTAATGTTTCTGTATTGTATTCATTTGTGTCACATTTTCTAACTCACAGTTTCAAACCTAAAGCCTCTTTTAACAGGGGAGTTTTTAAATGGCAACAAAACATTGCTGAAGTTTACAAGTTGTGATTGTACAATTTTTATTTATCATCTGTTATAGTTTGAGATTCATAGAGAACACGTTAGAAATCCTACCATAAGTTAAAATGGCACTGGTTCAAAGATAGTTGTGTTTTATAAAAAAGAGCTTTTGACAGGTCACATCAAGGAACAATCAAGATAAAATGCTGAACTCAGCCTTTATAACCAGCTGTCTTATGCTTTTGTCTGAAGATCAACAAAAAGTAATGATATTACAGTATATTCTCTGATATTTTATATTGTTTTTAATTCAATTCCTGTACTGTATGATCAAACCTCAAACCTGTCTCAGAAAACTTACAACAAATGACAGATACGCTGTAAAATTTTCCACTGTGAAAGACTGCACGAGTCCAAAACAAGTACAAATTTTAATAAAGACGGTAATTATATACATCAGAATTATAGATTTACTGAATGGCAGTGTAACTTTCCATGAGGAGTGTTCACCAGTAAACCACAAACCACTTCAATTTCTGGCACATGGTGCAGAATGAAATAGAGTTTTATCTTTAGTGCCTGGTGGCTACAGTGTGTAGATACTGTGCTATAACAGCCAACACATGCAGTATATAAACTGATAAACTGACTTATGAATGCCAAATGAAAGGGATGTATGAATATAACAAAATGCTTTGAGGAAAGATTTATTTTCACAAATGCATGAGAATGATCAAACCTTTATATTTTTCCATTCATATTCTGCGATATAATGTAATGTTTGACATGTACTGTGTTTATCTTTTTGTGGAGTAGCAGTGTGTGTTAGCATTGATTTAACAATGCAGCACAAACAATACAATAAAAATATGTCATTTTCTTGTTGACATGTAGCTTTGGTTGATTTGTTTTACATTTACAGGTAACAACTTTTAAGCAGCTCTTATTTGTATTTTTTATAATTCTCATTTTCTCCACTGGGTGGAGCTCAGTGTTTACATAAAAACCCTCTGTAGACACAAAAATATTGATTGAGGGAAATAAAGCAACACGCTGAATTTGTCCGAGAGAAATGCCCTTCAATTTCAACTTGTGGGATTACTAAAATATATAGTACCATCAAATCCAATGCTGTCAGTGAGCGAGATGATTTGCTATTAAACTACAGCACCATCATTTATTTAGAGCTGATTCAATTGTGCTTTTATTAGTTTGGCCCAAGGCTGGGCATATTAAGAGTTAATGCTGCCTCTTTGTCTTTCTATTCTTGTAATTTTATATAACAGTCATCAGTTTTGGAAATTAGATTTTCACCCCTTTTACTTCTCACCTCTTGTGCAGAAAAGTGATGTTTTAAATGGCCAGTGGTGCGATGGGGCTGCAACATGCTTCTCTTCACATGCAGCAGGAAGGCTCTGCGTCATATAGCTTATCAGAAACTAACGTGTTGTCTGGTAAACAGAAAAGCGTGAAGTCGTTCAATTAATATGCATGAATGAATGTAATTCGAAAACTCACAGACTGCAACCCGGCGCAAGATCATTCTGTAAAGAAGCCAGCCTCCTCTAGTGCTGAAATCAATAATCATTTGCCAATTGTATCAGTTCCAAGAGAACATCATTAGCAAGACCTCAGTGGAGATTTGGCAACTTTTATCTGAATTTAACACACAAACTGTGACATTACCCCTCTTGACTCCTGAACACAATGCATCATGCTGAATTAGTTTATAAGTTTTGGTTGTGCTATTTGCTTGATACACCGGAGAAAGGCAATCTAATCTTATTGATCAATCCAATCTTGGTATCTCCCGTGGCCAAATTCAATCCTTACTTGCTGTTGCAAAGTCTCCATTTTCGAGACTCTCCCTGAATAGAAGGAGATGACGAGCAGGACCTTTGTGATTAGCTTTCACTTTTTCTCTGCTTGCTGTTTGGATGGATTGATGCAGTGATTACTGGGGTGAAGGCAGGGTGGCCACAATGTCACAAACACCACTATGATATAACAGATATACAATTTAATACAATTCAATAACGCTGCGACACTGTGAACCTTACAAGTCTGCCACAAACTGTGCATTACATATTTTTTGTCTCCCAAGGTCGTGGCGATGTCATATGGCATTATCTTATACTAAAATAAATAACATAATGTAGTGCTATATGAATATTTTACATTCTATGTCGCATTAAAAACACACCGACATACAGTACAGCCAAAAACTATCATGGAGTGGAATCTCAATTCCAACAAAGTGATGCTGCAGCACTATTGAACCAATGTACAGACGCTTGTGATATAGCGCCCGCCCTCTGTTATTTCTACATGGTTTACTGAAAACCCAAAGGAGTCTGGGTTATTTTAAACGCCTGATAGACAACCCAAGAAAAAAGGTATGGGAGACTAACAGAGTGGAAAACGTTATGGGTGGTAGCAGCTGAGTTCAGAATTTTGGTATTTATAGATCAGAAACGATTCAGAAAGTGCTTTTTACAGCAAATAGAGCCTCTAAAGTAATCAAATAGTTCTTAGCTTCTCTTAGAATAGGAGCAAAATATTCTTCTAATAATGAGATCCTGCAATTCACCCAGTTTCATTCAAACATTTTTTTTAATTATATTCTTTAAATGACAACAATACCTTAAGGCAAGAAGAAATAACATCCGTTAATTCTCATTCGTTCATTCTCTTATAAATAAAATAATCATGAGTATTAAAACACATGAGGAGTTTTGCTGGTAAAATCTTGCAACACCCGTAAACCCATTTCTCTGCTTCTCTTTAAAATCGCTTTTTTTTAAAAAAAAGTGATAATATCTATTCAGGGGGTGCAGTTAGTGACAGTGTGGGCTCCATGGTAGCTCTGACAGCTTGACAGATATGCAGTGTGGGTGTGGCTTAGAAAAGGGTCAATTGCTACTTGCAGGCCAAAGTAGCTTCTTTTCAAAAAAAGTTAACTAGCATTAAATGAACACCAATTCACACTCTTATATTACTAAAAACAATTCAGAAGACAACATTTGTTAGTAATGGAAGAAGCGATATTTAAGATAATATTAACTGTTTTATTAACTGCAAGATTGTAAGTTTCATTGTATATTTCAGAGAGCATCTGTTTTCTTTTTTGTTTGTTTGTTTTTTGTCTTACTCAGCAGTTCTGGTTCCATTGCTGGTGCCTATCTGCTATTTCTACTTATTTTAGAGTGTATGAGCCTCCCTGTCCACTTAAGTGTCTTAAATACGTCCAGCAGCAGACAACTTGCACTGCAACTACTAAAATAAAACAGAAAAAAATCTCTGAAATAGTATGCAGCTTCCTTTGGGATCTCCTGATTTCTTTCATTACTTTTCATTTCCCTCTTGTTGGCCACTCTCTGAGTTGGAGGAAAGTATTCTGAAAAGCACATTAACCAAATGACCACATTTGTCTTCATATTTTGTTTAGAAAGTTTTTGCATTATTCCTTACAACAACCTACACATAAATAAATGTATTCTTGATGCGAGACCTTTTTTTTTTACTCTCTCTCCGCAGAATTAAAAACAAATTCAATTATTCACTTGTTTCAGGAGCGAGCATGTCAATTATTTCTCTTCTCTTGAGTCCAGTGATGCAGTTCTTTCGTTCCCTTTTAATTGGAGATGAAATATCTAGCGAGCCTTGAGTGCAGTCGGAGAGAGAGCTGCTCTTTAGGCTATGCAATATACATGACGTGTCATGTGGGACATCCACGGCTGAATTACGTAACCCCGAGTGGTGCCTTGAAAACAACTTTAACACCCAAGGATACTGAGCTGTTGTTTGTGGACCAGAGGCAGCTCCCATGAACTGCTAGTAACAGTCCTTGTAGTATCTTTCTGAAGGCATTTGGGGTCACAAAGCTATTATTTATGCAAAAGGACCCTCATACAGAATACAACCAACTTGCAGCTTTTATTGCAAGACAGTTTTAACTTTGGTGCTTTGATTTATTAATTCATTACACCTTTTTAGGCAACTAAGTACTGTTTCTGCTTAAGATGGCAGAGGATATACTTTAAAACTTAACCTGTAAAAATGCCTGAGACCCAGCAGCCATATTCCTCCCACTCGCTGCACATTCATTTCTCCTATATAATGCACAATAGTGGGTTGCTGGAATCCCAAGGACTTGCCAATACAGAGGATTCATCAGGATGCTAGAGAGCATGGTGTTAGGTGTCAAAGCTGGACATACAGCCAGCGCACGTCTGCCACGCTTCCTCCGACACTCATCCTACTCCATTGGCTGTGCAAGGAATGATTGACTGCGAGGTTGATTATGCTTCTTCAAACCAGGTGGTTGGCAGACAGACAGACGCATATCACCAGATTGCTGCATCAGCCAAAGTGTGAGGCCACAGTTTCTGGCATCAGCGTGTCTGGACGAACATCACAGGAATAATAAAAAAGATGCAGTGATGTCAATCATCACCCAAAATGCTTGTTTTTTTCTCACTCACCATTTTGTTGGCAGCAGTCTCTCCATCTTGTATGTTGTATCATTAGACGCTATTGCCTTTGGAGCAATGCTGAGATGGAAGACAGGCAAGGCTGTAAAAAAAAAAAAAAAAAAAGAACTCAAGGATTCTTGGGTTCTTGTGGGAGAGGAGGGGAGTCTTTGATGTTGTGGAGTTTCATGGAGGCAAATAACACACTTTGATATTTCATAAACCATCTCTGCTCCAAAAAAATAAATAATGCGGGCACAAACATCTGCACACACACACTGAAAGATTTGGAGTTATTTTGGCCGCAGATATTTGTCTTGCACACAGCACGGGTTCTGAAACTGGTGAGTGAATATCTGTCCTGTTTGATTTTCTGAGGAAGATAAATCAGTGTTTGGATGAACATAAAAGGTAATGTATTCATAAGAGCTGTGATGAGTGCAGCTGTCTCCAGCATCTGACATCTAATCTGAGACAAGCCGCCAGGGGAGGTTGGACCATCCTCCGCTGCGTGAGTGTGTGCGAGTGTACACTGATGTTTATGAGCAACAACAAAGAATTTATTGTCTGATTGAGCACAATATACATTTCTGTGAAAGAGAGCACTGCAGGGTTATTTCCAAAAGTAATAAAGATGATCTTATATTGCATTCATAACTTAGATTGACTAATAGGCAAATCAATAGTTATTGGAGCTCATATTTGATTGAATCTGCAATTTTCATCAGGGTTCATTATGATTAAAGATAGCCAGTCAATCAAGATATTATAAGATACATATTTAAAGACCTGTTAATAACAAATATTACTTTAATATATGTTTTTTATTCATATATTGCTGTGCATGTATATTACCAATAATGCTTATAGTTCAAGCCTAGATTGAATCCAAAATATTTTACTGATCAGACATTGTTTTAAATGTAGTTCTAACTAAATTTGAGTAGCAATTCAAACAAAATGTCCCCTTTAAAATCAAATAATTTTTTACATGACATTGGTCTTAGCCTAATTTTGTTTTTAAAATATGTGTCAAGGCATTTGCACAACGAACCAAGACTGACAAGTAATTTAAAATAGCTCCACACATTGGATACGGCTTATGCAGGATCATCCCATAATCACAGCCCCCAAAAATGTCATCCAGGTTCATATGTTGGAAAAGCACCCCCCTCTTTGTGTAATGCAGCACGGAAATGCCCCGCTGATATTATTTCCAGTTTGCTAATGATTGTGGTTGGAATCTGTGTCCATTACCTGAAAGAACTCTTGGGCTTTAAAAACAGGAGGCAGAACATCTCTACCTGGCTTCCCTCATTGTTGCTCCAGGTTTTGCTTGGCCTCCTGCTTCGAGAGTGCTGATACACAAGATGTAAACCTCCATCAAAATCCTAATGCACCGCATGTCGACTCAGGTGTGGTGTGGCGTCCGGGTCGTGCTGATACATCAGATGTGTTTTGGTTGGATGTGAGGTTCCTCTGGATGCAGCCTCGGGATGAGGCTTGTTATTCTCCTCAGTGAGGCATGAGGCAGGCTCTCTAATTAGAACACATCTCCTGGTGAGAGAGACGCTGAGGTCTGACTACTCCTCCAATCTAATCATCTATCTACCTCACTTTAGATGCTCCACAGAAAACAGACTTGAGCTCGTCTGACAAACGGATGCAACAACATTGAGATGGCACTGAACAACTGTTTCCAATTTGGAGGACTTAGCAGAATTTCAATCTTGAAAGGGGCATGCGCCCGACAAATTCTCACATCTTTGTCATCGCCCTCTCAGTCTCAGCTGGAGACGGATTATAAAGGGATGGCTGTAAATGTAAATGTTAACGCAAAGATCTGATTGCAAATTTTCATTACACTTCACTTTTTCACTTCCCTTTTCCTCCGTGAGCTTGATAGAGCCCAGCACATGCACAGGCTTAATAAGCGTCATCCCTACAGACTGCAGTTCCAAAATTGGTCTGCAAATAGTTGAACATGTATCATTACGTTCTTGAGACTGTGCCACAGTTGTCAGCTCTTCATTTTAATTTGGCTCCTAAGCCACTGGTGATTTCGACCACTGGGACATCCTGTCGGCTGCAGAAGTTAAACTATTCTGAAGCATTAGGACTGAACGAGGTGCACTGCTGAATCTCTGCCTCTGCAGTGTCAGCTGCTGTCTCACTCGGATACCAGGGAACCTCATTCTATCTCGTGTGAACGTCTCAGGCAAAGGACGAGGACTGCTGTGCCAACGTGTACTATTTTAATTTGCTGCAGTTTAAATAGAGCGTGCATGTAAATGCATTTTCCTGTAAGCATGCAAAAAAATTATTTTATTGCATCGTTAAAAATCATATGTTAAAATGACTGCAATATTATCGTTTCAGGGAAGGATTTCTTTGGAAATATTCCATTCCCACTGCTTCTATTTCACTTTTAAGCTCATTAAAAATCCAAAAGAGTGAGAGTTTGAAGCTACATTAACCATCTGGGATTCTGCAGATGAACTACATTATGTGCATGATGGATGTATGAAGAACATCAGGTTTACATTTAAATATTTAAAGTCTCTCTTCAGCCACTGTGCTTAATTCGACTATTTTTTTTGGTGCTTTGGAGTTAGGTAGAACTTTTCTATTTTGATTTTCACCGTACCAGTACAGAAACAATATTGCTGCTTTAAGCATTGATCAATAGCAGATCACGATGTTCAAAAAAATATTATCAAGAGACCCCGAAGTCTCTACCTTAAACTCCGTGGAAGATAATAAGAACAACATGTGTCTGCTCTTGTCCTTGAAGTCTTATCAATAACTACTGCTCATCAACAGTACAACGTAGTGCTGTTCTCTACAGCTCCTTCAGGTATTTTGAGGATTAAATAATGACCAGGCTGCTCTATAGCAATGACATGAATCAAAATACACAACAAATCCATATTTTCCAAACATTAAACATAACATATTAGGGAAATGGCTCAGTTAGTACCTTCATATCAGCAAGAAAAAAAAAATAAAGTGTCAACATCAGTTTTAACAAATACTCATTAAGCTTAACAAATACCTAATTAGCTGGAGTGCAAATAGGTCACTTTGTAGTTCTTCACCATGCAAAGGATTTCATGATTTGCATTGGCTGGTTCCTGAGGGAATTCATATTTTAAAATAAATCTGAGTGTGTGTGTGTGTATGTGTGAGTGTGTGTGATAGAAAGAAAGAGAGAGAGAGGAAAAAAGAGAGAGAGTTTTGACCTGCACACCATCTCTGGAGAGCTGCTCACTAGCAAGGTCTAATCAGACTCTGGTGCTTGTTCTAGGGGATTGCTCCTCTCCAGCCCTCAGGCCTAATTAGGACCCATGTGTACGATACAGAGTTGCAGCTCTCAGCGACGACTGCATATACGCTCACCTGTGTGTGCTCGGAAAGCCACAGAAATGAGCTGCCGGCAACCATGATGACAAGAAGGGGCATCGGCGGCGGTGCAGCCACACCGCCAATAAGCCCCACCTGGAGGTCGTGTGGGTTTAATGAATACTCGGAGAGGGAGAGAGAGGGCTGGTGAAAGAGAAGCTGTGAGAAAAGAGAGAGAGCGAGAGACAAAAGGCAGATGTCTGGGCTGAGCAAGGGTCTCAGAGAATGGAGCATGATTTTTTTTTCTCTTAACAATGTGTGCAATGATGCAAAGAATGAGGAGAGTGTCTGAACATGTAGCGGAGTAAAAAAAACACGAGCAGATTTTAGGCTTCCCGAGTCTCTCTGTATCTCGATGTCAAACACCAAGAAATCTTCAAAGTGCTACACACGAATTTCAATGGCGCCTCAGATGAAGTAGTATTCAAACAGATAAAAGGACTAGACTTCTGAGGTTTGTAGATAACACAGAGGACCATCATGTCCTACATTTCACTGCGAGCAAAATCATTATTATTAGTTAAGGAAACAGATTCTCAGAGTTCAATATTCCAACGTCTATTACTTGTGGTATTAAAAGATAAAATGCTGAGTAAGTTTCTGTTTTGTTTTTCTGTACTTAAGGAGGTCATACATTTACATTCAGAGGGGTCCTAGAACTAGTGCATATGCCCACACTTCATACCATACAGTAAGCTGCACTAGCACAGACCAAGCGAGTTGGGAGTTTGACCGGGTTGTTAGCAAATGTTGCTAATAGTTTAGCATTCTGCTCATGGTGCCGGTTACCAAAGGCTAAACAATTAACATTTTCTTTTTAACTTACACAGGCACTGGTACCCTTTATGGTAAATAATTGCACTTTCATTTCAAGCGTAAATTTAAAGTGCAATCTAAAGCGTTACCTGTACCATCATGACGTGTTATGTGGAAAATTGAATGCTTAATTATTTCCAACGCACTGCTTGAAATAATAAGAAAATCTCTTATATCCCTGTTTCTGTATCACAAAGTAGTTTTCCATTTGTTTTTTTACAGTATTGTATCAGTCTGGCTCAAGCTCAGGCAGTCTGGCTTTAGTATTCATACCGTGTAGCCAGATCCAAACTTTTTCACTGCAATCATGTGACATGCAGTCCTAGATTCTATTTGATAACCTGCCACAACTAGGTGTTCCCTGCTTTGTCTTTGAAAAGTGATTGAAATTCCTCACACCTACACCCACTCATCCAACTACGCCGAGGCACACAACAAACCTTACAGAATGCAATAAACCTCAAAGGGTATGTTTTCAGTAGCAACACTGGCGACGAATGTAAGAACTGTCAGTGGTCTAATCTATTGAAAACAAAAAATTCTACAAACAACATATGAAAAGGGAGGTATAGTACAGAATCAACCATTTCCCCAAGAGGTTCTCATTCAAGGATTGAAAAAGTGATTCAACATCAAGGTCTGAGTTTCAGATGAGACAAAATAAACTAAAAATATATATTTTTTGTGCTTCTGTTTCATTTAATGGATTTCATGGACAAGCATTGTGGCAAAGGTACTGATTAAATGGTTTTGTAACAAATATATATATATGTTTTTTGCAAAGAAAGCACGGAGAACAAAGTGAAGTGCTGCATGTTACAGAATATACTAACTTACCCTATTCATGCTGGAAAGACTGACACAGAAAATCCTCCACCCTGTATAGAAACTGATGAGACCAACAGTATGTGATATTAGGTGGTTCAAACTTGCGTTATGGCTTTACATTTCAGATTTACCACCACAGTGCTGCAGCTTAATTCGGCTCTCCCTGAAGACTTCACTGACATTTTCCAAGATCTTGCTTTCAAGCCCTGCCGTGATTAGTGAAGCAGGTTTTAAGAGGAACTAATCCCATTCCCTGGAATTTCCCTTTTTTTATAAACCAGTCAGCAAATGGGGAATCTAGTCAGCAATAACACACAGGGAAAGAAATAATGTGATCCTGAAGCTGAAATGATGGCTGTATCCTGAAACAAACAGGATACTGATGCTGTCTGATCATTACCAGCGCATAAGCAATGTCATCTTAGATTTAGCTATGTTCATTAGTGTCACTTCAAAAAATAATACTGCTTTTGCAGTGTCACTCCAAAATTGTCTGGAGACGGCTGCTAGCTAGTTACCTGCCTTAGCCGTGTCATATTAATGCAGGCAAACCATTTTTTTAATTTACGGAATACATTAATCTTTCTTGTGCTATTTAAAAATATCTCTTAAACCTCTACTCCCACTTGAAATCGTGACCCACCATTTCATAAAACTTGACATTGTAAGGTCTGTAGAAGTCTCGCAGTTGCTCAATAGCGTCTCTGTCTATCTGCACATGAGTTCTGCCCTTGGACTTGCCCAGGCAGCGAGGCGAGCCGCTGCTCTCCGGCTTCTTAAGGCAAGGGAAGCCCTTAGTGCGGTTGAAATAGAAGTGTTTGTCTGTGACAATACGCTTTAGCCCAAGGAAGTCTTGCACCCGAGCCAACTCCCCTGCTGGGTCGGTGATAAGACGCTCCCCGCTCACAAAGTGGATCTGAGCCAGAGGGAAATAGCGGAGCCAGTTTTCAAGGTGCAGAGCGTACAGGCCGATGCGAATGGCGTTCCAGGACGTGTCAACGATGCCCAGGCTCTGGTTTCTGAAGGCCAGGTCCTGGAAGCTCGGTAGGTCGGGAGTTT
Source organism: Anoplopoma fimbria (assembly GCF_027596085.1). Taxonomy (NCBI): domain Eukaryota; kingdom Metazoa; phylum Chordata; class Actinopteri; order Perciformes; family Anoplopomatidae; genus Anoplopoma; species Anoplopoma fimbria. The sequence goes on from NC_072453.1 coordinate 7,137,081, forward strand.
TGGTTAAAGTCTGAGTGTAATCTGATATTGCACGAGTGACAGGGTCACGCACCACCACAATGAGCTTGGTATCTCGGGACATGGCAGAGATCCGGTGCGGCGTGTCTTTGGTCACAAAGTAGCTTGGTGTCTTCTCCATCGTGATTTGGCTTTCAAGAGTCCTCGGCATTAAACCTCTGAATGAAAGAGGAAAACACAAAGTTAAAAATTTCAGTAAGAGAGAGGTTTCTCATTTATATTCACATTTCTTCAAGTGTATTTTTATGACATTTTTTTGGGTGGTTTGAATGTCTCCCAATACTACAAAGGCTAACAGATTCAGAGGCAGAGGACACAATGTCCTTGAATTCACTCTGTTGAAAGAAAACCTTGTGTATTAGATGTCTATTTAGGGCAGGATTACACAAGTGAGTTTTCAGAAGGCACAAAAAGCACTCTATAACTGAGAAGCTCCCGTTTGGACGTGAACCCAATTTCTAGATGTAAATGATAATAGGACGAAAAGTCATAGTAGTCTGTTGTCACAGGAGACTTGTCTTGCAGACAGCTCTCCAGCGCATCAGCCCAGCATGGTTCAAGGGTAATAAATCACCATGAATGCACACAGAACACATATAGCAGAGTGACTCTGTTAGGTTACTTCTGGGTCTGCAAACTAGGCCAGAGTTGTCTTTGAAAGTAATGAATTGATCAGATATGCCTTCAGAGTAAAAGTTTGAAGTTCTATTTGAAATCATTAAAGACCAAGGACAGAGTTAAAAAAGAGCCTGTAAATAGAACTAATATTAATGAGTATATTTATGATCAATTTATCATAATAATTACACCAAGGTGGTGTCTAGTTTGGTCCGATCAGCAGTCCAAAACCTCAATTTAATTAATTTACTATTATGTTCAGACAAGGAAAAAACACATTTTTACATGTCAAAACCTTAAACAAGAGAAAGTTTGGCTTTTGTAATGATTAATCAACTACCCAACTAATTGTTGATTAATTTTGTCGATCGACTAATTAATTAATTAATTAATTAATTAATCGTTGCAGGTCTACCTGTAAATTAATATTCCTACTGTTCATATTGAAAATGTATAGCTTCGTCTAAATTATTCTAATTGTTTTTGTTTGTAAAAAAAAAATGCGAAAAAAACCATAAAGATCGGTGCAGGCTATGTATTGTTTTCATTCCCATCGCATTGCTACTACCACTATAAACTGTTAGCATCCTAAACACAGTTGCTTTAACTTATGGATTTTAATGATGACGATGCATCATGTTAAGTCTTGAATAGCTTGTGTCACCGTCCGAGGGTATTCGTTATAGTTTATTTTACTGTTTTGATTTGAAAGTCCTCTCCTCTTGTGTCTTGTCTTTTTCCCCGACTACGTGATAGTCTGCCCCGTCCTAATGAGTTTCACCTGGTGCTCGTCAGCCCAGCTGTCCCCTCTCCCTCGTTAACTCACTCCTTTCTGTGCTCCCCTTGTCTTTTGTCAGTTCTCCTTTGGTATCTTCTGTTGCTGCATGGACTTTTGTTTGCCTGTTACCTGTGTGCTGTTATCTGCCTACATCTTAGAATCTCATTTTATAAGCCTTTTGTTTAATAATGCATATAACTGCACCAGTCAGCCTGCTTCTGTATCTGCTACTCCTGCTACCTGAACTCCAACCAAGACAGCTGGTGATGTAGCTGGTACAACAAATGACAATGTACCACGGTATGAAGCTGATTGAAACAGCAGAAAAATTGATACTGGAGCATCAAAATGGTCACAGCCCATAGAAGATGAATTTCCTCAGCCTACATTCTTTAAAGTTTTGTGGTATCCAAAACAACCTGTGAAATAACTTCTTGTATTTCTCAACTGAGGTGCAAGTGTCCACTGTAGGCTAGCACTGCTAACTCTGACTCTTTATTGCATTTCTTCTCATTTGCATATTGAGGCCTGCAACTTTTTTGCTCATTATTGATTAGAGTTTACAGGAATATTTCCTGAGAAGCAAACATTTGTTTTGAAAGCAATCCTCAAAAGTCAGTGAGTTGGCATTTGACCTTTTCTCGCCAGCTTTGACAGCTGACAATCAAACTACGGTAATAGGCGAGGTTTCACATCTCCCAGACCCATCTCTGAGATAAAAAGGGCTTCAGCTGCAAAGCGCCCTCAAAAGTGCCAATTAGTGGAGATACTTTCAGTCTATATTTCAACTATGATACTACTGATAAACATCCCTTCTGCAGGCTGCATGACAGCCAATCAACATGAGCATGAGTGTGTCTGTTGTATGATTGGTTGTCTGCATGTGTGCATGATATTTCATGAATAACCAAAAACATTTCTGATCTAAATCTGTAAATAAAGAGCTTAAATAATGACGAGGATGTTTCATGTATTGAAACTGTCTTAGTAAGTTCCACAAAGTAAAATATACATGCAGCATTTTCGAAATAAATACTTTAATTTGACTGTACTTTTGAGATAAATTGAATCTCCTTATATACAACCCAGCAACATTGCAGTTTATACTGTTTTCCTCAGGAGGTTGTTTTTTATGAGAAATCTGATGAATTGCTCTACAGTAGGCCTACATCAAAAACAAGAGGGCCACTTATTCTGCAGATGTAAACAGAGCTCAGGCCTCCAAAGTTTCCTGCAATAAGAACGTCAAACAATTCAAGGGACTGCAGAACAAATACATCCAGCTTGTTTATCCCCCTCAAAAGATAATGCACACAGAGAGGCACCAAGGGGAGGGAGGGGGACAAATTGCATTTTTGACAGTAAGCAACTGATTTAATGTGATTTTCACTCTTCTGGAACCGGCAGAAGGCAGAGGCCACCGTTTGTGTCAGCTTTCGCCTGTCTTTGAATTACTTCAAGTGTTTGTCAAGGAACACCGACAGGATGGGCTTGTAAAGACATTTTTATTTTGAAAGAAGAAAAAACATAATATAGCTTCAAACTACAATGAACTCCCTTTAAATTCCATTTAAAGAAATTTGAAATGAAACTAAACATCTGTATTGACCAAATATCGTTACCATCTTCGTAATTTGACATTATTTTATCATCATCATCATCATCATCATCATCATCATCATTCAGTTAAAAGAGAAGCAGATTTATGCATTTAACGCTACAAGCACAGCTGAACATCAAATGTCCAGAGGCTCCCAGAGGCCCCATCCAAATGAAAAGGGTCACTAATTCAGGCTGATAATAATTCATCCCTTCTACAAAACTGGAAAAACAGTCACTGGTGTAACTCAGTTTGAACTGTCCAAGAGTAAAACGTTTAGAATTCGTATCAGATTTCTTGAAACATTAAACCTGTATACTTGTGGTGCCATTTGCTGGTCATCTTTATTCAGATTTGATAACAGATATACACACACACACACACACACACACACACACACACCTGTGTGGCTGAGACATGCTCTTACCTGTACCACTCCAGGCCTCTGTCATAGTTTCTGTCGAAGAAGTGTGTTTCAGTGCCAGCCGCTCGCACATCTGGATGAATCCTTATGAACTCCAAAACCGCTCTGGTGCCTCCCTTTTTCACACCAACTATGATGGCGTTCGGTAACTTTTTATTGCCGAACTTCAAGTTCCCCATCGGAGGACTGGGCGTGTCGAGGTGGAGAGTCGAAGGAGGTCTCTGGTCGCCGTTCAGCCGAGATGCCTCAACACTGCTCGGTGGTCTCGCATCCAACAGCGAAACGCACGAAGGTGATTTCTGGATGCGCCTTTTGGCTCCATCGGCCAGGACGCGCTGACAGCCGGGCGTCGGATCACCTGACTTTTGCATGATGGCATCGGCAGGGAATAGTGCACAATAGCACAGATAAGACAGAAAGAGCGACAGCAAGCAAATGGATGTTCTTGTGAGCCTGTGTGAGAAGGGAAGAAGTCGACTGAAGAGGAGCACGAATGCCATCTCTCCATGGATATGAACAGTGCATGGTTTTCTAATGGATTTTTGCGTTCCGTCCTTTCTGATTGTTTGAGTCGTTAAAGTGGCTGAAGTGTGCAACGTCTCCTGAGCAGAACAAATGAATAAAGACAACTTCTGCGTCCTGTTAGTTGGTAGTCAACACTTGCACCTCCACACGATCCCTCTGCGTCCCATCTCCTCAGGTCGTTAACTGAACTGCATCCTTTGGAGATGGCATCCTGCTGCTGAAAAGCTCCCGGACGTCTCCATGGTCAGCAGTAGGAGTGTCTGCTCTCCGAGTCTGACAGCTCCGAGCATGCTGAGAGACACAAGAACATTTCAACACCGTGACGTCACAGTGTTTATTAAAAAAAAAAAAAAAAGAAAAAAAAAAAAGTATTCAGCTCCTTCCTCATTCATCTGACTGTCCTCACTTTACATCATGTGGGTTACTCTTTTTGGTATATTATAAAGGATATAGCTGCTGTATAGTAAAAAAAATGGAAGATTAGTTTGTGTTTTTGCCAGTTGTGTGGATTTTATCTAAAAGATTGGTTAACACATTTAATCCAAAACACCAAAAGTGAGACACTTCAGGATGAAATAAATTCTGAATACTTGAATACTTGCATGACCGTAGCCTGCATCGATCCATCCAGAGGATCATCCAGTGTAGTTTCCTCTTTTCTGTTTAGGCGTTACATTTCAGTATATTAAACTTAAAATATTGGGGTTTTTTTTATGGTTTGTCCACAAAGCTTTGTATCAGTTGTCAGTTGAATTTGACTTGAGACAGTATTTCTCAGCTTGAAATCGGTCCTTTTTAAAGTGTGCATAAAAAATTAAATAAGAATCTTGAACATCAGAACATCTATAATTAAGCAACATCTGGGCGAACTCCATCTGCTGGTGAAGATCATGAGATTGGATCAAAAGCTCCAGAATACCCATGATAATAGAAGAATGGTGAGATTGGTGTCTCAACTGCTGGTTCAAAAATAAACCTTGGACCTCAGAATAGCACTCAGCTAAATTGTTGTGATTATTGATATTTCGTAGAATTTAAACAATAATCTATCTCTATCTATTTTGGTAAGTGCTTAATAGTTTAAGTAAAATGTTGAGCCCAAAATGCCCAGTAATTAATCGGTTCAATCTTCAAATGATAATATTTTCAATTTTTGTTGTCGTATATTTTTACTAATAATTGGCCCAACCATGACATTTTTCACTATTGCTTGACATTTTATCATAAAAAAAACGAATGTACTTTCACTTGATGCCCAATGATGACAATAACAAACAATGACAAGACAAGTGTGCCCAAATGTTTTCATGTCAGTCACCACTAGATGAACTTCCTGTGATGAGGTTTAGTTTCATAACATCCTACTTTCCTGTCATGTAATATCTTGTTGTCTGTCTTGAGTTTGCAGTAAACAAGAAAAAACTCTGCCTAGAGTTGTCCACCGTCTAGTGATTTATTAAGTATTAGCAAGCCAGGAATTTCTTGGAGGCCCCCATTTTTTGGGAACCAGAGCATGGTCAGATAAACCTGCTTGGGGGACCCTGGTGCCAAAAAATGGGCCCTTAATAACCCCCTGTTCCTCCCACTCTATATTTCCCACTGTGCCCTGTTAGTTATCCAGCTCCTGACTCAGAGCCTGCAGTCTCTTTCAACTTCCAACCAGAGATCTCCTCCCAGGTCTCCTATCACTGCCCTCCTTGTCGAGGAAGTGTTTGGGTTGCTGTTGTGAGCACAGAGTGCAGGGCCATCATCCCTCTTAGTTTCCTCATGACTGATACAAATGCAGACAAGCCCGTGGAGGAAACAGAAGAGGATAAAAACTCCTCGGACTGCAGAGACGCACGGGGAGGAGTTGAGGTGTCACAGCGGTGCTCCCGCGGGTGTCTGCGCCCAATCTCAGAGGCCTCTGATTAAAGAATGATTTATAGGGGCCGGTCGCAGAGGCCCGCTCAGCAATCTGTCTAGTGAATGAGATTTTTTCCTCAGGAAGAGGGCGGGTAAATCAAACCTTGGGGCGAGAAGCCTGCAAAGCTTGGCGATGTGGCTAAGTGATTAAATGTTATAATCACCTCTGCTGAGTGTGCGGCTTGTTTCTGTCGCTTGTTTTTCTTCTTTTTTTTTTTTTTATTGGGGTTGCTGAAATCAGCTTTACCTTAGTTGAATTTACAGAACATATGTCTTGATTTAGGTTATTACAGAACAGAGTGTCATCCTTTTTAGACTAATGTTCGGGGACAGAGGAACAATGAGGAATAATTTATCTCAATACCATCTCACACAGATCATGTAGGAAAGGACACACAACCCCCGAAGAACACAATTAAAGATGAGGCAATTGTTAAACTCTAAAAAAACCAACAAAGATTTAAGCTCTTTATACTGAGATTAACTAACTAAGCAATGTTACATTTGAAGAAAAAAAGGTTGGTTTTTACAACCAGGAAGTCTTACACTGGAGCCTGACATGACATGATGGAGGTTTTATGGAAAACAAATCAAAATAAACTGTGTGTCTGTGAAAGCTGAATGTCCTTTTTCCTAATATTGCTGGTTGTCTTTTGAAAATCACAGAATAAAGGCCATGGTTTGCCCGCTGACCACTCCATCAGCAGCTCTGCTCATTTGTTAGAGGTAAGTGAAGCCTGAGGAGGAAGCGTCAGCTCGTCCTGACACACTCAGCGCAGATACAGATGATCCAGACAACTTTACATTACAGAATGGTGAAGAATCACTCCCACGGATACAGATTACACCCCCTACTAGAAATCGTGCACACAGTTGTTTGGTGACAAACATGCAATTACATTGATGTTTGTGTGTCAGTGTTATGATCTGAATGTAGCTTGAAAGAGACTACTCAAATGAATGATTTATTCCTGACTGCAGGCAGTCGACCAGATACTGACAGTATGAACAGATATGATACTAAAGCCAGAAATAAAATAAAAACATTACATTCAGTATCTGCAGCTGCTCCAGAGACAGTGAAAAGAAGATTGTAGGTCCTGTAACAATCAGAGGTAGAGAGCTGCTAAGTAAAGTGTAACCAAACATTATGTTTCAATTAAGAAGACAGCTCAAAAAAATCTGGTATGATATAAATCTTTAATTCTGAATAGTACAGGCTAGAGCTACCGTTTAGGTCAAATAACAGCAGCTACATTGCTGTCACAACACAGACACCTGCTGGTCAGATTGCACCAATGCATCTCTATTTCAAATCTGATCTGAAGTGAAAGTGAAAGCTTTAAAGCACTATACATTGCTTGCAAACTTCCTGGGCAGATGGGTAACGAAATAACAAAAATGCGACCAAAAAAGAGTAAGTTGACTCGATATAGTTTATACATTTAAATAATGAAAGATATAATGAATGCTACAGACCTAGGTCTTGGTCAAATGGTGATCAAGAATCCTTAAAATATGTGGTAATTCTGTTGAATCTACTTGTTCCATTGCCTTTTGTAAAAAATGACCGTTGAAACATTTTAGTTCGCTGTAGGTTAGTAAAAAATAGGATTTTAATGTAAATGATGTGGATCATATTAGATACCCCCTGTGTGTTTACAGTGCGTTTATCCCCTCATTGTTTGGTGTTTCTCGCCACTGCTGTATGTGTAAGAATAACGTAATATCGAAAGTACTGAAGTGGTAACACTAAGGTGACAACATTGTATTGCACCAAATAAGTACATATTTTATGATTTATTTCATATTAACTGTATGAACAAATGCACAATCATTTTGTTTCGATTAATTTACTCATTCACAGGCAGATAAATGTACTGCACATTATCCTGCATAGTTGGTGTATATATAGTGTATTTGGGGCATTCAAACTTCCTGTTAGATCTCTTATGAACAAACTAGAGTAGAACTGCGTAGAAAGTCCTGTCAACACCAACACAGATATGGAGCATCTGAGAGCTTTCTCTGCAGATAGGGTCTCTTCTGTAGCAGAAGTCATAACATCAGTTCAACAAAAATGTGTTTGTGAACTATTCTCAAAAAACTAGGGAAAGTAATCAAACGCGTCAAGCTGATAAAATTATATTTAGTATGTATTTTGAGAAGTTAAAAAGGGCTTGGTGTCTCCAGTACAAAAAACAGAACATAAAGGTTGACCGAAGTAGGTTTAGTTTGACTCTAAAAATGTTTTTCTTTTTCAGGAAAAATGAAAATTTACCCATATGTTGCCGGAAACACTCTGAATTCTCATCAGGCATTTCTAAAAAAACTCACCAATAAAGGAGCAACGGTAGTGGATGCACCTGTGGACAGTAATGTGATCATTGTCTTCTGCCCCATTGTCAGTCGTTATAAGACTGACATTGACTCCGCGTTATCCAGCGTCCCAGGTAAACATGCAGAAATCCAGCTGCACATGAAAATGTTACATTATGTTTTGTCTTTTAGCTACAAAATATGATCTGTGTTTTTTGTCTAAGGTAATGGAAGTGACGAGATGATTCTGATTCTGGTGGCAATGCATCACACTTTTGACAAAGACTACACTTTGCCGAGGAGCGAGTCGGACAGCCATGCAGTCAAACTCCATGTGGACTGTCTGTTTTTTGAGAAAAAGGGACTTTTGACATGCAAATGCAATGCAAATGCTGTCAAGATGGTCTGCAAACAGGTAATTGCTTAACAAAGTAAGCATCCTTTTTATATAGGTAGTATTGTATTGGAACGTTGGTATTGCAACCCATTGCGATAGTAGCTTATGAGTTATTTAATAAGTCGAGTCATATGCAATATATTGTATTTATACAACAGTTATACAAAATCATTATGTTGCAATTTAGTTAAGGTTCTTGGACCACTCAAAAGCATTTTTCTGTACATTAAAACAAAAGTATTAATTATTTCATGTTAACAACAACAGCTGGAGTGATGGGGCACTATAACAACACAATATTTTTGGATATTTCCAATTATAGAATCAGACGATTTTTTTCCTTTCTTTTTCTCTAGCTGCATCTCGGAAAGTATTCTAAACCCAAAAGGGGGAAAAAAGAAGCACAAGACAAAAAAGATCTGACAAATCCTGAGTGATTCCTCAGAAGGCGTCTGTTGGACTGAAGAGAACAATTCAACTGACTTTCACATAAGTCTTATCAAACAGCTCCTTAGCTTTAATCTTTACTGCATCAACTTCCCCTCTGCTCCGAGGGTACTTAAATGATGAAATTGTGTGCTTGAATAAGAATGCTTTGCTGATGTGTACAAATTCTGCTGAAACATCATCTTGGCACAATGTTGGACACTGCTTCCCCTAGGATATTTTGTAAATCATATGATGGTCTGACTCTTTGTCTTGCTGACTTTGTTGATTCATGCTAGACTGCAATAGGAATCCGGGCCTACCAGGTTTTCTTGAATGTATTATTGACCTAGATTTTTGGCAAGCGAGAACTCTTGTTGGCCCTTTTATTCCGTGCATCTTTAGCATCTTGCAATCATGATGTGAAAAAATTCACCAGTCAGTTATCTTTGAATCCTCTGCTGTAATCCCAGTAGAGCCGTTCTTTCTGCATAACGTTGTTGCTGGTCTTTGATAATGAGGCTTTTCAGTTTTCTTGAGGTTATGGAGTATTTTCATTTTCTGTAGCTGGTAAACACCAAACTGCCCACACACTTTAATAGTGTCATCAATCTCCCTGTGTTTTTGGTAGTTCCTGCTCAATGCATCTGCAAAACAAAATCATTACCTTCAAATGCATTTGGGGCCAGGTCTGTTTCTACGTGGGAACAGCTTTTTAAACGTTAGTGAATACTTTAGAGGCAAATTTTATGGGGCTGTTGTGCTTTACATGCGTCCATGTGTCATGATCTTTCAGGAGTCAGCATCTACAAGTCCCCTGTTTCTTTAATAAATTGTTCAATATTCTGGTAAATATGCTTATTCTTGTCAAGAGTATTTAGAGAAAATCGATTCTCATATCTGTTTGCTGATTTAGAAGCTTCCGCCAACAACTGGAAACTCTTAACAGAACGAGACTGGTCACATTACATTAAAGTAGTTTAGTGCTGATCTATCCCAAATTTGTGGAATATGATACAAAATATTAGAAATTTATATAAGGTAAAAATGTGTAACATTGTCACATGAAAAAACTGACTTTAACAGTTGCGAGAGGAATGATTTGTGGTTGCACTTCACTCCTCTGCTCACAAGATGGCAGTTGAAGATGACATTTTCTTTGCATTCAAACACTGATGCTTGCTTGCTAGGCCTTCATGAACGGCAGACTCTGTAGGTACTCCATTACTGACAAACATGTTCACAAACTTGGCTGTGAAAGGACAAAACACATATTCCACATAAGTGACAGTATGTCTACAGCACAATTTGTTGCAATACAAGATACAATTTTTTTTATTGACTTTACTTTAAGCAATAACAAATGGCTTTCCAATCATTTCAAGGAAATTAAAACACTCTATTAGTGTAGGTCTTGATATTATGATTTAACAGCCCCATTTAAAAAAATATTTTATAAAATAATAATTCTATAACAAACAGACTTAAAAGTCTTTCAAATTAGAATTCCATGTCAGTAAACTTTTATGCCAGAAAATTACAGACCGTTTTCTTTTTTTTTTTTTTTACATCAAATAGAGCGACATTCTTGAATGCACCCTGACTGAAACACAAGAATACATCCTGTTTGCATCGGTGCACATACTGCAGGCCCACATCTGCATATGAACATGGACAAATGCCAACACACAAACCAACACTCACACAAACACACACACACACACACACACACACACACACACACACACACACACACACACACACACACACACACACACACACACACACACACACACACACACACATGCCCTCACGCTCATATGCACAAACACACTGTGTACAAACCAAAAGTGAGTTCTCTCAGACAGGAAATGATGTCAGCTCCTGTCTCCAAGGAGATGGAGGCAGTTGCTAAGATACTGTGACACTAGGATTTTTCTCTCTATTTTCTGTCCCTCTCTGTCTCTCCAACACGCACACACATATACACTCTCACACACACACACACACACACACACACACACACACACACACACACACACACACACACACACACACACACACACACACACACACATACACAGGGGTGTCACCATGAATAACTCGAAACTATCCCTTGCATCTCTCTTATTCTCCTGCACAGATGGCAATGAGCACCAATCCAACTTTTTCAACCTTTCTAAAAATACCCATCAAATATATCACTTTGTTCACAACCCTAACTGGACGCTTGGGGCCATTAAACAGATCACTAATGCTCTTCACCCAAATCTGACGTCAGCACTACTGCTATAGAAATTATCCACATTTTTAATCTTTGCTTTGAACTGTGTGCAATTACTCAACCACCCACTTCCAGAGTGGCAAGGCCCGCGGCTAGTATCCCGAAACGATGGAAGTGATGGATGTGTATCAGCACCCCTCTAAAGCTTCTTCACAGTGTGAGCTGCACCTCTCTGGTGCTATCAGCATGCCACATATGTCTTGGCACTAGCATGTTGCTGCCAAATCCTCGTCGCCCTCCCCCTCCTCTCCCCCGTGGCTCCTAACACAGCATTAAGAGTTTATGGGGTTTGGGGTTGTATTGGAAATGCCATGCACTCGTCCTCTGGATGGTTGGATTAGCTTTCTCCGCTGTATTTCTACTCCAAGTGCCTTCCTGTACTGATGACACAAGCAATACAGCGATGAGTGTTTGTTCATTTACCGTGCACAAATGCATGTCCCTCTCCCTCCCTCCTATCCGACACTCTCTCTCTCTCTCTCACACACACACACACACACACACACACACACACACACACACACACACACACACACACACACACACACACACACACGCTCAAGGGTGCCTGCACACACACAAGCATACCATACATGCATACGGGGAATATCAGATTCAATGTACAATGACACAGCGAGGACATAAAGTAAGAGGGGGAGGAAGGAGAGCAGAGGCACAGGGTGGGTTTGTCACAGGCGGCGGGGAATCATTTTATATGGCGCGGGGGCTGGAAGGCAAAAGGATGTACAGAGAGAGGAGACACCGAGAGTGGCGCTGAAAGGCAGCCAGGGTCGGGCGAGAGACTGGATGTGGGCTAAGATTTCAGCATGAGTGAAAGGGAACGAGGGAAGAGGGAGAAAGAGGGGAAAGGAGGAATATCCTCTGCACCACTGTGTGACTGGAAATTTAATAGAGGCAGCGAGATAGAGGGAGAAGGAGAGGGAAGGAGAGAGAGGTAGATGGGTGGGAGAGAGAAAGAGAGGGAGGGGGAGGGGAGAGGAAGAGCGAGGCGAAAGGCACAGAGACCTCATTGCTGTGCAGCTTTCAGCAAAAGCTAGTGGTCGTGAACAATGCTCACTACGGCATTCACAGGGAGGGAGGGGATGAGCAAGGGAGAGGGTGAGGGTGAGGGAGGGAGAGAGAGAGAGTATATATCTTGGGGGTCTTTCTGAAGCATAACTGGCCTTCTCTGTCCTTTGACCTTTAGTGTGAGCTGAGACAGAGCAAAGATGTATTGGGATTTATTTATACCTACAACGTCTTTGGTCGCGGATACCAGGCTACAAGGGATGCTGCTGTTCTGCGCACATTGTGAGCTGAAATAAATGCTTGTGAAGGGCAAATTATGATATAGGAGCTGAAGATCTTGCCACATGTGGACATACACATGACAAAGATCAATATGGGGAGGCCACTTATATATTTTTCTGGCTAATAACTTGCTGGCATTCTTTAAAATGAACCTATTAAAATGTGCAGCAGCCCACTTAAGCTGCTAAACTTTGAAACACAACATACATCATATGGATATTTTCAGGCTATATAAATCTGAAGGTTTGTGAAAACCTCACAGGGTTTGCTGTGAAAAAGTGGTGGTGGCTTCCTTATCAGTTTTAAATACACCACTGAGAACTGATTTAGGGGGGGAAATAAATACATACTCATATGCAATGACTGCAGAAAACAGAACTCATTAGTTTGCTAGATTTAATCTTAGCTGGCCGTTGCTAAAATACCGATGTTAGAACTGCACATTCATTAGGAATATGGACATTTTTCGGCCTGCAAAACTCTTTAAGACTCAATGGAGCATGTATGTGTGTTACTGCAGATGTTTTGGCCTGTTGGTTCAACAGTGAACAGGTGTCTTATTACATGACTAAACTCTAAAAACTGAAAGAAAAATCCATGAAATGTCACAGCAGAAGAAGAAACAACACTGACTCAATTCACCCAATCAGTGCTGCTGAGTCACATTAATGAATATGTGACTATATTCATTACTTGCATAGAGCTCATATTGCAGCAGAGATATGAAACAAAAACCTTACAGACTAAAACAAACCAGACTATAATGCAACATTCAGAGCTAGATGTAGAGTTTTAACGTTTTTAAAAAAAAAACACACATCCATAACTCGTTGCTCCTTCATCTATTCCTCTAATGCTACCTTAGTGGGATTCAGACGGAAACATACGGAATGTGCGTAAAGAGGCGCTTATGCTGGACGCAAAATGCTCTGCCCACCGGGCGCCGTCGCGTTTGCTGCCTGCGTTCGTCTCCAAGGATGATAAGACGCATGGATGCACTACACCTCGTTCCCTAAATGTGATAATACTAACATCATTTTTTTTTTCTCCACCGATCCTTAACCTGATCTCCGTTTTTTTTTTATCCGTGTTTGTGTGTGTGTGTATATATGTGTGTGTGTGTGTGTGTGTGTGTGTATGTGTGTGTGGATTGTGTTCATCTTTAAACTGCCATCACTGTAGCCCCCCGCGTTGCGTTGGCGCTGCGGAATAGCCTACAAGAACAAGAGCCAGCTCACAGCCGTGGAAACAAGCGAATCAATTTAGGGAAGAGAAAAAGGGAGAGATAGATAGCGAGGTTGGAAAACCGGCGATCGGGAGAAGAGGACGAGGGGAGAGGAAAAACGTCGACCTCACGCCGCAGCGGCCGAAAGCATTAAGGTAGGTGTATTTATATTGGTCTTACAGGTAGAAGGGAATGAAATGGCCGGCGTAATTATTGCATACGTTACCTAATCTGCACGGATGCTGGAATTAGTAACGAGACGACACAAAGATCGGATAATGAATTGTGCAAAGTTGCACAAATCCACGATAATGTAAGTAAATGAATATTATCAGCAAAAGATACACTCGATGGCAGTGGAATAAAGCTGTGGTAGTCCTTGCAATTGCATTGAAATAACACGTTCGTTTATGTAAACCTGTGTGTTTCACATGTCCACAAAAAACAACAACAACAAATGAAACAAAAAAAACCTTAATCTATGGATTGTTTTTGGGTGCAGTCGTGTTGTCATTACCCTGAAGAGAGAATGGATGCAAGCCATTTTGTAATGCAGCATGTGCAGAATTAGGCCTATTCAGAATTTCAATTGCGTTCCCGAGAAGGTGCGCCGTAGTGAGTGCAGCTGCATAGATGAATAAGGCCATTCTGTTGAATTGTAGGAGATATTATGCTAGAGGCTATATGATGAGCAGAGATTGCAGATAAGGGGTTGCGACTGTAGGAGGAATGGCCATGTTATGGCTGGGTGTTTTTTTTCTTCACATCAGAGAAATAGGAAAATAAAAAACTGTCATCAGATGAAAGCCTCTGAGAAAAGTATGAGAAAATATCTGGCATGAACCTGCAATTTTCCTGTCTTTTAAACGCCGGTTGTTACTAGTGAAATGCGTCCCATTCTACCCTGATTCCCACGTCCTGAATCAATCTAGTGTTGTCATAGTTACGGCAGATGATGTTGGCCCTGCTGCACCTGTGTCGCTTTGTGTTCATCTCGACCATCTGTAAATGCATGAGGTCTAATTGGGCCTTGTGTAGGCATACAGGAAGCATCCCACAGCCCTGAGCCTGGGTGTTTATTGAAAACAACGCCACAGCTTTTACCTCTTCATAAACCTTGATGGCTCTGTTGAGGAGAGCAAGGCATTGATACAATCAGGCGCTTACGATGATGTGATTGGTTTGTAGCAATTGGTCAGCAGCTTGCAGCTAATTTGTCTTTTCACGACTGAGCGCTTTCTAAGGCCTGATCGAATAATCAATATCTACATGGTTGCAATCTGCTCTTGACATGGAAAAAACGTCTAAGATCGAGAAAGAGAAATACCTTTGAGTGAAATTGGTTGGAAGAAATACAATGTAGCCGACGTCTGGACCATGTCATGAACCTAAAGGAAACACATTTTGCACAAGGATGAGGATAAAGGCCTCTGGCGAAGGAATTGGCCCTCAGATGAATCAAGGTGTGATAATCTAAAAATATAGCTGTTGTATGATAAAGATGGGAGGTCAAGGCAACAGGCGTCCTGCCGGCAGATTCAAGGTCTCTCCCTCCTAACAATTTTCCCTGTTTGGTGTTTTACATATTGTTTTTACTTTTTCTCCTCTGTGACTTTTGCTACATAATGCAACGACAAAGTGAAGCTTAATTCCTACAATGTACTTTTTGTGCTTCTTCAATGCTATATTGGGGGGGGGGGGTACTTACAGCTCATTGATGACAACTGTCAAAGACTTTTGTCTGATGGGAAATTAATGTTTCCTATATGCAATGGAGGAAACAAGTTTTCATTTTTGCAACATCAGAATGAATCATTGCTGAATACAACTGCTCATATCTTACACTTACATATGTGTAAAACAAACCTTTACCTTTGTATTTGTACATATCAGGAATGGTGGAAGTAGCAGAATAAATTAGGGAATGGCTTTCTTGAAATCACATTGACCTGCTTATACTTTTGAGACAGCCCGTCCAAAATAAAAACAAAACAGTTTAAATATTTAATTTCTAGTGAGAAACAAATTCTGTTCTGTCAGCACTGGTATGATCAGATCTTGAAGCTAGTCATCCTGGATCACATACAACTCAGACCTCAGGGAGAACATATTTTATTTTCAATTTAGTCAGATTATTGAAATGCATAATTACCTACTGGATGGGAATGATACGGAGACTCTTCAGAGAAGGACGACAGTGTAAAGAACACCATAATGAGGAGTGCTGCAAAGGGACTGCATACAGTAACATTTAGGTTTTGCATTTGTAGTCATGAAACTACAGTTCTCTTTGGATTTGGGTAATGTGTTGTTATTTATCAGTGGGTGTTACAGTAAAATGGTTGTAGATATGGATGTGTGAATATTTGTGTGTGTGTGTGTGTGTGTGTGTGTGTGTGTGTGTGTGTGTGTGGGGAGAGAGAGAGAGAGAGAGAGTCTGAGGGATGAACAGAGCATATCAAAAGTCTATTTTTAGCATACACTCCCTTATGAGCATCTTTAATAGCTGCTTTAAAAGTTCTCAGAGCTATTTTTTTTAAATAATAACTGACATTGACCTAATCATCAGACCTTGTAGATATCAAGATTCATGGAAAATGTGTTCCTTTTGTTGTGATATTGAAGGCTAAGGTTCAAAGGTGTGCTTTCTCAGGTCTCCCTGCACTTATGTAAATGTAGATTTTCAAATATATACATTTTTTTATTCCTCTAGAAAAAGAGTAAACAACTGTTTATTTTATATGTAGTGTACCACAACGTGTTGTGCAGGGAATAATCCTTAAGCTTGAAGTCAAATATAAGTTGATTTTGACCCCAAAAATGCTGCTGATCAGTTTTGAACAGTAAATGTTCATCAAGCTCCGCTAAACACAGTAATGTGGAATAGGGCACTGGACAGTAAAAACACAAGATGGTGAGTGAGCAGGTTGCCACAGCAACCGTGTTTCTAGGAGCGCATGCATCGTCGCTGCATAGGAGAGGCTATGCTGAGGACTGCCATGGAGCCGTTTTGAAAAACAACCTGTTTATTAGAGAATAAAACCATTTGGAAAATGTATCCAAGAGTTATCTGATGTAAAAAAAAGGGCAACACAGCGGTCATATAAGTGACAGGTAACAGAGATGTTATTTGTTTTCAACAGACAGCACAGGCTTGTGACTGCAGGAGTCGAACATAACGTGCTTGAGAAAACAATCAACACTTTCTTCCTGGTCTAATCATTGAAAGGGAAACAGCCCAACCTTTCTCTAAATTTAGTGCGTCTGCTGATGCTTGCGGCCATTTCTGTGTGATACCCTCTTAACCAAAGACACACAGATACACATTTACTTGTAACAAAAGCCCTCAAAATATTTTTGCACCATCTTTTTTATGATTTATTCACAATCTAGTTGTCATTTTCATTTAACTTTAGTGGCTGAATTTGCGTTGCTTATTGTACACAGCATGTGCATTGCAGTAACATTTCAGGAGTCAATAATCATTCCTTTATATCTTAATTGCTAGATTACTGCTGCTGCCTCATGATGGATTGCACGAATGTCCGCATTAACCTTAGGTCCAGATGAATCCCAACAGCAATTGTAATTGCATTCAACCTCTTGGCCTAATTTTAAATGTGAGACTCGACTTGTATGTATCTGACTAGAAGCATACCAGTATCATGAAGTGGACGATGAGACAGCCGTCCTAATGGGTCTGCCGCAGCACTTGTGACCCAGCTTGGTGTTTAATACTTTTGTGGCCATTTCGGAACATGACCCAGATGTTAGGTTCAACCAATGAAGAAAATGGCAGCTGACTCACCAGTTAGTCTACAGGCCACAATTTTAGAGACACCTCTTAGAAAAACAAGCCTGACCCAACTTGTCACACACTGGTGATAGGGCATAGTCATATTTTGAGATTTAAATTAAATTCTGGGAATACATGCATGTATGTGTTAGGCTTATATCTTAAAGCTACTGCACTGTGCACTTACTTGACCTCCTTCCTCTCTCTCCCTTTCTCTCTTCCCCCTACAGTGAGAGACAACAGGATCCACAGAGACAACACATCCAAGAGCAAACCCTCCCCCAAATTGGATTTCTATTCTAATAATTGTCATGGGAACAAACGATACAGAGTTCCCTAAAATGAGTTGTTGAAAAGAACAAGGAGCTTGATAGTCAAAAAAGCATGAGCAAAGTAAAATAAGAATCTATTAATGATAAATAGAGTGTTCAATTTAACATTACACTTTTCCCTCTCCATTTTTAAAGTGACTGCTTGAAGGAGAAAAACAGAATACGAGCATAAAATATGAATATCAAGATAAGCACTTAAATTTCCCCTGTTTGGAGGTGACTTGTCAAAATCATAGAAAATAGGGGTGGGTCATGACTCAGTTGCCATGCGTGTTGTCATGGTGACCAGCCCCTGTACCCCTTCCCCCCTCCTCTGGTTGGTCCAACTTTTGTTGTGGTTTCACAACCATGGACCACAGCTGACAGAGGCAGCACCCCCATGCCCCAACCCCTGTACCTGCTCCAATCAGGCGAGCCGTGTCATCTGTACAAGGAAAAGTTTAGATCAAGTCCCGGACAGTATTTCAGAGAACACAAGATACCTCAATCTACAAGAAAACACAATCCAGGTAAATATGGCTTCGTCTTCAAACAGAAAATGCATTCCGACTAAATTAATATATGTTGACAGCAGTAATTCTGATGTTGCTACAACGTTCTTCCATGTTTTTGTTTCCACACCAGGTGATCAAGTCTGACACATTCAAACACCTGCGGCATTTGGAAATCCTCCAGCTCTCCAAGAACCACATCCGCCAAATTGAGGTGGGAGCTTTCAATGGCCTCCCCAACCTCAACACGCTGGAGCTTTTTGACAACCGTCTCACAGTGGTACCGTCACAAGCCTTTGAGTACCTCAGCAAGCTAAGGGAACTATGGCTACGAAACAACCCTATCGAGACACTGCCGGCCTTTGCCTTTCACCGTGTTCCCTCTTTACGCCGTCTGGATCTAGGGGAACTCAGGAAGCTGGATTTCATCTCTGAGGCTGCCTTCGAAGGTCTGGTCAACTTGCGCTTCTTGAATCTTGGCATGTGCGGCTTGAAGGACATCCCTAACCTCACCCCACTAGTACGACTAGAAGAGTTGGAGCTGTCAGGGAACCAGCTGGGGATAGTCAGGCCCGGATCCTTCCAGGGCCTAGTGTCACTTCGCAAGTTGTGGCTAATGCACTCCAGAGTGTCAGTCATTGAACGCAATGCTTTTGATGACCTCAAAATCTTGGAGGAGCTCAACCTCTCCCACAACTCCCTGCATTCTCTGCCCCATGACCTCTTCACCCCTCTGCACCAATTGGAGAGGGTACATCTCAACCACAAC
Source organism: Anoplopoma fimbria (assembly GCF_027596085.1). Classification (NCBI taxonomy): domain Eukaryota; kingdom Metazoa; phylum Chordata; class Actinopteri; order Perciformes; family Anoplopomatidae; genus Anoplopoma; species Anoplopoma fimbria. Next base: position 7,156,299 of record NC_072453.1, read on the forward strand.
CCCTGGGTGTGCAACTGTGACGTTCTGTGGCTCAGCTGGTGGCTGAAAGAAACAGTTCCCAGCAACACCACGTGTTGTGCTCGATGCCATGCGCCCCCAGGTATAAAAGGCAAATACATTGGGGAACTAGACCAGAGCCACTTTACCTGCTATGCCCCAGTGATTGTTGAGCCGCCCACTGACCTCAATGTCACTGAGGGTATGGCTGCTGAGCTGAAATGTCGTACTGGAACCTCGATGACCTCTGTGAATTGGTTCACTCCGAATGGCACTCTGATGACCCACGGATCATACCGAGTCAGGATCTCAGTGCTTCATGACGGAACACTGAACTTCACAAATGTGACCGTGCAAGACACAGGGCAGTACACTTGCATGGTTACCAACTCTGCGGGAAACACCACTGCGACCGCCGTGCTCAATGTATCTGCTTCAGACCCCAGCAACAGCTATAGCTATTTCACCACTGTCACTGTGGAAACAGTGGAGACAGTGAGAGGAGAGGAGGAAAACTCAGCAAGACAGTACATTAACGAGACCTTCATAGATTTTTCTAATCCCACTGTTCACAGAGGAGTGTTGGAAGGCCGACCTGGCATCACTATATCGCCTTCTCTCACCTCTCTTTCCTCACTGTCCCCACGAGCCACCAGAGCCACTGAAAATGCTGTGACTGTGTCCATAATGGATGTAACTAACATTCCAGGGCTGGATGATGTAATGAAAACAACTAAGATCATCATAGGTTGCTTTGTGGCCATTACCTTTATGGCAGCTGTAATGTTGGTTGTATTCTACAAACTGCGTAAGCAGCACCAGCTACACAAGCACCATGGCCCTGCCAGAGCCATCGAGATTGTCAACGTAGAAGATGAGATCGGAGCTGGGGCCGGGAGTGGCATCTCAGGCGGTTCAACAATGAATTCTGTCAGTGGAGAAGGAACCCTAAGGAGACATCATCCAGAAATAGTCAACCTCCCCAACATTGGCCGTACGGATACTCTCAACCATTACTACAAGACCCATCATTTCAACAACAACGTGATGGGTCTTAGTATCGGCTCCGACGGGATGGGACCAGGAATGATCCTCAATAGCAAGAACCAGCAAATGCAGGATATCCCCATCTCCTGTACCTCAATCCCAATCTCTACGTCCAATTTGCTCTCCTCATCCGGCAATGGCACCAACATGAACCCCTGTTCTATGTCCCCACCCATGCCGATGTCTCTCCCCATGCCTACCATGGGCTTACACGGATCAATCAAGGGTTTCATGGGCCAAAACCAGAATCCCCAAATGGAGCCTCTTCTCTTCAAGGGGAACTCGAAGGAAAACGTCCAAGAGACTCAGATCTAAAAACAAAAGCGAGCGTATATAGAGAGAGAGTGAGCAAGAGTCGAAGACAGAGAGGGGATTGATGTTGGGTTTATGCGCAGAATGCTTAGACACAAGAGTGCATTGACATTACACCAGGAGAGAGGATAGACTGACACGGCAATACACAAACACATAGACTTTTCCGTGACAGTGTACTGAGCCAAGGATTACCACAATGGGCCACTTGTGTTTGTAGTAACGATCATGGCCATGGAGATCAAGGAATGGACATTGCTACAATGTAAATCTGTGCCAAAGCAAATGTTTTTTGCAGTTTCTACAAGCTGTGTTCTCATAGGGAAAAACAATCCTTTCAGAGTAATCAGTCCCCAAATTGTTGTTGGCCAGCAGAGATGAAAGACATGCACAGCACTTACCACACTGAAGATCGGAGATATTACAGAACAAAATCCAAGAGACATTTTTCTTCCACACAAACCACAAGCCACACTCTCTCTCAAGTGACTCAATAGACTCCCTCAAGGTGACAATTATGTAGGCATAAATAGATGGACAAAAAGGTACAGTGCAGTACAAACTACTGTGAAAAATCCACAAATTATATAAATATATTTTCATTTAAATATGTATCATTGCAGACTCCGATGCAGAGATATTTTGGGGTGGATGTATAAGCTGGTATAGTTTGTTTCTTTGTGGATAATCAGGGGAGGTGATAGTGGAGGTTGGTTATGATACATGTTTTAAGTTGGCTACTTCTCAGAAACATAAGGGCTCAATTGCAACACTCATTGTGAATCTTTGAATTGGCTTTGTGACATAAAGTCCATTTAGGTTGTAGAACAGTAAATGCGGATCTCTGTTTGACAAACTTTTTTCTGTTGCTTCAGTAATAATCATTACAAACTTTTGTGTTCTGAGAGTGTATTATGTATTTTGTAAAAGCCAGCTACTTGGTATTTGAATTGACAATTCTGATACTTAAATGCCAGCATCAAATAATTGTTAAAACGATGTTCCACAAACACAGAGAGGTAAACCATTGCAAAGACCTATATGGGTAAAATAAAGTGTTGACAATGTGTTATTGAATCAGATCAGTAGCCAGATATTTGCTTTTAGACAGGAATTTGATATGACCTCCTTGCTCATGGTTACCATAATCATGCCATAAAATGCTGTCAAAAGGATGATTAGACATCTACCTGCAGCAGTATTCAAGAAGGGATTAAACATCTATCTTAGGATGATTGGAATGAATGGAAATGTACAGTATATTAATAATAATAATGTCTGGTTGTATGACAATTGTAAGATCCACATTTTTACAGTGTAACTTTCATATGTTAAATGCCATTTACGCTTCTTGCGTTTCAACTATGTATTTCTTTATTTTTGTTAGTTTGATATAATGTGTACAGTTGTCTAGCCATGTATCATTACGTGTGAAATAAATCAATCATATATTGGGTTGTGGCAGGTCAATATGGCAACCACATAAGTAAAGAGTGAGACATTATGCAGGCCACTGTGCTAAACCTTGATTGAATGTATGGTTTGTGGTTTAGCCATTAGTCATCCTGGTAATGATAGGTTCCATCTGCTCTATTAACATGTTCAGACAGGCTTTTAGATGTTCTACAGACACTACTGGTTTTGCAAAATTAGGGTTTTTAACAGAACTAGATGATAAGCTATTCTTAATGTACGCGCTTTTGTCTGAAATTACCCCCCAGTATGTTTCTCCCATGGTGGTTCGTTTGTGCTGGTCTGGAAATGGGAAGAAAAATTGAGAAACAAAGTATAATGAATAAATGATCTCTTTCTTAGTATTTATCAAGCAGGAACCTAAAAATGTTTGTTGCAATTGAGCACAAACTGGACCATTTATTCCAGATAAATGTACCTGAGATAGTACTATCAACAAAGTCATAGCAACAAGGTTTTCAACTGTAATGCAGCTCTGTTTGGGATTTTGCTGTTTTTTTTTTCAGTTGTGGGTTTGCAACCCTCCTTCACAACTGCATTGCTTATATATAGGAGCTGTTTTATGTGATTGATGATGGTTTTTCCTATCAACAACAAGCCCACACTTATCGGAAGAAGAGGACATTAAGGAATAGTAATGATAGTGATGATAATATGAGTGATGGTATCAGATAAAACCCACCCACATTGCACTGTCACAGAGGTTAATCCCTGAAAGGAACATCTCCGGCATCAATGCACACCACGTCCATGCTGTTTAATGATCCATGACAATATGCCTGGTTACACTTGCGATACCACATGTAAACGGTTTGATCAAACACGTTAGGCTGTCTAAATTACAGTTTTCTCAACTTGGTGTTTTTTGGTTGTGAATCTCATTGAGAGGCATAGTAAATGTCAATGTGTTGCAACCCCACAGACACATCTAGGGGGCAGGGTTCAACTGTAGCCCCACAGAGACACAAATAGAATTTAAATGAAGGCTAAAGACACAACATATGGGCCGCTCCCTTGATGTGCCACATTTAGTGGCTCTGCCATCAGATTTGAAAGAGCATACTAGATACGTCCTTGTGTGCTGCGTTTGAGGATGCATTGCCGCATGATAACTGTGGAACAAATCTTTTTACCTGAACGCCTCCGTAGCAGTGTTTTATTACGATGGTGAATCACCTAATGGGCCCGGAAATGTTCCTTTCATACCTCTGGACATCGGTTACATGCAACATGCACAGTTATCATCATTATTATTAACATTTTGAGGAAATGCAGAAGCGCTTTGTCACATATTACTATAGTGGCTGCCATTGTACATATTGATGCGATTTAAAAAGGAGGATCATTCTGCAGCAGTGATGTATGACCCCTTTTAATGAAGATCACAAGCTTGAGAGTAGAATATGAATATGTGCATATTGGGCAACTGTACCTCAGTGTTTTATATCGTATATGGTGTGAATTGATGCAGTTTGGCTACAGATGGAGAACTGGCATATGTGTATCCTCTTCACCATCCGTTGCTTATAATGGATGCTTCAGCCCAGATGACATTTCTTGGTTTGTCGGAAGCGAAGCTCCTTAATGAAAAGGATTATCAAATCTGAGACACCAAATTGCAAGACAAGAAAATGGACTGAACTTTTGGTCTTTTAAAGGTAAGCTATTCTGTTTGATAAAACAATGTAAAAAATGACCTGGGTCTGTTAGGAAAGCTTTTTTTAAAAGAGAGAAAGAGAAAGAGAGAACAGTGTTAAGCTTTAGAAAAAAATAGATTTCTTTAATACAAAATAATTATTAAAAAAGGTAATTTTGTGTTTTTTGTTTCCTTTTTTATTTTCCAGTTGTTGGTTGTATCTCGGTATGTGATATTATCAATTTGGGTCTTTATGTATTGTCATTAAATGTCATTTTTTTAATGCCTTCATCCATGGACACAGTGTGGCAGGAGAGTTTATTTCTTCAATTATAGCAAAATCAAGATGTGCTGCACTTGCACTTCAATGACTGTCATACAATGACTGAGAAGTATGTTATTTCATTGTTTGCTACTTCTGTGACTTCAGTAAGGAGCTATTAGAAACATGTGCCACTTTCATTATTTGTTGTGATTTCAACCAACAGAGCTCCACAACTAACTAACTCAGAAGTTTAACATGATGATGTTTCAAATAAGTTATTGCGTGAAATTTTATAAAACAAAATGAAAAAAGTCCTAACATTCACTGTGTTTACACTGTATTTTGTTTCTTCATTTTTTGTCACACTTATTTATCAAAACAGGAAACAGGAAACACACTTTTAAATAAGGTTATTCTTGTACGCAATGGCCCCTTGTATTCCTGCTATGGCCACAATTATATTGTGATAGCTATTAGCTTGTTTTGTAAAGGACCATGCAAATGATTATGGTATTAAAGCAAATCTTGCCAGCCAATTTTAAAAAGTGCCAGCAGCTAACAAACTGTCAAAGAGTCAACAGTTTTCCGATGGTGTAAATACGTTTCTTGAACTGTAATCTGTTATCCTGAAAAATGAACTAAGACAAACTGATCTTACTGATTGAAATCCTAATAACAAATTGATTTAGAGCGCCGGCTGTAGAAGTATAACATTCTGTAATCACTTCAGCATGACAACCGCATTAATAAATCAAGTGGTCCATCATGTTACGTTAGTGTAATTATACATAAACCCACACTGCCATTTGTTATTTTTAGCATATGTTGGGAATTTGTAAATCCAACATAGGTAAAAGGCAACCAATCAGATCTTTTTAGTGAATCATTAAACATTTCCTTTGCACAGCAAGTGTAAAATCAACTCAGTCCACTCAGGGTTTTGTTCCTGACAGATCAAATACACTAACTCATTTTTATGCTGGCCACAAATGTGCAGGGCTTCATTAACACATCATTATCACTAGTTCTTATCTTGCAAGGTTCTACAAAATCCCGCTTTGCTTTATTGTGTTGTATTCTGTTTTTCAGTTCGATCTGCATGTTCCAGAGTTGATATTTTTAAACAATTTTAGGACCCCGAGGTGAGGTGAAACTCTATAGACTATCATAGATGTCCCCATGCGCAGTGTAAGTCCAGCCCTTGTTACGAAACAGCACCCTCAAGGGATTCATGTAACAACAAATGCATCAGCCATGAACCATGACAGTGAATGTGAATGATATCTTTAGATAAAATGTTTGGGCCTTACAGCACAGGGATTGAATCTGAAATGTCTTAGGGGGCACTATGTAAAGTCATTTTCTTGAATGTAATTGTACTTGGCTTGTACTCTGATCCCCAGAGAGCTCAGTCCCCATGAGAGTTCTTGGGAAAAAAAGGCCTGTATGCTGAAATAGAAAAGACAGCTAGAGTATATTATGGATACATTGTAGTATTTTCTGAATACTTTAACCCAAAGCAAAGAATTGATACAAAACTAAATGTTCTGTAACACCTTGAGGTGACTAATTTTCAAGGAGATTATTAATATCAGTGTTTTGCAGCTTCTGCTGTATCTCAGCTTGAACATACAAACATACAATATATGCTATGTTTGAAAGGGATGATATGAAGTGGGGGGTGTGAAGTGAGCACAGTTTGTGTGCAGCAGTGAAAGAATTTTTATTAATATGCACCAAATATGTAAGAGAAATGCTCAAAAGCAAATACATTTAGAGCAATCTGTGATCTAGACATGAATGTAATGTAATTGAGAAGGGTCATTTTAAATAAAAAAAAAAGGTGGAATTTATAAATGCCAGTTTAAGCCCTTGCTGCATGAGACAACCATATTCACAGAAAACACGGTTATCAACATAAACTCCACCTTGTAATTCCAAACTACGTAGTGTACTAAAAAGAGCAAAACCTGATCTTTGTTTGGAAAATGTAACAGTGCATTGACCTCTCCCTTCGCATGCCTGTGGTGCAGTAAATCTTCTTTTTTTCGGAAATACACTGCTCGCACTAGCCTCTCCTTTTCCCTATACTGTCTTTTCCCTTCAAATTCAATAACCTCCCAGCTTTGTGTTTCTCCAGGGATTCCCCAGCTCCCCTGGCCCACAGACAGACTGCGGAGTCTGTGGGGAACCTGACACAACATAAACTCCACCGTGAAGCAAAGGTGTCAGAGTCTGTGGGCTGCATCTCCGCTGATTCGAAGAGCCATGAAAATGCAACAGCCTTTTATATTTTCACACTTTAAAGGCTGCGGGAAAAAACCACATCTTTAACATGAGCGTGATGTGTTCGATACGGCTGTGTGGGCTGCAGTCATAGCAGTAAAAACTAAGTATAGACGCTGTGGCCTATTTAGGCATTGTTTATATGAGGATAGACTACACAGAACCGTTAGCAGGCTTAGCTTGGACTGAGAATCCAAAGTATTATGGAGAGTGTGAGGAAAAGATGACAGTGACCCAGTTGGACCTACTTTGTGTAGATTGATAAAAGGAAACCAGAAGCCTTTTGATTTAGAGTCTGCTCTTTGTTCAAAGATTCCGCCTTTGACTGTTATTACATGAAACTATGTTGGTGAATTATGAGCTTGCTGCTGAATTCTCAGAGGGCTTTTTCATACTGTACTGAACATACTTTGCTTTTGTTTAAGTCTATATTTAGATTCCTTCTATTCTCCCAATATCATTAGGAGCCATGCAGCGGATAATTTGGATTTAGGAATATCGTTTTCTTCCTCACCCAAATATCTCAATTAATAATCAAAAGAGAGAGGATACACTATCATGCTTTAGGGAGGCTGTATGTATCTAGTGTACTTAGAAAGCACTCAGGAGCACTTGTAACCCCAGACAGTTCTTCACCTCTTATGGGGATAAATCACTCAACCTGACCAACAAGGCATGTCACCCGGAAAAAAAGCTGTTTGTTTCTCTTCCTACTAAATGCTGCTCAGGTATGTGTGGTTTACAGCTGCTGTTGTATATGGTGGCATGAGGGGACTAAGATGGATTTGTCCTCATTCTCAAGTACTGTAAGATCTGTTTTATTTGTTAATGTGTACATTACATTAAACAAATTTTCACCCTTAAAGTTATTTAAATTAAATTAGTCTTATAATTTCACAGGCTCTAATTTGCTGCAATAGGTCGGACACAAAAATAACGCTCTTGAAGCTGAAATAATGTAAAAAAAAAAATCTGCACATAATGAGATACTTTATAATAATAATAATAATAATAATAATAATTAAGCCTTTATTAGTCCCACAATGGGGAAATTCAGTTATAATGCAATCTAATAAAATTAGTTCCTGGTAACATTAAATATTAAATAGTTTGTGTATGTATATCTTGCCAATAATGCTTGTTTCACTGTAGGACAATTGTGGACGGTGAGATTTTAAAGTAATTACTTTCCTATGAATATTTAGTTTCCAACGTTTATTATGAACAAACACTTCCCTTGTAATTACTGGAGGGAAGTACTGTATGTGGCAAATTGTTCCCCAGTGCATGCACTCCCACACACAAACACACTTTTCCGGCACTGTGCTGATGTTGTTACTTACTTGAGTATTGATTTACCATAACTGCAGATAGGGGTAATCTTTATACTTTGCTTGGTTAATGTTGTGTGTGTGGTAATGGTGTCTTCATTTTATGGCACTCTGAATTGTATTGTGACTTTTACTTACCCTGTTGATGCTTCAGTAATATTCACACAGTCTGCTCTGGCACTCATTGTAAAATGAATTGTCATTTTGGGAAATATAGTAATTTGCGTTCTCGCTGAAAGTTAGATGAGATGATTGAAACCACTCTTACAGCTGTAAAAGACATATGAAGCCGGCAGCAGGTTATCTTAGCTTAGCATAAAGATTGGAAACAGCCAGGCTGGATCTGTGCAAAGGCAAAGAAATCTGCCTACCAGCACTTTTAATGAACACATATATCCTTTGGTTAATCTGTACAAAAACACAAACAACAAAATAAACAACAATATGTGGAATCTCTGCTATTTGCAACCTCACATTGACAACGAGACTCAAATTAGTTAGTGGTCCTGTCCAAGAAATAGTCCGACACATAACCCCTTATTAAAACCAAAACCTAGCTTTTGTACAGTACGGCTTAGCAAATGAGATATAATGTGTTAATCGGTGAGCTTTAGAGGTGCTCGTAGGTGTATTTTCTTAATTTCAGACAGCTGTTTCCCCCTGTTTCCAGTTGTTATGTTAAGCTAAGTTTACCAGCTGCTGGCTACATATTTAGCTACAGACACGATATTGGTGCAGTATCAATCTTCTCATCTAACGAAGTCTGCGAAATGCTTCAGTCTTTTTTTAAGTGTGTTTTTTGGCATTATAATTAGTTTTCATATGTGATATTGACCCACTGTTTAATCATGTATAAGATTAGATCAGTGCCTAATTCAGAGGAGAATGCTTGTCAATAACAAAAATCAAAAAGGTGAATTTTCTGTTATTTTGTATTACTTTTACTAATATTTTGCTTTACAAGTTGGAAGATATGACTTCGCAATATTGTATATGACACAATGTCTCAAAAACTGCCCTGTCACTGTCTGTCAACATAGTTTTGGCTTTGCTCTACCCAGGAGGACATCAGCGAGTATTTAAAAGGACATTGACCACAAAAAATGAAAGGCATGGAGATTATTTGCATTGGATAAAACAAAGACATATAAAGGCAGAACAAACTCATCTTTCCATTTCTCACATCCCTTTCTTCCCATTTTGCTTATCCTTCTTTTGTCCTAAAGAAGGACATTTTTGTCCCATGGGGAAAAACAATATTGACGTCAAGAGATGAGTTATTGATTGAGAGGAGAGGACAGCGAGACAGTTGACGTGCAGCAGATTACTCCAGGTACCGAGAAGCTTAAGCATCCATAAGTGTATGTGGCATGTATGAGGGAATATTAATTTCAGTCTGTGCTGATGTATCTATTGAGTTTTGTACACCATGTCAAGCCAGACAAACACGTGTACTGAGGGAAGAGGAAGAGAATGTAGGCATTTGTCTCCTCTGCAGGTCACATGAGTTTTGCTGCTCGCTACATATCTGAACATGTTGGGAATTTGATGCAACACTGCTTTGTTCTAAGGCCTTACGATATATATGTGGAGATAATGAGATTGCGTGGTGTTCTGATTGAATGGGATGATGACATCGATATGAAATAGCTCTGGTCTTCCCATGGCTTCTGTGCGTATTTGACCTGCATTGATTTGAGCTGATTGAATTATTGGAAAAGAAGCACACAGGAACTCAGCTACAAACTGACTTCTACTTAGATCTGCACTGGTCTGTTTCCTTTTATTTCTAAATGATGCTCAATAAATTGGATTCAAGCTCTGCAGAGATGGTCAATGTCAAAGAGAAAAACTAAAAGAGTTGAATGTCTAAGCGGAGACAGTTCTTGTGTATCATTTCGTGGAAGATGTCAACGATCACAGCAACATACAGAGCAAATAGATTCCCACTGGCAATTATGCAAATGTGGATTTGACATATGAGCACGATGTGATGAGAGGGGAATTCACCAACAGTTGCTCTGTCGCTGCTGCTACCATTAGCATTAGCATTGTTCACACATCCCCTCATCTTAGGCCGCTTCCACACCCCTCCCCCCTCCCTCCCTCCCTCCCTCCTTACCACCAACACGTCTCCATCCACCCTTCCTCCTCCTCCTCCTCCCTGCCTGCGTCCTCTCTTTCCTGTTCTCGCTGCGGTGTTGCTATAGCAACGGAGAAATGTGGGAATACCTCCGTCCTTCAGAGTGCAGGGGAGAGAGAGAGAGAGAGAGAGAGAGAGATAGAGGCAGGCAGAGAGGAAGAGGGAGAGGATAGGAGACAGATAGAGAGGGAAGGGGTAGACAGAAGAAGAGACAGGAGTGGAGGAGGGAAGGGAAGGAAGTGTGGAAAAGACTGTTAATTAAAAGACGGAGGGCGAGTGGCTGTGACTCACTGCCTGAATGGACACCATTGCCTGTCACTTAGCCCCTGACTCTGAGCGTTTGTCCCCCTCCTCCACCGCTCACTCCCTAAAAGCTACCCTCCCATTGATATTCAGTCTCTGTGATGGAAAGGACGCCACTGGTATCTGACTGGAGGGATGGGTGCCAGCGTGGGTGGGGTGGGTTTGACTGAGATGGCACGGTGTCGCACAGCCATGGCGTAGCTTCACGCTGGGCCCTACGCACGCCATTTGTTTGACGATCCATGTGTTCTGGATGTCTCCATTTGTAGTGAGGCTGCAGTTTCCATGACAACGCCTGGACTGAAATAGCATCCCAGTTTCCTCCCTCTCTCCCTCTCGCTCTCCCTCTTCTGCGCTCACAATACACTAAATAACTGTTCATTCCTGATCTTAGGCCTCCTTCGATCAGTCTAAAATGGCCCGTACTGCTCATCTTCATTCATCATATGGACTGAAGTACATGCAAGCCCCCCCCCCTTCAAAACCAACCGTCACCATCATCTCCCTCACACACACATACTCGAGCGCACACTTACACAAGCATCGCTTCTCCTCCCACCTCTTATCTCCCATTTTCAGTCTCTCGGTCGCCCTGCAACAGATTCTGTCAACATGCATCAACCTCTGTGTTGCCATGACGACAGTCTTGAAAATCACTGCAATTATTTCAACAAAGACAAAAACACTACAGTCACTTGGGGAAGAGGGAGGAAAAAGGATGGTTTGTGTGTGTTTATGTTTTTTGTTTGGGTGAATGAAAAAGAGAGAGAGCGAGAGAAAAAGAGATGCACAGATGGAGAGTTTTGAGTCTGTGCATGCGTGTTTAGTGACCCTTCAATGAACTGGTGTTCACAACTGTAGCACAAATGTGCATACAGTATGATGGTGTGTGTGTGTGTACAGTATATGTGTGTGTCTTGGCCTCATATGTTGAAAATCCTTTCTTTTCTGCCACTCAGACCCGTGTGTATGTAAATGTTTGTTCTGTAGATCAGTGCAGGTGGACTCATTGACCCATTTGTACACGTGCATGGTTTTATAAAGCCAACCTGTACCAGCTAAAGTACCAAACATGTGTACTGTGTGTGTTTGTGTGCTTGTCTGTGCGTGTGAGCTATTGACTGTGAGAGCATTACTATGCACTGTTGTGATATAAAGAGAAAGAGTGAAACAGATGGGCCGAGACAGATCTGCACAGTGGTGGAAAGTTAACTATGTATATCTCCCCAAGTACTTTACTTTGACGTCTGTGTACTTTATGGGATTCTTTTCACTTTATGCTACTTGATAGACTACTTCTGTTACATTTCCATAAGTACCTAGTGAAGATGTAAATCTTTAAAAAACAGGTCTCAAATATAGTATTTTTTTTTAAAAGCTGAATGATTTCCTTCCTGTGCATTGTAGTTTTTACCAGACATTACCAAATACATAATTAATCTATTAGTTTGGGAATGTTTTCATCCAGATTTGGAGCAATAGTGAGTATTTTTAGCAATATGACATGTGTGGTAATGACCCCCAAAAAATACAATGCCCATGTTTGTTGTGATAAAGGAACACGTCACCCAGTCCAGTGGTGTGGTTTAATCATGCGCATTTAATAGTTTTTGGATGACGATGGCACAGAGGAATAAGCTATACAAGGCAAAAAGGGATTTGTTGACAAGAAGAAAAAACATCAAATATCACCAGACTTAACTATGCAATTTGGATTTACATTATTGTATTGTTTATTTAACTTGAGTGAAAGTGAATACTTGCATGTGTGTGACCTTGTGTGCTTTTTTGCTTCAAATCAATGTCATTTTAATCTTAATTTAATATTTCAAGCATCCATGTTACACTGACACTCACCCCTGTGAATATTGTACTGTGTATCACTTAGTACAATAGATCCTATCTTACACCGATCAAATATGATGTCTACGCTGTATAGCTCTAAATCTTCACACTCACTAATCCCATTGTATCCCATAAAGCTGCTTTGATACTAACAGATACTTACATGTGTGTCGAGTCAGGGAAAACACTCCAGGCCCTGTAATTTTGGGGCCAAACCCACAGCGGATGACATAGCAAGTTATAATGAGTGTTTGTGGCCTAGAGCCAGTGTGTAAGTGTGTATGTGTGTGCTTATGCTCGAGAAGTACAATTTAAGAAGCCAGGTGGGCACGTCTTAACTTAAACCCATTTCTTTGTCATATTGTCACTCTCAAGCCAAAGTGTCCTTAAGAATATGGGGGCTTCAGAGGGAAGTTATCCACATTGAAGAGCCAAATATGTATCCTTAAGTTCAAAAAATGACTCAAATATGTCTGCCGGGGGATTGTCATGTCACTGCACAGTGGGGAATTGGCAAAGACAGTCATTTGGACTTCAGTCGACGATGGAGTATATTGGGATCAGAAATCCTTTGGGGAGAGAGAGAGAGAGAGAGAGAGAGAGAGAGAGAGAGAGAGAGAGAGAGAGAGAGAGAGAGAGAGAGAGAGAGAAGAGGTCAGGTGGGAGGGCTATAAAAGCACTCCTTTTTACTGGAACATGCACTTAATGTCAATCCGGGTATGACTGAAGATTTGGGATGCCCAGCAGTCCTCCTTTGTCTCTAACTCGTTTGATTGAAACAGCAAAATGTGTGAACAACTATGCTGAGGTAAGTGCATGTGTTCATTCACATGATGTGTTAAATCTCTTTTGACAAGGCGTGTTGTTCTACATGAACTCTACTGTACATCCATCCTAATGACTGTTCAAATCGAGTTGTCATAAATACTACTACTGTGTTGTAGCAAGTGAGAAAACGATGACCAAACATATATATTTAAAATGTTGTATGACCCGTCTAAAAAGACACATTTTACACTAACTTTTCAAGACTAAAATATGACACAAGGGTTTATCATATTCTCCTACTATTGACCTTTTACAATTAAACTTTCAACACATTTTTCTCCCTCCTGTAAGCAGGGGAACTCTGTGAAGGAGGTAGAGATCGACAAGTGAAAAAGATGTGGAAGTTCCAGAAAAGTTTGGGCTGTTTATTCCTCCTCTGTTGCATCTGCTTGACTGAGTGCCGGGTGCTGAAGTTTGTCGTAGTTGTAAGTCTTTCCAGTTTCATTTTCTTCCTGTGTGTATGATTAATAACAATGACATTTCATATTAAGCTTACAACATTTTGACATCATCAGGCCTCTCACTTTCTTTTACTAGATCACATACGACGGAAATTACTGCACTTTGTCTCTGATTACACTGTATTTTCTGCTCAGTGAGCATTATGATATTTACACATTTATGTGATGAAGGATTACTTTGAGCCTTAAGTCAACAGTGGGAGGCATATCTCGCCCAGACACTACTTATTTGCATATCTTTCTTCTGCAGCACAGTTCAATGAACAATTGAAGGATTTAAGTGAAAATCACAAATGTTTTTCCTATGATGTGACCTCATATATTACACTAGTGTGTTTGTCATATATATATACACACACACAACAGACATACTGTAGCTTGACAGTTACTATTTGCTATTGAGTTACTTAAACCAAAGTAAGGATCAGGTTTATCAAACCATTTATTATCGTTGTCAATTAAAAAAATGTATATAAATCTGTAATTTTTTTGCTAACAATTCATTGTTTATATGTTTTAATTGATTATGTTGTTCCATTTTAATTTGTTTCGAGTTCAGTTTGGGTCAGTTCAGTTCATGTTCAATCTTAGGAAGGTGTTTTGCACCAAAATGACAGTGAGTTTTTAAAAATAACATTTATCTCTACAAGCAAACCACGACTTTGCTGACTTGACTGTGGTTTAACATCCAAATTGTTAGTGATGTTCACATCACAGTGGTGCTTTCAAGAGTGACTCAGATGTGTCCATAATCCAGTTTAATCAACCGGTGTGTCATGTTGCTGCCCAGAGAGTGAGTCTTCAGGTTAATGATAATAAAGGAGCAGCTCCAGCATTTGTGTCATCGGGTTACTCTTCTGTGTCTGAAATCCAGGCTGAACAAGATCACAGGTTTCTATTCCTGACTTCTGTCTCAGGGTTAATTTTCTCCTTAAGTACACAGTGAAATGGCTGGCACAGCACCGTGGACTCTGAATCCATGTGACATTATCTTTTATGACTTTTAAGGTTTTCCGACATGGCGATCGATCGTCTATTGAGTCGTATCCCAATGATCCTCATGGGGAGAAAGTGTGGGCTCAAGGCTTCGGGCAGCTGACTGAGGTACTGGGTGTTACTCTGTGTGTGTGTATGTATCTGTGTGTGTCATCATTGACATTTTGTCAAGCAGGAATGGGCAAACAAATATGAAGCTTCTAGATGTATATAGTTTATAAAATCCATCAATCTATCACATTTTCAGGATTACTTACAGAAAAGCAGCAAAACAATAAATATAACAATAAAACCAAGAACCCAATAAAAAAAAGTATATATTTCTTTAAACAGTTTTGTAAGATGTTGGTGTGTTTTGCACCTCCTGCCACTATACTGAAACCAGTGACACACTTACCGTAAAAGTCCATAGTTGAAAATGCTAAATGAAAATTAATCTTCATACATTATTTGACAAGAAAGTCACTTACAGAGTAAATACAACAAAGACACACATTAACTTTGGTGTCACAGTATGTTTCACTTATGATCTGCACAACATTAAATCAGGTAAGTCTTAAGATGGAAGAAAAGCTTGTTATAGACTTATAATTAAAGCCTTTCCTACTGTGACATTGTTCTGGCCCGGAGGCCCTGTAGAATAGGTGAAATGTGTTATTTTATGTAAATACCTTGAATTTGACCTTAAGTCAGCCAAATCTGCCGCAAAAGGTCAGATTCGACAACGTTTAACATTGCTGGCAATTTTCCTTTCAGCTGGGCATGAAACAACAGTTTGAGCTGGGTAGGTTTCTAAGGAGGCGTTATGGCAACTTTCTCAGTGAGGACTACAACAACAAAGAGGTAAGTGTGTTTGTGTGTGGAGAAATGTATATGTGTGTGTGTGTGTGGGGGTATTTTAGTTTTTTTCTGACGTACCCGGAGGGGGTTAGCGGTCTTTGGCTTCAGCTGGAATCAGCTGATATTGGAGCAATTAGAGGGGCGTGTCCTGCGGCCTTATCAGCCCTACAGAACGGACTAATGACGGATTTGTGTTGACCAGATGTATGGACCCATAATCTAGTAAACTTTGTTTAATGACTGTTCATTTAAAGTACATGTGCTGTCTGTGTGGGAGAGATAGAGTTAGACCTGCAGTGTTGTAACTAAGCTTGAAAAATAAAACTTCTAAAAACTTCCACGAAATGTGTCTGTTTGAGTTTAAGGAGGAAGATTTTAGAGGAAGTTCTTAAGTATCAAGCACGACGAGTATCAATAGTGTAATCGTATTATCTGTAACCAAGCAACCAATGTACTTCCTGTTTACACCGGCATGCGCATGCCCAGTGTACGTGAATAGTCACGTGATATTCGTTTTCAGGGGAACAAGTCTGGACGCACATAATTTCGAAAACGATGCTGAAACGCATGCGTGGACGGAGATCTTAAAACCCTGTTTTCATTTGAAAACGAGTGAAAACGGGTTAATGTGGACATGGCCTGAGCCTGTGTGCTTCACTGTCACATGATGCTCTTTGTTGCGCGTGCCCTCTGCCCAACATCTGAAATCATGTGCCAGCCACCCTCTATATTAGCTCTAATGACACATACTAAGCTAATGAGCATGACTCATGTTGGTGATAACACTGCCATGGCATTTTAAATGCTGTAACATGCGTGGTAATTTTACCCGCGGGCACCATGTACAGGAAAGTTGGCAACACAGGTGTTGGGCCGTATGTTCAGCAGTCATTATTAAGATCTGATTTCCGCCTTCTTTTCCTGTCTGTGTTTTCTCTAAACTCACTTCTCCCTCCCCCTCCTCCTCCATCCACTTGCGACCAGTCCTCTTCTCCCTCTCTTAAATAACGCGTGATTACCACAAAAATAACTGCTCTTCTGAGTACCTGTCATTGGCGATTTTTCGCCCAAGTCTCCATCAACTTGCACTGTACCTTTCCCCGCGCTGCCATGTCTGTTTCAATTTGACAAAAAGGGGGCAAAAAAAAGAAGCATTCTTGGCATCACAGGAACATCCAACCTTATCAGTGTGATTTACTTGGTGTAAAAACCTGACACGGGGTGACAGAGAGATATAGATGTGCGAAGGCTGATGTCAGAAGAGATCACACTAAGACAGATCTTTTTTCCCCTCCTTCTCTCATCCGCTTGCATCTCCTCTGACTACCCTCCTCCTCATGTTAAGGGAATACCTCAGTTGACTTACAGCTCAGTCATGATACACTGCTGCTTTGCTAGGTGCAATTATTTTGCATCTTTATTGAATACATAAAGAACCAGAAGTGTGTGCATCTCCCCTGTCAGATTGCAATCCTTTTGAGTTTCCAAGTGCATTTTCACTTTCTACAAAATGTAAGCCTGATTGTCCCATTGGTAAGAACAGAGTTGGAATCAATTCTATGCCTAGTACCAACGTATGGATGCACTTTGATGCCATGTTCCCTCCATATTTCCAACAGTTATATGTAAGGAGTACTGACTACGACCGTACTCTAATGAGTACCCAGGCCTGCCTTGCTGGGATGTTCCCCCCAACCAGACGCCCCCCTCCCATCATGCCCCAGTTACTGTGGCGGCCTATTCCAGTGCACACCATCCCCAGGGCCCAGGACAAGGTGGGCTGCTGAGCCACATAAATATTTCCTTTCATATGGCGAATAGAGACTTGTACAACTTAATCTGATTCGCTCGCTTGCTCTGTGTTGCTGTCTGCATTCACCTCAGCAGTGAACCTGCCATGCTGAAATTCCCTACTATTTCAAAGTGTGAAATGATCATATAATGGAGCCCAGAAGACTGCAGTACCTGCAGTAAATGTGCATTATTTCAACTGATGTTGTGCTGTTGTTTTTCGATTTCTCAAGCTGTTGAGGTCTCCAGGCAAAGACTGTCCAAGGTTCAGAGCTCTGATGACGGAGACCTTTGAGAGTGATCACTACCAGAGGTTCCTCAGGGCTCACAAGGTAAGAAAAACCACAGCAGAAACAGTCATCAGTATACACTGTACTGTTACTAATCCTCAGTATCTGTACTATGACATCAACGTTCTACTCACAACTCAGTTTGTGTTACATCACTTTTCCATGATTCATGTGCCTGTTAACCACTAAAAACTTGTTTGTTACTCTGTTGTTCTTTTAATCATCAGAATTATATAATCAGAACGGCTGTAAATAATACTTTTCCTCACCTCAGCCGCTTCTTTTCTACTTATCCCTGTCTTGCTTTGTAAATTAACAAACGCTGAGAAATGCACATTTGTGTAAAAAAGGTGACATATATACTTCACAGTTGCTGGTGCCAACGTTATCAGCACCTCCAGTGGACGTGACAGTTATGCTGCAGACATCATGTCCTCTCAGTGATTTTCTCAGGCACGGTGACTCCAGCGCCTAGAAAAAGCTGCACTGTGCAATCTCTCTCACATTTTCAGAGACGCTAATTAACGCTTGGATCGAATTAGATTAAGAATTACAATGAAAAAGGTTTTAATTAAACAGAGTCCCATGTGCTGCCTATTAAGGTGGTGTTTGAGTTCAGGACGGGGGCCTCCTGCGTTGAATTTTCACACCCTCTGCTGGAAGCACAGTACCTGCAAGTTGGATGCAGTAACCAAAATGGAGCCATTTTTCAATGTGTTGTCTGACCAAAGGCTGAAGTGAACAACACTGAATCAATACAACAATACAAATCCATTCAATTAACCAACCAATGTCTGCAATTATGTAGTTATTTACAGTTCATCTGAAAAACATTACTCATACAAATGGTCATTTAAGTGTTTTTTTCTTCAAACATTATTCCTGAGAATGAGTTGAATGTTATAATTAGTGCTGTACTTTAATGCAATTTCAAGACCCTTAAACTTAATCTGAGTATTTTCAATTTAAGGTACTTTACACATTATACTCCACAACATTTCAGGGGGAAATATTATACATTTTATTCCACTATATTTATTTGAAAGCTGGATACTTAACAGATTAAGATTTTACATAACAAAATCACATAATCAGTGTACACAATACAATGTAATGTAAAGATAAATGGGTTCCAGCCTTTTTGACTTTATGTTCCCTTACAAAGAAGTATTGTCTTATTTAAGCCCCTTGTCAGATTTCAGATGTTCACCTCGAAACTTCTTACAGCTTTTGATTAAAATTACTTAAAGGTTGAATGCACTTTTATTTGTAATGGAGTATTTGTTAATAATTGTTTTGATACTTTTACATGAGTAAAGGATGTGAATATTTCTTCCACCCCTGGTTGAATGTAATGTTCTCTCCTTTTTGCCTATTGCAGTACTTCGTGGAGGGACTTTCCAACCACACTGGCTACCCCATCTCCAAACTGGTTGGCCAAAAAATATGGAGGGTCTACGACACTCTTACCTGTCAGGTAAACTTGATGTTTCACATATAGACACAGACATGAACCAATTATATTCCCTGTGTTCTGCAGTTTACAAATGCTTCAATTACTGATTAAAACACCAGCTGCAGAGCAGGGAGAGTCAAACAGAAAGATTCGATAGAGAAGAGAACTGTTTTCTTCAACACTTCTCCAGTGAGATGGAGAGGCAGCTTGAACGTAGGGAAATTATTTTTATACATAAAGAAAGACATGAATAGGACAACATATTATAATGATAATTAAAGAGTTATGAGATGGATGGATTCTAGGCGAAATATGCTCATTCACACTTGCAAAATGAGCATCTGTTATCTTCAGACCGGCGCTAAAAATAGCCGGGATAATAGAAACGATGAAACACAGCCACTTAAAACCCTTTTGTTGGGATTCACATGTTGTGTAATGTGATTATTAGCGTGATGTATGGTAGTGAGTGTTATTTTCTTGTGCAGCGGATCCATAACCTAACTCTCCCACGCTGGGCCACCCAAGATGTTCTGGACACCCTGAAGAGAATTGCATCATTTGAGGTCATGTACAGCATCCTCAGTCACAAGCGCAAAGAAAAGGCCAGGCTCGCGGGAGGTGAGGATTTCCATTAGAGGCAATTAATATAAAGCACTGTTGTGCAAAAAAAAGAAATATTTTATCAGACTAAAAAAAATCTCAGTGTTTCCAATGTTGTGACCGCTGGCAGAGGCTTTGTTTATGCCTCAGACAGTGCTGGGCTGGGCCTCCCAAAAGCACATTAGCACATATGAGCTAATGGGACAAGGATGATTACGGCACTAAGACATGATGCTCAGTAAGGTCAAAACGATTGTGTTGGTGTCTGGGAAAATGTATTTACACTGTTGACACTGATGTGTTAATTTACCAGGGGTGCTGCTGAATGCCATTCTGAGGAATTTCTCCAGGGCTGTAGAGCAAAGGAGCACTCTCAAATTCATTATGTACTCAGCCGTAAGTTCAATGTTTGGTCGCAAACACACATTCCTAATCTGTCGTGCAAACTGCTGTTTCACATACTGCATCTCCTCCCTTCCTTGGTGTTTCTCGTTCCAGCATGACTCTACCCTCATCACCCTCCAGGCGGCTCTGGACGTGTACAACGGCCTTCTTCCTCCCTATGCTGCCTGTCAACTCTTTGAGTTCTACCAGGAGTATGATGGGTAATGACGTCCTGCCTGACCTTTGCATAATTAATTGCCCTGTCTAGGTCAGATGGCCAGCCATCTTTTGAGTAATCGCATCCCACTGTTTAGCCGCACCAAACCATTTTAGTGCATTTTGCTTTTCAATTCGATGGAAATATGGCATCCGTCCAGGACTGCGATGGCCAAATTAGCACATGACACAGACTCATTTACATAACACTTACCACAAGTGTATGTCATCTCTTTGTGTTTATCCCCCAGTTCCTATTCTCTGGAGCTGTATTACCGCAATGATTCCTGGCGGGACCCTTACCCCAACCCTGTGCCAGGATGTAATGGGTTAAACCCCTGCCCTTTGTCCATGTTCACTGAGCTGGTGCGGGACGTGGTGGCAGAGGACTGGGAGGCTGAGTGTGGGTTTAGGACAAGATTGTCAAGCACAGGTGAAGAAGTACTTCTATTTCAACAAATATTTGTGGCCATGTTTTTGCTTTACTGCATTATGTTTATTCCTGTATTTGCTTTAGGGAACAGTGTGGGGGATTTTTAGCACAGACTGTCTGATTTAAAAATATCATGGCTTTTGGAAATCTTCCAAATGTTCCACATTCACATAGACCTAAACAGGATTGTTTTCTCCCACAGGTGTCATAACAGCTCTTGCAGTGGCTGTGGGTCTCCTGGCAGTGGCGCTGTTGTTCAGCATAGGAGTGGCGATCCACAGGAGGAGAGCACACTACTCCAGGGAGGTGTAGTGCAGACGACTGTCACACACGTGCCAAAAATACAGAAAGGTGCTTCTCTAATGATAATGTGCCATGTATTTAAATGTATTTAGATCCTGATTGGATGTGTGTGTGGAGGGGTTGTGATATATTTTCTTCTATGAATAATGTTTGTACGACTAAAATAATATACATAAAAAATTAAACATATTCAAAATAAACAAGCACGCATCACTACATTTTATTAGATTCACTCTTGACAGTGTGTACTCATTCACTGTTTGGCTCATATCATTTCACATTCTTTGCTGGTCGGTTTCTCACTTCTTCTCTGGTTCTGTGGCCACTGTTGGATGACAGGACAGGTGATGAGAGTTAGATTTTGTTGAAATAAGCCCAAATTGAAAGGCAAGTATTGTGTTTCATATCCCCGTTCAAACAATTCAATTCTGTTGCAGCTGTCATCGTTAACACAGTCAGATTTTAGCTTTGAGTGTCTTTCACATAATAAAAACTAACTAATAAAAACTAACCCATACTCCACCCAACAAAAGCAACTCATCTTGCACTCCCTCCCCTCCCTTCTGCCTAAAAACCTCTCATCCCCTCTGCACTTACTATGGACGTCCAGCTTGCACTCCACTTCGTCTGTCCCCAGCTCATTGACAGCCTTGCAGGAGTATTTGCCTGAGTCGAAGGTGCCTGGCTTGCGGATGTTGAGGGTCAGCACTCCCTGGTAGTTCCTCATCAAGAATTTGGGATCCTGACCGATGATCATCTTGTTCTTCATCCAGACAATCTTAGGCTGAGACGTGGAAAAAAAGTCAAATTAGTAAATAATCAAGTGCAACAAATCAAATTCTTGGATAGAAGATTTTTTATTATGCAGCATTGTTTGATATAAAAGATGACTGTTTGCATACAAATCCCTCCTACAGGGAACTTCAGACTTTAATTTGCTTATGAGAACCGGCACTGTGAGCCTCCTCCTGTGACTCACGGTCCACAGGCTATTTTATCATGCATGTTTACCTTGGGGAAGCCTTTGACGGCACAGCTGATGGCGGTGCTGTAACCGGCCACTACAGATCTGTCAACCAGGGGCTGAGTAAACTTGGGCACACAGGTTACCTCTTTCTCCTTGTAGGGGTTTCTTTTGTGCTCTAGGTCTGTAGAGAAGGGTAGGAGGGCAGGCAAAAGTGGTCAACCCCAATAAATCAGAGCAGACGTGGCACATTTTACTTGACATCTCCAATGATGGTATAAAATGCGATCCACATTACAAAAACATACTGCACTGTACATATACACACACGTGCACACACCTGTCTTGGCAATGACAGCCGTGTTCTTGCTAATGCGCGGTTCCTCGCTCAAGCCGCAGAGGTTTTCACTGTAGACGCGGAACATGTATTCATTGCCCATGATCAGATCTGAAGCTGTGCAGTTTGGCCGTCTGTTGTGCTCGTAAACAGTGTACCATACCTGGAGAGAGAAAAAGGTGAAAATGAAAATTTAGTCTATAGAATAAACAAAGTGTCAAACACTTCCTCTCTCACCTTAGTCTTCATGTCTGCCTTCTGGATGGTGTATCCAGTTATCTCACAGTTGCCATCATCCTTGGGGGGATCCCACTCCAGAGCTGCATTGAAGCCCCAGACTTCTGTCACCTTCAGGTTCAGAGGAGGTCCAGGTTTATCTGAATGGAATTATTGTCAGATGTCAATTTCATTTCAGTTGAGAAGAATTTCAGATTGTCCAAGGTGTGTCTTTCTTCAAATAAATTATTTCTTAAATGAGTAGTTCTCGCTGAAATGCATTCACTGACAGATAAAGAAGAATGTACGGACGTCCCCAGTTGCAGAGACATGACAACCTTACCCACAATCCTGATGACAATGGTGGCTCTGTCCTCCATGTTCTCGATCTTCAGCACCAGCTCATACGTTCCAGAGTGCTCTCTCTCTGCTGCGCGGATGAAGAGGATGCTGTCCACGTTTGAGTTGCGGATGTTTACCATCTTGGGGTCAATGGGTTCACCATCTTTGTACCAGGTGGCGACAGGGCGTGGCTTACCCTATAAGACACAAAGGTGACTTATTGTTCAGGATGAAAAGGATTTCCTCGTAATTATTTTTTGGATGTGATGTTTACACTTCCAAAATGATTGATGACGCGAAATTAAAAAAATAAAAAGATGGTGGCTTCTAATGTATTAGCTGACAATATACGGCACAGAAACATAACCACTGTGTATGTTATAAGCTACTGATTTACAGGAAAATAAGAATCAGATTTTCTTAAGAGGTTCTCACTAAAGTAAGCTGGTTCTAAAAAGGGCACTCCTTCAACGAATAATATTGTTAAAAAACTATACTAAACTGTTAAAACCTATAACACTGACTAAAGGTGGACATTAAAAAAGAATATCAAAATATATGCAGCACAACCAGAAATGTCTTTTTTTCAATGCAGCTCCCTCTGGAGCCACAAAAGGGTTTATAAAACGTTTTCAGATTTACAGTAACACCTGTAAACAGTCTCCCTTTAAAGATGTAATGACTATATTTGTTTAAGTACATCCCACTTATATGGTTTATTTTTGCACATGTTAACACTGTTTTACGTGCAAAATATGTTTCTAACCTGGAAGGGGATGGTCAGGTTGATCTTTTCACCCACTTTCCTGATGTACTTTGTTCTCAGCTCGCGAGGGAGGCGGATCTTAGGATACTCTAAAGCATAAAAAGACATCTTATTTAAATACATTGAATCATAGTAAGCATTTGCCTATATGAACCATAGCAAGCACTAAACATGCTATAACTCAATAGGAGGTGCTCTTTGACTCGTATCTGTTCACAACTAAACCTGACTGACTCACCCATGATCTCACGGATGGTGACGGGCTGACCCATCCGAGCTGGAGGACTGCGTCCAGCGATGTTTACTGCCACCACCCTAAAGTCGATCTTCTCTCCCACGGGGAGGCCACGCACCACATATCCCTGCCTTTCACAAATTTCCTGGTTTGCCACCACCCACTCAGTGTCTGAAATAAAAGAGAATTACATGCAGTATATCACAGTCAGTGGGATTTCAATCTTGTTGCTTGTTAGGTTTTTGTTTTCTTATTATAATACAATAATACAATATTGTATTTATATTCCTAGAGATATTACAGACATAAACCTGTGCTTTGAAAACTGATTTGAGAATGCTGTTAAATTGCCCTTGAATACTCAGATTTTTGTAAGCAGAACTGTTGGTTTCATCACCTCCTTCTTTGCAGTATTCAATAACATAGCCATCCAGGCCTCCAGCTCCAATCTTCTCTGGGGCGAGCCACTTCAGGGTGCACGAGCTGTCTGTCACATCATGCACATTCAGACGTATTGGCTCGCTAGTTGGGGCTGAGGGAGACAAGAAGAGAGACCCAAGAGAGTCACTGCGTTGACAGAAGATGAGGGATGCACAGAGGGAGGAATTTAAGGAAGACTCTCAGACTCAAGATGGCTGCGATACCTACCAATAGGCATGAAGGGTTTGGAGGTGAGACTTGGCTGAGACATGCCAATGCTGTTGATGGCAAACACCCTCATCTCATACATAACACCTTCAATCATCCTCTTGGCCTCATATGTAGTCGATTCATACACATCAAAGTTGAGCTTTGTCCATCTGGAGGAGCCCTTCTTCTTCCTCTCCATGAGATAACCTGATGGCAAAAAAAAAAAAAGAAAATTAATGTAAGACACCCAGAAACCCTAGAGGCACGTTAAATATGAAAAGGTTAAGACAAAATGAATCCTTTACCTTTGAGTGGTGCACCGCCATCAAATACAGGAGCGTCCCAAATCATGCTGGCACAGTCTTCTCCCACTGATGTGCATCTGATATTCTCAGGGGGGTCAGGCACATCTGAAATAAGATGAAAAGTTAGTTTTAACGTACATCAGAGAGGTAACAATTAGTTTTTAACCTACATCAGTTACTACCGGTTGACATTATACTAAAAGATCTTTACTTACCCACAATCTTCACAAACAGCATAGCCTTGTCCTCTCCAGCTGGGTTGGTAACACAGATTGTGTAGTTGCCCTCATCTTCCCTCTCTGCCCCCTCTATGACGAAGCAGCTCAGGTCTTTCCTGGCCTCTACTCTTACGCGCCCTTCAGTTTCTGTAATTATCTAACAAAAGGGAAATTGCAGAGTTTAAGCGCCCTGAAGGGTAACTTTGCACTAGTCATTCAAATCAGCACAGTACATCTGATGTGCTAAAGATGCAATACGCAATTTAATCTTGAGTAAGCAACATTTGGGTCAAGTAGATCTTACTAAACTGGTCAGGGGTGATAAGAGCAAAAAAAGTATTTTACACAATTTGGGTTGTTTGAAACTAAAATGCACATATTACAGTTCTCTTTCGTCAGGGCTGTGCAAAGACTCTCTAGGGTGAAGGTGTGACATTTAAATAAAGGTTAGAAGCAGGGTTCACCCTTAAAGCCACGCAGAGCGGCACACTGGCTAAACAGAGAGGCTTTGGGGCAAATGACAGGGGAATTTGAGCAAACAAAAGGCCATTCATGGGCCATTTGAGTTGACCAGAGGGAGACTGTGGCAGCACTTGAGCTAACCAGTGGTCACCAAAGCATTATAGTGATGTGAAACTGAGGAAAAACATGAAGAATGGAGCTGTCCCACTAGGACACAGACATATCCTGTTTCCAAAAAGGTCACTTTTGCACTCTGATTGAATACATCAAGGACAGTCTCTTTTGCACCCTTGTGCCCCTAACTGCCCTTGGGCACAAATTTTCCCATTGGTTGGGTCATATGTCAACAGAACAGCAGTTTTTGTTTTCTGGTGAGGTGGCATTATAACTGAAGCCCAGTGACAGAGACACAGAGGGAGAGGAGATAAAAAGCAAAGAATCATAATAAAACATGCCATGCTGCACAAACAGGTCTGACCTTCCAATGTCATGGATGCCATGGTCATCAAAAAGTAAATGTTCATTGTTTCCTGTCATATTGAAGTTGGCTGTTGTGTTACGCAAACCAAAATAGACATTAACTTAGTGATTCACTGTACAGTGACCCTTTACGTGTCTCATACTTACTTTATCTCCTTTTGACCACACAACGGTGGGTGCTGGCTCTCCTGTGATCTCCACATCCAGGCGTAGCTTGTTGCCTGCCACCACAATGATGGTGTTCTGTGAGACCATGTTTCCGGTGGTGTCCAGGTGGATCTTTGGAGGATCTGATTATTGGACAACATCCAAAGAAAGAGTGCATGTGGAATTGGGTTTGAGAGATGACGATTAAAAGTGATTTTAAATATTTGTGAAGTGAGGTAATGCGAGTCTACCTACCTTGTCTTGGCACGTAGTCAACCTTAATTTCTGTTTTGAGAAAAGAAAAAAAAGGAGTTGACAATATTGTGTAGGCTGCTGATGATTAATGCATCCATGGTAGCTGCTTTGTAATCATTTTTACTTTCTTACCCAAGAAGTTGAGTTTGGCAGAAATTGACAGAGCGTATCCGTCAGGAATAAAAGAGTAGTCTCCAGCATCCTCTGGCTTCACATCATCAATAAGCAGCCGGTGAAACCTGAAACACGAAACAGAAAATATGGCACAAGGAAAAAATGAAACACAGGCAAAAAAACGCAAGATGTGTTTGATCTTAAGTGATGACAAATATCCTAAAAATGAATTAGAGTATAATCATATGTCCTTGTACCTTCCGATGTGAGTCATTTTGATGCGTTCGCTCGGCAAGACCTCCACTCCGTCTTTGAACCACTTTCCTGTGACCTTATCATCAGACACCTCACACTTGAACATAGCCTGGTCTGTTGCCCTGACTGTCAGATCAGCAATGTCCTGCAACACCTCCAGTTGTTTTTCTGAATAAGACATTGGAAACCACAAGAGAACAGTTCAGGCTGGAGAGAAGAGCGTGTGAAGGTACGGGGGAGACGGAGGATACGGTTCATGATTGCAACATCTTGACACCAACTGCCATGAGTCGTTAGTTTGTTTATAAAGAGAGGCTTTAAGCCCTTGGGCCATCAGTTAAATTCAGCTGCATTCTCAGTACTGCATTTAAATTACACAAAACCCAGACTAAACATCAATTCTATATAAAATAAAGTCTGCTTTCAAAACACTTCACTCACTAATACCTAAATTAGAATATAACATTTTCCAGCGGTACCTTCCACCTCCAGCTCTCCTTTGGTATGGCCTCCGTTTGTCCAAGCATGGTACATTCCGATGTCATTCAGTGTGGCCTCCTGGATGATAAGTATGTGCTTCCTTCCATCCTTCTTGATGCGATACTTGGTGGAGTCTTTTTGAAGCTCAATATCCTCAAAGAACCTGGAAAACAATAGAAAATGAGCACATCTCTTTGAAACACATCACTGCTAAATGTTTAATACTTAATAGTAACAGCAAGCATGAGTCTGAGGTACATTTACAGGATGCGCTATAATGTGGGGCAGCTGTGGCGTAGTGGAGAGCAAGGTAGTTCTCTATTCAGAGGATCGGTGGTTCAATACCCGGCTTCGGCAGTCGACGTGTCCTTGGGCAAGACACTTAACCAAGTTGCTCCCGAAGTTGCTCCATCGGTGTGGACTGGATGTTGTATGAATGTTAGTTAGAGTCTGATGGTGGCACCTTGCATGGTAGCCTGTCATCAGTGTGTGAATGGGTGAATGATATGTTATATACTACTGATTGTAAGTCGCTTTGGATAAAAGCGTCTGCTAAATGACTGTAATGTAATGTAATGTAATGTTGCCACCATTCAGTGACTGCAAAAAAATGCTTTTGAAAATATTAATTTCCATATTTCTGAATTCCTCAATGGGAAATTGTAAAACAGTCCGTGTTCATTCAGTCTGTGTTCAATAAACAAAAGACAATGATGCACCTTCTACATAGAGAAGGCCAGCTCACACTGACAAAGACAATGTCAGTGTAACTGAACACTGTGCTTTGCAGTGTACCATAACAGTAGGCTAAACATCAGTTATGATGTATTTTAGATTAGGGGCTGATTCACCCTCATAATCTAGGACTGAGTGAAATAAATACATTAAATTACGGACAGAAACTGCGGAAACAGCAGGTCTTATTTTGCCCACCACTTGATTTAGCCATTATTTCTTAATTACAGAAATACTGACCACATTACGTGGGCGCCCTCCTCCGACACCTCAATCTCAAACTCAACTCTCTCTCCAACCACCACGTGATAGTCATCCATCAGCTTGGTGATGGTCACAGGAGGCTCTGGGAAGAGAAAAGAGAGGGACGTCACGATCCATTCATTCAGCAGGAACTCAATGCTATTGCCATAAGTTTTACAACCTCACATGAATTACATCAGAGTTTTATTGATGATGAACTGTCTAAAAGAAAAAGATGCTGCACCTTTGACAAAGACCTCTGTGAAACACTTGTCCTCTCCAACCACACACTCATAGGCAGCATCATCAGCCAGGGTAGCCTTATTGATGGTGAGTGTTCTGACATTGCCGCTTGCCTCCATGATGTACCTTGAAAAGTGACAAATAGATTAAAAGTATTCCTTTATCAAGCACAAATGTCTTATAATAATTTAGGGTGTATTTGAAATGTATGCCTACTTTTAGGTGATGTTGCCTATTTTTCTGAAAGATTGACAGACCCATTTAATGTATGGTTGAACTGGGGAGTTGGGCGGGTGTACCAAATTACTTTGTTAACTCCCCTCCCACATTACAGGACATATACACACAGGCATAGACACGGGCAGCTCTTGGTGTCCGGGGTCCTATCACTTCCTCATTGGCGGTGAACGCCAACCTAAATACGTGCACCAGGTATGTTTATTGTTCACCTCCGGTTTAGCAGCCAAAACCTGTATGGTTACTGTTTGGTCTCAAACTTTACAACTCACAAATTGCTTCAAGTACAATTTGTACACTGTATTAAAAGTTCATCCTTTTTCTGTTTGTTTTATATTCAATATAACATATTATATAGTGTTTCTTATTTTGGTCATTTTTACTGAGTATTATGATGTTTAAGAGAACAAATCAATCGTTTCAGGGCCTTTTTGCATATAAGGGCACTTGTTTTCGGCCACTTTTTTAGGGTTTTAAAGTTTGTTTTTATAACATATTTCCTATATTATTATTTTTTTTAAACCTAAGCCAAAGCACTCAGTTAAGGGGTTTCAAGCAAGGAGTAACTGATCTGATGTGTCAGCGTTTACAAGCACCTCAGTGTGTGTGTTTTTTGCATGGTGTTTACCTCCAGACTGTTAGATGCTTGTGTTATTTGACAGTGTAGCTTCATTGCCTCTTAACTCTTTGTAGGAGTTTCTCGCTGTGTATTTGACTTTGCATATCACATTAATACAAACCTGTCCTTAGTCCAATTGATGTCATGCTTGTGAACTTAACCACTAAACTGATAAGTGCTTGTGTAATAAAAGACAACCTATTGCCTACAATCTAGTGTCTTTATTTATTTGTGGGCTTGAGTGATATGCACTCAAAGGTGGCTCTCATGCATTAGTGTTGTGGCGTAGGAGCATAGGTAGCGATGCTTCGTTCATATTGTCACCTGAGCCATAGAGTTTTCTCATATCAAGATGTTCAAATATAGAAATTAGTTTTTGTTTATTTTCTTCGGTAGTGTATCTGCGATGGTGTATATAAGGCAAAAGATGTCTTGGCAGTGAGGCTTGCTGAAAGGGCCAGTGTGTAGAATTTAGGAGGATCTTTTGGCAGAAGTAGAATGGAATTTATAATCATTATATTTGCATTAGTGTAACTTATAATTGTTGTGATTTGTTTTAGCTTAGAATGAGCCTTTCACTTCTACATAGGGAGCATGTCGTCTTCCTATGGAGACCCCCATGTTGCACGGCCATGTTTCTTCAGCAGCCCAAAATGGACAAACCAAACAATGACTCGAGAGAGGAACCATAAGCACCCTACGACTTGGTAAAGGAGGTGTGACAGAAGAAGTATGCAGTTGGTTGTAATCTGCGACCTCACCGCTTGATGTGACTAAATCCTACACACTGCTCCTTTAACCCCCTGGGAGGCTCCTTATGACTGCCTAAAAATAAAACGTGTTGTTGGCAGCATAATTTCTGAGCACTGAGCACTGATAATTTTAGCTTGGTATTTTTAAGTCAATGCCCATCAAAAGACACTAAAGGTATTTTATGTGAACTAAAACATAATATGTATTTGTGTGCATATACTTATGCTTGTAAGAATTTACTTGGCTGAAGGTTTGATCTCCTGGCCGTTCTTCAACCATTTGACCGGCACGTCGGGATCGACTACCTCACACCTCAGGACGATCTTCTTGCCCTTTTCCACCGAGTAGCAAGAGTCGAGCCTTTTGAGAAAAGCTGCGTACAGAAAGGGAAAATGAAGAATTAGCAACTCATCAGTTAGTGAAAACCTCCCTTTATTTTCTGTGTCCAGTTTTATGGTCCCCTTCCTTTGCCCGTTTCCCTCCCCTGCTGTCCTTACCTCTCGTTATCCTCTGACTAATAAAATCTGACTTACCCTCGCTATGCTTGGGCTCGACGACCTTCATCTTTTTCAGACGTTTAAGCATGCCCCTCAGGTCAGTGATGCCATACTCAAAGGCGATTTTCTCATACTCGCTCGGATGGGCACTCTTAAGCAATTCCCACACGTCGATCTCTGGTACCTCTATAACCCTCTTCCTGTTAGTCAAGAGAAAGTGACATGTATGCAATGAAGACTGGAGAAACAAACCTTTTTTTTCCTTCAAGGAAACAATCATATTGTGTGCTTGATATCTTTTCAAACCAAATAGTGGCCAAATTCTCACTTCTTCTTGGCAGCTTTCAGCAGAGCACTGAAATCCAGATTACCGTCATCCTCTCCAGCATCCCTGTGTGTACGGAGACCGACATACAGTATACAAAGCATACAATGTAATCAAGGTAAGGCATACCCTATGACATTGCACATTCAATTTTCTATACTAATATTTTACACTTTTGCTGAAAAACTCATTCACACACACATTATAAATAGTCCATGTATGCTTTTCCCATTTTATGTATTCACATATACCACTGAGACAGGCTGAAATGAAAAACCCAGGTGCCCTTACGCTCTCTTGAAAGCAGACAAAATATCTGTTTGCGCCTCCTGCTGCGCAGCTGTAACATGAGAAGTTGCAGAGGGTGCACATTAGGGCTGGATCAGATCAAAACATCAGCATGTCTGGAATCTGTGAACAACTTTGGAAGGCCAGATTTTGTTTTCACTCACCGTCAACAGTGATCTCGAAGGTGGAGCTGTCACACTTGTCTTTTACCGTTACCTCGCACCTGTAGCCCCCAGTATCTCCAGGTTTTGCTTTGATGATCTTCATTTCATAAGTATAGATCTGGGGGGGGGGCGGGGAGGTATTGCTTAATTACTTCTTACTGTCTTAGTTATTTCTGAAGTAAGAGAATCAGATTCTCTGTCTAACACAAACCTTAGTATTTCTGTCATAAGTTTCTTTGAACTGCATATGTTTTCCAGCCTTGCTGCCGAGGTCCAGCCACTTTCCTTTCAGCCACTTCATGGTGGGTTTTCTTGACAGGTTGGTCGAATCAACCCTGGCTATGATAGTGAGATCCATTCCTGCCATTCAAAAAGAGCAAATAATTCATATGACATTGTGTAATAAGTGCACTCTGAATGGAATGCTACGGTTTTCTGATCCAACAGCTCCCAGCCCCTGAGGAGCGGGCCTGTGCATTACATGCCGTATTATATCCATTCCTGTGTCTAACCTGCAACAACAGATAGACTTTCTGGTGGCTTCTCGATGAACAGCCCAGTGAGCTCAGTCGACGAGGGCTCTGAAATAGAGGAGAAAGACATTAGTTCACTTACTTAGCCCTTTAGTGTTAATGGCATTGCCCTCAGTGTGCAACAAACAAAGTGCAAATGACACAGTGAAAATGTTTGGACATTTTTACGAACAATTATGACATAATCAGAATCAAAACTGCGCACATATAGCATATATACACAAGATAACAGAACAAACCCTAAATAATAAAGACAGAGGGGAAGTGTGACAAGTAAACCGTTTCTGAGATGTTATCCACTGCTGCCCCCTCCCTCTGGAGCTCGTTTCCCCAGTACTTCAGACATTCTCCTTCTCTCGCCACTTTCAAAACTGCACTCAAAGCTCACCTTTTTCAATCTGCTTTAAACATGTGATGCTAGTTATGTATGTTTTTGTTTTGTTTTTTACTGTTATAATGTCATCGGTCTACTTTGTTTATTTTGTTAATGGTTTTATTGCTTTTTATCATATAAAGTGCCTTTGATTACTATACCAATAAAGCGCTATACCAATACAATCTATTATTATTATTATTATTATTATTGTTCCCAAATATTCAATCAAATCACAAACTAGCATTTAATTAAAGCTATATCAAATATATCAAAACCTGTTGTATCTTTGCACTGGTAGGCTTATCTTCCTATTGATTTTCTTGCTTATCACAAATGTTACTACTTCCTACAGTTTTGCACTTGATTTTAAGCACAATTTACATTGTTGTGGCTTTTCTTTACAAATTACATTAGAAATATGTAAAGTAAATGTTCTGTGATACTGTGTTGTGCTTTTGCATACAAGTAAATGGCAAATTACTTTATAATAATTTACTTTGCAGTACTTAAGGGACACTGCCTGTATAGCAGCAGTTTTTGTCCTCCCCAGTCATAACAGATTAAAGTCTACACTTTTTTTCAACTTTGTAACAAGTTTACATGCTATCCTGTATGTAGCAAAACGAATTACAGCAAACGAGCCTTTGATCATATGATGCTTCAGAACACAAATTCATCCGACCAGTAATAGACTTCAAGTCCACAGTTCAAAACACATACAAGGGCAAGAGCTCATAGTGGATGTATTTCATGTATTCAGGCAATCAAAAGTTGCAGTGACACATAATCGCTTCAGCAAAGTATCATAACCAATTAGAAGGTCCAGAATGTGTTAATGGACTCTTAACTGTGCTAAGTATAAATCTTCTAGCAAGATCAAGTGCACCTGTTGGGCTCCATACATCAGCACTTACTACCCATATCAAAGACTAAGCATTCAAGGTGAAGATCAGTCTATAATGCATACGTCATTAACATTGTTATCTAATTGAAGTCATACTATACAGTGCAAAAGTTTATTTTGCATAGTTTTTAGATACTCTCTGTTCATACTTTACTCGAACAAATCCAATCAGTTGACATCTTCATTTGCCGTGATATTTGACTAATACATAACAACACATAGAATGCATACAACTGCATTTCATAACACACATTTACATGCAGTAGATGGTTACATTCCCGCACTTCCTCTAGCACACCCTTACCCTCCTCTGCAGGGTTTGCTTCGGCTGGGAAAACAAACATTGCTATTTACCATATGGAAGTATAACAATTTGCAGTTATACTGTACCATAAGTCTATGTAAACTCTTGAGGCAAGTGAACAGCAATTACAGAATGATCATCCTGTAGAATTACTACATTAATACACCACACAGTGAAATACAAACCAAAACAAAATCAAGATTGTGACTGTTAAAAATCATAACATAAAGTAATCAAATGTGTTGATTACTGCGCTTTTAATCACCAAACTTGTAATTAATTGAAATCACCATGATTACTTCTTTTGGACTGATATTGCATTAACTGCTTGTCACTAAGACGGCAATTACTTTACCCCATACAGAGCATGTGCACCCCACACTGCCTTAATAAACCGCTGAAGTGTTAAGACACTTTGTTGATTATTGTTCTTTATTATTTAGGGCATCGACCTGTCATGAATTTAATACTTTGTATCTAATTTTGTCGCATTTCCCTGTCTAGATACTCTAAGACCAATACAGCTCCAGGGAAATTGTACACTTATGCTCTAATAACATTGAAAACATTTCCAATACTGGTGCCAGAACTGCCCGAGAACAGTTGCAGCTTTCCAAGGTATGATAATCTCCAGTCAGCCTTGGTATGATAAGAACTTCCCACAAAGAAAATTCTAGTAGACAAACTGTCTGCAATCTCACGGTGGTGCAATTCCCACTCTGGACTCCATACATGTGGTATGAAGCAGAAATGTCCTCCAACACTATGTTAATATGATGCTTTGTCAATCATATCCCAAGGGTAACTCAGCATGATTCCATTAAACTAAGGTGAATTGCAGGTTAGTCTTTGTATAAGCCTGTTCCCATGGCTAAAATTAGATATGGATGTCCTTGCATCTAGACTGGGGCTGAGTTCTGATCAAAGAAAAGTCTCCTCAAGTTTCCCTCTGAACTTTTCTCAGCTGCTGCCTTTGAATTAAGCCTAGTGTGCATGCTAGCCATGCTACCGACTCGCTAAAATGTTGAATTAAATTTCCTCACCATGTAAAATTAGCATTTTGCCAAACCTAGCTTGCCCAAGAGAAACAGATGTGCTCCCAATGTGGAAGGCACATGGCTGATAGAGAAAACCACAAGGTGTTTCTATTGTGCAGAGTTTCCACTTGCTGAGTCCTTTTACTCATTTGTTTCATGCTCCAGCTTTCCTCTAATCATGCGTTGCCAAAGTGCTTGTCTTTTCTCTCCACTATATGTGTCGCAGCTTATGCTGAGCTCTGTCTGGAACATCTGCAGAACAGTATTGCTTTCTTCCCTCTGGGCAACCAATGCTTCTGTACTGCAGGAGCAGCTTACAGAGTCCAACATGCAGTGAAGGACATACATGAAAGGCGTACAATGAGATATGCACTCATAAATGCTAAGAAGAGATGAAGCTTCCCAGAAGCATCACAGGTTTCTTTCCACAAGTAATTTATGGATGTGGCATAACTTAACTTAGCATTTGGTTGCCTCTGCCTGGCAACTTGAACTCTCATCGCTCAGCAGGTCATAATTTAGGGTGAGTTTCAGGTCTCCAGCCAACCTCCCAGAGATAGCAGTGTGGTTGTGAGGACATAGACCAGCCACACCACCTTTGGAAGAGTCTTTGGCTATACCCACCTCTCCTCTGCATACCATGCAGAGCCATGAATGCAACAAACCTCAGCTTAACATGTGATGATATGCACTGCACACAAGATCATTGACTTGTGTCCCAATGGGGAAAATATTTTTAATGTCAGTGATTCCCCTCAGGCCCAACAGATACAGGTCATTTCACATACTTTTTAAAGGGCACCACAAGGAATTAGCTGCCTTCATCTCCCTGGTGTCTTGGCACATCCATAACCCATTCTAACCACCCCTAATCAGTCCAGACAGACGTCCAACACATCGCTCTGGGAGCTGTGCTCTTGAAAGACTGTGGCAGAGAGGGACAACTTCGTAACATGAATAAAAGCTCTTGAATTTCACCTGTAAAACCTGAGTTGCATGAACATTTTTAGACGGCTGACTTCTGAATAACACTGATTAGCTGTGATGCATAGCTGTGTGACAACCATGGTTTAGTCTTGGGCCATCAGATAGAGGATAAAACATGACCCAGTATGTGTTTTCCTATTGCAGTTTAAAGGCAACGATGTGCTGACTATATATCTTGGATGACCTCACTGCTTTAGCTCTCTTTGCTATTTCCTAGTGTCATCTAATCAAATGACACTTGGTATGTTAACAGCCACAGCTGCCATTGTTCCACAGTAAATGTTCCCCATAAACCACAGCTGTGTTTTCATTCTCATTGTTTAAATTGCCAGAGGGACAGAGACAAAAGAGAACTGGTATCATAGCTTGCAGATGGAATGGGATGTGCAGCACTCTTCACATTGGGAAACAATTCTGAATTGCTAAAATGACATTAACAGCATCATTTGTCAGTGAGGTTTGCCAGTGTTGAATGAGACAAGAATAACATCACGCACTAAACTGCAGATGAGACCACATTAGTCTACTTTGACACAGCCGAGGATATGGTGAGTTGTAGGCCTGAGGTGTGGCTTATTCTGAGGCTAACTAGTGCAGAGCTACAAGAAGCTGCAAAATCTGAGGGGGTTTTAGCAGGGATTTGTATGGGATCTGTAAGATATGAGGGCTGAAGCAAGCGGAGCCACCCTGCATACTTATATTACATTAAGGATCTCGCTAGCAGCTCTGTGACGAACCACTGCAGAGAGACTTTTTCTTTCTTTTTTTTTTTAAACAAAATAACTTGTCGTTGTCTCTGGTAACAGTGAGTCAACAATTAGAAGAAAATGTAAAAGTTCTCTACAGAGCAAAGTAAGAACTGTGTTTTCACAGAAGCCAAAGAAGGCTTGAATACAACTATGGAAACCCAGTATTTACATTTTTTTGTAAAAAGCCATTTTAACAGTTTTTCATGCTGTAATTTCAGTCCAAATTGAAGTAGTCAAAAATATTTCAAATAATAAGAGTTCCACTTAACACTTCATATATTATGTGACATCTTGACTAGCACATAATACAAACATTATAAATAAACATAAAACACTCAAACCATACTTTTGGAGGGGCAAAAGTAAATAATTAACAGACATGTCACTAGAAACGTTGCTCTTTCCTTACCATCGCCATCAGCTTCTGAATCTGCTGCAGACAAGGAAGCAAACTGAACTGAAAAAAGCAGCTAGGAAGCAAATGCTTGTTGCTGCACAACAGATGACGTACAGTGGCAACGGAGACCAATAGACAAAAAACAGAACCACCATACACCTCACATTTAATAAGAAGTTGACTAATTCTCCTTTGACACATTAAGTGTTTATACATGCAATAATACAAATATACGATTATAAATATAACACATAGAAGTGTATACACTTACAACAGAAACACCCAGAAACCAGATCTTAAAACACAATATATTATTTTATACTGTACCTAGAAATACAACAATACATTACATAAATCACCATGTTACAAATAGTTTAAAACCAATCCAAGGTTAAGTTCACACACAGCATATACTATGAAGTATATGTATATCAGTCCAGTGATGAAAAAACCCATAAGGCATTCAACATGACCTGTTATTTTATGTATGTCATTGCAGCATATCAGTCATTGACGAGCATATTTGTAATTTTTTTCATTTAAATAAAAGATATTCAGTTTACAGTCAAAACTCATGTTTTTGGCGGTGTTCAGGAACACATAACAAAATGTTATGCAGGTCACCTGAGTCAAATGTGAAAAATCTTTGAAAATAAAATGTACAAGTACAACAGTCATGCAGATAGTGACATTTTCACACTGAGTGGCACATGTATACACTTATATGTGAATACATTGGATGGATTATATAGACGGACATATTGAACTAGAACATTCAAAATACAGGCTTATTTCTTACCTCCATCTGTAGGGGGTGCATCTAAAGAAAATGAAGGGTTATAAGAATTACTAACTATATCTATGTCTAAAAAGTATATTTCTCCCTGACACTAAGAGGTGCCTACCATCTTTATCTGGCTGTGGTTCAGCTGGGCAAATAAAAATCATTGTTAAGGGATTGGAAACGGGAGGATCTTCCGGATAAACTCAACCAGAACATGTAAACAGACAACTTATAGATATGTGATCACACTTCACATGTCCGCACTGAAACGTAACCTAAAGGACATTGTGAGTGTTCACAGATGTGGAAACTGCATCACGTTTTTCAGTTAGTCAGTGTATAAGAAAATCCACACAGATTGCACAACAACAACTGAAAAAAAAAAATAATTCCCACTCAAAATACACCACAAAGGAAACAAAAACATTAATTCACATTAGGCGGGTCATCAACATAAGGAAACAAAACAAAAACAAATGGATTGACAAGATGCTATGATACACTGTTGCTATGATACAGGCTACATTCATGATACAGGCTACATTCAGTGCATGGCATCACATTAAATTGTTACAATAAACTAAGGAAATAAAATCTGTTGCCACACAGTCGAGATGTAGTTTCACATGTGACGCATGCTGCGGGCTCGCTAAGAAACGCAAACACGCTGAATCAAAGTGGCATAATAATTGCATTATCCCCCTTCAGCGGCTTCATGTTGTCTCAAGTGATGTGATTGACTTATAGGCCTATCGTCTTGACTCAGTAATTGTTCTACTTATTATCTATGGCAAAACCACTTGTTCTGTACTCTTCAGATAATTACCCTGACTGATTAGCTCAAATGCACAACACTCAACTCAAACCCACTCCATGTCACATTATAACACCGTGTGAATGCACTGAATCACTCAAAGTCACGAAATAGGGGGAGAAAAGAAAAAGACAATCATCATCCCTCACCCTCTTCAGCTGGCTCCTCTGGGGCTAAAATTAACGGATTTTTGTTAGACATTAACTGAAAAGTAATACGTGGTAGCCCGCTTGGGAAACAAATCTATGTTTATACACTCCAACAGCTGAGCAAATAGATTGTATGTGTAGCACATAAAATCCAGATCGGTATCACATGACCTCACTCAAATATGACTTGTGAGGATCAAAGCATTTCGCTCAGTGTGCCGTCTGTGCTCTTACATCATTTGAAATGAGTTAACTGCTTCAGAAACCTGATAATCTACAGTACAACAGATTCTCAGTGAATATGCCTGAAGGTAAAAATATAGAAACATATGCACATATGAAACACGTATTAAATTCATTGTTCAATGAAGAATGGTGCATGCTGATTACACACCCTCAGAGTGAGAGCCTGCGTTTGCTCAACACGGACAGTTGACATGATATGTGAGCAAAAGTGTAAATGTGAGAGCCATAATCAAGTCTCTATGTGATGACCCACAAAAGGTCACTAGGAAAATGTTGTGAAGCAGCTGACTTACCCTGCCCCTCCTTCGGTGTATCTGAGAATTAGAAACAGAATAAGGAGACGATTAGAAACTGTATTTGTACACATATTAACAACTTATCTGTTTAACGTTATTTGGCTTGTCCTTTTGATCTTAAATACTTTTGATTATGGCATTATATGAAATACTGTTATTTCCTATATGTTTAGAGTACATCTGAAGCTGGTAATCTTGGTCCATAAATCTAAATTAGGCCGACAACCAACCAGTTAAGAGGAAACATTCTGTGAGACGGCAACCTTTAAAATTCTATTAAGCCGCACAGCCTCTGGCTCAAATCTTTTAAACAGAAATCTTGACCTAGATGTCAGTAATTCAAGGACTATTTCATCAACCACTTATTTTAAAAATTGCTCTGTACCATCTTCACCTATTGGCGAAACATGTTTTTTTGCTCACATTGGAGCTATAGAGGATGACAAACAGTCAGTTTGATTTGAGTGCAG
The DNA here is from genome assembly GCF_027596085.1 of Anoplopoma fimbria. NCBI lineage: Eukaryota > Metazoa > Chordata > Actinopteri > Perciformes > Anoplopomatidae > Anoplopoma > Anoplopoma fimbria. Next base: position 7,195,894 of record NC_072453.1, read on the forward strand.
ACAGCTGTGGCTGTGATTGTTGAGGCCTAAATCTGGTAAAAGGAAATTCTCAACTGAAATAGATGCGTATAATATACCCAACTCCTCACGTATCTCCCTTGGGGCATCTGCAGTAGCAGCTAAAGGCCAGGGACGGTGTCCTATGACTCCCTGAAGTCTTGCCACGTTCTTTCAAATTGAAGACTGCTTCCTTGAATAGTCAACCCACTTGACCCTGCTTGCTTTACTGGTCACTTCAGGTTTGTCTTGAATTACTTGCTAAAATAGCTGTTATGAAGTTACAATGTATTCACTCTGCTGTAAGCTAAAGTTAGAGAAGTTGTTAACGTATTCTTTATCCTTTCTCATACAGTAGTGTGGTAAGTCTGCGGCAACCTGGGGCCTCATGCAAACAGCTGATATCTTATTAGTATGTGTTTAATGCTATAGATTTGTGTACGACTATGTTTAGCCCATGTGGCTTCTTACAGAACAGAAGTCTCTGAACTCTTAAGTAACAAAACAGTATAGGCTTCCTACTTAGTCTGTACAAAAAAGAAAGACTTTGGTGTAAATACTTCACACTTCCCGTGAGAAGTTTTAACACCTACATCGAGTGTAAATCTGCATTAGCATCTGCTAAGTCAGTCCACTTGGGGTGAGAATCTTGATCATCTCCAACAAGTTTGTGATCTGGCGCGGTAATTTACTTGCACAGCTGTTTCTCACAGTTCAAATGTCCCCCTCAGAGACGGTCCATGGTTTCATTTTGTTTATGTATGTAAACAAGCTCTTTGTAGTATTCTATGCTGTATTCATCTGTCACAAGCACAAGCATGTGTTATGCATATGTTTTATGATGTTTGCAGCTCCTATATCTTAACTGTATTCTGGAGGTCAGTTTAGGTACTACAGGTGTTCACCTCACTGTATGTTTACCTCTCGGTCTTTATCACTGACAGCTTGATTTAGAGAGTGTGTAATGACCGAGACATAAAAAAAAAGTATGGGGCAGTCTGACCTTATAACACCTTCTGAAGATGTCTGGGTGTCTTAAGGCAAACTTCCAAGTCTATGAAGATATCTCAGCAGCACATCATTTAATAGTTATATAAGAAACAGTTTGTAGAGTGTGTTTTTAATCACTTTGGAGTCTGTAAATGTATAACATTTTACGGACCAAGTGTTTGGTCTGTAAAATTGTATACATTGCATGGCATGGTATTTTAAGGCATTTAAATGAAGGTGTTAATAGATGTGAGCTACTGGTTGAAAACTGGTATTTTGTATCTTTCAACCTCCCATCACTAATGATCTTTGATATGGCAATGACAGCAGATAGGTACAAGCATCTAATCTTGTGTTCAATTTTTCACGATGGGTTATTCTGTTTATATATTGGATTTCAGATTGTGCCTTTATCCGTGGTTCATTGTCCAAGAGAGACTTCATGATTTAATAATTTCATGTCGTGGTTTTCGTATCCTCGGAAAGATAAATAACATTGGGACATGGATAGATAAACTTCTCAGAACTGTTCTCGTTCAACTTGCCCTCATAGTGTTGTATCAGGTCACGAAAGGAAAAAGGAATTGCGACCATGAATCATACCATAGCTTCCAACCACTGACGAGAGAACTGTCATGTGCTTGATTGAATACATTGGAACAACATCACATTCAGGAGAAGGCGCCAGGTCTGATGACCATGAGGGAACTTTTTGGATGGAATTGATAGATTTGACATTTAATGATTTATCTTACATGGGATTGCAAGGGGGTTACAACAAGATCTGATATGCTCGGGTCTGTGAAACTCTAGGAACTACAGAAAAACAGAGTGGAAAAGGTCATGGGTTGTTGACGAGTATTTTTAGCTGTTAGCTGAGGGCGGGATCTGGCTGCTAAGTGAAGCAGCACAGAAAACCTTTCAACTCATCTGGCCTGTAAATACAGTCATAATTCATAGAGTGGGAAAATAATTGATGTTAGACTGTAAATTAAGGGTGAAAGTGTTGCCAATTTCATGGGATTGTAAGACACATATAGTTGTTCAGCTGTTTAAATCCCATTGGCTGGTTATCCGACCCCCAGTTGGGCTTGGAATGACGGAGCGGTGGGAGGTACTGACATACAGTAAGGAAAGTGGGATCGTGTCCACATTACACGGATTAACTCTGTGGCTGTATATGGTAAATAAAAGTAGTGCCTGGTAATGTTTCTGGGATAAAAATAAAAAGGGCCTAGCTCAGATCTGCAAAACGTTTAGCGCGTGGACAGATACATAAAAATAAATAAAAGATAATTCTGCAGCACAAATTGGGAACAATGCGCTAACACGTCCAGCAAAGCCCATTAAGTTCACTTATGCAGCATAGGTGGTGTAGAAGTTGGATGAAGGGTTTTGGGCTCTACACACTTTTCACGATCATTGCCTGTAAAACTCAGCTCCTCTAACAAACTCCTCTGCTTTGTCATTCACTTATCTGTCTGCCACTTTAGAGCCACACAGGATTCAAAGTGGAGGACAGGCACACATAACACAAATTTCCACTGTGAATATTGTGACACAAATGATATAGTATTAGCTTCTCTAAAGTACATGAAGTTAGTCAGCGATATTAGCTGCCATGAAACATAAGCTGTTTATACATAGTACACATATAGCTGCAGGCAGCAGCGTTACCTGCTGTACCTGCTCTAGTTACTGTTTGTGGAAGCTATGATGGGGCTCTCTCTGGGCTGATGTCAGTACTGATGATGTCATAGCAGCTGGTTGTAATATAATTTATGGCCTTTAAAATGTTCTTCATGGACAGATAACAACAAGGAGGCAAAGAGGCAGATCGTTTGTCTTTATGAGATGCCTAATCTGTTTAGCTGCTGTTATTTAAATGCCACGTGAATCTTTAGCAGCAAGAGACAAATAAACGTTGTATTTGAATTATATATAAACACTTATATATTTGCAGATCATATCTTCAAGTATTTGGTCTGTTTAGGTTAATTGCCATTGAGATATCAAAATTTAAACTTTATTTTTTAAATTTAATTTTAAATTTATGCATTTGATTCAGTCTATTGTAGTTTTTGTTATGCTGTTTACAAATATAATTTCTGCTCTCAGATGATGGCGAGTTGTGTGAAACTGTCTGCAAAATTAAATTGAACCCGTTACAGTAAGCGATAAGGTCATCTGATATGTTTTGTTTTCATCAGTTGGGCTGCAAAACACCATCCTAACCCAAACCCTAACCTGGGTCATATGGGGGTAACTTGGGCATATTATGCCCCTTAAGCAATTTTTTGCCATTATGTTAGACTGAATGTGAAACTAATCAACTTTCATCTGTTTTTATCTTACCCCTTAAAAGCAGGCATCATGCTCTTCCCCAGATGCATCTAATCTCCTCTTCAAAATCAATTATACATCTTTTTTGCATTAAATTATTTTATTCTTTTTTATCACACACTATACATAAACATAGTATAATGAATTGATCTTTGACATATACCACGGTACATTATTTTTTACCAAGAAATCTGACATTATAAATAATCCATCAATTTCTGCAACATCCTCAGATATATTGGCAGTATATAACTATTAAAAGCAAATAATCTCCAGGCAACCCCAAACCAATCATCAACATTATGACTGCAACTATGTCTCCAAACTTATTTAAATTAATTATGATTCACAAAAAGTATCTGCATACCTGCAGGGACTGGCTCAGGCATGGTTATTCCTGTGTCTCCTCTTTGCTCCTGGTATTCTGAGAGCTTGTGGTGCTTATTCCCTTTTATTTCTCCCCTCCCTCTCTTTCTCTCTCTCTGTTATTCAAAGCTCCTCTGGCACTCAAGTCGCCCACACCCTCCAGTGAGCGAGGAGTGCAGGAGAGACTGACGACACCCCTAAGGAGTTCAAAAAGGGAAGCACTCCCAGAGAGAGCGTGATATGGTGGAGAGACAAAATGGTGAGGTGGTGTCGAAAGAGGTCTTGCACATTTTGTGATTAGATTAATGGACTGACTAAACCTGTTGAGCTCTAATGTTTGCTGCGGAAATATAGAACACACTGAGATGACCAACAAGTGACTCAATTTTGACACTTTATCCAGCGCCTTCTGGTGTGACACTAATGTTTTGATCCTTAAGAGCAGGATTTGCAGGTAGTTTTGTGGTTTCTAATAGTATACTTGACTAGATACTACTACTAGATGTGCTGCATTGGCTGTAGAAGTGAATCCAAGAAACGGTAGACGCATTTGATATGACTGTCTGTTATTGATGCCTGACACACCTGACACGGCCTTTTCTGATCAAACATGGGGCAGACTATACTACATTGCATATTATTTGCATCCATTCATTTATTAATAAATCGGCTGAAGTAATGGCCCAAATTACACCACATTGTATGTTTTTAAAGCACATCTAAACGCTGCGGAAGCCCTTAGAGGCAAGTGAGTAAATAAAAATAATATGGTTTCCATTTTATCAGTTTGTACTAAATTCATTTATTTCCTGTGTTCATGACTTAAAAAGGGAAAAAAGTTTTTTGTCAGGATGAAAATCTGTCATCTGTGAAAAAGGTGGGAATTTTTTTTTTTCCCAGGTGAAAAAATGGTTTTGCCAGGAAAATAATTTCTAAAACTGTGTACTCAATGACACAGCAACAGGTTAAACAAGTCAATTTTACAATGCGATACGATGACATTAACAAACAAACTGAAGCCCAATCCTAGTCGCTGTGTGAGGCGCTGCATAAACGTTGAGCTGGTCTCAACTTTTTTCAGCTCTCTGATGATGCAGTGAAGCGTCAATCAAATCAGATGTTTTTATTTCACCCTGTTCCGTTCCATCTTCCAATTGCTACTTAACAACATAATCACCACTCAACTACAATGTAGCTGGCCATGCATTGCCGTTTTGTTGCTTTTGTTTCTAAAAATGTGGACATAGCATTACTTGCAATTGTAATACAATCCTCATTTTGGTCACAAGAGGCTGAAGTGCAACACAACCCTATGTTCTAAATGAAAGCATTTTTTTTCTCACTTGCCTCTCGGGCTCTAAGGCTAGCTGTTTCCAGTCTTAATGCTAAGCTAAGCGACTGCTGGCTTACATATTTAGCATTCATACATGAGTGTGGTATAAATCTTCACATATCCGCGAGAAAGAAAATACATACAGTACCAGTCAAAAGTTTGGACACACCTTCTCATTCAACTACTTTGAAGAATCTAAAATATAAAACATATTCTGGTTTGTTGAGCATTTGTTTGTTTACCACATAATTCCATATGTGTTCCTTCATAGTTTGGATGTCTTCAATATTAATCTACAATGTAGAAAAAAATAAAAATAAAAATAAAGAAAAACCATTGAATGAGAAGGTGTGTCCAAACTTTTGACTGGTACTGTACATTGTAGACAAATATTATTTTAAGCAAAATATAGTGTAAAAATATGCAATTACAAGTAAAAGTCCTGCACTCAAAATCTTACTTAAGTAAAAGTGTAAGCAGCAAGATAATATTAAGGTATTGACAGTAAATGTACTTCCTATGTGGCTAAATGACCAATGTGATTTTTGTAGCCTATTGTTACACTTTATATTTTGGGATTATTGATGCACTTATTCAGATGAAGTATTTTACAGTTGTTTGGCAGTTTGATTTATAAGAATTCACCACATTAGAAGCTCTTTTTTTTTTATTAGTATGCTATAGGTTTGCAAGCAATTTGTAACCTCAGTTGTCAATTTTTGTTTTTTAAGCTCAAAATTGTACTTCTGTTGCATTTCTTTAGGAATTTAAGGCCAACTTGGTTACATCCGACCTCTTCTGGTTGGTTTCCCAAATGCTGCCGTAATGCTTCCAAGGATCTATTTGTAGCACAAAAACGGTTGACAACCAGACATGGTCAGCTGGCCACAGCCAGTAACAGTGAACTCTTCTAACGTAACCCTATGCAGAAGGGTCTGCCTCGTTCTCCCTGGCATCTCACAGAGAATATTCAAGTCTTAGACACGTCTTCATTACCATTGGTCATCTCCTCCTTCATTTGGCAGAAATGTGCTTGCGTCAACAGCAGGAGCCACTGTGGAGACAAGTCTCCCGCTGCTGGGGTCAAAGTGTGAATCTGTGAAAGGAGTAGGCACGTCAGTCTACAGGGACCACCATACGGGTGTATATATAGCTGCAGGGGTCTAAATGTCTCTTGGAAAAATAACAGTGATACAAAGAGTAAGCAAAATTGACCATGCAGGAGATGGTGAGTGGGACTATGATGCAACTATTCATAAGGTAACATACAGGCTTTATTATGTTCATGATCATCACAAGTCACTTCACTCCCCCAGGCTAGCCTTAAATATCAACTTTCTTATCCAACCTAACATGACTGCAAACTATCGTGCTACTACTATAGACACAATATAGTGCAGTAATGAAATGTAAACAAGTGCATTTAGTGTAAGGCTACATCCCCATTAGGTTTTAAAACGCATAACTGCTAAGTCTATGCCTATCGTCCACACTAGAACCTCTAAAACTGAGGCGTACAAATACGCTGCTGAAGCCGCTTTAGTTTGATAACTCCCGGGTTGCGTTTTAGTCTGGACGGGCAGAAACAGTTTGAAAATGCTGACGCAGACACTCACTTTAGCTTCTTAATTGGGTCTGCTCATTCACAACGTGGTTGTTGCACTACAAGACTGACCGACAACAGGGGGTCAGACAACATGACCTTTTACAAGGAGGAATGTGGTATTGCTACTTTTACCACTGCAAGAATGTATTGTAAAACGTGATAGGAGTCATTTCACTTGGTGGGAATTACACTTCTTTGCTTTGTTGTTAAGATTTAGATGAGAAGATTGATATCACACACACTGTGTGTGTGTGTGTGTGTGTGTGTGTGTGTGTGTGTGTGTGTGTGTGTGTGTGTGTGTGTGTGTGTGTGTGTGTGTGTGTGTGTGTCTCTAATGTGATTAGTCCAGAATGTGTGAACATACACTTTAATGGTGTGTCTGGAAGTCAAAATTTTGATTGAATTTAACCTGAAATTTTGCTTTTCATTGGAAGAATTCTAGCAGTATTTTCAAAATAAATGCTGAAATGTCCATTTAAGGCTCTAGCAGCTGAAACACTGACAAAAAACCCAAGAGGTGATGTCAGAGTTACAGTTTGCATACTGCATCAGGAACCTGGGGATGCTCATTTACATTGCTTCTCATTATGAATGGTAACTTCAATTTTCACTTACATTCTTTTCCTTTCATATTTCACAAGGTTGATCTGGAAACCGTAGGCTGTATCATGGCATTTTAAGTGACATATTTTAGTCCCTAAAGTTTCTCTTTTTATCTACTGTCTCTCATGGGTTGTATTATATATTCGTCCACTCCTGCCATCTCTCTATCCATATTCATGCCTTCCACTGTTTATATTTAGTCAGACATTTTAGCAAGTTTGTAGATTATTCCAGCATTATACGTTATTCTTCAGAAGAAGACTTGACTGTGTTGTTGGTGACTTTTTGTCATGGTGCAATACATTTTATAGGTTTACAGGCTGCTCCCAAACCCACTCAACAATCTGATCAGGGAATTGAATTGAAGGGCAACTATAAATATCTGGGTACTTTTACTGATAGCAAACTTCAGAGACAGTAACAGAGAAAATTTGCGGGGAAGCACAGCTGTTTTCCACACAGACAACAAAATCTTTAAAGATCTGCTAAAATGATGACCTTGCTTTTATCATATTTCATTGCCTTAGCTGTTCATATTGCAGTTTTTGAGTCGGGCTTTGTGAGTTTCCCCAGTATGGTTACTGCTCTGAGCTGCACACAAATAACTGCAATCTGTGAGATTCATATGCTGAAAGATGAACATCTTTTTGACTTATAGAGGAACTGATACTCTCTGGCTGCTCCTTCATACTGGATACACTTCAGAGCAGAGAGACCAGTCTTATTTATTCGTTCTCCAATTAGATGTCTTCATTTAAACATAAAATTCAGCAGCAGTGTTTGCCTACTGCAACAGCCTGCTATTATAAACCACAGACGGAAAAATGATGACACTGTCTGTTGGGCAGTTCAGGTATATCAGGTTTGTGTATTTGTGTATTATAGCGCTTGTATATTGCATTTGCTTCAAGTGTGATTTTATTGTTTGTATTAATAGTTTATAGTGTGGGTTGGCTTGTAAATGCTCTATGCAAACCATATTTCACGTATGGCACAATATTTGTGACAGATTTATTTAGCTTAATTGGTTTTGCTGTATATTTTAAAATGACACCCTGCCATGACTAAAGGGAGTATCAACCCTAATTACATTTAATATTTTTTTAATGGGATTTTTTAATTGAAATGCATTAATAACTGAAACCAATATTTCTAAAGCACCCAATCAGTCAATCAGTCATTTGGAGCTTTTGTTAAAGTAGTGATTTAAAAGAGCTCTTCTCCTTCAATCAAATACTGTACCAGATTTCTATCTTAATGTGTTACTTATTGTAGTTAGACTCGCTGCAGCATTTTGACAAGTTGTGTAATAGTACGGCTTGTGAAAAAGTAACTCTAATTAATTCATGTTTTTGATGAGCAAATGAATATAATGATGAATAAAAGTGTATGATGAACCCTTAAATTAACATTAAGTCAAAGCAAGTCAAAGCTCTTAATTAATATATTTTTTAAACCACTGTTACTAGCTTTGGTGCTCAGTGCAGTTATCTTTAATTAATGTATGACACCATGGCACCATCTTGTGGTGTTATCAGGAAGTACCATGTTATTTCATATACATTTTTACTTCATATTTTGTATATGTCAAAAAAAGAACACAAATACACCAAATATCATTTAGACAAGATTATTCATGACTACTGACAGTTTATCGAGGTACAGGATGATTTCATTTTCAATACACTACAATTTGCACTGGGACACTCAAAGCATCACTTTAGCGGCTCATTATAAACATTGACTTAGCATTTTCTAGAAAGTGTTCAGCAATGTGTGTGGGTTGATGTCTCTTAACTTGTTTTGATTGTCAAACCGAATGAAAATAAAACATAATTAAAACAGATTATTGTAAAAGGGTTTGATACCCACTGGAACTCCTCAATAAAAATGTAATGTATATTATTATGATGATGTGCTGTAAACTTTATATTAGCTAACAATTTTCAAGTGGCTTACTGTTTTGTTCTCAATAAATCCTTTTTGAAACAAAGACAAGAAAAGAGAACCTTGCATGCTCACATTTTGCAAATAATTTAGTAATTTCTGGCCTGTACTGAAGTGATAGGAAGAGAGATGCTGTCTCTAAATGAATTCATATTCTTTCATTTTTTGCTCATTTTATGGCTCTACCAGACTCCAAAGTTCATAATAAACTGTATAATGTCCATTAACACAGGGGTCAGACTGACTGGGGCCTGCCAAATTAACTCTGAAACTAAGAGCTGATTTTTGAGAGGTTTTAAACAAGCTTGGTAATGGTGTTTGATGTCAATTTTACCCAGATTACTTTATAGTTTAGAGGGTATGATTTTAATTTGTTCCATATTTATTCTCATAATGATCTACTCAAGAAATCCTTGTTGCCAGTGTTTTGGTATATTTTGTAAAAAGAAAGTTAAATGAAATCTTTAGTAAAGTATGGTTTATAAATATATATATATATATATATTTTGTATATATATATATATATATATATAATATATATAATATGAAATATTTATATATGTATATATATGTGTGTATATGTATGGTATATATATATATATATGTATATATATGTATATATATATATATATATATATATATATATATATATATATATATATATATATATATATATATATATATATATATATATATATATATATATATATATATATATATATGTGTATATATATTCAGATTAAGAAATATATATATTCAGATTAAGAAACATTGCATTGCTGAACACTTCTAACACCACTGATTGTTGATGTGTTGTCCTCTTCTCAATGCTGCTGTTGTAATGTTTGACACCCATCGCTCAAAGTAAGCTTTCAGTCACAATCGAAGTTAGACCAATCAAATCAAAGTGGGCGGGAATAAACGTTCGACGTTCGTTCTTGTTGTTCTGCTGCTGACCGTCGCTAGGGGGAGCAAGAGACCAGGTTTTATTTAACCAGATGATGAGAGTGGCTCATATCTCAACCATAGGACTATAGACGGTCAGGAAAGTGACTCTCAACCTGTAGAAAGTCTCGTCTCTAACACTAATTGAATATAAATATAAATCAATGCATACACTTTTGGTGGGAGACACAATAATAATCATGGGATTGTAAGAAAAATACTCTTACACATATAAGTCTTTTAACAATGTTCTTTTCTTGTTGAAGTAGTTTTAAAGCTCACATTTTCACAAGCCAGATAACAACTGTGATTTAAAAAAAATATATACACTAGTGTGGTTTATGAAAAAATATACAATGCAGAAATGATGCCTGAGTATTATGATCAAAATATAAATCAGTCAAAAGGGTACTGCATGCTAATTCACAGTAGAATACTGTATTCAATTGAAAAGTACAGTAATCAAAGACTTATGTGGAAATCACATTAGTGAAGTCGCTACTGTAGAAAATCACAGTTATCAGCAATGTGCTGTATAACATCACAGTAACTAATAATGTTCTGCTTAAAAGTTAATTACAGATTTTTACACTAACTTACTCCTCAATTGCTGCCATTTAATTGCTGTGGAATCCAGCAATATTCTCTTTGTTTTGATTTTTCAGTCTATGTACTGTAAGTTGGTGGTTGTTGGTTGTATTCAACATACATCTTGGTGACCACAACGTGGTTGATGTTGGCGTAATGCTAATAAGCATCATTGCACATCATTAGCAAGACTTTCAGGTCAGGCTGGTCAGGTTGCCCTCATGACAAGGTGAAGCATTCTGAAGGAGTACTTTGACTGGAGACGGCTTATCTGCTAGCTGAGAGCACTATCATACCTAAAATGTGTAAAACAAAAGATCTTAATATTTCTTTAATATTCTTTAATAATCCCCCCCCCCCCCCCTAGTTCTAAATTCTAAACTCAGCATTTACTTTATTCTTGCATCTGCCGTCTTATATTTCATCAAATCTGCTTCCTCCATGCGCCTTCATTGGCATGAGTGTGCTCACATATGATCTTGTTTATGACTTCGCAGGATCTGCTTTCATGTCACCAGCCTAATCCTTCAGACCCCCTGCTCAGCGTTAACAGGGAGAGGCGAAGAAAGAAAGCACCAGAGCAGCTGAAGGTATGATAGAGTTTGAATGCTTCACATGGCAGTGATGGATTCATTTTCCTGTGCTGTAAGCTTGTATTTATAAATCAACACTTATCGCCTGATGATTATACCACCAAGCAATGCAGCTTTGCTTTGTTTGACCTCTCTTAAAAAAAAATGGCATGAAGTCTTCATCTGTTCATTGGTCTGTTTATCAATATTCTTTTTCTTTAGTCTGTTCTCTTATATGCAGTAACTTTTGGATATAGTATTTGATACTCTCTGTTGTGATGGGTTTTGATATATTTGGGAAAGTTCTCGAGCCACACTGCACTGAAACCTGAAACCTGGAAAGAGTTTGCAGATGTTCAGGTGCCAAAGATTTTTAGGTGCATGTGTTGATTGGTATGCACATTTATTTGTTTACAAAAGTTAAATAATAATCAAACCTGCTGCAATTCTGGATTACACTGGTTTATTCTGAAATGCTTTAGTAATTACAAATCAGTTTGAACTCACAAGGTAATGTATAGAATAGAAAAGGGTTAAAATGTATATTTAACACCAAACTGTACAATAAGCAAGTACACATCTGACCTCATATCCCTTACCATCATCTTGACTGTGGATTAGAATGCAAGGACTATTGACACATTTTTAATGAATGATAATATTCAGTGTGTTTATTTAAAAGTCACCAGTAACATGTTAATGATACACCATCACTTCAACAAATAGCAGCTTCTTGATGATAAATGTGTGTTTCTTTATACGGAGATTTTGATATAGAATAGTTTGTCTTGCATTATCCCAAAACATTTATTGCAGATACATGCAGACATATTACAAGTTTGAGATATGTATTTCAAATTATGTATAAATAGAAATGGGAAATGCACACTCTTTACTTTACTCCTCTGGTTTAACTAAGATACATGAGGACTTTTGTCCCACCCAGAAACCTGGCAACATCCTCCCCTTGAAGGAGCTCTTAATCTGCTGCAGCAGTCTGATCTCCTTTCTGGCTTCGCTCCCCTCTCCCTCCTTTGCTTCTTCAACTGCATAAAAATTTATGACACCAGCTGGATGGTCAAGGTATACCCCGATGGTAGTGCACTGGGGAATATTCCAGATTTCTGTGTTAGTGCCATTCAACCACAGCTGGTAGTGGGATCCAACCCACCCAAGACCCCAGGACTGTTCATTTTCTCCCAGCCCGCATTGTCCGTCGCATCCCCTCCTCCCAGCCCCATCATAGGCAACTCCGGCAACCACCCATCCTGAATATTTCACCTCCCAGTAACCTCGGAAGCCCGAGATGCCTTCTTTGCAAAGAACCTCGAAGAGCAAAGAAGAGGATTCAATTAGTTGAGAAAGAAGTGTTTTACATCTGGAATGAATTCGTTTTGTTTAAAACTTACCTGGGGGGCATGCTCATATCTCTCTGGCCTGTCCAGGACGGGACAAGTGACATCATCAGTCATGCGTGACACCTTGGATCTGCCCTCTGTGATCCACAGCATCTTATTGGCTGTTTTATCATCCAGGGAAAGATGGATCCAGTCTGTGGGATGTGTAAAATATACCTTTCAGGAAGAGAAACTATAAATCACAAGAGTTAGGAGAAACGCGTTTAAATGACCGATCTTACGTTTCAGAAGATCAGCTCTGCACGTGGGCTCAGGGATGTTTGGCTCGTAGTCTGGGATACTTTCTGATTGATGGGAAAAGTTACAATGTGCGTATAGGATTATAAAATATCAAGCAGAGGCAATGTCTTCAAAACTCAAATACACCTCTTAACAGTCCCCACTTATATACTGTATTTTCTGTAGTTTACTTTCAAATCTTACCTGTAGGTGAAGCCAGATCTTCAGGTTTTGTACCTGTTAGGATAAAACAAACATTACTGCCAGCTGTACTTATTGGATACTTTGGTTCAATGTAAGAAAACTTCATACTAACAATATGCAAACACGTCAGACCGTTAAAGTAAACCACTCTGCTCGAATCTCTTAAAGACACATTCTCATCCAGTCGTATGCATCCTGCCTGATCTCCAGATAACCTTTCCAACACAAAGGGATACTCCTGGCTGATGAAAGTGCAGCATTCTACAGTAGCATGCATCATCTGCCGAGGTCAAAAAAGGGAGTTCACTCACCAGTTCTGCTGGAGGCTGGCATGATTCTCATATGGAAGCACTGGTTGGCATCTTTATCGCTTTTTGAAATGTCCAGGTTTCCTTAATGTTGCCGTCTGTCAGTGGCGTACTGCTGCAACGACGCAAATGGTTTGTTTATATACCCCCAGGCACTAAAGGTTTTGGGGGGGCGCCGTGGATCTCTAAGAGAAGTTTTGGTAAGGTATGTAGAGATAATGAGCTCACTAATGGGCATGCCGCATTAGCCTGCCAATCCAGGATTTTTTGGTCAGCGCCAGCATCTGACCTGCTGACCCACATCTATTAGAGTTGTTCTGAATTTGCTTTGACAATTACTTGGGGTCTCTTTGTCATCATACTCACATCTTGGTAGTTGATACCTATGAAGTCATCCTGTACAGAACAGAAGGGTCAAGTTAGACCAGAAGAACAGTTTGAGACCTTTTGGTGATGGAGGGAAGAGAAACTTGGTACGATGGAGCTTCATTTGGCAAAGAGTTCAACTGTCCGTGCACATCGAAGGTAAAGAAGTAGTTTTACGTCCTTTAATTTTTAAGGATTTTTAAATCCTTAATGAATGACACTCTAGGATTGCAATGCTTCTGTGTCCCCTTAGCATATCAATACACTGTATAATGCAATAAACTTTATACTGCAATATGCTACTCTGTAGGCATTCCTTGTGCTTGAAAAAGTTAATCCGTCATTTATGAGCAGTCCATCAGTGTTTATTGATTGGTGACATTGTCCCAAAAAAAGGTTTCATTTAAATACTAAGTTTTCAGCCGAGTACAAAATGAAAGCAAATACATGATTCTTTTTTTTACGTGCATTTACTTGGAATTTTGTGTTTTAAACTGTATCAGAATTGTCAATATACATACAGGTACATACATGAAATTTGACCTGTGTATTTAAGCCATTTTAAGCAGTTAGGAGCAGTGGGCCGATGTGAAACGCCCAGGGAGTAACATAAGGTTTAGAATCTCACTCAAGGACACTTCAACTCAACATGTGGACAGGAGAAGCTTGCTAAAAAGAATCTAAAAATATAGTAACAAGAATATTCAGTCATATAGACCAGCTAGACCTTAACTTGAACATGCAGGGCAGCCACTAAGCAGGGTCACAGCTCAGCCCTGGCCTTTATGGCAGAGATCAGTTTTCGGTCAGCAATGTTTTGAAAGTCTGTTGCCCCTGGTTTCTGATCATCCCATGAGAGGAGATTGGAAGAACTCAGATAGCCACACGCAAACCCACCATCCACACTTCCCTCTCCTTTATTTTTAATAAATCCCATTGGGCAGTCTGGGACAGTTCCGTCACTACTCCTGGTATTTACTGTTTAGTATGTTGTTGCATCGCCCCAGTCAGTCATCTGCTTGGGCAGGCAGCAATACAAGAAGGACGGGACAGCCTTGAATAGAGGTTTGGCAGGGTGCCGGGGTCATAAACACCTGAGACACGCAGCTCACAGTGGAAGCATATCATAGTGAAGGGTTTACGACCAGTGTCAGTCTTTTTCTTTTAACCCAGGCCATGGGCATAATGGCACTGACGGTTGATGTGATAATGGAGGTCAAGTGCGTTGTTAAGCCTGGTATGATGAACCGAGGTACCTCCACTCAAATGAGTAGCAGTCGGCTTAGGTTAGTAGGTTATTGTATAAGGTTATTCTGGGTGATATTTGTATGTACAATACGAATTTGGACTTTGCTTGTTGCCTACCCCAAATATCTTTTCCAAAGTATGATTATCAAATGTTATATACCTATTATCATGACAATGTCCTGTTAGTTCATTATTTTACATTCAAATTCATTAATTGAATTGTATGTGTATACAAATATGTACAGTGCTATAGTTGTACCTTTTTAATTGGAAATTAATTGGAAAAGTGCTGAATTAAAGAATGATTATCTTTAAAAGAAAGGTTGTGCTCAAATGTGATCACTTAAAGATGCAAGATCAGAGATTAGGATAATTTCAATTAACTCTCAACGGCTCTCAAAATGTCATTCGTGAGTTGGCGGCTCATACCTAACAGTGCTAACAGCGCTAACATTGCTAACTACGGCAAAAGTGCTGACAGAGCTAACAATGTTTTCCTGAGGGGGAATTGGAGGTTGGGTGCTACACTTTATCAACGACGCTGTCTGTCAAGATGGCATTATAAGCTGTTACAGCCGTATGAGAGCAGTGCAGAGCGGTGGCCATTGGCTAGCCATTGGAGCACGCTCACATGCATTAAAATCTTGCGGGCCCAGCGCGGCTATGGCAAGAAAGCAAGGAGAAGCTCTGATATCAACACACACAGATGGAGAGTTACTTCATACTCTTCAATATACAATACTCCACTATATATTTACAAAACATCTGCTATATTCATGTTCAGCATGTTAAATGCAGTTCAACTTTTAATTGTTTCGTAGTCTTATTAGTCTTAATTTAATTCTGCTGCCCGTATATGACCTTCAGTACACAAGACCACCAGCTAGAAGATTGGCTATTTCTATATAGTTATTCTTAATGCTTGTTGTCGGTGCCACTGGGTCATGTTCCTTCAGCTCAGACTCCAGCTGGGCCTCTGGCAGCTACCAGCTCAGTGCGGACCACAACCGGTTTTGCTGCCTTCTTTAACCTTCAGATGGATAAATAAGATGAAGGTTAATTAAGGGATGAATTAGTTTTTTGTTTTTTTACACTTAAAATGTAAAATTTTCAAAAAAGGACAAACCAGTAAATGCAGGCTTGAAATAAGTTTCTGCTAGATAAATACCGTCATATATCACATCACATTGATAGAAAATCGTATCTAGAACAAAGTAATATTCATACTTGTTCAAGATGTTACACATTTGCACCTGTTGGACCTCATACTGTTTGATGTCAAACACCAAGAACTAAGGTTTATATATTTTCAAGCTGCATACTGCCTTCATGCTGAATTTGTTTGTGGGTATGTGTGTGTTTGCATACTCTGATCACCCCATCCGCCATCAATGCATCAGTGCTGTCACTGTGCAATGTGGACAGATTAGCGGTAGGGATGTAGATGGAAGGGGGTGTGGTTAACTTGGTACTAGGGGGTGTCCTACAGACACTGAACCATCAATTTAACCCTGTTAAGGAGAAACTTACAAACACAGCTCCGATTTCAATCCTCATAACTCCCCCTCTTTTCTATTGGCAAGTTTTATCACGCGCTCATGTCCACGCCACCCGCTCTCATTCCTTAACCCCTGTCCTGCATTAAAGGTATATAAGAGTGGAATTAAGCTGTCACACAGTGGAGCCAATGTTGAGACCACTGACATCAGGGCTGAGCCAGGCTCACTTCAGCAGCTAAAACAGCCAGTATCCAGATGCCCGCCACCAACAGGATCATTTCTGACACCCGGATGTCGGATAAAGGTGAACTTTATTTTTTTAACATTTCACACCATTTAGAATAATTGTTTGAATACTGCACATTTATTCATAATTTAAGAGTTTTTTCCACATGTGAACACCTCCATCTAAATAATTGATAATATTACAAGGCTAATTTCTTTTTCTGCCAAGTTAAGCCTGTAAAGGATATTGCAGCATTTATTATATGGTGTATACAGGAATTATTGTCAGTTATGCTTTATGTGTACTGATTCAATAACCCCAGTCGGTCATTGTCTGATGGAGTTTTTATGGTCCTTTGAGGCAGATCCTGAGTGAATGGGTAGCTAGAGTTAATATCAGTGTGGAAAGCGCAATCATTCTCTGGCCGATGTCATGCTTGTGCTCATGATGGGCGTATAATGGTTTTGCTGCCTGGGCGCAAGGGTCTGCAAGTATCATCATCATAAGCACTAAAAAAGATTTATCATGTGTTATGTATTAAAATGCTGTAATTGCGTCTTGAAAATTGGTGACATTCAGTAGGATTGTAGCTAATTGATGTCTACAGTCTACAGACTGTATTATCATGACAACAAGCATAACAGATCCATATGGACCTGTAACACCACTTCAAGAAGAATAGAATCTCACAACTAACTTGCTCTTGTTTACAATAGTATAATTGTCAGCTTTTTAATGATAGGAATCCAGCTTCTTGCCTGTGAAACAGAGCATTGTAGTCCTCTTTAAAAAAGTTCCTAATCACACACATTTGACAATATCACCATTGAAACAGATGCCAGATCCTGTCACTTGACTAACAAGCCCTCTACAGAGTGGTACAGAGGCTTGTTTGACCTTAAATGTTTTGTATGGTCAGGTTGTAATGAGGTCAGAAAAGAAAGCTGTTATTTTCATCACCTTCTGCTATATCCGAACAGGTGGCTCAACATCCGCGCATGGTCTCTCTCAGCCTCCCGTCAACAGCGGGATAAATATCAGCTTAGAAGTGGCCATTGTAAAGCATGGCGTAAAAATAACCGTTAAGTTTGAAAAATTTGGATAAAGATGACAAGAAGATATATGTAAAGCTTCACCTTCACATTTTTCATCTCGAGAAACATGCAATACTGTGTTTTTCACACCATTTTTCTGCTTGCCAAAATAACCTTCTTTAATGTTCTGAGCTGATGTCGATCTGTGAAAGAAAAGGTTCAGTTTATTTTGGAGCTGATGTTACTCTTTGATATAAATAAAAACTCATCACTTATGTTAGTCGACGCTGACATCTTAATGCTGTGGGGATTAAGTGTCTCCTCTTTTTAATCCCCGTCCTTAACAACAAACTGGATAGTGCATGCTTATATGAGTATTAGTTACAGAACTGGCATCGTAGCTGCGACTGTTATGCAACTGTAATTTATCAGTTATTACTTCAAGGAAAGTTATGACACAATAATGTCATAAACCTGTAATCAAGTTTAATTTGAAATCAAATGCTAGCAGACTTAATTATTTTCTGTCTGTATTATAAGCTCCTTTCATTAAAGAGAGCCTCCCACAATATTAAATTCAGGGATAAAGAATGGTACAATTCATTATCACATTAACTCTATTTGAGATCAGCTGCTTTCCAATTGACAAATTTACAATTAATTAGTCACTTTTGGCTGCCTTAACTGCTTCAAGACGTGCTCCAGTGTGACTTAAGCAACCCCCCAACAACACACACACACACACACACACACACACACACACACGCAGCATTTGAGGTGTCTTGTTAAACTGCCTGGCATGAATCAACCACTGGCTCCAGAAAGCATGTGGTTGCTGATGTGATGATCTGACAGAGGCAGATGGTTTTCTATTTATACACCATTTGTGCACTTAATCATCACCTGTTGAAACACACCTGACACATACCTCTGCCTAACAGCTGAAGTATGTTGATCTTAATATAGGTTGCTATATACATTTTTGTTTTTGTTTGATTTTTTTGATTTTTTTTTGCAGCAAAAAAAGCCAAAGATGGAAAAGCAACCACAGGTAAGACAGTCACCTTATTGCAGGCTTTTACTTTTTACATGTTTTGTTTTGTAAACGCAGATAAAAAAAATCCAATTTGTCCCCAGTTCCCCTGACCTTGTCTGACCTTGTTGTACCATCACTCACTCCTCAGAGAAGATCCCGGCCTACGAGCCAAATATCCCTGAACCAAAATGCAGAGCTGATCTCATCAAACGTAAGATTCTTACTCTCTTACCAGTTGTTATCCCTTAAAAAAAAAGAAATATGTTCCAAATCTAATTTATTATTGAATAATTTTTTTCAGATTGGTTCAACATTTCTTTGGATGACAAGACAGCCAATAAGATGCTGTGGATCGGGGAGAATGGTGCTAAGGTTGCTCGTATGACTGACGATGTCACTTGTCCTGTCTTGGATAGACCAGAGCGATATGAGTATTCTCCACAGGTACATTGTGAAGACGCAGTACATTATTTTGGACTGACCCTATGCTATTTATATGTATTTTCTCATGCTATTCAAGTACGAAATGAGATGAGAGTGACACTAAGTTGCCATGAGTTTGATGTGATTGTAAAACCCAGGCAAGAGTATTTGGAACCAGAGGGATGTCCCCTATGTTTATTTAAATCCTGAGGCAACTAGTTTGGCATTGCATGTCAGAGAAAGTGATGCTGCTCTACATTCTCTGCAGTTGCAGCTGTAATAAATCACAGTTAATGTTGGATAGCCCCTGAATAACACTGACATCCCCATCCATGTTTCAAAAGGTTCTTTGCAAAGAAGCCATCCTGGGCTTCCGAGGCTACTGGGAGGTGGAGTACTCCGGGTGGGTCGTGGTCGGGGTCGCCTATGAACGAGCAGGACGGAGGAATAGTGATGGATTCTGCGGCCTTGGAGAGAACGAGGAGTCCTGGTGTATTGGCTGGAGTGGTTCCAGCTATCATGCCTGGCACAAAGGCCGCTATGTAGAGATCTCGTGGTTACCTAAGTACCCCACAATTGGTGTGTACCTTGACCAGCCTGCTGGTATCCTAAATTTCTATGGTGTGGCGGATGTGAAGGAGGAAGAGGAGTGTGCAGGTGGAAAAGAGGTTCATATTTTGCAGCAGATTAGGTGCCCCTTTGAGGAGAAAATGATACCAGGTTTCTGGTTGGGGCCGCAGTCACACTGTTTGATCCTAAAGAAAGAGGAATAAAAGACTGAATCAATATTACAATATCATAAATAAAAGGCAGTGATTATGACAAGAACTCTGCCTTAGAAAGTAGTGAAACTATCTCTTCCTTTTTTAATCAAGCTACAATTATGGCACAACACCAACTAGGTCACGTTAACATTTGTGTTCCATAAGCTTGCATAAATCTTATGCACGTGACTTCATAATTAAACCATTAGCGCACATGAGATATATTCCTTATATATAGCGTCTCTGAGGCAGATATACTGTTCGTAGGTTTGTACATTTCAATGAAGGTAACTAAGTGCAATCGGGTAGGGGTTCAGGGATTCACCTTTCACCTTCTGCTCTTATATGGACTTTCCTGAAACCACTGGACCACTCAAGGTTTATACTGATATATTTATATGTATTTTTATTCCTTTGTTGTGATTGTTTGCTAATGTTTGGAGAATCCTAGTTTGGTGTGCAGAATGTAAAGTTTAAATAAATAATAAAACACTGAGTGAGACAGGGTTGTTCTGGCTTGTTTATCCAAATGTCAAAGCATGAGAATGACAGCAAAAATATGCCAAACATAGCGCTGCACATGCACTGAATTCATTTTCTTTATTAGATGACTTATGAATTACTCTGATAACTGTACCTTTTCACAGCAGCAATTTTGACATGACATGGCACAGTCCGGTTTTACTGGGATACTTGAAATGGTTACGACCCGTTAACAAGGAATTACGCGTCGGTGTGCAAGCAATGTGTTAACATTACGCATCAACAGCACAAAAACTATGCCAATGGAAAGTCGATTAGAATCCTGTTTTTGTGACGGACGCACACAAATTAAAGACATCAACATGACTAAGCATTGAACAGAGCTAATGACGTGTTGGTTTGCAAGAAATGTGTTCAAATGATGCATCAACAGCACAAAAACCATGCCAATGGAAAGTCAATTAGGATTGTTTTTTGTGACGGACGCACAAATTAAAGGCATCCACATAACTAGAGGGGAGCTGGATCGGTCAAACAAACACAAGACTTTGACCGCTGTTCAAGACACTTAGCATTCCAACATAGTCAATGTATTATTGTTATTGACAGAAAGATTGTCACATG
This sequence comes from Anoplopoma fimbria, assembly GCF_027596085.1. Classification (NCBI taxonomy): domain Eukaryota; kingdom Metazoa; phylum Chordata; class Actinopteri; order Perciformes; family Anoplopomatidae; genus Anoplopoma; species Anoplopoma fimbria. The sequence continues at coordinate 7,217,036 of NC_072453.1, forward strand.
TAATGTGTGACATAGTCTATCCTAGTTTGACTGAGGTGTCTTTATTCATGTGGTCCTGCTTCCACCTGTGTTGACAACACTGACAAGACCAGTATCTCATTCTTACTTTCACTCGTGTTTGCAACCATCGTCTTGCTTTTATCCTGACTCCTCCGAGGTGTCAGATATCTGTGATCAAAGTCGTCAAAGTCATGTGCATCCCCCCACTTGAACCCAGCAGAGCACCCGTCCCGCTGACCTCAAGTGCTCTTTCAGACACCCTAGCTCCTCCGCCTGAACTTCACTGAGGGTATAAAAGTCAAGTAGAACACAAACACCACAGGCACTTTTACTTTTGGATGACCCAAAGGATTTTGATGCATCCACACGTTGATTATTAGCACATCCAAGATGACAGCGAGACCAAATTCTGCAATTATCCTCTCAGAGACCAACAAACCAGGTACATCTTTCTTTTCTGTTCTATTTACAATAAAAGTCCATGCATTTGAATAGTAACAAGATGAATGAGTAAATATGTGTCTCGGCTAGGACAGTAACTGACGGATGTGCCTCAGCAGAGTATTTCATACCTATGTACTATATTATATAATATATTATATATATTTTATTCAACTTATGTCATTTAACATTGTTGCTTCTGTCCGTTCTTTCTTGAACTGTGGTAGCTGTATTATTTAAACGCTTTATTTGGGATTTTGTTAACTCACTTTTATTATTTTGGCATATCTCATTATGTGGAATATGCAAGAAATGGGTGTCATGCTAAAATGAGACACCTGCACATATATATGAGCTTTACATCATTTAAGACTTTTAACCACAGTGCGTGCTGTACCTTTTAATAGAATTTGTAATAGAATTTGTTTTGATTTGCTTCCATAATAGATTTAACATTTTATATAGGTAGAATATGTTGGAATGAAAAACTGATTTATGTGTTTCATGTCAGAGCTTCTAGAGTGTTGTGTCATGTGTCTTGTTGAAACAGAAAAAACTATTCACATCTTTGCAGTTTAACCTTTGGCCTTTACCCTTTTAGGGAAGAAAATAAAATCGAACAAGAATGAGAAGGCAAATGCAGGTAATGGACTTGATTTATGCATTCATATTGTACTCTTTGTGTTGTGAGCATTAGTTTGTAGTCGAGCAACTTTCCTTTCCTTGCAGAAAAAGTTTCCATTTATGTGCCGGACATCCCAGAACCAACAAGCAGAGTTGAGCTCATGAAGTGTAAGAGCAGAATTCTTTTTTTTTTTTCCTGAAATCATTTTAATGTTCAGCAATACGTTCCTGAATACAATTATAAAAAAATTAAAAATTTCTCCTGTCGATTGGATGCATTTATCTTTGGATGATAAGACTGCCAACAAGATGTTGTGGATTTCTGACAGCCAGTCTAAGGCTTTCCGTAGAACTGAGGAGGTTTGTCCTGTCCTGGATCGACCAGAGCGATATGAGTACTCTCCACAGGTATGTCAGAAAAAATACAAATGCATATACAGGCTTGCAATAAACAAATGTGGTTTTCTAATTGTTCTACTTTTCCACTACTTCAAAGGTGTTGTGCAAAGAGTGTATCTGGAACACAAGGGCTTACTGGGAGGTGGAGTACACTGGGTGGGTGGCCATTGGAGCCACCTATGAAGGAACAGGAAGGAGGGTAAATTCCGGGCCGAGCGGCCTCGGAGAAAATGAGGAGTCTTGGGGTCTGTGTTGGTCAGGAACACGTTACCAGATCTGGTTCAACGGTATAAACAAAGACATAAACGATATCCCATTCAGCTCTACAATGGGAGTTTACGTCGACCAGCCTGCGGGGATTATGAGCTTTTATGCTGTTACCGGTGAGGGGGCAGAGAGGGAGGTTAAGCTGTTGTACAAAGTTAAGACTACTATTCAGAAAAAGGTTCTTCCAGGTTTCTGGATGGGAATTCAATCTTCATGCACAATACTACAGAAACCAGAATGAATTGCTGAAGCTAAAATGATCAAATCTGTGTTGATGCTACTGTTAAATTTAGATTCATGAGCTTTGACTGTGGCATTTATTCCCGTATTTCTTATTCATTACCGAAAACAGTTTTTAAGTAACATTAAGAAATACATTTCTATTTTTGTGTCCTCTTTTGTCCGATACTCCTTCATTGTATATGCTATTTCTGGTTCTATTGTATCAGATTATATATTTATCTACTGATTATGATATTCATTAATGTTGAGTGCCATGTGCTTTATGAAATCTGAAATAAAGAATGTATAACTATAAATGAATGCTTATATACAATTACTTCTTAATCAAAATATTCTTCTCCCTGGTTTATTATTTTATTTAACAGGGGCCATGCACAACACAACCATTTTAGCTATATACCTAATTTGCATCTGCGGGTCCCTGGGAAAGAAGATGTTAAAAAACAATACTGCACAATAAAAATAATTGGAAAAAAACTTTAAAACTGTTTATCTAACAATGTCATAGAAAACATACATTAAGTAGTCTCCATTTGGAAAACAGTTGGTTCCATACAAAGGTTGTCATGGCAATAATTTATGACTGCAAAGATTTGACGTCGTACTTTAAGTTTGATACCTACGTGACATTGCAAAACTTTCATTTTGTTGGCAACTAAATCAGAATTTCTACAGATAACCAAAAGCTCTTTCAATGTTTTCTGTCTGTGATCACACAATCAGATAAGGTTCCTTTTGTGTAAAGTGCACTTTGCATCGATTCTCTCTGGATTTAGCAAAGTAGAAGAAGAAGCGATAATCACCCCCTATGGACTAAACGGGCTCACTTTGATATTAGAGAGGCTCAGGCCTGAAGATCAATGTCCTACTTTGACAGGTGGGCCTCAACGTTTGCCGCCTTCACACCTTAAGCATGAGCTTTACGGGAACTAAAAGTGGGGAACACCGTCAAACACAGAACATTCACACTCCTGGAAAAACACCAGTGAGTGACTACAATACATGCCAGTATGTAATACACTTGTACTGCTGTGGTGTCTATAAAATACTGTACAGTGAGGGTCCTGTGATGCTGAGAAACTTGGGAAAATATGAAGGACGTGCATTGAGACATATGAACCCTTATGCATAGGTCAGTAAAACACTGATAAAAAATATCCTGCTTGATACTTTAAAAAATTAAGATTTTTTTTTTGCATCATATTGTTGTGTAGATTGTCAAGACAAGTCTTTGTACAAACTACTTAATTGTTAATGAGTGAAAAACTAATTTGCATAATTTACAACTTAATTGTGTTGCTTAGATAAAGCAAAAGAGGATATTAGGTCATGTGCCCCAGAGTGTTGCTGAGGATAAGCTGCTTCTCTATTTTTTAATATAGGGCCAATGCCGTCAAAAGTCTTATCAGTTCATAAGCAATCAGTGTTGCATTTTCTCTCAATTAAATTAGGTATAATGATTTTATTTGAGCCATCTAATATCACTATCTTTTTTCTATGGATTCAAAGTTTTAATTAATCATGTCAGGTCTCATGTGGTCCAACATGCTCGGTGTTACTCATGGCTTACTTCCCATTGGTCCTCCCAGTCCGCAATTATATCGAAACAGAGTATCTATATAAAGATCATTGTTTGTGTGGCTGTATCTTAGAAGATTGGCTGGAATTACCTAATTACATCTTGTTACATCAAAAATGCCCAAAGCCTTGTGTTTTGAGCAAATGCAGATTCACTTGGAACTAGGTATATTCATGGAGGGATATAAACTTATTGATTTTTTTATAAAATATTAAAATTTGCAGTGAACCAACACTCCTCTATCGGTGGGTTAAACTGATCTAAAATGAATGTTTTTTGTGGTTATAATCATAATTGTTTTTAATAGAAATGTATCAAACGAGAATGTGAAAATATTGAAACAATGCAAAGGGGTTGCTAAAAGTAATGAACCTGCATTATAATTTCGATCTGCTGTTCCTCTCAGCTTTATGGAGCTTTCTAGTAAGTTTCAGTTCATTGTTTTGTTGTCCGGCCCACAACTTCAATGTTTTGGTTCACTTTCACCACCCTCATAGTGGCAGTATTGGACACAGCAGGCGTCTGTTTTCAGCCAAAAATATGTAAAAACCCACTGTACATTACACCTGCTCAGCACCAAACTGCAGAGAGACACAGTTAGAGATGAGCTGGTGAAAGTAGTGGAGCATTTAGGAGCTAAAGAGACAGATATTTTTGTGTGGAGTACAGGAGAAACCAAAAAAAGAGCAAACGCAGGGTAAAAATTTGAGTCACGTCCATCAGCTGGAAAGAAACGTGTTGCTCTGTAACTGCTGAATGGGTAAAAAAGCAACTTTTTTTAGTTATTGCAAGTTTGTCAATAAGTGTATGCTATCTTTCTATTTTGTTAAAAAAACTGACATTATTTGAATTCTACACCAGCTTTTATTTAAAGTTTGCAATGTTCATTGTTCATTTACTATGAAATGATCAACTTATGCTACTAAACTACTTAAGTACTTAGTTACGGATAAGATTAATCCGCAGCTGCAGTAATGTAATAGATGCAACAACACATACCGTAATTGTCATCAAAGTGTGAATACTTTGTAACGTAAGTAATGTGAATTTTTACGAGATTAGAAATATAAATCTTTGTCTTTCTGTGAAAAATGTATGTTTTCAGGTTGTGATGCAAATCCCAGTTGAGCTGTGTAACACTTTTTATACCTGATAAAAGAAGAGAGACTCCTAAATGTACCCAGGAAATGCATAAAGGTCATGCAGAAATGGGATTTTAATAAAAAAGCAAATGGATACATACAAATTTGAAGTGGCGTAATAAAAACAAGATTTTCAAGTAATTAAAAAAATCTGATATTATAATGCTACAAAAATATTATTAAATATTTTTAGGGAAATATCTACCATGTACCCTCATTTTCACCATGTACAGACAACTCTATGGAGTGTAAATTCCCAATGGGATACTTGATGAATATGTTGACACAGGCTGTCGCACCTCAAAAATAGTTTTGGATACACTTCATAAATTTTAAATTATATGTAAACAAATCTTTGTTCACTAATGATGAAATATACAGAGATAAAGTTACTGAAATAGATATTAGTGCTTAGGCTCTCATATGATCGCAGATATCTAAGTTTAGTCATTGGTTCCAGTGATGAGCATACGTGAGAATTTATGATTGTAGGCGTGTCCGTAAAACCACAAACGTTAATCGTGGACCAAAGAAAACACAACTGGAAGATAAATCTATGATCCAAGAATAATCACAACCAAAGCGCCAGTGCCCTAGATGTTTGTCTCTTGATGTGATGTATCTGGATTATTACCCTTATGTGCTCCCATGGTTTTCTTCCTACCTGGTGCAACACTTATCGATGATATGCAGCACTCATTTATTCTGACACTATTGGTCCTGGCAGTTTTACTGTCATGTTGCTAATGGCCCACGTTCAAACTGTCAAACTGTCTCTAACATGGCCTGGTGGGAGCGTCAGTTACATATTGCTCTGGCCTTCTGTATGTGCAGAGCAGACACATACACAAACACACAGACACACACACACACACACACACACACACATATGTGTGTGTGTCTGTATATATGTACATATATATGTATTTATGTATACAAATGTATATTAATACATACGTATATAAATATATGCATTTAAATATATGCATGTATTTACAGATGCTAATCTCAGACATGTGGTGCTACTGTAGTCCATGCAGTACATTACACTGGTATACTGGGTCATGGTCTGTTTATGGTTTACTGTTGCAACAGTTTTAGTTTTTTGACACTGCCAATATAATTTCACTTATTTTACATTGAAAGCTGATAAACATCTCAACAGTTGACCTGGTTGATTTTTTTACCAGCTTTCTTCATGATCTGGTACAAATAGTAGAATTACTGTTTTGACATCATATAAACCATTTGGGGTTTGGGTCTTTATGTGTAACCCCGAATATAAACTTCAGATTTGCTCATACACATTATGAATTATTTATGAAAGAATTAACTTGCATGTTTTGTTCTTAAAATGTTTCCAAACATAGGTTTATTTGTTTTCTGTTAACCCCAACAAATCATCAAACCCCAAGTTTAATACAACAAATATTACAACACACTGTATGTTTTTACGTTATCAAAAAAACTTCCAATTGAGGCAGTGATATTTTTGTTTATTTTCAATATTTATAATGGGGTATTTTTAGATGTACTTTAATAAATAATCCGAATGCTTATATAACCATTTCATTGGTCCTTTAGGGTTGTTTGGTCACTTGTGAACAACTACGTTTGGTCATTAGCGTTCTTCATTACTCAAGTCAACAGCATCATCTTCTGTTTGAATTGATTCATTACAAGCCAGACATGTTGGCTGGTTTCTGTATATATATATATTCTGCTATAACAGTTACAGAACATCATAAAGTATTTTTGTGTATTTCAGCCACATTGTTTTATCTACAATACTTATTGATTTTAATATTTTTTGTGAATCTCTCAGTAGACACTGTAAGTGAGGTAGAAAAATGAGTAAACAGCTTCACCTGGTGGATTCTTGTTGTTTTACACAACAAACTGCAAATAATATTCACACTATGGACTGCCTGCACTCTGAAATTGATTTTACTAACTGTATGCAATATGCATCCCTTTGTATATGAAATGTTATGACAGGGTGTAGACAAACATCACGGATTTCCTGACAGTTCAAATGAAATATTCTGACTTTATATAACATTGTATTATATTGCATATATATTCGTCCACAGTATTTTGTCTAATGGGGGACTGCAATGAGATTTAATTTTAGTACAATTTCATTTTTTATTTCAATTATGAAAAAAAATCACAATGTTTGGTTGCATTTTAACAATGTACTAAATAATTTCACATTTTATTAGTCCATTTAAAGAGTTCACTTTAATTTATATATATATATCATTTTCAAAATCTATTTATTTATTTGATATTAAACACTTTAGGGGCTCCATACAACAGGAAAATGTGGACTCTAGCTTGTCTGACTGTCTAACTGAACCACATTTCCCATGAGTCTTGACACCACTGTCCCTGCTTCCTGTATAAGAGGGCCCCACAGATTGTTCAGTGTGTAACAGGAGATGATAAGTAGCCATACACCTGTCAGTCAACATGCCTGATTGTGTAGTATGCTAAAAAGGGATAGCTCGTAAATACCAGGAGGGAGACTGATTGGTCCCCTGTGAGATTTGGACATCCTGGGCATCTGAGGTGACGACCTTCCTGGTCAAAACCAAATGGCCTGGACAAGTGAGATGCTAATTATAAAATGGCATGACTACTATTTGAGTGTTGATTATTTTATTGATTGTGTTTTGTGCCTAAGTAGCAGTATGTGTTGAGGTTGAACAGTATAGCATAAATATGGTCCCAGCAACCAGTCAGGCCTTACGCCTGCTTTCCTGTGGGAGTATATTTAGACTTGACTTTCCTCCGGTCTCCTTGTTCTTATCATAGCTCTTAAGATGCCTTTCATATCTTCCTCTTGTACAGCAACAATGCCAGCTCTCCTGAGGCATCTGTAGTGGCCCGGGCGCAGGGTATCAGCTTTCACTGTTTTATTGAAAGCTTTGCTCCGTCTAGGTTTTGATATTATTCATGACTAGAAACGTTTGCACTCTTCTCACCTTAAAGCAACGTACACCTGTTTTCTTGAAGCTGGATTAGTGAAGCACCATCTCTCTCGTGTACTGCATACAAGTCGAGGCAGTTCAGTTTCTATCTTGAGAATATTTGAAGAAGAACTCCACAAGACGCTGACTCAATGCAGCAGAAAACTTACAAAAGAGCCTACTATCTGGGGAAATGCTTTTGTCGAATTGTGGCAATCTTTAAAGCCTAGACTGGCTGATTTTAAGACAATAGGATTATGTCTGATATTGAAATGCTTCATTGGATATCTTGACTACAGATTTTGTGTTTGAACTTTACAATATACTGTACGTTTTTTTTAAATGAGTTTAGTTCTCAGATACGATTCTTTTAGAACCTACCGTCTCTTTTATTTCTATCAACTTTTCATTTTACGAGTATTGTATATAAAACTTATTGTATACTTTCCAATTATTTGAAAAAACAATAATAACAACAATTATAATAATATGATACAGTTAAAAGCTACACTTTAAACAGTAATGCCTGTGTGAAATGAAATTCAGAAAACATTTGTTTTTATTTATGATTCATACATTGTCAAATTTCTTACAAATGATGTACTAAAAGATAACAATTCATTTTTAATATAAAGAAATATTTAGAAAAATGTATTCAATATGACAAACTAAGAATTTTCAACCATTTAGAATTCACTCTTAAATACCTTGTTTTTATAAATGATTGCATCTATCTGCTAAGAAATCAAGACCATTGGTGGGTACAGCCTCCTGTGTGTGTGAGGAGTGTCCCAAACCCACAAACACAGAAGAAGTAGTTGGTAAAAACGTCCTCGGTGCTGGTCGGCTGGGCTGCTCCTCATCCTCTTTGCTGGATGGTAAAGAGGGTGGTGTGAGGGTTGGGGTGGCAAAGCACACTTGGTGCCTTGCAGCAAGTTGGGTGCTGAGAGGGGTTCAATGTTCTGCTGTTGTGCTGCGTCTCCCTGGGATGATTGGTTGATTGACGTCCATTCTCAGCTGCCAAAAACACAAAGGAGTTCTGCCCTGTGAAACAGAAAAACAAGTCTTGAGTAATGTTGGTCACAAATATAAAACATTTGCATGGTTGGTAGCTGTATTGTTCAATTTGATTTCACGAATGAAATTATATTGTAAACAATGGAACAATATTCAAGAAGGTCCCTGTAATAAATATTGTCAACATATTTAAAGTTAACTTGTTAGAAGTGTTTGTTTTAAAGAAGAAAAGGCGACCACCGCTCTCCTGCTTTATTCTGCTTCCTGTAGTCATCCGTCCTTCTCATTTGGCCTCGAGTTAACACATCTTCTCTGTCCTCAAGGAAATTCTGGATGTTAAGTCTCACAGAATAAAAAAATAAAACAATAAATCACTTTTCTTGATGTTAGTAGTTATTACTTAACATCTGTCTGTGACAGCCACCTCCACCTAACTAACAACGACAAGAATCTTTGAACTACTGATGAGTGAGTGAGATTAAGACTTTCAGGAGTTAATGCTGTCATTAAGTTTAGACTTATTTTTTTCTTGTATGGCCTACGTCTCATAAAGAAACAGTATAGCAGAGTGAGATTAAAATTCCAGTAAATTAAATAAAAATTTGCAGGTTTTTTTTTTTTATAATGTTATCAGTTATTGTTGACTTACCTCTGCTATAGGCATCTAAAGCTTGAGCTTTATTGTGTTTTGTCAATATATCCCTTGATGACAGAGGCATCAGACTCATCAAAATTGACTTTGACCAATTTTCCCAGACAGGCCTTTTTCAAGGGTGATGATTCAAAGCTGGAATCCAAATCTTTAATCGTCATGAAGTTAGATTTATATAGCAGAGAAATGAAATTCAACTTATGCAACAGCTGTTTTCTTGTAAATTCCTAAATCACAAACCCACACTCAGCAAAAGAAAGAGAGGCTGTCAAGGGCAGGGTGAGAGGGAGGGACACTGAAGAGGAAGAAGGGGGGCAGAAGGGGCTCACAGAGAGTGCACTGTTAGAGGACAGAAGAGTGTTAACAGCCAGTGTAGGTAGATCACCGGACAAACACTGCAGCTAAAGTCGGCAAGGAGAGAAGAAGTGAGAAACGGATAGGGAGGTTCACACATTCAAGGAGAGAAGCGGAGTCCAACAGGAGAGCGTTGTGGCTGTTTGGGCAACAGAAGCTTTTGAAACCAGGAAGAGGGCAGCCAAGCCTGAGGTGATGCTGTGAGGAGGAGTGCCAAGTGATGGAGCTTGAAGCAGCCAGCAGGCGAGCACAATTAGTCAGGTACAGCAATATGGCATCTTTATTATGATTTATGTCTAATTTATTCTCTGTAGACTTTGAACAGTAAAAAACTATTGCTACAGAAATATGTATGAGTGCATTTTAGTGTTGCTTTATGAATCCTGTATTTCCATTTATTTGATAAATTAACAGAACAGTTTGTTATTCATTGAGAAAAAAAGACTGCTGCTTAAGGTTAACAGTATTGTAAAGCAGGTCCTGATGTGTTATATGAGGCTGAACCATTGAAGGCCCACTGGGGGACTTTATCTCAGCTTTGCCAGGCTGATATATTTCAGCTGCACTTCCCTGCAACTCTTAAACCTCCTATAGCCCAAATTAACAGTGTAAAGCCATATGAAATATGCTTTGTACAATAATCCGGTATCTTCATGGGGCAATCTTATCAGGCAGTCAAATTAGTAGTTGTGACGGTGTCTTACGTCATAACTTTACTTATCAAGGTCAAATGTATAGTGATGATTTTGTTGGCATTGGAAGACATGAGAATGTAGGAGACATGCAAATGTTTTTGTTGATGGAGAGGGAGGATATTTTATTCAACATGCTCTGTGTCCAGCTTCACATGATGCTCCAGAATCCTTGGGCATCACAAAGCTCACTCTGTGTGGTACACAGACCCACCATTTGTCCTCCCTTCCATCCCTCTTTAGAATTTTAAGTCTTCTCCTCCACGATCAAGTGACCCCCGCTGATTAAGAAGGAGATTTTCCAAATATTTCACAACTCCCACGTAACCCCTAGCGGCTATGAGGTGGTTAGTCTCTGCTCTCATCTCTTACAAAGACTTGGTTGTTTTCTCTCGTTTACTTCGTGTCTCACTTGTAGAGGATTGTGGTTGATACTGACATAGACTGCGGCAGCTAAACCGCGTCAAACCTCTGGGTCACCCACGAGTGCTTGTGAGATTGTTTCTCATGAATCTCTATCTTCAAGTTCATCTGTACTGCTGTTTTAGGGTCAAAAATAAGATCAGTCCAATACAGTTTAGATAAGCTGTAAAGCTTTGCTTAGGCAGCTACAGCAGGTGTTACTTATAGTTGTAAATTAGTTAAGTGATTAAGTTATTAATAATTAACTTTTTTCTAAATACACATATATATAAATACATTGAGAAAGTATATCTACTTTGTTGTAATTCATAGAGAAATTGGTACTTTGGACTATACTTGTAGTAATTCAAGACAAAACATAAGGAATTTACAAAGTCCTTATGTGTATATTTCATACATACAGTATATATATATACATTTATTATGGGTTTTCCATATATAAATTATGCCCAAGCATTTGAAATGCAGAGTTGAAAGACAAAACGAGTTTACGAGTTATAATTGAATAACAGAGCAAACATATAACAATAACAAAGTTTATTATTTAAAAAATGAGCACTTGATTGTTCAGTAGGTGTGAAGGTACAACACAACATGCTGTCATGTGACCTGAGGTACATGATCAAGACGGCATGACTCTCAGAACCCCACCCGACACATTTGTCTTCAACAGGCCATTTTATTTTCCACGCTCCACCCGCCTTTTATTTTGGTTTTCTGTCTTCAGCAGTAGCCGCTGCAGTTCTGCAGTTCCGGGCACATTCCAAATCTCCTCTCGCATACTAGTTGTCCCTGCTGCCAGATTGGTTTTCACACGGTCCCGGGGCCCCTCCCTGCTACCACAGCGATGCAGCTGTCACCTGTCAGTTTCATGGTGGGGATGTGCACAGGCCTGTTGTGGCTCAGAATAGAATTGTGGGAGAGTTTTCGTTGGAAGTGGGAGAGCACAACACCAAGTCTCTTAGTGGATGAACAGTTGACCGGGAAAAAAATCTCAACTATATGGGAATGTGGCATTTGTGTGCTGTGAGGTTACAGGGTGCTGTTCATGGGAGTGACTGACTGCTTCTACAGAGGGACACTCTGGTACAGCTTGTATTGGTAAGGCCTAATGTCTTAGCCTTGCTCAGAGCAACCAGTTCATTCACATGTGTAGAGCTTTGATAGTGGTATGAGTCTTGTTCAGTACTGGTCACATAGCGTGTATGGTGTTTGTGTAGAGGTTGTTGTGAATTATAACCCTACATGTGTAGTTATTTTTATTATGTATTTTATTTACTTGGTTGAGATTTCATAATAAAATCCAGTACAATTTAGCTATTATGTTTATGTTAGTGTATATTATTGTGTATGTGCACTTAGCGTGTGTGTGCCATATTTGTGTGTACCACTAAGTAAATGCTGTATGACCTTGAATGAAGGAATACTTTCTAATAAACACACATATGAGGTACCCTGCTTAAAATTCATGTTAGCTTTTAGTTTGGGTGCAAACAGTGACATTTCGGATGTGACATTTGCATCCAGCTCACATATCTCACAAAAGTTTATGACTTTCATCCTCTTCTCATTACCTCAACCTTCATTCCTGAGTCTATCTGGCAGTTTTCAGCTTTAATCTATATGTGAATATTTGTGTTTCCACTGCAGAATGGATGACCAGGACAGAGTAAGCCAAACATCCAGCGTGGCCACCATTTCCTACTATCCTGTCATAAGGGTTTGTTTTAAGTTAGCATTTTTAATTTTGCACATGTGGATGGCTTACTGCGACACTATTAATGCATATTCATGTTTTATTCCCTCTTTGGGTAACAGGAAAGTGATGGAAAGGTGCAAACATTTGGGAAAAGATGCCTGGCTGCCAAGAGAGACCCCAATTGTCCTGTAGTCATCAGAGGATGGCTCAACAAAAAAGTAATTTTTCTAACATGGTCTGCTTAACAATTAATAACTTCATAATTTCATGTATAGGTTTGACTGAATTAAGCAAAGAATAGCTCCTAATGGATCTCCCTTCTGCAGGACAGCTCAGGTTTGAAGCTTTGGAAGAGAAGGTGGTTTGTCCTCTCCAACTACTGTCTGTTTTACTATAAAGGTACTTAGCTTTTAGCCCAGCAGTTTTCCTAGAATGAAACCCTTTCATGTGCTCTGACTGTAGAACAATGCATCTCTTCTTTTGTTCATTTCTCCTCCGTCACTCGCCAGACAGTAGAGAAGAATCTGTGCTGGGCAGCATCCCACTCCCGAGCTACAAAATCTTGTTCTGCACCCCACGAGAATGCAAGAACAGAAAGTTCACCTTCAAGGTATCAGTGTTTGTTTTCTTGTGCATCAATAAATGCATTGTTAACATTTGGTTTTAAGTCTTACATTTTAAACCTGTTGTTGATCACCAAAATAAACTCTTTATACCGGAACTATTTTCACTGCACCGAACTAACCTTAGGTTAGTTTGTCAATATTAACAGGCTCCCATCCAATCAGGTCAAATTAAAGGGAGACACCCTTTAATTTGGCAAAAACATTATTTTTCATGCACTAGACAATTTGGAGATGTGCTATTTTGCTTCCATCTTCTTTTAAGCGGAAAGAAAACATACAAAATATATATTTAGGTTTTCATTTCACTACACTTTGTCTATTTGCTTCTGTAGTTTTCTCCTAAATTCACCAAAAGTTAGCAAAAGATAAGACTCATTTGATAAGACATCATCATTTTTAAACAAAATCTCAGAAAACTTGCAATACACATAATAATTGGCTTAATGTAAATTATCTTCTGGGAAATTTTAATGGTGATATCTATTAGTTAAAGAAAATACCCTATTCACCTGTGTTGTCTTGCTGCTTGTATGGAACTTAACGATACGTCTTTAAAGGCCAAAAAACGCCAGATGGTTTGAGAATCTGCCTTTGGAAAAGGGGCAGGCAAAAAAAAAAAATACTTTGAAGGTGATTGGATGAACCTCTGGGAAGTCAAGAATAAAACTGTAATATTTTGAGGTAAAACATTGTAATACTAGAGATTAAAGTCTTAATAATTAAAGAAAAAATATGCCTGCCCTATAATCTGCTGTGCATGATTTCTCTGCACTCTGCTGATATGGTAACATTTCCTTCAGACCGTCAGTGCAGTGCTCTTCAATGCAAAAGGAAAACCGAAAATAACAGAAAACACTTCTGATCATACAAAAATCTTACCATCGTGTGGCTTCCGAACCTGCAAATGTTAACTTCACCAGCTCCACTAAATTCCCCAAATTCTTCAGAAACATGTTGAGAAATGCTATTTCAAGCAAGATTTTAAATAGGGGGTCACTATTGTTGTCACTCAGTTTTAGCTAATGTATTAATTAAAAAGTTCAACCAAGGACAATTTAAGGATGGTTCAGCATTGTAGCAGTGTAACTGTGTATGAATTGTGTATGATTTATTTAAAACTAGGTGGTGCACCAGGGAATGCGTTCCTATTTCTTCAGTGCTGACACTCAGGAGGACATGTTGGGTTGGGTTCGAGCTCTAAGTCAGTCTGCTGCAATGGAGCAAAACAGCTCCCTGAACAGGTACAACACATTCACTGTGAACATGAGGTGTTATTCAATAAATATCAAGCATTTTTCATCATTGAGCCTTTTTTTTCTGCATCTCTCCTATTTTCAGGCGTTGCTCAAGTTATCAGGATTTCACACAGATAGGTGGCAGCAGTGAGTCAGTGGACTTTCCGAAACCCCCCTCTGATGGAGAGGGTCCCTCCCAAAGACACAGACACGTCAGCAGGACTCTGAGCGAACCGAGTCATCTCGCTGGCGGGAGGATGGAGACATCGCGCTCCGAGCCGAGAGGGAGGCGGAGTGTGCGTCAGAGAAACAGCAGGTTGTCAAATCATCTCTGTGTGTGAACGGCACATATTTAAATCCCAGTGGTTTACTTGAAAGGAAAATCATCACCAAAGAGGTCCCAGCTATGGCATTTCTGTCCTGTTTTCTCTTCAAGCAGAACACCCAGCCCTCCTGATTTTAGCAGAAGAAGAGCTTGTGGTCCACACCAAGAGGGAGACTCTTTTCCTGGCCAAAACACACCACCTATGCATACTGAAATGATGGGAACAGGTTCTTTGACCTCAAGAGGTCAGCTGGGGTCACGACCTCACACACCAGTGGGAAGAGTAGACATTCGACCTCACGAGGACTCGGCCACGGCGCCACAAACCCTGTACTACGCACCTGCCTCACCTAAGCTGGAGTTCCAATCCACTCCTAACACTCCAGTCACGGATAGGTGGCAAAACCTATGCAAGGTGTTTGGTTTATCTTAATCATAAAATTTACTCAAATAGCCCTGTTATGTTATCAGGGTTCATTTTTTTATCATAATGTTTCTCTTGTTGGTCCCCCAGCTTTATGGAAGTGCAATATAACATAATGTTGTATCACCAAACATATCATGTTACTCAAACCTTATCTTTTTCATTGTTTACAGCCTACACCTACCTATGGGTCTGTCCATCATATTTCGGGTGGGAGACGACCTTTAGGAAAGGTGATTATTGCATGATCAATATATTTACAGCAAACATCCAGACTAGTGTTCAGCAGTGTAAGGTATCATTGTATGTTTTGTATAATGCCATCTGTTCTCTGTTCTTATCACCTACATACGGTCTCTTCCTTCAGAGCTTCTCCACAGGGGCACATGCAGACTTACTGCCCCCTTTGCCGCCCTCAACAAGGGCCGCACATGCTCCACACCACCCACACCACCACCATCACCATCATCATCACCATCACCGCAGCAATTTATCTGTTTGTGTGCTACCGCAAGCCATGGTACAGCCTCTTGTTGCTGCACTCTGTGTTCCTATTGTGTCCTGTGTGGTTATTTGTACGTCTCCTAAAATATGTTGTGGTGTTATGGTGTTGTTTATAGCTGTGGGGACAATTATTTATCAATGTGATCAGCAGTTGTTTCGTAGACCTTGTGATATGGGTTGTATGTCAATGGCTTTTTTTTTTATGTCACTGTGCTTTATGTCAGTTTTTTTGTGACTAATGAATAATATAGTGCTCATTTATTTTTTATTTAGCTATATATTTGTGTTTTGTCTAATTTTGATGCCATGATTATGCTACATGAAATTGATATCACATGAAACAGATCTTGGCAGAGGGCTGAAGCTTGTGCTGTGCTTATTTAAAAGACAACAGCTTGGTCTTAGCATTGCAGCATAACCCATATTAACCAACTGTAGTTGGCACAAAGGATTACATTAAAAAAACATTTTAAAAAGGATCTCATCAAAATTGTATTTACCATCACACATCGATAAAAGGTGAAAAGGAAGAAGCAATGTCTAAATAGCACTCTTTAACTAAATGATAATCTTGATGCATTTCAGGCACCAAAGCCAGAACTGAGGGAAACCCCACAAATCAGGCCTCCTGAAAGTGATGCAGACGTGAGTATTCACAATGTTGCCATATGGCTCTTAACTGTCACCAGAATATGGTGCAGTTATTCATCATCTTATAAGATGTTTCTCTCTGATTATTTATTTTTATTGCCCCTCTTCAGGTTGTGTTGACGAGGTTATGTGGGTGTGACAAGCTGCTCCAGTCTCTTTCTGTTGAACTGGCTCAGCTACAAATGGATAAGGCGAGTAATTATTAGACTACTCATTTAAGGCTATTCAGAATAATAAATAGCAAACAGTATATCGTGACAGGTTTGAGAATAAAAATTAAATCTTATTTTCCTGTTGCAGGACAGTGTCCAGTGTGCGTTAGAGGTGTCCAGACTGCAGCTGGAGGAGTGGAAAAGCCAGGGGTCCAGGGTCCAAGAAGAAGCCCTGATCCAGAAGGCTTTGCTCCAGGAAGAGCTGGTCACAATCCGGGCTAGAATGTGTGACGTATCGTTGGTGTGTAATTAGCACAGGGGACATGGAACCAGAAAGAAATCAATAATTGCAGTACATGAATAGTTTATTGTTGTATCATTAATCATTCATAAGGGATGTAACATGTTCATACCCTTTCAATTCTACTGTTGATTTACTTGTTCTTTCTTATTCATTCTTTTCACAAATCTTCTAACGTTTTGATTCAGGAAATGGAGATGGTGTGGAGTCAATATGAGAGAATGGAGAGTGAACTGTCGGTTATCCGTTCACAGCTTCAGCACATCTGTAACTTTGGGGTGCCACAGGTATTTAAAAACTTGGAGTTTTTAGCCCTTGACCTTAAAGTGACAAATGTAATCCTTCAAATCATTAAGGCTCGTGCCTGAAGATACTTCATGAGTAATATCTTTGGTTTCTTTCTTTGTATCAGGACCAGTCTCAGGCCCAGAGAGAGCTGTGGATGATGGAGGACATCCTAACTGGACTAAAGATCAACAGGGATCACTTTCGCTTCTTGCTGGGACTACAAAGGCACCACAGTAAGCACCACCTCTCCATCACTGTCATGCTGAGAAGTTTAGACTGTATAATTATTATGTATAGTAAAGAATATGGTGTTGTTTCAATGTTTTGTGGTGGTGGGTTTGGTTTTCGAAGTCTTGGAAGCTAAAACAATTACTTCTTGCTTTCATTTTACGCTGCCAATTTGCAAAGTAACCTGGTTCATCTTGATTATGCACAACCTCACGATAGATGAACAGCGTCAACACTTTGACCTTTTCCGTCCCCCCTTAGCGCTCCAGCCGACATCTCCACATCCTGGATCACCTGGATCTCCCACCGAGAGGCTGCAGAGTGGACTGCCAATGGTATAGTACGACTCCTGTCCATGGTTTCTTTGTCAGTGAAGTTTGCTCTCTGCTTATAAACAAACGTGGAAATGTTATCCACTCAAGGCAAAGGTTAAATCCATCTGCTGGCATCTGCTGAGATCTTTCAGTCCTATAGGTGTTTTCTTACAGTATGGCCACATCATTTGTTTTTTCTTTTACAAAATTGTTTTAAATTCTTCAACATATAGATCTAATAACTACTAATTTATTTGTGATGTAATGGCTTTATATGATCTGGTCTTCTTTGTGGAGTTTGTCATGATCATAGGCTACTTTGCTTAGTGTAAATGTACCATAATGGATCAACAGAGCCCTGGGCCATTTTCTCCCTTTATCCATATATTATTAGTGATTCTAGGTGTGTTGTCCATCATGTCAAGGATTGATACTACATTATTAAAATATGTGATAATGACCCCTGCAGGATGTGGAACAAGAGCCACCACTCCGCCCACCGTTACCCCAGGAGCTACAGGAAAGCTTCCACAGCAGGGATCAAGGCCACGGCTGGACAGAGTCATTATATGAGGTGTGACATATTGACATTTACAATGACAAACACTATCAGGTTAAAAATGTTTTACAATGTTTTCTCTTCTTATGTTTCAGGGAATCTACAGCCACACTGTTGATCCTGGACAGAGAATAGGAAACAGCCAGCCTGACCTCCTTAACATGAAAGCACCAAAAGACACATTCGGTTAGCACAGATATACAAATAGAGTACATGGAAAGAGTGATATTAATAAAATGGCCTGTAGATTCACATTTTCTGACACATCTAATATTAAAGAGCTTTAATAGGTGTGTCATGCTAATGGATTTTTTTTCAGAGCCAAGCTGTCTTTTGTCCTTTTTTTCACCCTCATACTTTCTATGTTCACTCTCTCCTCCCACCGATCCCCTATCACTCCCTTTGTTCTTCTTCTTCTCTTTCCACTATTTTCATTTCATCTTTAGAATCTGGTTCAAAGTGGATCCCACCAGATACAGCGAATCAATCAACCAAGGTTTGATTCTTCATATTTTCCTATTTGCTGGTTCTAACCATATCTGGATGTATTTATGTGATCCAAAATGCTCCAAATATAGAAGCAGTCAAAGCAGATTTTTTTCCTCATTGCAATCACAGCCAAATTCCAATTCTTTGATTCTCTCATCTTCCTTGCATTTAGGGCATGTTGCAATGGCTGATTTAGGCGAGAGGGGGAGGCAGAAGCACATGTCTCAGTGCAGTAGCTCAGTCTTCTCACGTTTGCCACCCAACCCCCCTTCTCACATGCTCACACACAGACACACACACACACACACACACACACACACACACACACACACACACACACACACACACACACACACACACACACACACACACACACACACACACACACAACATTTATATGAACATACAGATGCATATGAACATTCCAGATGCACACATGCACCTCTGCACAAACACACAGCTGTTATAATAGTGTTTTAGATATGCAAATACATGGATTCCAGGTTTTGCGGTACCTTTTCCACATGCATATTGCTGAGGGTTCATGAATGACTCATTCTATATCTGTTCTAGAAGATGAAGATGACTGAAGAAGAGCAAATTGAGCGGATGAAGAGGAATCAGGAGAGGTTGAAGAAACCCCCCATACCCCCTCCAGGTCAAAGTTCAGAGACAAGACAGGAGGTCTGTCAAACATTAATCAGTATAACTGACTGAATTACTAAAATATATACCAATATACATTTACTAAACTATCTTAGTATTTCTTCAGGCCCCGTTTCCTCTAAGGGTGACACGAGTTGTTACAGCTGTACTGCCGTCCTCTCTTGTGGCCAGACGGGTTTCTGTTGAGGACCCCCCGCCTGAACTTGACAACCCACTGCCCGAGCAGATCCCACCTGAGATGCACCAAAGTTTGGCCGGGCAAAAAATGTTAAACAAGCAGCCCCGGGGTTTTGTGCTGGAGGGTCCTGATCAAAACCAGTCCCGGGCAGAGATGCACCGGGATGAGCCCGTTAAAAGGAAAAACAGGCAGCAGCATCAGGGAATATTGAGGTCTTCTAAGAAAGAGTCACGTTCAGAAGCGAACAGAGCCGAGCCAACAGAGACCTCAAGGAATCAGGTTCAAGAACAAGCAGGTGTAGGACATGGAAGTGAGAACTTGGACATCAGGGTAAGAAGAAATGAAATACTTTGAAAAGGAATAAAATAATTTTATATAGCACAACATATTTGGCAAGATCATACCGACCATGCATTTTATAGTCCATAACAGTTGATATCATCTCATCTGACGCAACCCTTGTTATCCTTGTAAACTGAATTTTGGTCGTCAAAGGTCAATGTAACTTTTCATATGCTAATTTTGTCAATTTCACACAAATGTCTAATAGGGTAAAATGAGAATGTGATGACATTTTGGAAAGACATTGATGTTAACTGCAACTTGACTGGTTGGCTGAGGCATTAAACCATGAGGCAGTAGTTCCAGTGTTTTGATGACGTGGTAATGCTTCGCAAATTCAAATAGACTCATGATTTTGTGTTTAACCTTGTTTTACACCTGTGGTCTCTGAAAGCCCAAAGAGAACTGAGGAAGTAATATCTGAAATCAGTCAGTTAAAAATCATGTTAATAAGCAATTATATAATACAGTTAGGAAACGTCATGAAGTATCAAGAATAGAACAATGTTAACTTTGTTTTTTTAAGCAGTTTTAGAGGGCCTTAGGTGTGTTTTAATGTGACCCTGCTTGAACAGGCAGATGAACGGGAACCTGCCCTCCTGACCCATGACATGGACCCTAACCTCTGTCTGACCCCTGAGCAGCGAGAGGCCAAACTTCGTCGTGTCGAACGAATACGGGAGAGAGTCATAAGAAGGTGGGATTTTGTTTTGTAATTCTCTTTTAATTCTTTAAATGTATGCACCTGCTCTTTGCTTAAACAGTATGGAAGTCTCCATAAATTGGTTCTTCCATCTATCTGTCTATCTATCAGTGCAGTCAGACAGAGAGCTACTACACTCGAACAACTGCCACTCAAGGGGGAGGAGCAGGAAGTTCATCAGGTGCCCCCTGACACAGCTACAAAACAAAGGATGAAATCAGGTACATATTTACCAACACAAAATCAATGAGTTAATGATTGCAAGTAAGTTTAATTTGGTAAACACAACTATTATAAATCTGCTTTATCAGTAGAAGTATCATCTAAAAGCACACTACCTATGCTCTTACTGGCAATCTGTGGTCTGTTCCTGTTTTCAGACCATATATTCTATGGAAGCTGTGATCACATCAGAGGCTCTGCAAAACTTCAGCTTTCTAGTGAAACATATCAGGATGAAGATGAAAGAGATGGCCATGTGAAAAAATCTAAAAGTCGAGTCAAATTTGAGGACAAAACACAACATAAAGATCACATTGTAAGAACAGGGGTTGCCAAAACTAAAATCAAACGTCCAGCTTCACCCTATCACATTTCCTCTATGACTGTCTACCAGAAAGATGGAGGCAAAGGATTTACAAGCTGCAAGGTTGAGGAGGAGCAAAAGCTTGAAGAACCTGCCGCTGATGATAATGAAAGTGATTTTTCTTCCTCCGATCTGAGAGCCAAGTGGTTTCTCTCCACCAACCAGTGGCAAGGGTTCATACCTTTGCAGATCCCTGGCATAGAGTCGTGCAATGAGGAGATATCAGACATCGAGAACCAACCAGCATGCACAGGCGATGTGACTGATTCCAATGAAATGTCATCTGCAGTCAGTGAAAGCTTGGAGAAAATGAAAGAGAACCATTCACTCTTCTATAAGATTACATGTGATATTACTATTTCAGACACAGATATTGCAACGAATGATGGGAATTCAAATGCCCAAATGCCATGCAGGCCAGATGAAGAAGACTTGAAGATCACTGAATCTGTGACGGATGAAATGACCCACAATGTTGGGAGATCTTCTAACCAAAAGAGCAAGGATTCTAGCCTACATTTGTCATCAGATGTTAATGAAAATATTCACTCAATTGATAATGTACTCAAGGATTCAACCGAGGACAAAGCAGTGTTTATTACCTCAGCCAGTCCAACAGAGGAGGCTTGTGTTTATAAAGATGTCCCTCAAAAAGAATGTGAAAACACCTCAAGGCAAGACAGACAGTTGGAAGTTAGAGAACATGTCCATGGAGTGTCTGTCCAGCACACCTCTGATAAGGCCCTGGATGATGAATATGTAAAGTCAAGAGAAGAACAAAGTTCAGAGTCAGAAGACAGGAAGGTGGACCAAAAGAGAGCTGAAGAGCCGAGGAAATGTCGTAGTTTAAGTGAGGAGAACAAAGAGACAGCCCAAGAAGGAGGCAACGACCACTCCATCACTCCATCCAGCACTCTTAATGAGGGTGTAAGGGTGATTCGGAGTTCCTCTTTTGGGAAGGCTCGAGTTACAGTATTAAGGACAAGTTTGTAGAGGCAAGAACAGCGAGGGCTTAAGGAGCTTAAATGAACAAACTTGTGAAGGACAGGAACATGGTTAAGTGATTTTTTTGGTAAAGCAAAATGCCTGAAGAAGAGGACTTTAAATGATTGAAGGAATCTGCACCTCATTTTGGATTGTAAATGGTAAAGTGGGAACATATAATGCTAGAAATAGTCCTAATATTTGGTAAACTTAAACATTTCCGCTATTCATGATTAGCTTTGAAATGGATGCAGTCATAATATAAAGTCTTACAAATATTTCATGAAAACAAAAACTATGTATTGAAATCTAATATTGGTCTTGCATTTATTTATTTTTGGGGATGAACACCAAATACCTTACGTGTAGCCAACAACATACCCAGTATTATTTCATTCCTCTCAAAACATACATCTAACCAGACACAGAAATTAAAGATGGATGTGGATGTGGATGGCAACATAACCCTGTTATTGTCACTTTAACAAAATGTGTTTTGTATCTCAAATTTACTGATTAATAAACATGTAGTGTGCTACATCGCAACACGGAATCCTGCTTTATATCTGCAAGAAACTCTCATTTCATGAATCTTTTTTGCTAAATAAAAATCCCATCACCACCTCATCCCTGACTGCTTAGGTGCCGCTCTCTGACAAGCCCTGATGCAGAATTAAACAGAGCCAGTAAAAATGCCTTTGTCACTTTAAATCCTTGCCGTGTCTCAGTCGATGACATCATTGTCTGAGAACACATTACATCATCCCTTCCCAGGCTCTCTCTCTCTTAAAGACAGCACCACCTTATGTTTACTGGGCTACACACACATATGCACACATATACAGAGACAGAGAGAGAGAGAGACCCACTTATCTGTTTACAAATGCAATACAAATATCAACATGCATAGTAATTCAGGACAGCAGCCATAGATGTAACCAATTCCACAAATGTATTCAAAAGCTACAAGTTGGCTTTTGGATGTTTTATAACATTCACTTTAAAATGTATTCCTGCTATGATTGAATACTACTTTCCTATCAGTGAAGGCATTCCTAACAACATTTTCAAATAAGAGCTTGCGTCTTTTTTGATATGCAATATTCATAACTCAAGCTGCATGCAACAGAACTGGGAAAATATGATCCCCAAAATAGGTAATTTATGGAAACAACTTCCATAAAATGATTGCTGATAAAGTTTGAGTGATTATTGACGTGTTTTGATCAGAATATTGGATATTATTACTAATTCCCACATGAGGTTCTTCTCGTGGTCAGAAGTTGGGCCTGCAGAGCATCTCCCCACACACACTTATATAGCTTTCTATTGCAGGAACACATCGCAGATATAGCACTACATTATGATACTAAAGAATTTGATTGCATGTTGTTTATCATACACTGTTTTTTATTAAATGAGTGATTTTTGGCTCAAGGTGCAGATACATTTTTTTGTCTGTCAGTTAGTTTGTCTCCAAAAACACATACACGCTGTATAATTAATCAGGTGTTTGATTGGCCTGTGAGATGCGGAGAATGCTGAGAGAATGTTTCTTTAAGACCCATCACCTTCCAATCCGACAGAGGGGGAGTCTGTGGTAAGGTGGCGTATCGTCTCTCTCCCCCCCCCCATCCCCATCCCCCCCCCCCCCTCCTCGCCGTTTACATGTGGAAAAAGAGAGACGGTAAAGAAAAAGAAAAAGAAAATAACACATACAGTAAGCTTTTCTCCGGTTTCGGATGAGGGGACAAGGACACCATCGCGATCCACGGTTGATGGACCTAAGGGATATTTAACATCAAACATGGACACTACAGGCTCCCCGCGATGACTGTGGTAAGGATGCAACTTCACACCGCCCCATCGCAACCCAGTTTCCACTGAGAGGGAAACAGCATCCATCGGAGAACAATACTAATGTAACAATAAATGCATGTATATGTGTGTGATAACAAGAACCTATCATTGTGTTGTGAAGGATCGAGGGGGGTGGTGGTGGTTTATGTGTATGTGTATATGCGTGTGTGAGGGGAGCGAGGTTTTTTTTTTTTTTTTTTGAATAGAGGCAAATAGGCTTTTATTAGATAGACTATGCAACGTTAGGTGCTATGTCAGTGTAAGGCATTGACAGGTGTGTTGGCAGCACACAGCACGATGTATTTAGGGCGCGCTTGCTCGTTCCCGTTTGCATACAGTTTGGTGAGGTGGAGGGAGGGAGAGATGATAAGATGCCTCTGTATATTGGCCTACTATGTGTTGCTTGTAATTAATCATGGCTGTAACTAAGCCCTTAGCCGCTGGGAGCTTTGTAGTCAAACCTCCCAGCTCGGCTCTTTCTGTCACTGGGCCTGTATGGAGTTGCTTTTAATTCTATAATGTCTGGAGAAGGCAGGGCCATTACTGAAAATGTGCGATGTGCATTTCTGGCCATCTTCCTGACGTGATGCTTTTCCACAGCCACAGTCGATCTCTAAAGAAGAGATTCATCCTCCTGTGGTTTGCTTCAGTGCATTTTTAACACACGAATAAGCCAATTCAGAAATCCTCCCCCCCAATACACAACCGTTAAGCTTCTTCTTTTTTTTTTTTTTTTTTTTTTCATGGAATGGTCTCTCCTCCATACATCCAGACATGGAGGTATCCACAGACCTGTCATCTGGAGAGGCTCATTTACCCATCAGCCCAGTGTGCCGTGTTAGTCCGGATCCTGGTGCTTCCATTCCCTCTACACAGCTGCCGACAATCACTTATCGATTCCAATGATGCGTTTCTTGGCCAGGGGGTACTGTTTCATGGTATTTGGAGAGAGAGAGAGAGAGAGAGAGAGAGAGAGAGAGAGAGAGAGAGAGAGAGAGATGGGGGGGGTCGTTCATTATTAGACGCTATATGCTGTAATCGTTATTGAGATGCAAAGTCGTTATGCATCCGTGCATCTTTAGCTGTAAAGGCGATTGACCATGTAGGCAAACCGGATGTAAGAACCGATCGTAGAAAGCCTTTTTTCTTCTGTTCTATTTGTCGGCGGCTGTGGCAGCCTGTAAACCCTCTCCCCACCCCAGTGTCTGCTGGAGGAGAGCTGTTTTACTGCTCGCTACCTCTCTCTCTCTCTCTCTCTCTCTCTCTCTCTCTCTCTCTCTCTCACACACACACACACACACACACACACACACACACACACACACACACACACAAGGCTATTGCATATTCCCGGAGGCAAGGCATTTTTTTTAGTTACATACACAGATACACAACCTAATTGGTTCCTTGTCCTAATTGGTCATGTAGCGAGCAGATACCGTAAAGCCAGTCTTTCCACTCCAGGTTAGGCGGCTACAAGCAGGATTCAGTGTGGCTGTGTATGATGATGATGCTGGTGGTGATGATGATGATGATGATGATGATGTGGGCAATCATAATATGAAAACACCCACATGTGCACACACACACACACACACACACACACACACACACACACACACACACACACACACACACACACACACACACACACACACACACACACACACACACACACACACAGGCACTAACACACACATACTCAATCGATTTTAGTGTGTTGACACTGTGACATGAGCTCACCCATTACACCAATGAATCTAATACAGCCACTTGATAATGTAGCTGCACTGTAGCTCTACATTATAATCATTGTTTTCAAGCTGCCTCTCTGCCAGTCCCCATGCTCATTTCACTGATTTCTATGGTAGCAAGAAGGGCAACCATTCAAAGAAAATGTCCGAATAATGCTCATAAAGCTGTAATGTTGTGGCATAACGAGTCTACAGTGTCATTTTGATGCATAAGACATGTTGTGTGCTCTCTTGTTTTCTAGTTGCCTCTCTCCCCCTTACACACTCGCTCATGAACACACAGGTCCTGAAGCCCAGTGACCTCACAGCTGACGCTTCAGTCAAAACCGCAGGCTGCACAGTTATGTTTAGCATGGACTCATCATGTGACACAGTAGGAATACAGTGGACTAGTGAAGTAAAGTAATCATCCCAATATGAGTGGTTTAAAGTTTTATCTTACAAGAGTATTTCAGGTGTTTCAAGGTCCTGAAACAAATTAACTTTAAGAGGATATTTTGGGTATTTTGATCACAATCAGAAGCTGTCGTCGTTTCGGCTTGAAAGATTTCTTAAATCAGATCTCTTTCGGAACTCTTAAACTGTATTTTAAAGCAATACAGTCAATGCCAGCTCAATCTCGCTTCAGTTATTATTCATCAGTGGAGGGGGAAAGGAAGGAAGCTGTTTTTTAGTAGGACATACAGTGAGGTTGCCAAGTACGCTAGCCAGCTCACCAGCATGAGAAGCTAATTTAGAGCTATATCAGGCCTCCAGTTACCAGCAAGCAGTCGCCATCTTTAGTTCTGGACGTCCATATAATAATAAAAAGACAACTGGCAAAACTTGTTTTCAGTTCTGCTGAGGCCTGTGCGCTAAATATGTTTGATTCACAAAATGGATGATTTTTGTGGACAAATAAATTCTTTACTGCTCTGCCCAGTCTCACTGACGTACAGAAGCCTGTATGGGGCACTAAATCAGTCCAAACCACTTAAAAGTATAAAGGCCAGTGCAAGCCCCTGAGTATTGTAGACTAGACAGTGAAGAATATGGTAGGGAAGAAGAGAGGGACATGAGGCGCTATAATAATGCTGATTGCCTGAGTCCATACCATTTTGGCCAGAGTTAGCAGTTTGAGAGAGAGAGACCTTATTCAGTTAAAAAGGCAATCTAAAACAAGCAGGCAATTTATAGCAAAACTTATTAAAGGAGGCTTCATGTAGTGAAATGACAAAGATGAATCACAATGACATACTTAGTTTGTTAGAAAAACTGAGAATGAGAATAAATGCTTGCTTAAATCATTTAGATTAGCTTTTTAACACTTTTAGCAGTGCGGAAGTCACTGATCTCACCAAGACTATAGTGACTGATAGCTTCAAGCAACAGTTAGACATTTTGGGGAATATGCTTTTCCCTTTCTTGGCATTAGTTAGATGGGAAGGCTATCATATCCTTCTGTTGATTAGCTTAGCTTTGCTTAACCCTGAAACTGGGAACAGGTGCAAACAGCTATCCTGGTTTTGTCCAATGATAACAAAACCTACAGACCAGCAACAATATATATCACAAATAACACTTCATGTGTAATTTGTTTAAAGAAAACAATAACTTAGAATAAAAGCAACAGGATTTAGTTTTCTGGGGGTAATGTGCCTGAAGTCTTATTGTCACTTCGAGGTATTCATAAAGTCACTGCTCCCGGCCAAGAAATAGTCTGGCACATACCCACCTGTAAAAGTAAATCTTGAAGTTATACACTTCATATTTACAGATGTATGGATTAAACAAACAAGATATACAATGTTGATAAGCAAGCTTTAGAGGGGATGGTAGGCACATTTCATTACATATTGACAGAACTGGGTTAGCTGTTTCCCCTTATTGTTTCTAGTCTTTGTGTTAAGCTAAGCTAACCAGTTGCTGCCTTTAGCCTTTTAATTAACAGACAGGCATAAGAGTTGTATCAACCTTTCTCTACCTCTAACCAAGAAAGCAAATTTGTGTCCTTCCCTGAGGAATGCTACTCCTTTAACACAAATAATTGTATGCAGCATTTCATTTGAACAGTTTCATTCTTGTCTTATCAAGACATTTCTCAAGTTGCATGGCTCATTGTGTTTGCTACTCAAACACATATTTCATTTAATTTACTGTAACCTGGTATTCTTAAGGTTCACAGTGGATGTATAAGAATAGATCCAGAGCTCCTTATTTTTGGAACTGTCATCACATTATGATGTACTAAGTCAAAATACTCTTTGTTTTGTCAGAAACGCTAATTGCAAACTATCAGCTGGAATTATTATCACATTTCTCAAACTACCAGCTCACTCTTGCGATGTTCTTTTCTCATTTGTTACATGAACACTGAAGTTTATTTAGGGGGATCTAATGCAATGCCTGCTCTCTTTTTCAGCTCTCACCCCCGGTGCTGTGAGGAGCTCTGCCTCGCGGAAACAATTTTGGAGCATCGGCCCTCTTTTATCATTTCCTTACCCAGAACCCCTTCCCTCTCTCACCCTCCGCCAATCCCAGCCAGCCACTGCATGGCTTTCCCGTAGATACTCCTTCCTCTTGCGTAACACAGGAGCACATAAGCATTCTAATCATATACCATACAGATTGGGACTTTATGAAGGAAGACAAGTGAGCAAAGACGTACAGAGTGCTGGAGAAACAACATAGAGGCAATAAAAAGAGGACGATATGCAAACCAAAATAATTATATTTTTGGTAAACTGATGGTGTAAAGATTTATATTTTGTACATCAAACTTTTAGTATGAGCTCATAAAAACCCAACGCACAAGGGACAGACCTTTTGCACGCACAATCCAATTTAGTTTTCTTTATTAACTTGCCACACACCCCACGGTCTCATGATGATGTGCGAGGTGATGCCCACCATTTCTGAGGATGGGCGAAGTGGGACTGGTGGGGGCCCTTCCTCACCTGCCGGGGCAGGAGTCGGAGGCCCCGGAGGTGCAATTGGAGGAGGAGGCTTCAGTGGAAGGGAGGCAAGAGGAGGAGGAGACGAAGGAGGCAGCACGGGGAACCTGGAGTCGCTAATGGTCAACATGCTGACCGAGAGGGAGAGGCTCCTGGAGAACCTGAGGGAGACACAGGACAGCCTGGGCACGGCTCATCTCCGCCTCCGCGAGCTCGGCCATGAAAAGGAGTCACTTCAGAGGCAGCTATCTATCGCTCTGCCACAGGTACAACTGTGTGTATGCGTGTATTTACAACCTGTGCATATTTGTTCAGAGGAATCAGCCTTGTTTGGATGAGAAAGTATACATTTTGGCTGATAGAACTGTGTTAGGTTGAACACTCCTCCTTTTGAGATAACATTGTTTATCCTTCGTGCTATCAGTGTCTGGTTATGTACAAGGGTTTTTTCTGAGTGTGTGTCATCGTGAAGCGAGCTCATGAGACAGAAAGCCTTTGCAGTGACGGTTCATGCAGAGAGATGCTAGAAAGTGGATGTTAAATACCTCCCCCTCTGCATCTTCAGAGGTTTCCTCATTAATGGTGTTATTTGGTATGTAGAGTGTTTATGTTCCTATCATTTTCTGGCTGTTGAATCGTCAATTTCTTCTCACTTTTTGATCAGGTTTTATTGTGTTAGTTGACCATGTTGTTTGTGGATGATTAATGATGCTGGCAGCTAAATGTAAATGGCTTCAGCCTAATTTAAACAAGTACTTGATTTTCTAGGAATTGTCTTTAGTTTTCTGGGTGAAATTGCTAATCAATATTTACTGGAATTTACTACTAAAACTTAACAGCTTTCTCTTTTTTCACGGGGACAAACCCCAGCTCTGAATGTGTACATTGTGCTTACAGTATATTTGGTTTTCACTCTCTTTTCAGCTAACTATATGTGAGGTCTCTTTATGTTTTCAGGAGATATTGTCATTGTCATTATTACGTCAGAAGTCAGATGGGTATTTTTAGATCTAATTTTGATGTTAAAATGTGAAAGGAGACAGGAAAATGACTTGAGAATTTCAATATTGCAATGAACATGGAGCACATTGAGTCACCGGAGCTACTCTCATTATCATAACACTTCCACATGTTTGCTCATTACAAGTTACATTATAAACCCACGGAATCAAGTACAATACAATTTAGTATATTGCTCTCCATTTTCTCTTAAAATATTTGTTAATATCACGACAAAACGCCACCCAAACTAACATTTAATTGTCAACTCTAGAGGTGAAACAAATGGTCGATTAATCAATAAGATGATGACAGAAAAAAGGCAGCAACTATTTTGATTATTGATAAGTGATTATTGATAAGTAATTTCTCAAGCAAACAGTTGTGAGGATTTGCTGCATTTCTTTGTCTTAAGTGATAGTAAAAAAATTAAATATAAAATATATTTCATTTGAAGCTGCCAGCTTAGCCTTTAAGAAATTGCAGCATGTATTTTTAAAAATATTTTTTTGACATTTGAAAGACCAACAGCTAATGGTTTACTCAATCGGTAATGATAATATTCATTAGATACAGCCCTAAATACCTATTTGATGATATTTCAACAAAGAGTTAAGGGTTATAAGCACCATAATGTTAGTATTTGAATAAGGGGTGTGTTACTGAATTGCATTTGAATGTACAGGTGTTTATGATATTGTGTACAAAACCTTTAAATCACTTTGCTGCTAATAGAAGTCAAACCCATTTTAAAATTGTATTTCCTATTTATGTACCTCAAGTTTCCTTGTACGGCAAACGTATTTAAATGAATGTAGGCCAATACAGATAGAGTGAGATACAAAAAAGAAGATATAAAGGGGACAAGAGAAGCCAACTGAGGAGCTGACCCCTATCCAAACAAGAAACAATCCCATAAGGCTGAGAGCCAATGGACCTACTGTGTAACCATCTGTATAGATCTCTTTCAGGCTATTTCGCTCTTCCATTTTACATTGCAAACACAGACCATTTTCATATGTCTACTTTCAGCTGTTTATGAATCAAAAGGCAGGTAATCCTGACTGCAAACATCTGTACATCATTGTCATTCTCATAAACAGCAATTGTCTCACACTTGAAGGCTTCAAAGACATCTTATGGCGACATAAAGAAATCAATGACCATGGATCGGTGTTTCATCAGTCAATGTCGTATCAGTGTTGTTCAAGAAAATCATCTAAGACACTCTATCCTGTTGGCACTCCGTTTAAAGCGTTATGCAGGAGTTGCAAATGTATTCCCAGCGGTGTTGTAAATGATATAGCCATGGTGTGTTTTTGGGGGTCTCTCTTGTGCACCAGTGCAGAGCCATTGTGTAACAGTGTGATGTAATCCATCCACGAATGCGAGTTCACAGAGAAGGATGAGTGAGAGAGTGGTGGTGGTGGAAACTGTGTCAGTGATTTACATGATTGTTATGTAGGTTTACATCATGTACATTTCCCTAAATCCTGGTCTCAGGTGTTCAACACAGTGTGTTTCTGGAAGGCTTTGGTTACGCATAGAAGTGCAGCCAACTCTATTTAATTTTCACAGTCACTAGATATGTATGGCCTGAATTATTATTTGTGCCTCTAAACTCTCATGGCTGCTCAAGCCACTAAACAGAGACTACTTACATTTAACTATTAAAACCATACATTTAAACAGTTTGTTTTCTTTGCCTCTGAACGCAGCTTGTCTGTTCCACAGGAGTTTGCTGTGTTGACTAAAGACCTGAACGTTTGCCGGGAGCAGCTTCTGGAGAGGGAGGAGGAGATTGCTGAGCTCAAGGCGGAGAGAAACAACACACGTGTAAGATGTTTAGCGGCCATTTTGCTTATTAGCACTGTAACAGCCTCTCTGTTATCTTCCTCACCCATTGTGGTTGTGTGGGTGTGACACTGTTTCATTTGCTTCTGGTCTTTTTTTCCCCCCCTCTTTCTGTTACTCTTTCTACTCCACAATTTCTCTTTGTGACTCCTTTTTATGTCTGTAACTGCTTTCCTTATCTCTCCCACTCACTCCTTGTCCATTTTTGCAACCTGGTGCTCTCCTCACAATTTCATCTCATCACCACTCTTAAAACGTTTCACTCCTCTGCATCTTCTCTGATCCTTCCTCTTCCCTCTGGCATCTCTTTCCTTGTTCTCTCTGTTTCTGTCTCTTATTGTCTTTCCCTCCTCATCTTCTGTGTCTCCATCCATCAAACTCACTTTCTGTTCTCCTCGTTGCATTCTCTTGCCACCTTCCTGTCTCGTTCCCCTTCAACCCACTCACTCCTATAGTTGTTGCTGGAACACCTGGAGTGTCTGGTATCCCGCCATGAGCGCAGTCTAAGAATGACAGTGGTGAAAAGACAAGCCCAGTCCCCGGCGGGGGTCTCCAGTGAGGTGGAAGTCCTCAAGGCCCTCAAGTCTCTGTTCGAGCACCACAAAGCTCTGGATGAGAAGGTGGGTCAAACTGGTGTCCTTTGCAGGACTTGTAGATCTTGTAGATCAAGGCCTAATCAAAATGCTTAATGGGGAATTTTGGAGCTTTCAGTGAAGCAGCTGAAAAAACAGACTGAATGCTAAGATAGCTGACCAACACTAAAACAGCATAGGTGAACACAGTAAAGCATTTACAGTTTTTCTCAATTATTTACGCACTAATACTGGTACATAAAACCCCATGACCACATCTTGTAACTCATCTACCAGAACCAATTCTGCTAAAATACAAATACAATTCCTACTTTACACTTTGCAGCTCTAAACCACACTTTTTTGTAAAAACTACCCACAATTTTCTACATTGGCCGAATCTTTGTGAATAAAATCTCTCCATTCAAAATGGCAAACTTACATTTTCTGCCACTGAGTCTGACTCCTCACATGAGCAAACATATGTTGCACGATTGTTCAATGAACAATCAGAGCTTTAGCAATTAAAGGGGCCACAGGTGAGCTGTTCTGTTTTGGAGCAGTGGATGCCAACATAGGAGAGAGACACATAGCAAGAGTGAGGGAGGAGGATGACAAGCAAGGAAAGCCATCATTTTTGATGAGATTCGGGCCACTTTGGTTTACCATATTAGTTTAAAATTTGGTACATTATGTCAGTATTGTGTTGTATCTTGTTTCTGCTGCACTCAAATGGTCAAATAATTTGTTATTGCAGATTTAAGAATAAAAGCTATTGATACAATTGCCAATTCAACCAAACTTGACAAGAGCAGGGCTGGAATATGCATTTGTGCATTTGCCCAAGGAATGTTACTGTTTGGAACTTTTAAGTGGTTATGAAACAGTCTAAATTAGATACTGATGCCTCTAAATGACCTACATAAAGAAAGAGACCAGCTAGATTATTGGCTCTTTCTAATAGTCGTTCTTGATGCTTGTCATCGGTGCCAGATTCTGCGTGAAAATAATGTAATTGACAATTACAGTTTATTTTTTAAGATATGACATATGATATGTTTTTACGATATAAGGCTGTACCAAACTAGTAATTTATCCCGTAGTATACAAAGTATTTCAAATCAACTCCACATTCGGAAACTGCAATATCAAAATGTTCCTAAACACAGGCAGAGGTGAATACATTTGATTAAACTCATTGATTGTCTCATCAGGATGATCACAACCAAAATATTACATGTGGGATCAACTTAAAGACAATGCAGTGCACAAAAACACTTTAAGTACCTTTTGTCAAGAAATTCTGTACTGATGTGAGTGCTTTGGCCTCTTTAAAAATGTTGGATGAATCTATTGTCTTGTAATGTTTTCTTGCTCTTTCTATCAAGCTTATCAGGAATGTCAAGAAAAATAAGTTAGAAGAAGTTACTTTAGGGGGTCGAGGACATCCGTTTAATCAACACACCTGCAGCTTGAATCGTAATTTATAAACAAAATGATGGGAAGTCATTGCTCTCCTCATAGGTTCGTGAGAGGCTCCGTGTGGCCCTCGAGAGGGTGTCCCTGTTAGAGGACCAACTTTCAGCGTCATCTCAAGAGGTAAAGTTCAATGCAAATGATTTTCCGGGTCTTGGGGGTGCTTGGTGTGAGGAAACAACATTCATTTTCATTCGATCGTCTGTTTGTCCATTTTGTCTCCCCTTTTTCCAGGTAATCTCTTTAAGAGACCAAATTAAAAGACGTCAACAAGGGGTGGACGGCGGGAAAGATGTAAGGGAGGGTTTTATGCATGTTGGTTCCAGTTGTTTTTGTGTATGTTAGCGTCCAGAAAGTCAGTAGAAAAGTAGATGTATGGGTAACATGGTGTGTCAGTGTGATATTCACTTTAATTATTACCTAATCTAAATGTCTTTTATTTCCACTACAACATCCACTGATTCTAACTGCTTATCTTTCTTTTTCACTCTCATTTTTTTTTAAAATTCATCATCATTCCAGCGACTACCCAATGGTCCCTCCACTGGCCTGGAGGATAGTGAGTTGGAGAGACAGCGAGAAGGAGAGATAGAGCGTCAGAGATCTGAACTCTCCCAGCTGAGGGAAAGGCTGGCCCTCATGTGCCGGCAGGTGAGTGTTTGTTTCTGTAAATCTGTCTAGTGTTGACCAGTATCACATTTGTGCAAAGCAGGGAAATCTACCCTGAAAAGGTAGGTGCTGCTTGTTACAGGAATGGTTATCATTTGGGAACCACAACCTGTATTACACTTCGGCTTTTGTGCAGAACCAGCACAGCTATTTCCTGCTGTTTCCTGTCTTAATGCTAAGCTAAGTAACCGACTGCTGGCCGAGCTTTATATTTACTACAACCAGCATCCAAAGCCAAAGTGTAATACAGCTTGTGGTTCCCATAACGATAACTATTCCTCTTACAGTCAGCACACAAATGGTATTGACTTTCTCATATAAGTCTCTGCAAGGAAATAAATAAACGCATTTACCAAAATGTCCAACTATTCCTTTAAGATTAGGGTTTTGTTTGTAGTCAGTAAGGGTCTTCTCAAGTATGCAAATAAAAGTGTATGTGCTTCTTTGTACAGTAACAGTGCATCTATTGTAACAATTTATTTTATTTAATGAACACTTAGCAAGTATTTCCAACAGTATATCCCAAGAAGGAGGGGATCTATGTACAGTACGTCTACTGGCCTCCCTCTTCCCTCTTGTGGCCGGTTAGACTATTGCAGCTGCTTCAAAAAGACATAATTTTACTGAATAGTGCAACATAAGACGTCAGTTGAATTTAATCATAGTTACTGTAGCACTCATACCACTCATACAACTCATACCACTCATACCACTCATACCACTGTCTGACATGTTTAATGGGTCAAAAGTATTTAGTTCAAGATAAACAAACTTATAAAATGGTTCACTGTCTGAAAAGTAAAAAAAGAAGCAGACAGACTGTCTCTAGTTTACTGAGTGCTAGATGCGTCAGACTCCCAGCATGTTACAATTATGTCAGGTATGCTTTTTAAGAGCATCTTACATTAACCAGACAGACATTTGCAATGAATCACTTGTCGTGTCTATTTACATTTGGTGCTGTGGCAGTTAACATAGACTCACGTAGGTTCAATCTGTGTCATCTTGTGTCCCTTTGTTGTGTCACGTCAGGTTGGGGAAATAGAGGAACAGCTTGCGGCCGCCAGGAGGGAGGTGACGAAGTCAGAGGAGGCCAATCAGAAGCTCCAAAGGGAAGTGAAAGAGGTCTGTAGGGCCAATCTGTCTCTTCCTAGCCAAGACCCTGAGCTATCTCAATTCCCTGGGCTCCAAGAGTATATTTGAACACAATGGTCATATGTTATGTGGTTGATTTTATAACTTTTAAAAAATTATTGTAACTGCAGATACAGAAGTCTAAAATAAATGCAGACAGCATTTTAAGTAGACTCCTACAGTATTTAAATAGAAAAGTATTTTACCTTTGCAGGCCATCCACACACTGTAATGTTCTCCTCTTTCTCTTACCTGGCCATTAGTTATCACATTAAGGTGTAATAAGAAGTGTTATCTCATCTATATAATGAAAGACTGAATTGCACATCATCTTGTAATGATACATTTTTGCTTCCTCTAGGCCCTTTGCCAAAGAGAGGACATGGAGGAAAGGATTACAACACTAGAACGCAGGTAACCTGTTTCAGGAATCTATTCTTAGTTATAATGAGGACTCACACCTTTTTTTTTATTTGGAACCAGAATCTCATACATCAGCTGTAATGAACTTACCAAAAGCACCATGTGTTTCACTTCTTGCCTGGAAATGTGTTGCAAAGGTGCTGACACCTCTTAATAGAGAAAGGTTGTTTCACATAATAACATTTGCATTACATACGTTAAATGTTTCCTGAATGACCAAAAAAGTTTTCATTTGCTACGGTTTGTAAAGCTTAAGTGCTGTTAGCGCAGTTATAACTGAAGGAAAAACAGAGGAGCATTTTAACATTTTGATTAACCAAGAGCTTCTCCCATATGGATTTTTGTGATTTCACAGTAGGAGGACAAATGTTTTGTGGTATTTCACTGAATTAATCAATTTCCACCCTTGCTTTAAACACATATATCTTTGTATGTTGGCCAAGCAGCTCTAATAATTCAATGGTGTCTTTGTGATGAATGCAGGTACCTCAGCGCCCAGAGGGAGGCGACTTCTCTCCATGATATCAAAGACAAGCTGGAAAATGAGCTGGCAAGCAAGGAATCACTGCACAGACAGGTAAGGAATTGTTTAAATAATAACTACATAACCAAAAAGTCAGCTCTTGATATATTTGACTGAGTTATATTGTATTTTTTCAAATGCAAAAATGTATCTGGAATGCGAGTGCAATCGTCTTATTTCATATTTGGCTAATTTTCTAATTGACCTCCATACTGTACATTTGTGTTTTGGTATGTGTGTCCAGAGTGAAGAGAAGAACAGACAGCTACAGGAACGTCTGGATGAAGCCAAGCAGAAGCTCCAGCAGACCCTACAGAGGGCAGAGACACTGCCTGAGATCGAGGCCCAGCTTGCCCAAAGGGTTGCTGCTCTCAACAAGGTACTTTGAGTCTGTGCAGGCACATTCTATACCTTCCTGACCAGACAACCTCTTCTTATTCAGTGCCGATAGTTACATTTAAAGATTGGGTTTATTTTACAGTTGCCTTAACACTGTATATATGCTGTCATAGCCTCTATTCATCAAGTAATCAGATCACAATGCCTCGTTTGAACAATAATCCTCAAGCTTTTATTTAAACCTATTTCAGTACATTCATGCATCAGACAAAAGTCTTGTAGGATCATCTAGAAATTCTTCTTCTTTATTATTTAGGCAGAGGAGCGCCATGGAAACTTTGAGGAGCGACTACGGCAAATGGAAGCTCAACTCGAAGAGAAGAACCAAGAGCTACAGAGGGTAACATAATTTATTTCTCTCTACCAAAATTTGAGTTTTCAGTCCGCTTTTTTCCTATCTTGAGCTCTTCTCTTATGGCTGTTTGATTTTAGGCGAGGCAGAGGGAGAAGATGAATGACGAACACAACAAACGCCTCTCAGATACAGTGGACAAGCTTCTGTCTGAGTCCAATGAGAGACTGCAACTCCACCTCAAAGAGAGAATGGCAGCACTAGAGGAGAAGGTAACGAGGAGACAAATTAGTGGTGCAGAACGTTTTGTGATATAATGAAAATTAAGAAAAAGTGGGTGAAAAATGGTGTATGCATTCTTTTGTTCTGCTAGAATGCTCTTTCAGAGGAACTGTCCAATATGAAGAAAATCCAAGATGATCTTATAGCTAATAAGGTATTCACTTTTTGACCTATGTTATCATTTTAATCAAATTTTCTGTGAGTAAGAGGTCATGGAAATATTTTTATCTTGTGCACGATCCAACTTCATCTACACTTTTGCTAAAGATATACCTTTAATTCAATATCACAATTTTCCCAGTTCTTATGTGTTCCACTTATCCCTACAAACATGAGAAGTGATGTTTTAAAAATAACGTTTCCCTTGGAACAAAGCAAGTTATGTCTTTTTCCCCCTGTGCTTTAGGAACAGCTCCTTGCTGAGCTGGAGCGAATCCAACTGGAGCTGGATCAGCTGAGGGGCAGGCCTGGCTCTTCTTATTCCAGGTTAGCCACACTGAACATTTAAAGGAATTTATTTATACAATATGTCTTACATTTGGTATTAAGTCTCCCAAGGGATACTTTATGTACACAGCCCTTTCTGAGCACAATTTGTGTTTACTTGTTACTTGTACTTTCAATAAAAATCAGTTTTAAAAATAAATTAAATATACTATACCTAGAGTGCGTTGTTCTGGCTAACAAGAATGCAAATATCATATATATGCTTATTTATAGTGATACAATTCCTTAACACATTCTTTTTATTTCCAGGAAAACCTGTGTGATAATGTCATGATTGTCACCCAGGAAATGGGGACATTGTCATCTTCAAGTACTAACATAAATTCATTCTCAATCTCACCATAGGGCAGGCAGCGTGAGCTCGCTTCCCTCCACCCTTTTTCGAAGATCTCTTCCAGGGAGCGCCTCGGAGCTGCGGTACCCCCAGGGTGGAGGCTCACTCCCGTCTGGCTATAGCAACTCTAGTGGGGTGGTGGTCAGGCGGACACACCGAGGCCGATGGGGGGCTCCTAGAGACGATAACAAGGTGTTGATCTCACACTGCGATAATGATGAGGATGATGCTGATGTGATTTGTTATTAGGATGATGATTTTTCTACATTTCCCCCTCTTTCCAGTATGGAGAATGGGACAGCGGCAGTATGCTCGGTCCCGGGTATGAGGGTGGGGATGGGGGCTGCTCAGACGATGAGGACGACAGAGAGACTCTTTTCGGATCGGAGCTGCTCTCTCCCAGTGGACAGACAGATGTACAGACTTTGGCCATCATGCTACAGGAGCAACTGGAGGCCATCAACAAGGAGATTAAGTGAGTTTTTTGTGTATTACAGTTTTGATCCTCAGCCATTTGGGCAACCAATATTTTAGCCTACACTTAAAATGATGTTGAGTGAGACATTCTAAAAAAATATAAATAGTAAAGCCTGATATTTAAAAATCTTTTTTCCTTTCCTCTCAGGCTGATTCAAGAGGAAAAGGAAAGCACAGAACTGAGGGCAGAAGAGATTGAGAGCCGGGTCAGCAGCGTGGCCCTCGATGCCCCATCCCTTCCCCCCTCCTCGCTGGGAGGACGTGACAGCGTCGGCAGGGGATACATGACCCCCTCCATCACCTCCTCTACGTTGGCGTCTCCCTCACCACCCAGCTCTGGACATTCCACCCCCCGCCTGCCACATTCCCCCGCCAGGGAGTCTGACAGACAGGTACAGTGTCGAAGTTGTGATATAAGCCTCCAAATGTGCTTCAAATGAAGATTATTTAAGAAGACCCTTTGTAAATGTATACTTTCCACCCAGCAGAATAGCAAAGATGGTGAAGAATGCAGAGCACTTGCCCTGATTGACTCCAACCCTCCTTCTGTTCCTCGAGCCCTACGATTGGACCGTATGACACACACTCATCCGGGAGCAGGCCTGGATGACCTCCGTGAATTTCGCAGGTACTCTAAAGAAGGTTTACTCATAAATAGTTTATTTGGCTAACAAACTAGACCTCACATAGAGTGGTCTATGGTGATTTCACCTCCTGTTTTTTATTTATCTGTTCTTTTAGTCTCTCTGCTGATGGTTCTACCACTGCTAGCCAGGACTCCCTCCACAAAGCCAGCAAAAAGAAAAGCATTAAGTCGTCTATTGGTCGTCTCTTTGGCAAAAAGGAAAAGGGCAGGATCGGTGCACCTGGACGCGAATCTGCCTCACTGGGTTTGTGAATTGATTGGAAATTACTCATTCAAATCGCCATATTGTGTCTCCAACTGACAAATATATCTGTTTACGGCAAAGGAATCATCAACAGTTAGGTTGATTCATTAAATAATTATTATTTTTAACCTTTGACCCTTCCAGCCTCCACACCCTCTGACGACCTGGGTTCAGCTGACCCATTGGGCCTGACTAAACTTGGGACTGGAACAGTGGAGAAAGACCGGCGTAGCAAAAAGAAGTGAGAACATTTTCATTTGTCATTTTCCCAGAAGCTCATGATATTCACAGATCTTTGAACCCTCCTGTCGTCAGGAGTTGCTGGTAGAGCTTGGCATTTAAGGCCTGGGCTGGGGCTTTGATGTCCCTGCTGCCAATCATTTCAAAGTAAAGGAGAGAGTGGTAAAGTGAGATATGCAGACATTAATCTTTGCAAAACTTCTGTTTTCCACTCTCCTTGCAAGGCACGACCTGTTAGAAGAAGCGTGTCGTCAGGGTCTGCCTTTTGCCTCATGGGATGGCCCGACTGTCGTTACGTGGCTTGAGGTACGTCATGGCACCCCTTCACTGATGAGTTTATACAGCATTTTCCCATGGATAAATCTAAGGGGTAGGAGTTCATTTTAGTAATGGTTTCAGATTAGGGGTTAGGGCTACATAATCTGTATGCAACAAATACAAAAGTTTCTCTTAAACATTGAATTTTGCCTCATGCATATTTATTATGGATGTTGCCGTTCACATCTTCTCTCTGTTCATCCAGCTGTGGGTAGGGATGCCTGCATGGTATGTAGCAGCGTGTCGTGCCAACGTGAAGAGCGGCGCCATTATGGCTAACCTGTCGGACACAGAGATCCAGCGGGAGATTGGCATCAGCAACCCTCTACACCGGCTCAAACTCCGCCTGGCCATCCAAGAAATGGTCTCCCTCACTAGTCCGTCTGCACCTGCAAGCACTCGCTCTGTAAGTAAAAATAGCATGACATGATTCTAAACATCAGCTCATAAATTAGTAAAGATATTAGTACATTTGCTTACCCATGTCAAGGAAGAAGACTGATATTATATTTGTTTACTGTCATTACAGTCGACCAGTAACATTTGGATGACACATGCTGAGATGGAGTCTCTCGCTGCTGCCACCAAGCCAGTAAGAATATTACATTTCATATCAAATCTCAAAAGAGAATTTAATATTTTTGGATATTGATTTACTCTTTGTTTATGAGTGTTGCGTTTAATAACTGTTCTGATAAAAACACTTTCACATTGTTTTCTGTTTTTAGGCATGTAAGCTTATTCATTGTTTATTTTTGGCATCATAATTCTTAGCAATATGACCAAAAGTCTCACATTGATAAGCTTTTTTTTTTTTTTCTTTGTCTCTGATTAGGCATGTTTGGCTACACCTTTCCCTTACTATTCCCTCAAAATCTGTTTTGATGTAGTTTTTTTCCAACTAATTCTCACTCACTAACAAAATATTTCCTCCCTCTGCCTTCCCTCTCTTCTTCTTAATTCTGTCCTGACTCTGATTCAATGTAACACAAACAAACACACACACACACACACACACACACACACACACACACACACACACACACACACACACACACACACACACACACACACACACACACACACACACACACACACTCCCCCCCCCCTGGTGATCTTTCCCCCTCCTTTGCAACTCTCTGTACCTTTTCTCTTCCATTTCTTCTCTGCCTGAAACACAAGGAGCAGAAAGAGTTCAGCTGGGACCAGGTGAATTTCTCTTTTACAAATATTGAAGTCATTATAAATATTGAGTCTTCTGTTAGGTCAAGAGGAACAGATTTATTACTCAGGATAACACTTTGGAATCTGAAGAAATATGAAAACTATCCACAAACATAAATGATTAAGTAATGAACACTTTTAATACCAAACACCCCCAAAAATGTGATCTGTTAGCTAGTATGGCTTTGTAATCTACGATCACCTTATACTGATGTGAACTGGTTTCCTGCTATATGACATAAATGTCTAATTGGAGTAGGTGGATTCAAAGGTCTGGACCTAGGCAAGCAAACTGCAAACAAATGGCTTAAATGAAAACCAGAAGTGTCTGGGACCAGCACAGAAAACAACTGAGCTAATATTACCAAACAATTTAATTATTTTGGCTTTTCCTCAGCAGTGACTTTGTGCCTGAGACCTAGTATTAAATTGGAAATGCTAACACAAAAGTTGCTCATGCTTTATACCAGCTTCAGAGTGGCCAATCTGAAGAAAATTGTCCTTTTAAGTTACTGTGTTAACGCATCTAGACGTCCCTTAAATAGACTGACTATGTAAGTGGTTGATGATAAAAAGTTAAAGTTAATAAGTTAATGTTAATAAGGTCTTAATAAATGTATATTTGCTCCAGA
The DNA here is from genome assembly GCF_027596085.1 of Anoplopoma fimbria. Classification (NCBI taxonomy): domain Eukaryota; kingdom Metazoa; phylum Chordata; class Actinopteri; order Perciformes; family Anoplopomatidae; genus Anoplopoma; species Anoplopoma fimbria. The sequence continues at coordinate 7,258,890 of NC_072453.1, forward strand.
TGCCCTCTCTCCCTTTTCCATTAGGTAAATAGTTTAACGGACCATTACAGGCTAGGTGTTCAAACCCTTAAAAACCTAGCTAAAATTGCAAAACAATGTCAGATTGAAGGAGGATTTTCTACAATCCTGGAACCCCAAAATTGTTCTTAGTAATGGTTTATAACTAATCTGTGAAGAATTATCTGCCAAGGGATCACTGGCGGAAAACATCAATTTGCTGAAACCCAGTTCATTACATCTCTCTTTGTTTTATATTAGGTTCATTTTCCTTGTGCATCGTCCCTGTTCAAATAAAGAAACATAAAATGATAGTTTATTAACCATTATAAAAGTAATTATTGAATGCTTATAAACCGAGTAGCCTTGCTAGAAAGTGGTACAAATCTATCATAACGCATAATTTCTGTCTAATTCTAACATACACTATAGAAATTATGAGTATCCCGGCAAAAGTACCAGCAGAGATGATTATATTTTCCCTTTTAGCTTACAGTTACATTTTTGCAGGATACTTTCTGGCCAGCAGTGTATATACATCACTGTAGTGTATCTATAATGCACAGTAAGGAGAGACAGCTGAAGACAAAGGGACTTTGTGTTTTCTTGACTCTACTCACCCCCACCTCACCTCCATCCTCCAGATCCTGGCCTATGGAGACATGAACCACGAGTGGGTGGGAAATGAATGGCTGCCCAGCCTGGGTCTGCCCCAGTACCGCTCCTACTTCATGGAGTCACTGGTGGATGCCCGTATGCTTGATCACCTCACCAAGAAAGAACTGAGGGGCCAGCTGAAGATGGTGGACAGTTTCCACAGGTCTGAAAGTCAGACTTTTATACACATTATCTCTCTACTTCTTCTTTGTACCCTCTTCTTTATTGTATATATTTGCCAGCTTGGATGAAAATTAGAGCAATGTGTCCATCTCACTTACAGGGTGAGTCTTCATTATGGTATCATGTGCTTGAAGCGCTTGAACTATGACAGGAAGGAGCTTGAGCGGAGGAGGGATGAGAGTCAACACCAGAACCAAGGTGAGGCCGCTGTCTTTGAATCCCTCAATCTTCTTTTCATGACATGATATCAAAGCCAACATTAACTTATACTTTTTGGTCTTTAGTGGCCTGGAGATAAGTGCATTTTGTGTCCTTCTCTACAGATGTAATGGTGTGGTCCAATGAACGAGTGATGTGTTGGGTGCAGTCTATCGGTCTGAAAGAGTTTGCTGACAACCTATTAGAAAGCGGGGTGCATGGGGCCCTCCTGGCGTTAGATGACACTTTTGACTACACTGACTTGGCCCTCCTCCTCCAGATAGCCAACCCGAACACACAGGTACTCAAAAGCACACCACCATTATTATCAACTTGTAGACATAGATCAGTGATCTCCGTCTGTTATCAGAAATTGTCATTGCCACACTATTTAATTATGATCTTAAAACTCTGTTTGTCTATCCTTTGCAGGCGAGGCAGCTCCTAGAGAAAGAGTACAATGCTCTCATCTTGATGGGAACAGAGAGGAGGCCAGATGAGGTATGACAAAGCAGACTGTCAGTAGAAAATCAATCAAGATAATCACTTCTGCCAGGAGGCGGGAATGTGTGATGATTGTTACAACCGTGGCTAAGACTTGACAATAACGCCTTTGAACCAAACTTTTCAATTATGTCCCTTTGTTAAAAATGTGTCATGACAGGATAATTTCCATTCAGTGGTAAAATAGCAGACTGAAATATCTTTCGTCCTTATAAAGAGAGGCATGGCATCCATGCATGGACAACTGCTGGCAAATTGTTGGCATGCCAAAGTGGTTCAGCTGTTAACACTGCAGTGTATTGCCTAGTAACAGCTTGTGGGACTAAAAACTTTTTAAATGTGGTATATTGTCACAACACGACATGCTTTATCAAATACTACTTTTTAAAACCCCACTAATGCATAATGAATAAGACCATGAAAAAGATATCTTCCACTGAGGAGGCTGTTTTTTTAATCACTGTTTTTTTTGGTCTCTACAGGACGGTACGAAAACCTTTACACGATCCCCATCATGGAGGAAGATGTTCAGAGAGAAGGACCTCCGCGGCGTAACTTCTGACTCCTCAGAAACATTACCTGCCAACTTCCGTGCCTCCGCCATCTCGACCCCCTCCGTCACTCTTAGAAAAGTCCAGAGTGAAGGTGAGGAGATGCAGCTCACAGCATATAATTGTTAGATGTTAGTTGTTTATTTACACTTCACAGAAGTGAGAATAGAAAAAGATGGTGGTCTTTGAAATATAAAAATTTAGAAGCCATATTATTGGTTAGGTGTCTCCAAATCCAAGGTCAAAAGCATTTTAAAGACTGGGTTTAAGAGCCGATGTTAAAATGTAGCATTGAGTATAAATAAAGCCAAAAGAACAAAAAGTGAATTCTAACAATTTCCGCAAAGCAACACAAATAACCTTGCAGTATTTTTTTTACCAGTCACTCACTGGTGTCAACCTTTTTTCCTCTGAGTCCAAAGATTGAATAGTGTTTTTTGTTTTTCTACAAATCTGTCATTTTATTCGCACAAAGTTATTGAAATACATTACCAGTACCATGGTCTTTCAGTAGCAAATATCAACACTATTCCCTGCAATAGTTCCAGAATCCATTTGAAAAAATTTAAATATATATGCATTTAAAACCGAAGTTTGTTTTATGTGATCCAGTTTTAACTACTGTACTGATTTAGGTCTGATTGTCTCATAGTTCCAAGGTGAGTTTGATTTACTAATTACCTTCTTCTCTCTGTCAGTAGGTCCTAGAGGAGAGTCGGGGTCTGTGAGAACATATTCTTGCTAAAAGATAAGCACACCAGGTGAGAAAAAAACACCTTCACTGATGATCTGTAGCCACATATAGCTTGTGTGAACACCAAATCAAACATTTCATCTCAGAGGGAGCTTTTCAAAGTTCTTGTGTGTTTTATTCCATTTTTGTAGAGCCGCAACTCTATCCTAACCCACGGGGAAAAAAATAAAAACATTTTCGAGAAAAAACCCTAAGGATCAAAATGAAAAAATGGACACTAGAAGATGACCAACAACATTTGAGTGAGATGTCTCGAAGAATCAAAGACACTGAGTAAATGATTTCTTTAAAAAATTATAAAATAACGAGTGAATGTGTGTTAATCCATCTGTTTCTCTCTGTCTTTCTCTCTGTCTCTCTCTCTCTCTCTCTCTCTCCCTCTCACCCCATCTTGATCCATAGTTGTGGCATGAAGGTGTTTGACTCTGTAGAAAGTGGCCTGTAGAAAGTGACCATCACCTATTGTGAATACATCTTCTGTTTTTGAGTGTGAGATGGCAATATTGACACAATGAATTTATAGTTTTTAAAATGTAAAAATTGCATTCCTGTTGAGATCAAGAGAAAGATACTCTGTCACACATCCTTTCAGGTGACCTTACTATGATTTAGACTGATAATAGAACATACTCTGGCTATTAAAAAAACACAATACATTAAAGTTTGGGGAGAGCGTGGTTCAAAGGGAGAATATAACTGTACACAGTGGGGAATTCAATGTATGTTCTTAAGCCATAACAGACATGAGATGCACAAATGTGAATAGGACGAACAATGAGACAATTAGCAAAGTGCTTTATGACAAAACCCTGTTTAAAGTGGGAAAAAAAGAATTAAGCATTTGTGTTAATATGCATGCCAAAATCAACCATTTTAGAGTGAACATCATGATATCAATCATTTAATGATGTGAAAGCTTGGGTCAGGACTTTGTACAATGTGTGTATTTTATTTTTATCATTTTTTATGATAACTGCTATTGTATGTATGTATGTACAGTATGTATGTGTGTGTATTAAACTGTATGTTCATTTCATACTTAGTTTAAAGACTGACTGTAATTTCATTTTAGGTTAAAAAAGGAAATATGTTTTAAATTATGGACATTAAAGATATGCTACTTGTATGTGTACATTTTGAAAAAAAAGTGTTATGATTTAAATTCCTATTATTGGAGAGTAGTGATGATAATTGAATATAATATGGTAATAATGATAATGATTGTAAAGCTGTAATTAAAAAACATACCTGTAAAAATGCTTCTGAAGGAATTATTTGCAGTGTCCCCTCACAATGGTGAAAATAAGCTCTGGCTGTCATGGGCAGGGACGGAGGTATCAGTCATCTTTCAAAGTATGAACCATTGAAATGCAGATGCTCAGTTAATCAAACTGTCATATCTAGCTTGAATACAGTATGTTACTGTTAAACTCTGAGGTAAGGGAGAAATGTACCACTTTTCCAGAAGGCAGCATTGGACTCCTGCACTTTTTTACAGTGCCAAAACAAACGTTCTTTTTAAAAATAAGTTAAAGCTGCAGGCAGCGATGAATGGCCCCTTGCCCCTTGGGCACATTTGAAGACTGGCTTTCGCAGGTTTGACGCTAGTATGCAGTTCCGTGACCATCCAACTCTACGCACGTGAGTTACATGTTATTTCCTGAGTGGATCGCAGAAAGGCTATATCACTTACTGTTGTGGGCCTGGGCCCCCTCACTTTCCTGCTGTCGTCTCGTTGGCTGTGAGCTCTCTGTGACTTTGAGGAAAGATGGGTCTGTGAGTTCCTTGGCCAGCTGCCATTGCTCTGCAGGTGCCTGTCAAACTTTGCAATTAAGAAAACCTTGGAGAACAAAAAAACCTGCCAATATTTAAAATCACCACAAATAATAAAAAAAATTCTCAGAAGTTTAATTACTGATGAAATAGCTTAAAGAAATACCAAAAATGCAATGTCGTTGGCCTGCCTCCTGCTACTCGCTTGTATGCCAAAACGAATGCTGGGATGCTTTTGCTTTCAAGTTCGCACAAGTTACCAACTGGGCATGTTGATAACACTTCCGGTAATTTTAACTGCGATTGGCGAATGCAAATTTGTATAATTGGACAGTACTTTGGCCACAAATGATCACGTTTTCTTTAGATTCTTAGATTGAGAAAGGCCCATAAAGACATATGGAGGACGAGATATAAAAAGAGAAAGTTTGGAGGAAAACATAAAGGAGTTGTTCTTGTAAATTATGAGGCGAGTCAGAGGCTGAATGACCCTAGTCAATCTAGACTGTACCATAACTGGAGGGAACTCCAATAATTCTCCTGAAACAGGTAAGTGATGAAGTCCTTAATTTTTTACTATCTTTCAATTAGAAAACACTTGCCTTATAAAAGACATTTGCAGGCATACATAACAGATCACAATCAACATAAATCCATTTCTTAATCTAATCTAGTTTCCCTCTAAACTTGGTCTCACCCAATGACAACCCTGATGAAGCCATCCTGTGGAGGTGCCCAACCATAGGAAGTGGTTGGGCACCTCCTCCATTATCTCTAGAACACATGGTGGGTATGGTAAGCAACAAAAAAGATAATTATTAACTTATGCAATGCAGAACTGAACCAATAAATAATAACTAAACTTAACAATACCTGTTCTTGTTTATTTTAAAATCCCCAAAATCCCCAAAACTCGAAGTCATAGTATAGTATGTCGAAAAAAAGTCATAGCATAATATGTGGAAAAAAGTCATAGTATTGTATGTCGGAAAAAAGTCATAATATATTATGTCCCAAAATATTCATAGTATATTGTGTCGAAAAAAGTGAAAGAAAGTCATAGTATAGTATGTTGAAAAAAGTAGAATAAAATCATAATATAGTATGTCGAAAAATGTCATAGTATAGTATGTTGAAAAAAATTATAGAATAGTGTGTCAAGAAATGTAAAAGCATTGTTTGTCAAAATAGTTCATGAAAACAGTCATATAGTTTGTCAAAAAAGTCATAGTATAGTATGTCAAAATAAAGTCATAGTATAGCTTGTCGTGAAAAGTCATAGAATAGTGTGTCAAAAAATGTTAATATAATAGTATGTCAAAAAATGTCATAGCATAGTATGTAAAAAATGTAATAGTGTTGTTTGTCAAAAAAACAATATGAAAAAAAGTCAAATTATAGTATTTAGAAAAAATGACATAGTATAGTATGTTGAAAAAAATAATAGAATAGTGTGTCAAAAATGTTTAAAGTATTGTTTGTCAAAATTTTTTTATATAATAGTATGTCAAAAAATGTCATAGTATAGTATGACAAAAAATGTAATGTTTATCAAAAACAATATGAAAAAAGTCATAGTATAGTTTGTCAAAAAAAAGTCGTAGTTGAGTATGTCTAAAAAAGTCATAGTATAGTATGTTGAAAAAAAAAATAGAACAGTGTGTCAAAAAATGTCAAAATATTAAATTAAAACGGTCAAATAGTTAGTCGAAATTTTTGGGGGGATTTAATATAAAGTATATATATATTATAACATAGTTTAAAAAAACTTCCCCTGATTCGTATTGTTGCTAAATGAAGCAGATGTGCTAAAGTTCATGTATTTGAATGATTAATTTTTGGCTGGTATCTACATGGTTGAATGCACTTATTAAATATTGTTTTGGATAAAAGCGTCAGCTAAAGGAATGCATGCCACTCGATTGCTTCAAAACTTGCCTGGGGAAAGAACTTACATTCTCAAAACTTTGAGAAAGATGACACTTTGTTCCAGAGAATTAAATATGTGGAGTGTAAGAGCACAAAATGAAAGAAAAACAGTACATTCAACAAAGAAAAATATTTCAGTTTTATTTAGTCGCGGTTAAGTTGAAAAATATATATTTATAGACATGTTTATATTCACATCTGGTGACTGCTGGGACATTATCAACACTAATAACAATATACAATTCTTAATTTAATCCACAGTACAAAATATCAGACATTTTTGCTTTAAAATAAATGTAGGAGTCTTAGATATTTAGCAATATTTAGTTATACAGCCATTTCCTTATCTCGAGTTTGTGCAGAATCCTCTACTTATCCTAGATCTTGTCATAGAAGCAGCTGAGCTGCTTCTGATAATCCTCACCATGGTTATCCAGCTGTTCATTCAGCGTTTTCTGGAGGATGGAGATACAAGTAAGACATCACATACACACAACCTTTCAAATATAGAAATCGTTTCATAGTATTCTTCAGTTTCCAGCCGTGTACAGATGGTGGAGTCTTCAGCTCGACCTCTCCTCTTCTTGATGTCCATGTCTCTATCCGTTCTGCTTCTGAAGATGATCTCTCAGTTGGTCTGTATAACGTCCGCCTTATTCCCGGATGTTGACATTGAGATATCATGTTTAGGTGTGGGAAAATAAAAGCACCTGTCTTGACATGTTACATAACTGAAAATTAAAGTACAAAAACATACAACAATAGTACACTTTTATAGAATGTATAGTTAAATAGTCCATTTTCAGTTGCATTCATTTCAGCTTGAACCAAGTTGCACACATTCAAACCAAACTTTGTGTATGAAATAGAAAGTGGATATTTGCACTGATATAAATTATCATTTTATTTCCATTTATTTTGTCTTCAACTCATTCTTCATGCAGTTAACCTAGTATGAGTGTGTGTTTTTAGAAAACCTAAGATTATCTATTTATATATACAATTCAATAGTCAAACTTTGTCGCCAATTATATCTAGGAAGAAACCTCTGGTTCTGAAAAGTGAAGCTAATGCGGAAGATCTATCTATCTATCTATCTATCTATCTATCTATCTATCTATCTATCTATCTATCTATCTATCTATCTATCTATCTATCTATCTATCTATCTATCTATCTATCTATCTATCTATCTATCTATCTATCTATCTATCTATCAAGAGGGTAGCACCTAGCATCTATTCATTAAATAAGCTTTAAAGAAAAACCTTTCAGTTCAATATCAGTTGTCAGCATGAGGCCCTCATGACACTCAGTAATTATTATACAAAAGGAATGCAACATAAACATGAAGGACTGTTTTTCAGTGTTTATGACTTCCATTCTGTATATAATTCATTTCAACATCCGGAGAGTCTGGGCAAGCTTCTTATTCAAACAAAATATACAGTTTATTTTGAATCACACCGTAACCAATGAGCCATACATAATAATGGCGCCACAATACTTTTTCTCATGTGAGACTGTTAACCGTTTGGAAGCTCAATGAGGATATTTAAATAAAAGTAGACTTGCTATTGTGATGTAGCTTTCATACTCTGTTCTGACATTCAAGTAAAAACTAAATCGATCTGGAATGAACCCTGAAGTTACATCACAGTGAAATGAAACATGGTGGTAATGCACTTTGTGGAGAGAAAGTAAAGTTTCTCTTTGATGCAGCGTGTTTCTTAACTTGTGAGTTTACGGTGACGTACAGCCTCTCTGGTGACCACACAGCTGCAGTCACATAAACACTTGTCCTCTGCTTGTGAATCAGTTTCACCCACCGTTTCCCCCATTTTCTCCTTCAAACACACGTATCAAAATAAGATAAATATTGTGATCCACTGTCGCTTCTACTCTACTTTACTTTGTTGTAATTGATTTAGCAGATGACGCAGAGAGATGTGTTTGTGTTACATCTTCCTGCAGTTGTGAAATTTGTATATTTTTTAAGTGGACGCCAGAATGGAAAAGCACCCTGAATTACTTAAAGTTTTTTTGTCCACACATGACAAGGCATAATTTGTGAACAAATCCTAGGTCAAAACCAGGTGTCTGTACTAAAACATTTGAAAAAAAACTGAAAAGTAATTGAGGGATATCTTATTTGTTTTGACAAAATCTCTGGCTTATACATATCTTGATTACTTAAATCAAATAAAAAAGCATATTTAATGTAAAAAGTTTTGTTTAATACAGTACATAATACACTTTTATTCAGAGGTCCTTGAATAATGTTCAATAACTTGTTAAACAAGTGTGAAAATCCAAACATTGGGAAACATAAAATCAACACATACTCCTATGTTTTATGGGCTAGTTGGCCAGGAGGAATTTTGTTCCACCTGATTCCCAAACACACAACTTTACGGGCAACTTTTACTGTAAGGGACAGGAAGAAGCCCATACATAGTGTTTAAACACAGGTCATCCTCTCGGCATTAAATCACAGCTTCATTTTGTAGAAATGTCTGACTCATATGCTCAGGAAGTAGGACCTCCTTCTCCAAACTGCTTTATAAAAGGGCACAAAACTTGCTCCTGTTGATCAAAAAGACCTCACTCCCACAGAGCGAGATATTTCCTATTTATTTTATAAGCTATTCCTTATTTTCATTAAGCTATTTATTTTTTGTATTTATTCCTTAATCATTCTCCTGAATCGTTTTTCCAAATGTTTTTGTTTCCATGCAGCTCTTTCTGTTACTTGTCTTCTTTTCTCTTAATCATTACACTTCCATTCTCTCTGTCATTTTATCTCACTGACTCCAACCCACTTTTATCCTTCAATAATCAAGTCAGAGATGTACACCTCTACACAGGTATTTTTAAAAGCCTACTTGTCATTTTAGTAATTTAGTAATATATTTGATGCAAATATGGAGTTTTGAATCAGATCAGCGCTCTTAAAAGTTCTTAATTATGTTGATTTGTGTCTTTCTTCTTGTTGCAGATAATCACAGAAGAGGGATGTATCTACAGATGACTCTGGATGGGAGAGTGTCAGGAAGCAATGCTCAGACCGCTTACAGTGAGTATCTGGGAGATAAATCAGTAACAGAAAGCATATGTGGGCTCAATTTAGGATATATTTTCCTTTAAAAAACATTCACACAATACACTGGATAATTTGAGGTCCAGAAAATAGAGATGCATCTATTTATTTTGCTGTGCTTCCAGGTGTGCTGGAGCTGAAATCAGTTAATCCAGGCCATGTAGTTATCAAGGGGAAGTCATCATCTCTGTTTCTCTGCGTGGACAGTGGAGGTCGTTTGAGTGGGCAGGTACAGTAAGCAAAGACAACTTTACTTTCCTAAAGTCTCCATCCTTCCTGTCGTTACTGACAGTTCACATCTATTCACCCTTTTAGGCGCAGTACTCAGAGGCCGACTGCACCTTCAGAGAACTGCTGCTGGCAGATGGATACACCCGTTTCCTTTCCTCGCACCACGGAGTTCCTGTGTCTCTGGCATCAAGACATTCTCCAGATCGACAAGCAGTCCCCTTCACTCGATTCCTACCACTGAGGAATACTTTGGCAAGCGAGAGCGTGTCTGAACAGACACCAAACAATCAGAGATATTTTAATGTGGACACTGATGATCTTCTTGGAATGGGTCTGCATACTATGGTCAGTCCTCAGTTCTCAGGGGACAAGTAAAGAAAATGAATTGAACAGATCTATAACTTAATATGTTATGTAGTTTTTATTGATCAAGGACCAGTTTCTCATGAATATAAAGTATTATTGTAACTTATTTATTTATTTTTTGTGTGGTGTATTTCTAATGGTTATTTAAAGATCGAATAATGAATTCTGAGATGTTATAGTCAGTGCTGTGAGAGTATGTTTGTGTCTGAGTAAGAAAGGACAGTGTTTGTACTTCTCATGTTAATCTGACTAGAGAGTGGTTCTGAATGAAAATAAACATTATAAAAATCTCACTTTTGTTTGTCTGAATCCGTCATGTAATGATACTGAATTTCCCTGAAACACTTAAACAAACCACGAAGAATCCATTTACAGAATGAGGAAGACTAATGATCAGAGCTCTCATGGAGGAGGAGTGAGAAAGTGGGAGGAATATTGTGACAGCTGTAGCGCTCTCTGGTGGACAAATAAATAGTAATGATGGAAAATAGGCCAAGTTCCCTGAACCACTTGTTTTGGTTTTTGGGCTCTGGTGTTCATTAGGTATGTTTGAGCATTAAGTCTACTTTAACCATTTCTCAGACGTCACATTGGGTATTAAACCAATGGCATTTCCCTACAATTAACCGTGGACCTCTTATAGTCGTAGACATTTGGGCCATGCCCTTGAGCTGCAGTTGACTTAGTTCAAAAACTGTTGTTTTGGTAAAGGCTGGTAACCCTCACTGATGTGCTGTTGATTTTTCTTTTTCTTTTTGTGACTATTGCCTTACTTTCAGAACCACGTTTCACATCTAAAATTAACAAAAACAATAATATAGGCTAATAATAACAACAACAACAACCATGGCACTATTATATACATACCGCATGTGCACAGATTGTAAAGCCCTCTGAGGCAAATTTGTAATTTGTGATTCTGGGCTATACAAAATAAACTGAATTGAATTGAATACCCAATTTTATACAAGATTACCAGCAGTTTGCTGAAAATGAATATTTCATCAATAAATGATCACATTTTACCTTGAATTCTTGAAGAAATCAGTTTTTCTCAGATGCCTCCACTGTGAACGTAGAATCCAGAAACGTTCAAAAACTGATTTTCATTAAATCCTTTCGGAATTGAAATGAATGAAGGACAGGTTCAACAACAGTGAAACTATATCAAAACATTTTACAATCCTTTCGTGGATCCAAATCCACAAATCCAAATCGTGGAGTATAATCTAAGTGTTGTTTGTCCAGCCGTACGCTCAGTACTTTCGCGATAATCTTACGATTCAAAACACTTCCGCCTTTACGATTGAGTCCATGAGTCTTGTTTTATATGTTTATAATAGTACGACTTTTGTATGCTTGGGAAGTAGCCTACTGAGAATACGGTTGGATGGAGAAGGTTGAACAATAATTATATTTGACAAGATGGGTGGGATAGAATTTATCTTAAAATTAGGTACAATGCAACCAAATTGCCTATTAAGCTTTCCAACTATCCTCACCACAGATTCTACTTTTATTGAAATTATTTTACAGCTTCGAACCTCATAATACACCAATATGGAACAGCAGATACTTCACAAAAGATTATCTCTGTTATAGTTACTGGATACATAAGAATATATGTAATGGACCTTTTAGATGCAAATAAGTATGTTTTTTCTTATGATTATTTTTCTCTGTAAATAGGACTTTCATTGCAACCTCAAATAATTAAATATATTATTAATGACATACCTAATACATTTTGTATTTTAGCAAAACATATAATTTTACTCTCTGCCCCCATTTCATCTCCTTAGATATTTTATAAATTTGTTTTCTTGATAAAAGGTGCTCAAAAAACTTCAGAATGTATACCCTGCTCAGTACTGTAAATAATATTTTAAATATTGTTGACCAACCAGCTAAACTAAACTGAAAACACAGTTCCTCAAATAACGAGTTCCACCCAAAACGAAAGAGATTTCCCACTAATGATTTCCGCCCTTCCACTGAAATTTTAAGATTTTTCTTCGAGAGCATGAGTGTGTTTTCGGTAAAGGTGATATTTAAACAACAGAGCATGTCTTTGTTTCATGCTCTCATACCTAGTTTGGTTGGGTTCTGTAAACAATTCATGGAATGGTTAATAACAATGTGTATTATTATTTGTATCTTATTATAAGACAAAAAATACTGCATGGTGGCTCCCGTCGTCGCCATCTTGGCAGCAACGACACAGACTAACTCCCTGTTAATCCAAAACTGGGCATAGAGGTCGAACAGGTGCCGCAGCAGAGCAGACAGCTAAGCCTTAATATCATTTAAACGGGTGAGTTGTATAAAACTTTACCTGCGTACTGTTTTAATAAACAGGGATATTAGCTATAGAGACCGAACTGTTATTTGTTCCAGGCTGTAATCATGTGCTGTATAGTTGGGCATTTTAACATGTAGGTCTATGCGGATTAACTCGCTTTCAGAGCCATCCTCAAGTGGCCTTTTGATGAACTGCCCTGGAGATTGCCACTTAGGAGGCATGTGACAAAAATAAAGTTTTCCTCAAGAATTCAAAATAACACATGTTGAGGTTTTTTAAATACATTCTTTTTAAGGGTGAAATATTCCTTAACATTTTTTTGATTTTTCATTTAATTTTTATCTTAAGACATACATTCACAGTGCTGCTTGACTAGCATCTGTATAGGTGGTAAGTATCTAGGTTTTTTTATCCGGTAATTTGTTTATCTTCACTTTTACCCTTCACGGATAGTTGAATTAACACCAGTAACACAAAGTCAAACACATTATTGAAGCCAATTACACTAGCAATGTTACTGTAGTGCACATACCTTCCTAGGGTCATCACTGTGATGTTGTGGAAAGTCTAATGTGTTCCACTGAAACTGAGAACAATATTATTGGAAGCTACTTATAACAGCTTAGTAGCTGTGGAAAAGGTCAACCATAAAAGTAAAACACCGATTGGATCTGGCAGTCCTCTGTGACTAAATGTTGTGCTTAGAGATGCCGTAGGCTAAGCAGTAAAGGATTAATTGTTGTATTTCATATTCTAAAATAACACTGCTATATCTAATAGGCATCAGGTTTTTTTCCAATGGCACCAGCACCTTTTCCCTAAATTATAACTTAATACCACAGGCAACCATAAATAGCACTGCTTCTTTTTAAGAAAATTAATAAAATATAATCTTTATTAAAAACACTGAGTGCATAATTAAGCAGGTAAATGCAGAAGTTCTGTTATAGCAATCAATACATTCCTCTTTAATACAAAATGGTAACGCCATGTCATTAAGTGATGCAGCAGTGTTGTATTACAGCATGAAAAAGGTCATGTCAGTCACTTCAGGTCACATAAGCCAAAACTACACAATTGTGAACTTTGTACATTACTTACAGAAGAATGATGAGAATGTGGAGTTGGTTTACGAGAGATCGCAATCTGTCTGCAGCGACAGCTCTGCTGGTGTTTGGTTGAGTTTTGAGGAAACTTGACATTTATATTGCCAATAATCTATCTTCTTCCACTTCAAACATTAAGCCAAAATGTGACAGTACTAAGACATCATAGTTTCAATCACAGAACAGACATTCAGAAAGTATTTTTTTTCAAACACAAGCTCTTATAGCATTAATAAATAACAACTCATATTACTTATATTTATATCAAGACCCTGAGAATGTAAAACTCACTGTCTTTTTCTTGCTTTTCTTTAAAGCTTTATTATACAAAAGGTTGTCTCTTTTAGTGACATTTGGGTGTAATAAATACCTATAAATGAAAAAGAGAGGCAATAAAAATAACTGAGTAGACATATTAGTGTTATATTTTTAATTCTACTTTCCAGTATCTTTTTTTCTAATTTCATTCATTGTGTTTCATTCTGCTTTTTCATTCACCCCCTCATTTTTTTTTTTTTACTGTCTTTGTCAAATGATACAAAACAATGCTTACCCTCCCTACACTTGAGTCACCAGTGGTTCACTTAGATACTTGTTACCTTCTCTAAACTCTGTGCTCTGTCCTGTACACAGGCCACCCAACAGAGTCCCATTCAAAGGGTTGCAGCTGCCTTCAATGGCATAATAATCTGCCTCTGCATCTCCATCCCCTTCCTCTATTTCCTGCCCTTCTGGCCCCTCATCCTCCCACAGACTCGTCTGGACGTGATTGTACTCGGTATGACCCTCACATCCAGTCTCTCGATGGTAAAAGTAGCTAAAGTTGGACACTATAACGGGCACTGGCAGCGAGATGGTGAGCACACCGGCTATGGCGCACATTGAGCCCACCAACTTACCCCACACTGTCTCTGGGTACATGTCACCATAGCCCACCGTGGTCATGGTGACAGTTGCCCACCAGAAGGCATGTGGTATACTGATAAAGTCTGTGTTGGTGTGGTCAGCCTCAGCAAAGTAGATGGCACTGGAGAAGAGGATGACGCCAATAAACACAAAGAAGATAAGCAGGCCCAGCTCACGCATGCTGGCCCTCAGGGTTTGACCAAGGATCTGGAGGCCCTTAGAGTGACGAGATAACTTGAAGATCCTGAACACCCTCACTAACCTGATGATTCTGATGATGGCCAAAGATGTGGCTGGAGAGGCGTCATTGTCCTTGGCAAGCTCTGTTCCCAGAGTGACAAAATAGGGCAGGATGGCACTGAAATCAATGATGTTCATGACATCCTTGAAGAAGTGCATCTTGCTAGGAGAGCAAGTGAAGCGCATGAGGAGCTCAAAGGAGAACCAGCATATACAGATGGTCTCAACCAGGAAGAAGGGGTCATGGAAAACATTTTGTGGCAGAGGCATGTTCTCGGATACGTTCTTTGCCTGGGAGTGGTACTTGTAAAAATATTCCTGAAGGAAAGGAGACAGGACAGACAAGAAAGATATAAAACATAATTATAAAATATAGCAGAAGTATTACTATAACAAGATTGAAAATACACAATTATAACTGTCGTTTTGCTAATCATTCTTCAAACTATAAATAATTTAACCCCCTTTAAGGGGTACAGTAAGTATGAAGATAAAACCATCAGCCAGTTAGCTTAGCTTAGAACAGAGACTGGAAGCAAGGGGAAAGAGCTAGCCTGCCTCTGTTTAAAAGACACAAAATCCACATACCAGCATGCCTAAAGCTCTCCAATAAATAAATAATATTATTTGTTTAATCTGTGTAAAAAACAAAAGTGTAAAAATGGCACAAACAAAAAATGAAGAACTTATGAGGAAGTACAACATACTCCATAAAACAGCCAATTTATGTTTTTACACTTAAGTTTTGGTACAGATTAAAAAAACTACACACACACACAGATAATATTACCAGGCTTTATGATAAGCTAAGCTAACCGACTAGCTACATATTTACCGCAAAGATAGGAGAGTAGTATCTATTATCTCATCTAAGTCTCTGCAAGAAAACAAATAAACATATTTCCAAAATGCCAGTCAAATCCTTTAACTGTATATCATGTTATGCTGAAATACTAATTTCATGGTATTCTAATAAACTAGATAGAACTTCAGTATGCTGTCCACCATCTTTTGACACCATCATAAAAGCATTTGACATCTGCAGCTTTACATTTCAATCATAGCTTTGCCTATCTCTTTTTCAGTCCACCTGTCTTTCCGTCCTCCGTGTCTGTTACTAGCATTACGTTCAAGCACTAGATAGTAACTGTGTAAAACATCTTACACCTAACATCAAGTTAAAAGCATGAAAGTGGAAGATACAGATATAAAGGGATCAGTTGAGTATGCTGTAATGGGCTGTGTGTAATATTTAAAGTTTCAGGGAAGTTTAAATAAACCACGAGTATTCCTTATGACTTTCAGTAGCAGGTCAGTGACAGTGTTTATTGCTAAAGGTAGACATCTATGTGGTGATCGGCTCCAAGGGCTCTCCTAAGACTAAATATAACCCTGTGAGATCTCCAAAGAGAAACATGAGATCGTCTCCTAGTCCATCTCAACCTTGGTTGCTATCCCATCTCACTGGCCTCTGCAACCATGTAACATGCAAGTGCAGTTCAGTGGGTCTGGAGTAAGTTACAGTAGTTTCCTGGCAGCTCCCTGGTGCAAAGGCAGCCTGGCCGGGCACAGCCGCCCTGGAGGAATGTGTTAACATGACCCAACGTTCGCTTATCATTCTGTGAGACCTTTTAGCCGGAAGGCTTTGGCTCACCTTATACCTATGTGTTTGGTCACTTGTGTGACCTTTTATTGACACAACTAACCGTCTCCTCATCCTGTCTTTTCTTTCTCTCATATTATCTGTACTCATCCCCCTTCCCCCCATTACTCCCTCTACCCTTTAGCGCTTCCTGAATCTGAGTGTATCAAATTTAACAGCCGACTAAAATAATCACACCATAAGTTACCCTCAGTCTCTCTCTCTCTCTCTCTCTCTCTCTCTCTCTCTCTCTCTCTCTCTCTCTGGTCTGCTCCCAGACATATTGGCAAATTGTTTCCTAGTTGTTCTTCTGAACACATGTAGTCGTCACCCAGTGTGTGTTTACCTAAACACTTGCTTCCTGTGGTATCATGTTTCAGTTTGGCCCAGACTGTTACAGACTTCCCATTCAAGACATGATTCCCAGGTGGTTTGATTTAGGCTGTTGGTATATCTGTTTTAGCAAGTGGCATTGAATTATTTGAAGGCCATCCATCAATGTATCCTTGTGTCCAAACCTTTACCTTTGACCTACCTATACGCCAAATGTGACATTTGATTTAATTCCCAGTTTCCTCTGTCAATGCACATTCTCAGTTTTTTTCTGTACTGCTGATAACCAACATAATAAAAAGCGGATATTCACCACCTTTCATACTATTCTGCCTCCCAAACATACACTTTAATCTCATTCCCTACCTCCCGAGACTCCTTCTCATTCCTGAAGTCGGGCAGTGTCTCCAGGCAGAAGATGAGGATGGACAACACAATGACCATGACACTGATGATGGCTATGATACGTGCGCCCGATGAGGACTCGGGGTACTCAAACAGCATCCACAGTCTTTTCTGGATCTCGTTGGATGGCAGCTGTCTCTCCTCCTCTTTTGGAAAACCTTCGTCCTCCTTAAAGCGGTTCATAATGTCCTCTCCCAGCTCGTAGAAAATCAGCTCATCCATGAAGATGTCCAGGGGTATGTTGGCAGGCCTCCGAAGCCTCCCGCCTGACTGGTAAAAATACAGAATGGCGTCAAAGCAGGCACGGTTTCGGTCCAGGAAGAGCTCGTTTCGAAGTGGGTCAAAGTAGCGTGACCTCCGCCTGGGGTCACCAAGCAAGGAGTCAGGGAATTGGGCCAAGGTGCGAAGCTGAGTTTCATATCGCATCCCTGAGACATTGATGGCCAGTCTTTCACTCAGTGCCCATCCATTTCTCCATAGCGACCCCGAACGCCGGCCCTCTTTCTTCTTCTCTGTCTCGTTCCCTTTGGTCTCCTTCTCTCCTTTTTCCTCACAGTTGAGCTGGTTCTTAAGCTGTTTGCCGCTCTCTCCATCGCTATCTTTCCCGCTGCTTCCTCTTTGGTCTTCCTGTGGGTCACTGCTGTCCATCCCTCTGTGTATCGCAGGCCAGGGAACACTGCAAACCAGTCTCCTGAGAATTCGTAGAACAACTGGACTTAAAAGCAAACGCTGTCTGAAACCAGAGTGATAGTTCCATCAGTGGATTTTGTTTTCAATTGATTGGCTTTATAGAAGGCATAAGAAGCAAAGGGCTATAAGGGAGAAACAGTAGCAGGGTCTGTTTGTATAAAATTCTCCATGACATATTAAATCGCAGTTAAGCATACACATTCACCCAAAAAGTTGGAAGATTTTCCTTTAAATGTTAATAATTCAATTTAAATTAAAAAGTAAACTGTGGATAAAAAATATGCCAAAGAACAAGCAATGTTAGTTTCCAGTTAGCAAGATGAAAGCATTTACTCACTAAGTATAAAACAGCTGCTGACAGAGATTTAAGGCAGGATGAAAAATCACATTGTTCGTCTCTTGTGGCTCTTCAGGTTGTCTGTGTTTCTCTCTGTCATCATGTTCGTCTGTCATATAAACAAAGTCCTTGTTTGGCTGTGACTTTTAGTCCACTGCCAGCTAAACTCTCTGACCAGGTTGTACACCGACTGTGCTTCCAGTTGTTTGCTCGGGGATCATCCACGATCTTATCCCGTCCCTTACTGCCTCATGTTGTCTGACTTGAAATTTTTTGGGAATGCTGTCCTGTTGAAATTCAATCTCTGTTAGATCCCTCCAACCCCTCCCAGTCCTTTCCCTCCATTTTAGCTATGAGGCAAGACAACCTTCAACCTCACTATCAAATGTCACCTCTGCCCGGCACTGCATGGTGTTACCTTCTCTAACAAGCACGGTACTCTGACTGACAGAGGTCCCTCGCTCTTCCTCATTAAACTCAAATGTAAAAAAACTAATAATAATAAAAATTTGGAACTGAAGGCCGTAGAATTTTTTTATTTTAATTCAATGTCTGATTACCTAGATTTAATCAATACGTGTAAAACATCACTATACCCCTTATATATGTATCAGTTGAAATAGTTTGTCATTATTTGGGGGGGATTTACACTGGCATGGTTTGGGGTATGTTAGTTATTTATAATTTGCAAAAGCTTGAACTTTTTAGATTTACTAAACTGTAATTTGTAATATTTTTATCTAGATCAAGACAATTAAAAAACCCATTATGACATGGCATTGCATTAAGACAATTTAAACATGTGTTTACAGTTATGTTCACAGAACCTACACAGAATAAGATATAAAAACATTGGAAGAGTTGCAAACTTATGATCATTTCATAAACGACAAATATGCAAAATGGCTGTTAGATCCTGCTGTTGTTTGCATTTAATTTACCATTCACGTATCAAACATCTACACTTTCTTCATTTTGTTTTACCACCAAAATTGTCTTTACTATAAAAGGAACAAGAAAAAACAAAAAAGCAAAGATCTTAAAAATGTGACAAGTTTTTGCAACATGCCTACCTTTCTATTAGAAACACAGATTGTTTAAACAAAATCTTTCTGCTAACCAATAAAATATAGGATAATAAATGTACCATATAGCAAAAAACAACAACATAAAATGCAACTGCACCCTCATTTTAAAGCCAGGTAAGAAGATACAGATTCATTGATCATTTTTATCTCCATGTTTTGTTGTATCAGGATATTTCAACTCAAACAAGTAAAAGTTGCCAATCCGGATGCACACGTAAGTTATTGACGCCCACTGTGGCTGGATTGACAGTTAATAGTGAAATTGTAAATTGTAACTCCAGGCCAATCGGGAGTAACAAACTCAGGTAAAAAACAGTAAACTTACTAACTAAGGTTGTTTTGGCCTCATGGGTAGTTATTTCATTAATGTATTTTTATTATATTATTGGGTAAATGGGCTCACATTTTAATATTTGTAGCACATTATCCTCATTTAGCAAAAGGTGTGTTCTTTTTTTAGTTTTGTCTTTGACGCTTTAAGTTTAAATAAAATTACTATACCATCACCTCCAAGTCATGATCAGCCACTGCCAGTCTCCCAATCTGTTGCTCATTCCCACAGGACTGCTGTGGGTCACACAACATGCTTCACCAGGACCAACAGCCATCAGCTGAACCACGGAGGTCTGGATTTCAGGTGCTTTGGATAATGTAGAGTTGTTTCATGTAAGCTAAGCTTGTGGACAATATAAAATGGACAATGTAAAAATGTATACCCTCCATTTTGAGGGTTTAAGTTCTGACTAACAGGTTTGTCAACAGCCTAGAGAGGTTATCCAATTGAAATATTCTACCAAATTGCTGTCAATAGAATATGTTCAAAGCTTTTACGTTAATGATAAACTGTGTCTTGTTATTTAACCTATTGAGCATGACTTTGTGATTTACAGGGAGAAAAAAAACTTGACCCTTAATTCCGGGCTTTTTTTTTCACCTGTTTTTTTGTTAAAATATTAAATGGAATCACAGTGTCACATTGCATTGCACTTTCTAAATGGTAATAATTATAATAATAGCAATAATAATATTAATTTACTTCAGTTCATTTTGACTTTCTGGTTAAAACAAAAATAACCAAATAAATATAGACAGGATCAAATAATCAAGCAGATTTCCTGTTGTTAGGTCCTCATCCATCTGAATCTACCAAAGCAGAAACTACTCTGTTTTACCACCAGAGGGAGATGAAGTTTTGGCACAAAGGAGTAAAAACTGAAGGAGGCATCTGCCGACATTTCCTCATAGCTGCCTTCAGTCACAGAATAAATACACTGCTCACTGGGCTGATACATTACATCCCCATTTGATGGTATATCATGTCATCAAATGATGTAACTCAGATTGCTTACTACGAATCTGACGACCCTTTGTTTAAATGTGCTTAAAAAGAAATAAGCTCAAAGATATCTACTGTGTTGAAATAAAAAATAAATGAATATCAAATATTGCTTAATGCAGTAAGAAATTAATCTAATTTGGGGTGTTAATGATGTGGATATCAACAGCACAATGTAGTTATTTTTAGGATTTTGCATCTAAATCTTGGATAAATTAATAATGTGACAGATAAGTAGTGTCTTCTGGTTTTGTAAAATGGCTTTTAAAGCCTTTAGGGTATGCAGCAATGCAAACTATGGGCCTTGTGACTCCAATGAGATAGCTGCACATACCTCCACAGATTCATCACCACAAAGAAACATTTACACAGTGGGTATCCATGAGTAGAAAATAGATGACTCATCAGACCACATTGCTATTCCTTACACCAGCCCATGCCACATAAGCATTGTGTGCTAAAATGATTTAGCATCTTGTTCAATGACGCAGGTGTTCCATTAAAATCTCTTAATTATAAATAAATAAATACTTTGAATAACCTAAGGTGCTGATTTCAAACCCTTTCACCTTGCCATGATTTACAATGTGTGTCTGTGATATACGTCATAAAAGACTCTCAGACAACTTTAACCTAACACTGCTAACTGGCATTCTTGTTGATGACTCCTCTATGAAACTGCTTCTTTACAGTTACTTCAAGACTACGGCCACATATTTAGTTTCTCTTTGATCGACCCTGTGCACACCTCCGAATATTACAATCTCGGAAATATTCCGTATCAGTTTAGAAACATTACCGATCCTAACAGATCCGCTTTCACAGATATTAGAAGATAAAGTTACACCTATTATATTGAGCAAGAAAACAGGCACTTGCATTACCTCATCATTATCAAATATCATGCCACAGTAACGATTGACCTCAAAATTATTGATTACAATTATATGACATGGGTTTCTTTTAGATGCTAAGAATGGCTTGATACACAAATTAAATGTATTGGAAAGGCTGGCATCAAAATACACCATCTCCCTAAACTTCCAGTTTGCAAATTTAATGTGTCATCCTTCAGTTTCTTAGAAGATTTTGTATTTTCATTGTGTCCACACTTGAAGCCAAGTTATATCAATCCCTGTATTGTGGTATCCCGTTTCTGACTGGCTGATATGCGTAAACTGTGACAGTCAGTACAGAAGTCCGTATGCAGAGGAGCACACATCTCATCAGTTAGAAATCTTAAACAAACTGACACAACTTTGATGTTACTTTTTCATTTATTTTAGGTTAATTTCAATGATTTTAAGCAATTTTCATGTCTCTGAAAAAGCATCTCATGACTGTTAATCAGTTATTCATCCAAGCTGCTATGGAGATTAGTTCACATTAGATCGCATTGACATTCATACATTTTAAGTCTCAATAGTAGAAATATTTTCAATTATGACACTTTATTGATATGTTTCTATTTTTTCTTCAAAATATAAAAAGATAGATCATGAACATTCCATTGAAATATACTTTATACAGTTCTTGATGAGTTGTTCTTTGTGTCCCAACATTTCAAAAATAAAATCCGGCATAAGTCACAACCAGATACTCCAGTGACCACCTCTTCTCCCCATTCACTCTCCTACTAAGACCGAAGTACAATGGACTGGTACCTAAGTCTGTTTTACACAATTTGATGGAATGTAAAATGAACAAACATCTTTTATCTTTGGAATGCTTACGTAAATGCATGATGTTAGCCTGTAATATTAGATGTATGTATATCGTTATGACTTTTGTGGTGTTAGTCACATTATTTCTAATTAAAATAAGATATTAAATGTACTAGAAAAATCTATTCAGCAAGATAACAATTCCTCTAAAACAACTCTGGTATTATCACTTTGTAAAATAAAACACTTTTAGATTAGTGTGATTGCTGAGTCACTTTATGGAAAGCCATAAAGTTACTACACATGTGGATGCAACCATCTGAACTGATGACAGAACATCTGTGTCTCGGGGAGCATACAGTAAGTGTCGATCAGTGGCATCCGTGGTGCAGATTGCATACAGTGTCCTCAATTTACAAAACAAAAGACATATTCAACAGAAACAGGCACATAAAGAAAATAATAAGGATACTGTAGAGGATGTGTCAACCAAGGACCACATAACACCTTCCAAACACTTGGAGAGGACATGTCATGATATTGTAACACAAAGTAGCTGTTAGGTTAACAGTTGCACCTACTTACCATGTAAAGCATTTTTGTTCTTTTGGTTATGTGAGTCTTAAAAACGGAAATCTTTAACGTTTTGTAACAGATTGCAAAACTTTAGAAAATAAAACAGACTTAGCACTCTCAACATTGTAACTCATTCTGTTCATTATGACTAAATCAAATGGCAGTATTATGCAATAGAAAAGGAAAGACATCTTTTTCAGCCTGGCATTGGCAGAGCGGTCACAATGTAGAGAATGAAGAAATGGCAAACATAAAAAGTGAGAAATAAGGGAAGAAAAGGACATCACTCGGCCATGAAAACACAAACAGCTGGGTGAAGTTTTTGCAAGTTTGCACACCATTGCTAAAAGTTTGCCTCTGAAATATTCATAAACATTTTTGTGACCATCAAACCCATACGGTAGTTTCTTAAAAAGGCTTCCAAAATGGGAACTGAAATCGGGAGCTTTAAAAAGATAAGGGACCAAAATAAAAACCCATGGACCATTTTTGTTAATAGACAGAAGCTCTGGAACCTGTATTACATTGAATAGTCTATGAAGTCTACATCACACAATATTCTGGTGAGCCTCCAACCGTTATGTTCTGGGAATGGACAGAGGACCATTCAGCTGCCTGAGCTGAGCCCTGGACCAGCAGGGCCTGAAACTCACTTAGAATACCAAATTTAGGATGAGGTGCTTGGAGAGCACTCAACAATGAGTTTTTTTTTTTTCTTTTAAACATCAATCTCCCCTTGGTGGACACTGCTATCTCTCATCCTCTCTTTCTCACAAAACACTTAACTTATAGTACTTCACTGACATCATTTTGGAAGCTCTGGGTCTCTTTGATTGGTGCTCACATTGTTTTCTGTAATGAGCTGCCAACAAGCCAGCTGGATGACGGTAACTCTGTGTGTAATGACAAATGCAAAGACCTGACCACCTATAAAAACAAAGACGAGCTACCTCTACACACTCATGCTGACACTGTGAGTGCGAGTAGTTTTCAGTTGCCTCTCGAAGGAAGACGTTTCTGCTCTACGACACGGCACAGTGTTCATAGTTATCAGGACTGGATTCATGACAAACAAAGACAGGAGGCTAAGGGGATATGTTAAGACTCTGTTCCCCCTCAAGAGATTATCAAGTCATAATGCATGCTTTTTTTTACACATCACGGTGAGGTGTTCACATTATCGTTATCTATATACTAGAATTTATTATGTTAGAAAGAAAACACCTACACTCACACACACCATCAACACACCTGAGTCCTTTAAACCACACACAAACTTTGGAATGGCAGTTGGTTCCATGCAAACCTGAAATCTCTCTTGATTGTTCGCCAGTACCGTATCTTTCATAGTCTGTTATTGGTCTTTATTGGATAACCTGCACTTGTACTCCCATTTTTCTACTTAGGACGACTGGAACAAAACTGCTTATCCCAGCAGAATCCTGCCATGGGATATCCAAGGCCTTTACAAATCTCTTTATCACTGAGGCGGTGAAGATACTCTCGAGGTTCTCCATTTGCCCTGCTACAATCATGTGACAACTCTTGTATTATTGCCAAAGAAAAAAAAGCAAACTATGAATACTTTTCAAGCAGTCAAAGTTGTGGTATGGAGAGCTGTTGTTTTAGATCTGCTGCTGCTGCTGCTGCTACGATAGTTGTGCAAATGATTCAAGGAGGAAAACATGGGCTTTGTGATTAACAACAAACATCCTTTGCGCAAATGCTATAGTTTGGCAAATGGTCGCTGTTGATTGAATGGTTAGAAAATAATCTGCTCGATGCATAACAAAGTAAAACTATGGCAGCGGTCAAAAACACTGGAATGGGGAATGTAGGGAAGTAGTAGCAGAGAGATTTCATCAAACAAAACACAGTTCAGGGTGTACTTTGCAAACATACATGTTTCAATATTCACATTTTTTTTACTTTTCAAAACAAAATATAGCTCTTCTCTTTCATTATAATCTTTTTTAAAACACTAATTGCATATAACATTTTTTAATTCATTTTATATATACTTTTTTTTGTATCTCTAGCACCCTTGTCTTCAACTAAGGGCTTGCAGAAAAGACAGTCATGCAAACTAGTCATGCTGGTAAACAAAGTTACAAAAATGCATTATCTTTTTTTTTCATTTGTTTATCTCAGCGTCCATCCTTTGTCATCCCTGTGTCTGTGTATCGGCAATAGTCTGTCATTGCTCATTGTCTTTCAAAAACATTTTCCCAGTGCTTGTGGGGGAAATGACTTCACCCACACCCCATAACATATTGTTTACCTCCAATCCTTTTCCAGGACTCAATTTCATGATGCCACATTTTCTATTAACATTTGCATCTAATTTTTTTAATTTTTTTTATCGTTTCTTCCATTCTGGACCATTTCTGCTCAGAAACTTCCTCCGAAGCCATGGATAGTTGATTTGTTTATCAAAATATATAGATTTGTTCTCTTTGTACATTTCCACTCTTGGTCCATTTCTTCTCGTTTTTCCTTTGCCTTAGGGCTCCCCTGATGGGCCATCCTTATCTTGACATCGTCTTGCCTCAGAAGCAGTTGTTGGCAGCAAGAGGGACAAGAGAGAGATGGGGCAGTATTCAACTTGAGATTCTTGTGCCTAATTGGCAGTGTCGGCCTTTGTGCTAAGAGGAGCATTTCTCTGATTGGTCCCATTTAAAATGATAACACAGAATTTCCAGCTAATGGACTTTTTTATGTGACATAAAAAGTGTCCTTGTGGCAAGGATGTTCTTTTTGTTGTAGTTTAGGCAGGCTAATATCACTTGATATTGAAGAAAGATTGACAATTGTCTCCAAGACTTTTGTTTTGTCTCCTTGAGTCTTTTTGCTCCTCATGACTGAGCGCTGTGTCAGTCAGACATGGGAAAAATACTTGTAATATTTAAATGTGCATATAGCGGTGAGATGCTTTTGGCAGTTAAAGTACTTTTAGAGGAATGTGTTTGTACCAAACAGAGGCCATGGGCAGTGTTAGGATGAGTACAAGCCTCATCCTAAATGGAATAGTCCTCCTAATCTATACTATACATTACAGAAGGTCATTCAGCAAGTGCTTGCTACAGGACCTTTGGTATCCCACATAGACTTTTTCGGCCAAGCCCATGTCAGTACATGAGAGATAAAGAGAAGTCTTTTTCCACCATTTTCTTTCTTTGAATGTTTCAGGTGAGTCTAAATGTACAGTAAATGCCATACACCACCTGTTTGAGCTGATGCTACATGTGCTTCATTTGATCAACTTCATAGTTAGTGCTGTTTTTGATTATCTCGTTACTCGTGAAGAGGGCAGTGATTCAGTCTGATAAAAGAGAATGGAAGACATAGGTTCTGTGGCAAATGCTATTCAAGTGCTAAACTTGAATGAGGGACTATAGTATGGGTTTTTGTAAATACTGTGCATTTGTGATTGATTTCATATGCACTGTTTGTATTAAGTGCATCTTTTAGTTGGTATGTTTTAACGAGTAAGACCAATTCTTTTTCTCTCATGTACTCTATTTCTTTTCTTCACTGAAAGGAGGAAAATGACATCTAAAAGATCTCTTGAATGCATAAATTCCTCTCTCTTCCAACTGTTGATGGATAAAGTCAAGTTATTTCCCAGCCAACAAATGCTACAATATGTTAGCAGAGATGCTACATTGTTCATTCAGTCCTTTGTGAAGACGAGTGTTTTTCGTAAACGTGTGAAGTTGCTCAGTAGTTCAGCACTGTAGATGGTACCGAGTTGGTCATCTTACAAGATGGCGAGTATAATGTTGTCAGAGAAATGTCATCTGGAATGTGTAATCAGGAGGCCTTTTCTCTCCCAAAAGTGTGTCAGTGCAATGCTCAGTCAGTTTGCAGAAAAAAGGGAAAAAAAGATCAGTCAGACAGCTGAAAAAAGTGGTCGGAGTTCCAAGAGGCTGCTTTGGTAACAACGTGAGGAGCAGACCATGTGATTATTTAATTCATGATATACCTCTGGTCTCTCTCTTGTCACCCCAAAGATCTCCTTTAAACTGTCCATCCTTGTCATGACGCTTACGTGGCTCCTGCCGCAAATTTGTGTTAACCGGTTACTGACTCCTCATTAGAGAGAAGGCGAATGCTAGAAACTTAACACTGTGAAGACAAGAACAGAAAGCCATTAATATTAAGTTCACAGAGAATTACCAGAATTTGTAAGAAATCATGTTCAAGTGAAATTGAAACTTAACTAAAACGTGTAACATTTCAAGCACTAGATTGGTTTATAGAAGAGCTCCACTAATATAAACCAATCTCATATTTTGGAATTTGTCAATAACATTATTTTTAATTACACAGTTTTATGGTGTATTATGTACAAAAGGGGAAGTAATCAGGGATTACCATTACCTGTAAACTGCTGGTTAACTGTGCATGTCAGAATGAATAGCACACATTTAAACTGTAATGACAACTCTTACACAGCTAAAAAAATACTGTCTATCTCCAACATACAGTACAGACAGAAAGTCGGCATGGTTGTATTCTTGAATAACAAAATGTAAGAAATGGTGACAATAAAACTAGTGGCAGACAAAATTAGAAAAACAAACAGTAGACTGAATGAAACAAGCTGCCAGCCAACTGACCAGCACCGTGCTCCCCACACTGCCAAACCTCAGCAAATCATCATCTTTACAGGAGAGAATTATGTACAAAGCATTTCGAACAAGATTAGGTGATGACCAGGTCTACACTAACGTGTGTGTTTGTGTGTGTGTGTGTGTGTGTGTGTGTGTGTGTGTGTGTGTGTGTGTAATTATTTTCATTTGAATGATATGTACAAAAACACATTTTTGACAGATGGACACATACAAACATACTCAATGCTCTTCATGGAAGTTTCCACATTTAAAACAAGTAATAGAATTACACATCCGGCTGACACCATTTCAGGAGGCTTAACCCCCAACTTCTACGTCATGCAAACACAGGTGCAAATTCAAGAAAATGTTTGTCTACAAGGGTAGGTTGAGCAGTCAAATCTTTGCCTACACTTATGGCAAACAATTCTTGTATCACATGTGCTGGCATCATGCATTATTTACCGGGAGATTAAACACTTCTGTTGTGGTCTCATCAGCAAACATCAACCCGATACAAACATCATCCTTTACTGCAGCCGCATAAGCTCTTCGTCTGCTCTTCATTTCACCCTCTTCCTCTGACAATTTCCACTGTTTAGTTGCAATTTTCTCCAGAGAAAAGCTGTTAGCAAGACAGTTAATATTTTTGTATGGTAATTGTTAGGGAATTAGTCCACCAAGAATAAAAGGTCCTCATCTATGAGCCTATCCTCATCTAACCCACCATGCTCACCCAATAAGCACAGACTGTGTAATTGTATTAAAATAGAGTCTGGATGTAAATTAAAATGCAGAAGCAATGCAATGCCTCCTCATACAAATCTTATAAAGAGTAACAGGACCTTCTCCTGGTGTCAGATGCATGAATCTGTGTAATTATCCAAATAGGTCCATTAATAGAATCTTAGTGCCAGATTTATAAACTCCTGTATATTATACGCCTTCTTCTGTGTTATACTTTTCACAAAACTGTGCACATGTACACTAGTTTAAAGACACACCACTGTCTGTTTGGGCACAAACCAGACTTTTCTGTCTCCTGGCACCGGTAACACCCTGAAACACAGCCAAAGTCGCCTTTGTGTTGTTACACACAGCCATTAAGCACTGGTGCTGTGAATCATAACAGCTTATTGATTGATGAAACTTGTAGGTCAAAGTCAAAGGAATAGTCCAGCTTCTTGGTGAACTTCTTTGATTAATGCAGTTTGCCTCAAAAGGATTGATAGCTTGTTTTACCTCAGTGTGCCCCACATTACATTAGTTTCCCTAGTTCTTTATCATTATATATTAGAACTCATTTAGTTAATATTACATGCCATATTATGCAAGATAAGAACACAGAAAAGGTAAACTGGTGCCAATCTCATTGCACATTTCAAAGTTGATGAAACTGCATTTTCGACCCTTCCTATGACAAATTAAACGACTGTGCTTACAGTACAGCAGCTTTCAGTATTCCTTTGCTTGTCAAATTAAAATACAATAGTGTGAAAGTAACACACACCACTGTCTGTAACACATACCACACATACATGCCTCAACAACAATTACAATATTTACATGTACTTTAGATTTATATTCAATATAATACATTGCATTTAGTTCATGTAGAATCATTTCGTATCAAAGCAAACAACAATGTGCCAAGAACGCAATTAAAATTTTCTTTTGTCATTACAGCTGAATTAATAATAGTATGCTTTAAAAATATAATGAGAAATAATACTGTAAAGTAACAAACAAACATACTTTGTTTTTGAATTACACACACCTGTATGTATGACCAGAAAGCCAAGTTAAGTGGTGTAGTTAGGTTAGTTTGGACTTCATTGAGCACTAGAAGATAAAACCTTTCTGATGATAGATTAAATCATTTGTATGAAACGTCTTGCCCCGCAATCACAAAGTATACATATATACATTAATTCTGTATGACTTTAATGTATTCACATGTGTAGATACAGATATGTACATATTCAATAATAACTACTGACCTATTAAGCATTGCTTGGAAGGTTTAGCTAGTTAAATCTAGCTAGTTGCATGAATGACATCAGAGCCTACGAGGGCCTCATAGAGGCACTTACAACATCTGCCTGTTTAGTTTACTTAAACCATGTCTACTTCAGAGTGTCCTAGAGTGGGTGATTTGCATTGGCCACAACTATGTGATATGACTCTTAAAGATCAACAGAACCACAATTAAGACATTCTTCAGATCCAGTGGTGATACAAAACAAAGAAATACAGTACTTCTATATTCATAAATGTTAAAATTAAAGTATTGTTGTGTGAGATTATGTTTTTCCTCACACAAATTGTCATTCAATTGTGGCATTAAAGAATAATTCACTGCAGCTATATATAACGGATGGACAATTCCCTAGACTGTAACGGAAAATGTACATTCCAAATAAAGTGGCATACCAGTATAAATTAAAGTATCACAAGTTGTAACATCCACAATATGGAGTCATTTTAAGATAATACAGTATGCACCTTAAAAAGGTTTCATGAGGTTTGTGCGCTGAGGGAAGTGATCCTTACAAAAATTACAGACCAATACTCAGGTGTGCTGATGTGGACTAAGATTTCGGTATTGAGCCCAGGTCAATCAATGTGTGTAACTGTACTTATTATATTTTTTACAAATCATTTCCTGCTCGATAAATCAACTTAAAACTTACTATCCCAGAGTTTCCCTACCTTCCGTTACTTTAGGTTGACATTATACATTAAGGAGCTGCTCTCAAAAAATGCTTGGATTCACTGGAGAAACAAACCTCCGCATGCTGTTTCAGATATTTTCAGACGACACAAAATTATTGTCATTTTCTTGACATCATAATGGTAAATTGTAACACAATTGAGAATAATCACAACTATAAGCAACTTCCGTTTGAAAATATGTGCGGTGGCCTTCAAAAACCTGTATCAGACAAAGCCAGTCAATCATTACTTCTTGCAGTGATTGTGGTGGGATCTATTGTAAATGAGACACTACAACTTTCACAAACCTCTCAAACCCCAGTCAACAATAGATTCACGCAAACATTCAATTGATGTCATAGTTTCATCCTGAATCACAATACTGCATATCTAATTTCTCAAAGTTGAAGAGTCTGGAAGCACATTGATTTTTTGACAAAGTGGCAATCGGGACCATAGATTATGACCATAAGAATTTCAGGATCTGACTCTCCAAACAATTAAATACTCTCTTGTTACACCTGCGGAAAAATGTCGGCTCCAAGCACTTACAGTTTTTTCCTCTTGATTTTAGTCTTACTACATTTCTGTTTGTTCAAGAACTTAAGTACAGTTAAATACATCATTGCATCTTTTCGAGAAATGTTATTTTAGACAATCAGTAGTACAGAAAAGTAATTTCTTACAATGAAATACACATTACCAATACAAGTGAAAAAAATATAAAACTATTACAAAACTGAAACAATTAAAAGTGGCAGCCACAACATCAAAAAGTTCAAAGGACCAGTAACACTGACTTGAAATAAAACAAGACAAATGGCTCATGGTGTCACAGTAATACTCCTTGAATAGCTGAATCAAAGATACTAAGTAGACTGCCTACAAAGTCGGTGCATTTTTTCGATTAAAAATAGATCTGCATATTTATATATGTATGTGCACAGCATCTTTTCCAGCATTAAAATAATATTGCATTTTTATTGCATACGTAAACGTATCTTTTTTTTAAGGTTTTTAGCTCAACCTTTACACAAGATGTATTTTCATGTGAGAATTGAAGTCTGAGGAAAAATCTCAGTAACAAAAATAAAAGCTATAAATTGCTCAAAACAGATTTGGGAATGGTATATTGTAAGCATTGTAATTTTTTTTCTATAATTAATATAATTAATAAATTGCATTTTGTCTTTTTGATTTGTATTTTTCAAAACTGTTGTAGACAAACATTTAAATCAAAAACAAAATTAATCATAGAAAAAATATTAGTAAAAAACATAAAAATGAAGCAGAACAGATGTTAAGAAAAGGTGAACATCCTTAGTGAGAGATGTCTGATCAGGTAATCTCAACCTCATCATTTGTTATAATATGGTCTGTGTTTTATCCCAACATGCAAGCTTTAAAGGTTAGTAATAACATTGACTGTTAGTAAAGTGCTTGTATTTTTTTTACGTATATTATTAATTATGTTGTTATCCGTATCTGATTTTATAAGTTGCTATATTTTATGTAGTTAGTTTATGTATTATTTAAGTATCTTTCTAAATATACTGCAATAAGATTTCCTTGCAAAATTGTGGGTCTACATAGAAGTACATATTTCATTTACATGACTTTCCTGATTAGCATTTTCAAAGGTCCACTCAGTCATTAACCATCATCAAAAATAAATTATTTGCTGAAGGTGAAATAGCTTAATTGTGCTAAGACTTTCTGAGAGACAAAACACAGTTAGCATGTAGCTAGCCAGGCAGCTAGTCATGAGGTCCTCAGCTATGTTTTAACCAAAGGATTTAATTTCCCCCAGTTTCAAATGCTAAAAACTAAAGCCTGATACATTACTCTCCATCTAGCGTCATCAGTGCAGAACCATCTGATTGGGTGTGGAGCTTAAACATTAATTTACATTAGGGTCATTAGGTTTTGCTAACAACCAGCATTGCATATTAGCAAGCCGTCTTGTCAGAAAACAAACCCACGTACACAAACATAAAGCAAGCATTGACTTTTTTTTATCTGCTTACAGTTCATCTGTCTACTGTAAATACCTTTGAATGCTTAATTTCCTACGTATAGAATCATATTTTGTCAAACCCAGCCAGTGGTGTGATATATAAAATCCCGTTTTACACATACAAAACATGTATTGGCCCCTCCAAGTCGTGGCTTCCCATCTCCAGCTAACCTCATCCTACTCCCCCCTTTTAAACTAAACCTGTGCCCTTGTTAACAACTAAACTTGTGGTACATTACTTGCAAATCTGGCAGCTTAATGGCTATTGAGAAAATGTCTTATACTTTACTAAATTACATTTTATATATATTTTCGGGGCATATAATAGAATTTATATTTTTGTTTGGGAATATGATTGTTATCATTGCATATGATGCATAAGATGATGATAAATATGTAGAAATGTAAGAGAACATGCTTGCAACTGCTAAAGAAAGTGACTGAATAGACCTTTAACTGTACACTGAACGGTAGCAATTGCATACATGGGACCCTGATAGCAATGTAATAAAACAAACTACAAATTTAAAGAGTCATGTTACGCTGCACAATTCAGATAGCTCTTATGGTACAATATTTGTATTTTTTTCATTTAAACAATTTTTTTTGTTTTACATTTTTGACAACTATCAACATAAAGTGTCCAATTATGTCACAATGATGACATGAAATGTTATTACCAGGTCTTATAGAAGCTCTTTAGGCTGTCTTTTGGACAAAATTACCATAATGATGTCTACGCTGTAGGCTACATACATCAATATTCACAAAAGACAGAAAGTAGAAATCTTTTCAACATCAATCTTATCTATAAATGTATTTATGTCTTTGGCTAAATGAACTGCAGTATCCCATATCATGGTCATTTATCTGGACAGTGGTGAGAGCTTTTTGATCGTTCCAGAATATTAAAAAAATGGATGTCCACCTACACACTTAATCCTACATTTTATAATTTACCTGTGCACATGTTTTAATAATGTTGTTTTAATCTCTGCTACTATTATATTTACTAACAGATCCAAATCTTATTTATATTTACATTTCTTCTTATGATCTAAAACAACATTGTAGGATTTGTTTTGACCCCATCAGCTAACCTGATTCATGCATCATAAACCATTAGATTCACAAGACAAGGGGTCATTTTCTCTAAATTCAAGTTCATTTTATGTTATTGCTATTGTTTTTTTTGCACGGTGTACGATCCAAATGGCGGATTTAATGCGATCAGTCCACAGCTAATCCAAGGCATTTCTTATCATCCAATCAGGACCATCCTTTTTTTTGCTACAAAATGGAGGGGATGGGGGAGCGACAGCGGCGCAGTGGTCCTGGGGCCTCATAGGTTTCAAAGGGGGGGCTAGTGATAGGAGCGAGCCGCAGTGATGACCCGGCCATTCCTGATATGTTATTGAGACTGCGAGATTTTTCGTAGCCTGTTGCTATAAAAAAAAATATTTTAACCACCGAAATATTTATTATATTATATTATTAGTGATTGATATCAAATGCAAATGAAATAAAAGAAAACCATGGTGGAAATTTTTTGGCATGTTATGACAATTTTTCCATATTCAGTTGATTTGTTATGAAGGTTACATAGCATTGAAACATGAACATGAGGTTTAAGATGTTATAAGAAGAAATCAACATTGAAAAGAAGCACATTAGTGGAGAGAATAAATTAAGGATAAGAAATTGAAAATGTTATCAAATCATAAAGACATATAAAGGACAGACGAGGACAGAAACACACAAGACACACAAGACAAAACAAGAAAATGCGAGTTATGATATGTCTTTCTTTTCAAAACAGAAAAAGCAAAATATTCTTTGATATAAAGAGTTTTAACACCTATAATAGACCCATTGAATAAAGCACCCAACATTTTATTATGTAAAGCGCAATGTGTCATGTTCAGGTGTTTTAGACAACTATACAGTTTAACAGAAAAACAGGTAGTAAATACATAGATATCACTGATACAGTGTAGGAGTTGACCACATGAAGTTCTAGGTGAAAAAGGTTGGACTACTAATGAAGTTTTGTAGAGTAATTAATTGTCTTGAATTACATTTTAAAAACAGCCCACTTAGGATTTGTTTAGGGTTCCTGCAAACTTCAGATGGCCAACATAAAAATGTTCTCCCTGCCACATTTAAAAACATTTCCTATTCCCCATTAATAGCATCTTGTAGTGGAGATCAGTTTGCATTTTGTTACAGTGGGAAATGACACAGCCCACTTGTCCACTTGTGCAAGAAACTTTGAAGTATAATACATGGTATTTGAACGTAGGTTTACAAAACCAATTAATCTGAGAAATAACACATTGGCTTTTGTGTCCTTTCCCGCTGTATTTATGTGTAACAGAGCATGCAAATGTTGAATTCCCCCTGTAGGAGGCAGCCACAGAGATGACAGTGCTGTGCTGTTGCATCAGGTGAAGTGAAAACAACATTTATAGATAGCAGTTAATCTGCCCTATCAATGGCTAACTGACCCATAATGGATGGAGTTTTACAGCTTTATAAGGAATGTGATACATTAAATGAAATTTAATTTAGAATGAATGCAATAAAACTGCAATGCTAACAGAGTTTGTGCCTAAATTACCAAGAAAGTGTATATTTTTGTAAAACTCCAACCATCGCAAGGCCACAGTAAGACAACAAAGAACACCCATTGCTACAGTATGACGCCCTTTGTCCTTCCTGCTGAAATGGAAAAAATATAATGTGGTTCACAGGGGCCACCACTCTAGATTACGCCTCATTTGAGCAAACCATAAATAAAAGTCCTTTTTTTATTCCTACTAGCTCAGGCACATTAGTCGGATGGCAACTCAGTAAAATATTGATGATGCCCTTTTCCCTGGGTTTCTTAAGATGCATGTCCTACAAAGCTGTCTGAGAAGCTGTCTGGTCAATCTGTGGTGCTGCTTCAATCTCAAGTTTAGTTCCACCGCGCAAATGTATTGAGACACATTGTCCGGTTGCATCAAATGGCAGCCATTTTTGTGATGCTGATTCAGAGTTAAAGGGAAACAACAGGAGTGAGAGAAAACAAGCATACCTGTTTTTAATAGCAGAACTACAATAGATGCTTGCTAGTAAATGCAGACAAAAATCTCGTAAAGCAAGAGGTGGATATTGTGAATCTTAAATTAACATTATCTAAAGAACCCTTCACCTGGCCCTAGTGAATAGTTAAAGTTACAATCCTTAATATTTGGTGAAATCAAACTCTGTTTTCGATACTAATTTTGTTCATTACTTTTTAGTCAATGTCGATTGAACGCATTGAATACATTCAGTATAGTACAGTAAAGTAGTTTTAATTGTTGGTGGTGTACTCCACCATTCCTGTACTGGTTTCGCAATGCCTTCACGTGCACAAGACATTCACAGTAAACAATGTATGCATGTAATCCATCTTAATTTTATCAATTTCTTATCAGCCTTGTGCTCTCTGACACGGTGTCAAAGACACTTTCAATTTTTTCAATGCAATCCAACTGCTGCTGTAACGTTTCTGACATTAAAAGTCAGAAACGTCTTGTTTCTGCCGTTAAAATATATATATGGCATACAAAAATAGAAAACAAATTTACTATGCAAATATTATACTTTACTTGGGTGCTACCAGTCTAGTCTGAAACCAGGGGATTTTAAAAACTTGTCAAGTGTGATATGAGTTAAATATGTATAGGGAAAAAAGAGTCCCCATCTGATGACAGGATGAAGTTGAAACTGATGAAGAATGATGTAGATGCGGCAGTAACATGGTTCTGATGATTTGATATACGTAAGTGACCGGTTAGGTTGGCTGATTGGTACTTTAATTTGCTTCTGCTGATGTTTAAAAGTATTGCTGAGTCAAATTCAATATAATGATAGTTCTTAGAAATGACAATAAAAATGCTGATAAGGTTAATCATGTCTCAGCCACTGCAGTCTGTCACGGTCTGCTAGCTTCCTCCTCACTGTGCTAAGTACTGTATTTACAACATCAACAGGGGTTTTGTGCTCCGGGGTTGTCTATCAGGGGAATTAGTGAGTGTGGCTGTCACTGCAGTCAGTGATGACATAATTCCTGCCCAAAGTCACACTTAATTTACACTACGGAGGGAGTTCATACCTACCTAAAGTCAGACTTTAGTTACACTTGCACTGCAGTGGCTCCCGGGGATGGGATGGAGAATGAGTTTTAATCACAGAAGGAGGAGGTAATGGAGAGGGAAAACACAGAGGAACAGAGAGATAAGAAAATCTGCAAATATTCTGACCAGACTGTCTACCAAGGAAATTATGTAAAATGAAACAGATTGGACCGAAATTATAGACTTAATCATTCTTGTATGTATGTATGTATGTATGTATGTATGTATGTATGTATGTATGTATGTATGTATGTATGTATGTATGTAGAAGGCAGAGAGCTACTTGACTGCCTCTATTATGTAAACATACATATGTCCTTTGATTTTATGAGCATGTGGAGGACACAGGATTTGCTGACTGTTCAGATGCTATTCTTGGAACAACCCCATACTGTTATCATTCTTACATGGGATCAATTGCCTGTTAAAGACAATGTGATCTCCTGTTATCCATTATAAGATGTATTGATCTCCTCATGACCGTCAAAGAAGCCACAATGTGTCGATACAGTACATACAGTACCTGGGGTGTCTTTTCGGGAAACTAGATGACATGCAACTGTAACGCTGCATTCCACTTGCTAGCGGTATGTAGGTCTTACAGACATATATGCGTCAGCTGTGGTCATTAAAGCTCAAATCCATTTCAACTGTTATACTTCTCATAAATATATATACATATGTGTATCATGTTTTTGTTTTCTTTTGTAAGAAGTAGGTAAAAATCTGGGCTGAGACAAAATAATATTTGCAGATTGTTGTGATGAGGAAACCTTGTAAGAAAATAGTAGTATTGTTAGACAGATTAGGACATGCAAGACAATGTAGGACAAGTTTTCCATACCGAGTACAATGACATACAAGAGGACACTTACATAGTTTCACACAAAAGGAGTTGGCAAGTAAGTGAATATTATAAAACCTTTGGTCATGAAATATGATTCCTCCAACAATCTACCCTAATAAATGTCTTTATTATGAAAAGGGAAAAAACTGCGTAAATAAGTAGTGTGATTAAATGTGGAAGGAGAGCAAATACACCTGGCTTACTATAAAAGTTTATTACTTGTAACTTTTTCTTTCTTATTATGGCTTTAGTTGAATTTAGTAATGCATAATGAGGGTTTTTTTGTCAAATAAGTTCTTAGAAATGACTGAACCAGTGAGATTTTTGCCAGTTTTTTCTTGATTAATATAAATGTTGTGTAGGCAATTACCTTTTATCATTCCAATTCATAGAAGAAAGATAATAGGTGACGGTAAAACTCAAAGGAGAACACAGGAAGAACATAGGGGAAGTCAAAACATCAAACAACAAAACACAATTGTACAAAACTCAAAGACGATAACAACAAACAAAAGCCAAATATATACATTTGAAATAAATCTAACTTAATCTTAGACACATTGGAAAGATAAAGTGTTCACACTACAACAAAAAACTCAACACAATCACTACAGAAAAAAGTACACACCATGTTGGAAACACAGGACATAAATAAAGCACAAACCCACAAGAAATAAAAGAAAATAAAACAACTGGTACACATACAGTGAGAAACTGAAAGGAGAGAACAGAGAAGTAGAGAAAGAGACAGAAACAAACAAGACCCTTGAAGAAGGTCTAGAGAAGTGATTGGGAGTGGGCAATCAAAAGGGTGATTGACCGTTTGACCTTAGTGAGACATGCATATTGCATTGGGTGAGTAGGAAGTCAAATTCCCAACAATCAAAGAGAAGAAACTGAAAAGCTAATAAAAATAAGTCTGCAAAGACATCTTATGCGTATCTACTAAATAAATCACAAATGAAGCACACAAGAATAAGTTTTGCATGGCGTGAGAATCCCTCTTTAAAAACAAGTAGGAGAAATATTTTTTTATCAGAGGAGAACAGGGACATAAAGTAAAAGCAGTGGGGTTTTTCTTTGTAATGTTTGTCTCCCCCTAAATCACAGATTTTAATTGATTGTTAAGTATGTGGGTTTTAACAGCCACATACACAACTTTTAATATGTAGCCAAAGATTTATTCACACAATCACTGGGCGTCAGGTAGGTTATATGTGTATCACAGGGCTGTTTACACAGAGCTGGTTATCAATTGCCAGAGATGGCAAACAGGTCAAATGTTACTGGTATTTAATGTAAGCACCAAGTTAAATCTCTTTATCCAGTGCAAAAGGCTCAACATCTTAAATATTATAGATAACATGTCAATTATAGATCCCCAATTAAATGTATGAATCATAGTGTAGCCCAAACCCTGAAGCTTTATGGTAATTGACTCCAGATTTGCTTTAAAGAGGGATTTTTGCAGGACTTAAATTGCAGTTTGTACATAAGAACCATTGAAACTGAAGCAATGTGAAGGACCTGTAAGTGAAGGGCTTGGAAAGCTCAAGGCTTGCTTACCTTAGACACTTTTCAATCAAATCTGTCTTAGCGCTTGTCTGTCTGTCTGGTCAGTAAGTGTGTGAGTGCAGCTCATAATCCTTTTGATTTCTATCCAGGCCTCAACAGCACAAGTACAAAAGGCCCTTGACTTTGGACTAAACTAGGCACTGATAACACAAATACATGGTCTAGGGAGTAGTATTTCAGATCCATTACACGCTCACAGCACAGTATTTTTTTTAAGTGCATAGTGATAGCTGGCCTTGTTTACAAAGCTGAATTAAGACACATTATATCAGTTTCAAAATATTTGCTTGTTTTCAGCGTGGCATGTTTCAAGAGGTACTATCCCTTGACCTGGATGGCATCACTGACCCCAGTGACCTTGGGCCTTGGAAAGATGATTGGCATACAACTATTCACTCAGTGTCACAACAGTGTGAAACTATCAAGGTTGGCCAATTGATTTGACATAAAATATGGCATATGTACATGCAATTGTGCCCATCTTTGAGCCTGAAATGAATTCTAGCACAGAAGGATTAAGTGCCATTGAGTATGTTTATTCTCTGTATGAGTACATGTACATATATAGGTTTTAAAAAAATGTAGAAAGAGTTTGTGTTCAAGGCAAAGCCTCTCTAAATTGCAGTAAGTTATTTTGTTTGCCAAGGTGGAGGTCTGTGGGGTAAGGAGAAACACAAATAAACACAGTAGAAGGGAAAAACAAAATTAAGCCACACACGACAACACGAACACAACACGAGGCATTGAGAGGACAGTGTATAACACGTAAGAATGAAAAAGCCAACATACACACGCGTGATATGACACAACCTGAAGAGAGAGACAACAACAACAACACAGAGGCACATCAGACAACAACGTGACCCGCTGCTCCTGTTCAATCTTCTTCAGTATTATGTTTTCTTAGTTATTGACACAGGACACGACAACTGGGTTATTTTCACTTGAGCTGCTGGATGTATTTGCACATGTGCACATCCCACATGGACGCGCTCTTGCACTCATACCTGTATGCAAGTTGGAAGCTCTCACACAGGTATACACCTCTTTGTGCACACTTCTTATTGTGGGTGTTGTTAATAAAGATTGCCCCTGAATTCACAAAATGTTTATGGAGTTAGGATATTGGGTTTCATCGGATAAGATACCTCAAAAATCAGACACACCCTAAAATGCCACCCACCCCGAATTCAGATTTAGGCGCTTCCTTACCTTCACTCAACTGTTTGCATTAATCTCTTAGTGTAAACCTGACAGCACACTTTCAGAACATTTTCACCGTTGTCACTTCAAACTCCATTGAACATGTAGACACAACATTGTGGAAATGGTGGTGTATCTGTGATCTGAAGTCATGCATAGTGTGTGCAGCTACGTCTCTGTTTGCAGGTGTGTTGGAGTGTACTGTAGTTTGTGCAACTGCAAAACATGCTACATGATGGCGAGCCAGATCAAAATTTCTGTATGTTTTCAGTCAAAAGTTGACTAGGCTACGGGCTCCATTACTTTTTAACCATTTTTGTCAGTGTTACCTCTGGTCTATGGTTTGATCCAGGAGGAGGTGGAGTTTGCATTGAGGTCCTGCTGTAACAGAGACCCTTCCATCTTATACCAATCCTCAGTCAGAGGGGAGTCTGGGCTCGGTGCCAGGGCTGCTGCCTCTAGTTTGTTGTCAACAGGGGATGTTGAAAGTTTGGAGGGGAGTGTGAGAAAGTGTTTTGGTGCAGGTTGGCAGCAGTGGTGGTGGTTAAAATTGCAGTAGTAAATGAATAATGGTGTCAGGTTTTTATGAGCACGAAGTTAATGCACATTGGGGGGAAAGGGTGTGTGTGTGGGGAGAGGGGGGGGTAGTTAGGGTGTTGAACAAAGGAAAAGCAGAGGGGGAAATAAGGGCATGGGTTTAAAAATTGAGGCAGAGGAGAGGGAAAGTGTGTGGCAGGTTAGGGAGGGAAAGTCATCACATAAGGGAAGGCGGGTGGGAAGGAGGGGGGCAGGAAAAAATAAAAAGGACGATTTAAGGTAGGAGAGAGAGAGAAACAGAGAGGGAGAAACAGAAGTGACGAGAAGTAAATTAATGCATGGTCAATTGTTTGAGTCCAGAAGACAGAGAAAGACAGAGATTGTTAATGAGCATGAATGAATTTGATGTTATGGGACACAGAACAAAATTCACTGACGCCATGGAAAGAAAAGAGAAAGGAGAGAACTAGTGGGACAGGAAAAAACAATTGTCTGACAGAAGAAATAAAATATGATACCAAGCAGAGATGGAAACACAGACAACATGAATGTGAAGAGTTGGAAACAGTAGAAGCAGAGCAGAAGAGCCTTTTGTATATGCATGTGTTTTAACTGCATGACTGTATATGTGTTTTTTTCTGCTAGCTGTGATTGGAGCTGTAGTTGAGGCTTCCAAAGTTCATATGTGCATCCAACCTGTCTTTCCTTAATGTTTGGATCAGTTGTTATATGTATACAGTTACCTCTGTGTACGTATCGGCATCGGCTGCACAGACATATATAACATGTATGTTTACAGTATGCTGTGCCCGGCATCTTGCTGTGTGGATCTGTTTACGTAAGATGTCCATGTTTTTGTATCTGTCTCCTGGTGTGAAACGTACCTTTCCGCACATTCCCATCTGTGGCGCGGAATTCCCTGGTGTTGAGCAGGAAGCAGGCACGGTCCTGCTGGTAGCGTTCCCGGGTAGGCCCTCGCCCAATGGGGCTCCTCTCGTCTGGGCTCAGCACCTGGTCGATGTTGGGACAGTCCTCGTTAGCCAGGGCGGCCGAAGCTGCATCACCGTTCTGCTTGGAATCTAGAGAAATAGGTGGAGGAACCACACACAGGAGAATTATGATAAAACTATAGAAAAGAGCATTTTGTGTGTCCTACTTATCCAAAATGCTAATATATGTTTGTATTGTTGATCAAGTACGAGAAAATGCATGTCATAAATGTCAATATTTCTTGGCAATTTATAGGAAAATTATCAAACTTTTGCATCCTAAATGTACACATTGCTTGCTTGATTCTATTTTACATAACAGTAAATTTAATTTTGGACTAAGTTAGGCTTTGGTAACTTGCCAATATTTTGAAAAGCTTAGAGACAAAACAATCGTGTTTATATATATAATGTACATACAAACAGTAGGCCTGAACATTGGTAAACCGTCATTGTCGTGTGGTAAATAATGTTTAAGAATGACGGCAGTATGAGGCATTATGATGAAATATGTTACAGCATGTGGTGGTGATACTGTAGAACAGTCTTGGAGCCGGTTATCAAATTGTTGACTGATACAACTTCCCGCAAAAAAAAAATCTACTGACACCACAACCTACAGGAAACCTTTTAGTCTGGAGGGAAGCCAGGCAGACAAGATGTAGTAGAAGCACTGATGAAACCAATATTTTCTGGCTCACTGATGACTAAGGCAGTAAAGTAATGCATTAAAGGTGCATTATTGTTGAATGTGACTGACGCCTGATGCTGCAGCATGTAAAGAGCAGACCAAGAGCCAAATTACCTCTCCTCCTTTTTACTGCTAATGCCAGAGAGGAAAAATGTGCAGTCAGCTCAAACTGAGATGCATTAAGCTGTTTTAATAGATAATTGAGTTCATTTTCCTTCCATACTGTTTGTTCTTCACTGACAGATGGATGCCTTAAGGCAACTGTGGACCGATCAGTTGATCATAAATTACACATAAATTTTGATGGGCCAATGATTTCTCAGGAGTGGATCCAGAATCAACTATGGATCGCTTCTTGATAGTGCTTCTTTGGCTCTCTAATCCTCCACTTGACCCCTGAAATCATCACTGTGTATGCCTAAATCAGCAATTATTAAACTGTCACATTCCCCCAAAGCTAGTAGTCAGTTTTGATTGTAAAAGATAATATTTGTAGACAAAATAAAGAGACTCAACATGAAGAAAAAAAATCTCTCACCTCTGTTAATCTCTATAATTTCTTCCTGGGCTAGAGGACAATCTCCCCCGAGGCCTCCAGGCCCCATCACTCCTCCTAGGACATTTCCCAAGAGCCTTTGTGGTGATGCAGTAGCCATAGCCAGGGCGTCTGGCTTGCAGTAGTTGGGGGACCCTGGTTGGGGTGCTCGGGGAATATGTTTGTTTTTCTTTTTGGGCAGCTTTTGTTTGGCCATGGCCAGAGAGTAGTACATGCCGAAGTTGTTGACAATTACAGGTACAGGCATGGCGATGGTCAGCACACCAGCCAAGGCACATAGAGCACCCACCAGCATCCCTGACCACGTCTCCGGGTACATATCTCCATAGCCCAGCGTGGTCATGGTTACAACGGCCCACCAAAACCCAATGGGAATGTTCTTGAAGGCGGTGTGGGCGCTGGCTGTTGGGTCATCTGGGTCTGCGCCAATTCGTTC
Organism: Anoplopoma fimbria; assembly: GCF_027596085.1. Classification (NCBI taxonomy): domain Eukaryota; kingdom Metazoa; phylum Chordata; class Actinopteri; order Perciformes; family Anoplopomatidae; genus Anoplopoma; species Anoplopoma fimbria. The sequence goes on from NC_072453.1 coordinate 7,302,106, forward strand.
AGCATAATAGATCATGGTGGCAAAGATGAGGACACCAAGGGCTAAGAAGATGATAAGCAGGAGGAATTCATTGGTGCTGGCTCGCAGGGTGTGGCCCAGGACACGGAGGCCCACAAAGTGGCGGGTCAGCTTGAAGATTCGGAGGATACGGACGAACCGAACAACACGCAGAAAGCCCAGGACATCCTTGGCAGCTTTGGAGGACAGCCCACTCAGGCCCACCTCCAGATAGAAGGGCAGGATGGCCACGAAGTCGATGATGTTGAGGCTGCTTTTGAAGAACTCAAGCTTGTCTGGGCAGAAGGTGACTCGCAGCAGGACCTCAATGGTGAACCAAATGACGCACACGCCTTCCACGTACGTCAACCAGCTGTCAGTCACCACCTCGTATACAATCTCTTCACGGGTGATGTTGCCCACCGTGACGTTCTCTGTCTTGCTGAGGATGGTGTTGAAGGCCTCATGCGTTTCCATGCAGAAAGTGGAGATGGAGATGAGGATGAAGAAAAGGGAGCCAAATGCCACATACTGGAAGAAAGAAAGAACAAAGATAGAGAGAGAAAGCAGAAAAAGAAAGTGAGTGTACAGAGTCAGTTGCAAATCAAGAAAGTCAACAAGGCAAAGAGAACATGGAAAATCATGAAGAAAAACCTTAAAACAACAGCATAGAAATACAATAGGAGGTGTGTATAGATATAACAGCTAAATACTACAAAAAAACTACTACTGACTGTTTCTCACTCCATCATGGCCATCTACATTTAGGTATTCACATCTAAAATGTTGGACCCATTCTAAAAATGTTTTTAAAAAATGCCCCCAAATCTTTTTTTTCTCTTCACTGAAAAAACAAACAAAGACATGTTTTGTAACGGACCAGAGGGCAAGTGAAGCTGCCCCAAAAAGGACCTTGGCACAGTTTGACCCGTTGTGATCAAAGTCCAAATATAATCACACTCATTAGGCCTGATCAAATTGTATCTGACAGTCATAAATGATTGTGATGAACAATGAAGCCATAAAATAGATGTGCTGTCAGTAATATGTCACATCATGTGCCATCAGGAAATGATGACTTACAGAGATTATAAAATCATAAAATAATTTAAAGCTCTATAAGTTTAATATTAAAATTGTCATATTATTTTAACATTATCATACAGTATATATTTACATTTATAATTAGCTATGATTTGATTTAAAACATTTAATTAAAACGCATATGAATAAGCAAGTCACACACTTTTGGTTCAATTAAAAAATATAGTCCGACACAAAACCTGTGGGTCCTGACTGACATTTTTGAGACTTGGACAAATGAAACAAGACAAATGGAGGAAAGTGCACAGAAAAAGGAGAGAAAGTCACAATGCATTAATGTCATCCTGAGTCCAAAACAGAAAGGGAAAAAATGGTTGTTAAATTCGAAAAAATGATACTATCTTATTTTTGGTACTCTGCTAGAGAGGACACATGAGAAGATGGAAGGATGACAAGGAGGAAAACAAACTTTTAAGGATAAGATCAATAAATAACTGTATGCTTTAGTCCAGCTAACGAGTGAAAAATCCCACACATCAATCCCAAATCTCACTGTGTGTTCTGTGTTGTTAGAGTCAAAACATGAGTGCAGTTTCTTAGCAAATATACATTTGTTTACAGACTTACAGTACGATCTCAGACCTTGCAAACAAGGAGTTGACTTATTATTATCACATGTTTACATGGATGGAGGATTCCCCTCCTCCACTTGATTGATGGTGAAAGTAAGCTTAAGGTTTACATGAAACACGTTTGTAACTGTAAGCTGTTTCATTACTGTTGTTTTTGTAACTGAAAAGAAGAAAACAAATAATAATATAGTTTCAGGTTTTTCTTGACATACAATGTCTTACAGCTCATGTTTGTTTGTGTACTTCCAAAACTTTGTCCTCAGGGTAAATTTCCTAAACAAAAACCAAACAATAAGCTGTTGTATTCTCAATGAGTTTATGTTTGGGGTTTTATTGCTTTTTGAATATCGTGTGATCTGCATCTGTCTATATCTACCCAAGCTTATTACTCTACTGTAACCCACTGAATCAATGACAGTAGCGTGATAACACCAGTGTGTGCTGCTGCACGATCTTTCCCCGTTGTGGTCCATTCCAAGCACTGCAGTGTATTTATAGAGGCAGTATACTTTGTGCATTATCAAATAAATAATAAAACAGACAATGCATGAAGAGTAAAAGAGAAAGGTAATTCATACTTGAGTGGAGCACATATATAAAAGAAGCCTGAGAGCCTTCATCGTATTGTGTGTGTCACCGTGTATTTTCGACATTATGCCTTTATGTAATATCAAGAGCAACATACTTATAAATGGAAGCCTTAAAACTAAACATATGTGGGGAACCAGTTTGCGTTATTTTTCTTGAAAGGGCTCGCTTCTCTCTAACAGCTTTTCTTTGATTTTGAAATTGGATGAGAGTCTACACATATTTCTCTAAATGCCTTCATGACAGAAACACAGTAAGCAGAGGACTTAAGACTCTGAGCGACTGTATTTATTGAGGAGATTAGGTGACAAGCATTTAGCCAAAGAAGTGACCTTCAAGGGAGGTCAGCGACGTCAATGTTAAATATGTGATTTCAAGTTTTTTTTGGTATCTGTTTGTGGTTCATTTAATCTCGGAACTGATCAGCTATCAGCCTGATGACGAATAAGGCTTTGGGTGCAAGGTCCTATATTTCTGGGGTGATGGTGTAGCCAGCGAGTATCTGGGCCCAGTCTTTCCTTCTGTGCGTTGCTCATTGTCTACAGTCGTATTAGCAACTTGAGATGAGCAACTGGAGTTGGAGTTGAGAAACGACGCATACGACCGGATTAGTTCACAAGTAGCCAGTTTACAAGCTAATTTAAAACCAATCAAAAGCTAAATCCTCCTCAGACGATAACTGATGGGTTCCAAGATTACATTGCGTTCAAGGCGTTACACCTCCTTTGCTCTTCACATGGACTGTTAACCTGTATTCAACCAAAGAGAACTTCAACATGATTGGTCAATACTGCTGTGTCTACAAACAGATACCAGAATGCTCCCGATACCAAAATCTTGTCACGTTGCCTATTTATAGACATTGTAAAATTACATTGCAATGATGTGTTTTTAAGGATAATATCCGCATCACAAATAGTTTGACACTTTAGTTTACCAGGTTTGTTCCAGGTTTTCTGATTTTCTATATTCTCACAAGCATCTACCACCACCGTCCCAACTCTCCCGCCTTTTTTTTACTCTCCATCTCTTCTCCCTACTTCTTTTCTCCTCTGGTATGTTTCTCACTAGTTGGTGTCTGACCTACTTTCTCAGATTGCTGCAGTGCTCTACCCCTCTGTATAATGAAAACACACACACACACACACACACACACACACACACACACACACACACACACACACACACACACACACACACTGAGGTTCTCAATCATCCTCCTACCTCTTCCCCCTATACAAGCCCCCATGTCCTAGGTAAGCATGATAGCACCAGTGGGACCTCCTAAGGATGCCCCCTTATCGGCTGGACACCAGAAAACCTTCACATTTGCAAATCAGGGCGAGTTGGGCCCTGAAGTGTTATGCACTTATTCTTTTGTGACTGTTGCCAAAATGATATATATATAAAACACTTATACTGAGGAGATGATCAGCACTGGTAGTTGTACAAAGTACTTAAATGTTGAGGATGATTAGAAGTGTGAGATTTGTCATCAAAGTCAGTTCTTTCATGCTTTTAAGACCTGAAGAATGTTGTGATTACACATGTACAAACACATAAACACAAGTGGCAAAACTAGAGTATCATCATATTGTTTATGTAGGCTACACAGGTGGAAACACATGAGGAAGAGGTGAGAAGCAGACCAGACAGCTCCATGTGGTAGAAAGTAAAGTTTAAAATTGTTAAACAAAAATTAAAGGGAAAACACTCATCTGCTGATCTATTTCTACACTCAGACATGCCTGAATTAACATACTCTCACTCGAAAACAATATTTTCTAAGCCCTCTGTCTTTTCTTGTCAGGCTGGTATAAGCACATATGCCAGAGAGTTGTAATGCAACTGCAAGCCCCTGCAGATCTGCAGATTCAACCCTTTTCTCTTAATTAAACTTTGGTGTCAGCTGGGAAATCATATACACACAGGAAATAGAACATCTGTATTTAAATCCAGAGCCAGACCTGGGCATAGAAAGAAAAGGTAGAATAGTCGGTATAGGCTAAATGTACGTGCGCCATCCAGCCATAGGGGCATTCTGACGGACTCCATTTTTTGTAAAACCAGCAGTGTGGCCAGATCGCAATCAGGTGCTTCCTGCCCAGTGGGTCAGAAGTGTGCCAAATGCACTTTTGGTCATTGTTTGTGGCCAGGGTCAGCGAGGTGCATTAGGTGGGATCAGAAAGCATGTATTATTATAGGTGGGAGCATTAAAGTCTGTGACAATCATGGCCAATCACATTAACCACTTTCACCCTGTTTAATTACAGAGCTAGCACCGTAATGACACACTGACAGGTTGGGAATCCTGTAGTTTCCTGAGTTTTCCTCAGAGGAAACCTATTGTTTTCTGGAACTGAAATTATTTCAAATGTTTAGTTTTGAAACCTAACATTCTCTATCAAATCATGTGGCCTAAAACAGCCACCCATACCTGTATTATAATTTTAAAAATTGCGCTAGCACAACATTTTGGCCAGCCTCTTTTAAAACACCTTGTTGATGTGCAGAAGAAAAATAAATGTGCCATCCAAGAGGCACCAGCTAAAATCTTGCCTAGGACACCAAATTGGTCAGGTTCATCTCTTTTCAAATCTAACAGCCGGAGACTGAAATACTAAACTTGATCCGAAACAACAGTGAGGACGCACTGTACAGAGAAAGCTAGACTTACCAATGACACCAACACATGCAGGTCTAAGAAGGGCACAAATTAACACTAGATTGCACTGAACATTAACCATGATAAGTGCAGCTTTTACCTGCAGCACTGTGCTGCTAATTCGACCATGTAGTTAAAAGCCACAATACAATATTGAATCAAAGGTCCATTCAGGGTTTCAGTAATTAAATGATACAGTAGTTCAAAATGGCAGAGCACAGTGGATTACACATCAAATCAATATTGATCAATCCATCACAGCAGCCAGTCCTTTTTAAATATGCAGCAGCATGTGGAGCAGAGATCTGCTGTTTGATAGAGAAGACCCCTACTGTTTAAAATGCACCTAAAGCCAAACACATGGTGTGGATGCGTCTATGTGTATACTGTATGTGCTTGTGTTTACATGTGTTGGCGTAAGTGGCTGGCCCAAGAGCGTGTGTGTGTGTGTTTGTGGACATGACTCACAATGTGAGACAGACAAACTGCCTATGGGCACAGGAGGTTTGTGTGCACACTCGCTGATCGCAGATAGTGAGTGGTCACTACATGAGCAGTGCATTGAGTTGATGGAGAGGGATCAGTGTAAAGAGACAGAGAGAGAAAGAAAGAGGTGGAGGAAGATGATAAAAGGAGGAGTAGCAATCTGTCACTTCACACTTATTCATCTCCTGCGGCACTTTGTGTCTGTTCTCTCTCTCCATCCCTCTCCTCACTGCAACAAGAAGGTATGTGTGTTTTCTGGTCAGGACGGCCACAGTAATGCTCTGAATATATGATTCAGAGGCACACTGTAATGTTTGTGTGAAGCTTAATGCGTTGGATCGCCTACAGTAAAGTTACCATGTGTGACACCTGCAGTCAAATGACCTTCAAGGCCCAATAGAGTCACCCTCGCTCTCTAGACTCTGAAATTAGATTTGGAAAGATCATCAACATAAATTTAAAAGAGCGGGAGTCAGAGATGGAGAGGGAAAGAGAGTGAAGCAGATGAGAAAGAGCCTCTGAGAGAGAGAGAGGGAGAAAGAGAAAGGAGGAGAAAGAGAGAGATAGAGAGAGCAATCGTAAAAAGGAAGTGGATGATAAAACGTTGATTGTGTTTCGATGGATGAATGAAAAAGAGAGTGAAGGAATGGAGGGAGAGGAGATGAAAGGACGAGCACAGGAGAGAAGACAATGGCGTGAATCTCACCAATCAAGGGGAGAGAGCAGGGCATTGGAGAGTGAAAGTGCAATAAAGAGACGGAGCAGAAGAAAGGAGGAGGTGTTGGGAGAGCATCAATGTAAGTGATATAACCAAGGAGAGATTGTCGGAGCTGATATTAGCCCTACAGGCGTTTTTGCATGCACGGCGGTGCGCTCTTCTTTAACGGGACCCGAGTGGCGCTGTGTTTACTGCGGCACGATCCAGAAGAGCTTTATCATTACAGTATTACCACAGCCCTGCCTGGCTCTCTCTGTCACCATGACAACCACTGCGTTAGCCTCTGCTTTCAGACACCAAGGACAGGACTAAGCCAAATACTGCTCATACAGCTGGCATGAAGGGGCTGAATGTAGAGGAGCGAGAGCAGAAACGTGATCATTCAGACTAGCTGCCGGTCGATCAATAAAAGATTAACATTTGTGAGGTCAGAGACCTTGACAGAGATATGAAGACAAATACAGGATTTTGCTAGTGCTTTTGTTCCATGTACACCGATTGTGATATTTGATCAGCATTAGTATGACGAACAGCGCCCCGGTAAGAATGAGCATGTGGAGTCTTTCCCAGAGGGCAAAGCAAATGGGCGACCACTGCTACAGAGTCAGCAATGATAAGAAGACATTGAATAATGATGTGAAATCTGTGCATAAATGAGGCATGAAAATGAGCATTTAAAGATGTGGAATACAGCACATTCTGCTGAAGGGCAAACTGGGTTAGGCTTGGATCAGGTGATTAATCTATTATCTTAGGTGAATGGCTGCAGCCATCACTCAGAGACTTCCCAAGTAGCCACTTAGCGTGCAGTGTGAGTGTAACCTTGGGTGGGTTACAGGAATAGCCTTCAATTTTACCATCATCATCACTGTTGTCATTATCACTGTTACATTCTGAGAAACACTAGGGAGTAATTGAAGGCTTTGCTAGTTTAGGCTGAGATTACAATAAGAAAAACTAAATCCTAATATAAAAGTCAACCTAAGAGTGAAACACTCCTGAAGAAGACAAAGAGAGAGAGTTCCTTCAAGGGACATGGCGTGTTAAATGGACAAGCAGCAAAACTGAGTTGAAAGGAAGAGAGAGAGAGAGTGTTTCATTTTTTCCTCCATGCATTGAATTATGAATAACTTTAGTGGCTTTTAGCCGTTTATGACCCTCAATCTCAAGACTTCCTCATGTGAGTTTAAGTACTGCTGGCTTGGTTCATGAAACATCTCTACGCTAACCATAGATACAGTATTCCGACTGTTATGTTACATTAAGTCCACAAAATACAGTTAAAACCACATGGAAAGCCACTGACTGCCCTTATCTATTTCAATAATCTGAATAATCATTTAGTGAAATGTTAAAAAAGGTGACAAATGACCATCCTAAATTAGTGAATTTAAAGCAGCTACATTTATTTCTACCAACAGTTGTATGTGAAAGGGGTTTGTTTATAGTGACGAACACACAGAGAATTATTACCTGACTCAGACGTACCCACTGCTCAAAAGAGTGTTTTAGCGTATTGTTTTGATTTCTTACATCCTGCACCTTTACTGTTCTGATTTGTTCTCACAACTCTCATAGCGTTGTCTTTAGCTGCAGTAGCTCTGATAAACTCACTGTAAGTTTACCTGCTCAGCACTTAAGTAAAGAGCCAGATATTTCCCTCAAGAGACAAAAAACTGAGCTAAAACAAGAGCAAATATTAGACTTCCATTCATCAGTTGGACACAAACATAAATTAAGGATAAATAATAATGTTGCTCCGTATGTGTACAGTAAATAAGCAGCTGTTTGCTAACAGGTTTGTTGTTATATTGACTTTAAAGCTAATAATATATCAATACTGTGTTGTTAGTGCTGCATCAAAGTCATCAAAAAAAAAGATATTGCGGGTTTAAAGGCATTGACTTCACATTTTAACTATAAAGCGAGGAATTTCTTTCTGTCCTTCACAGATCTCCGGAACCGCTCATCCGATCTGCTTCACACTTGGCAGGTGCATTGCTGGTGATCCCATTGAGTGCTTTTGTCGGACTGGTGACACGTTCAATATTAATAAACTTTTAATAAACACGCTAACGGCGAGGCTTCAGCATGTCATCAGGCTCTCCAGCTCAGCATGTCATCTGCAGCGGGCAGACAGTATACGCTGTTTGCCTGCTGTGGAACAGTCATTTCCAAATAAGCCTATTTGGAAATGATTTGGCCGATTTGGGTTTGTTTTTCAGGGCTGGATTTAGTGACTTGAGGGCCCCAGGCAAAGGCTGTCTTGCTTTATTATTTACCCTCTCTGAGAATGTGGGTTTTGGCAGTGGTAGAAGTAAAACTATTTACTATTAATAGTAAAACTACTAACACTGCACAATACAAGGTTTGCATTTAAATGTTCAGTTAAGTTGACTTGTGAGTGAAAGGCTAGCATTAATAGCACAATGTGTTTAAGCTTTTAATTCTAACATAGACAGAGAGTAATATCAGATGAGATATCACATTTTTGAGAGCATCTCTTCCCCTCTTCCTGTCCCGAAAGAACAGAAGCTGTGTCTCGCCTCAAGGGAAATGCAATCGACATGACGTGGAGGACGTCGGTGTCCGAGCCAGGACAGGCAGTTAAAGCAGAAGATTGGAGCCCCTGCTAGGGGTCACCCAGCATCCAACATGGGACACTGCGGGATAATGAAGGGCAGGGAATGTAAGGAAATGGGTGGTACTGGTAGAAGTAGATAGGCTGAGAGGATCGACATAACAGGGAATCCCATCATGGGATGGTTCCATGTGTTGCATGATTGTATATGTGTGAAACGTGTGCGGTAGGCTCATCAACACCTGAATGCAGGAGGAGATGAAGGAGGAGGAGCGACTGAGGTTTGGAAGATGGTGTCACTGAACTTCGAGATATGATGAGCTTCTGCTCGGGGTAATCTTCGCGTACATTTCATTTTCTGAGTGCTAAAAACACTGACTCTCTGAGGTCAGTGCTCTTGGAAGCAATCCTAGTAAAATTTCAATCACAACACAGACTTCTGTTTGAGACATTCAGTGAATGACTCAACACCTTGACACACTACAGCGGAATCAGTAAGCTCTCCTACACATACATACACACACACACACACACACTCACACAAACACACACACACACACACACACACAAACACACACATAGTGCTGTATCTGCTCTAGTCTTCAGCTCCCCTCCATTTAATTCCCTGCAATTATGTCAAACCTTTCTGAAGACAAACAAATACTGTGTGGAGGTGAGTGAACTGTACACGTGTCTGTTCTCTCTCACCTGCTTTGTATTCACTCCGGATTACTGCAGAATGCTATGTGCATTTGTCCTTGTGACGCAGCCCTCCCCGTCTTTCTCAGTCGATCCTCCCTTTTCCTCCCTTTTTTACCCATTTCTCCATCCTTGTTTTGTTCGAGACACGTAACGCAAGTTTGGCAAAGCTGTCCCTCTTTTAATAGCTGTGATGACCGACTGCCTTTATGGCTCCTCCTCTTTATCTAAACACCCTCTGTCCTTTCTCCCTCTGTCTTTGTCTATCTGTGCTTCAGCAACTATCTGTGACGAACATCATAGCTCAATCATAAGAATGAAAATGAAATTGGAAAAAGGATAAAGGACTATTTGGTAAACGAGAGCACTACATGTATTAAACTGTCAACCTTTCGATGTCGTGCTGCTCATAGAGTTAAACAAAAGAATATAAAGTTGCAAAATGCCTGAATTTGAGAAAATTATTTCCAAAGAAAAAAACACGACATTCTGATACATTCCTATCCAAATCCACTCCTGAATCAGACCCTTACACACTCGTCTAGATCATATTTCTATTTAAAGTCGTCATTCGCACTGCCTCCACTCTGCTGCCACTTGGACAGGAGGGACAATCACGAGGAAGCAGATGGTCACACAGGAATTGTCCCAGTGACGCCCTCCAATGTCATTTTCCAAGGGAATGAGCAGGGATACAGTTTGACTGTTTAAATGCCACAGGGTAACGACACCTGGCCAACTATAGATTAAATTAATCAAGAAAATTGTCATCAGTAGAGCTAAAGTAGTGCTTTTTTAAACATAAATGTCAACGTTACGTAGATTCATATTTTTAATTATGACGGTTTGCTCCTTTTTTGTCTTATGTAATAGTAAATTGCATATTTTTTTGTTTGTTTGTTGGACAAAACTAGCAATTTGATGACATCAATTTGGGGTTTAAGAAATTGTGATGGCCATTATTCACAACTATCTATTTATTTGATAATTGATTAATCGAAAAAAAATAATCCACAGATTCATTGTTAATAAGAAACAATCGTTACAGTCCTAGCATCCATGCAGATTAAGTTCTGCTTTTCTAATATGACATTTTATTAAAAAAATTACAAATGCTCAGCCACCATTATTCTCTTACATTATTTAATTGCATGATTGTAACATCATAAGTACTGAAACAATTAGTTGATTAATTGATTAACAGAAAATAAATAAGACATTTTAATAATGAATTATTCATTTAATTCAAAAATATCAACCTTTGCTGATTCTAACTTCTGAAATGTGTGGATTTGCATTTTTTCTCTATCTAATATTATGTCAAATGGATTATCTTTATGAAATGAAGCTAGGTGAAGGTATCACCTTTGACTCTGGGAAGTTGCATTTTTCACTAACATTTAGTACGTTTTTTGTAAATAAAATAGAATTAATAAAAAAGATCTTAAGAATAATAAATAATGAGAATGTGAATTAGTTTTCAGCCTTTAAAAATGATGAGTGATTGGAAAGCTCTAATGTAATATCATCATTCAGCTAATTACCATTCAGTTTGTTGGTCTACGTATTTGTAAAAGCCATGCATTTGGGATATTGGCATGTGTGACAGTGATCTGCAGGGTTACATGTGGAGGCGTGTCAAATTAAGTGATTTATCTATGTGCTTTAAGTGTGTGGACGTTCAGCTGGATGGTTTATGGGCAGCTACACTTACAGAGCATGGGCCACTGTGTAAAGGTGAGGGCATCGAGAGTGATTTATGTTCAGCCGGGTGTTTGCGGGGGTCAAATGTAAGATGCATGTTGTAATGGAAGTGAGTAAATGTATTTCTATATCACATTAAGTCTGTCTTTAGTTACAGTATGTGCTGTGCTATTGCTCATGAATAATTTACTGTCTTTATGCAGCGAAAAGATTTTGATTCAGCACGCAATTAAGACTATGACAGTATGAGAGCTCTGTGTACTAGTTTGTTTACATATACTATGCGTGTGGCGGCCTGTGCGACTTTAGTACACAATACACTGCTCTCTCGTGTGATTTGACAAGATTTGCCCCATTTAGAGGATTCAGACTCCCACCACTGTAATCGGCTCTGGCACTGTTTGAGCTCTCCACCATGCCAGTGTCCGCAGTCATTTCGATTCAAGAGCGTAAGAGCAAAATGTCTAGGGTTTGCCACAAGGTTCAAGTAATTGACTGTCAGTACAGTGTTGTGTTGCGCCGATTCAGCACTTAACCCGCATGTCTTAATGGAACGAGGCAGAGGAGGAGGAGGAGGAAGATGGCTGAGGAGGTCCAAACGAGGAGAAGAAAGGTAATTGGAGTGATGAGAAAGACATTTTTGCCACATTATCATATGTTAAATGCTTTTGTCTGAAATGTAATGTGATGCTTAAAGCAGAAGGTTGACATTATGGAAAAAGATGATCAATACCACTCTCATGTCTGTACAGCAAATATGAAGCTAGAGGCAGCTAGCTTAGCTCTGTTCAAGAGCAAAATACTTGTACCAGCACCTTTAAAGCTGGCTAATTAAAACTTTATATCTTGTTTATTTAATCTGTAGAGAAAACCTATGTGGAAAAATTACAATTTGCTGTGGATCATGTGCCCAAATATTTCTTGCCTCTGAGCAGTTGCTAGGCAACCGGGAGGCTCCAGGAAGTTAGTGGTCCCTGCAAAGGTCTGGCACATACATATCTAGCTAAGCTAAGTGTTTGCTGGATGTAGCTAATTATTTACCGTACAGACTTAGAGCTGGTATAATCCTCTCATTTAACTCTCAGCAAGAATGTGATTATATGCATTTCTTAAAATATATATTTTTTTACAGAAATAATAGTGTTTACTGGTGATGGATAAATCTGAACACTGCTGCTGGTCTCACTACCGGTCTCTCTACCTACCTATTACAACGCAGACAGCAAAGATGTGGCGACAACGTGGAACTTGACGCATATTGGAGCAAATCTCTAAGCTTATTAGTCAAATGATATATTTTATTGAATTTTCAGATGAGTTTGGTTAACTGGTTGATAAGGAAAAGAGATGCTGATGATGGTCATGATAAAGCCAAGCTTCATTGGATGAAATACGGGAGGAGGGGAGGCGGGTAATTTGTATGTGAAATGATAAAATGCCTTGTAGGGGTTATTTGCCACCATTCTAGGTTGCTTAACAAATACTTTACCTTGTGTATTTCCATTATTAGACAAGATGACTAGGTAGTAGAGGTGAGACAGGAAAGTATGGAAGGAGAGGAGAGGAGGAAAATGGCAAAAAGTCTCAAAGCATCTTATTAAACATAATTCCACATCTACAACTGTAAACAAATTTGGTCTAAAGCCCTTCTCATGTCAGCAGATGTGCTAAATATCTTCTGCGGCACAGAATAAAGCTCACATACTTCAGCATCACTGCAGGATAAAAATACTATAGGAAACACTGTATATCACAAACACTGCAGTTTTTATGTATTTACCACTTTAAAGTTTATCTCACTTGTTTAAAACAGATATCATGTCTCTGCCCCTGTTATGAGACATCAAGCATCTATCCAGTATAGTATCGCCAACAGACTGCTCAAGTTACAAACAGAGGGACTGGGACTTCCGAGGATGCAAACACAACATGAGAAGGCCTGCGGTACAAAACACTGTCAGTGAAAATTGAAACAGAACACAAGACATTTACCAATTGGAGGCACAGGAAAGGCAGGTTGACTAATTATCACGCCCTTGCCAGCAGCTACTGCTTGAGGAAAACTGTTTACCTTAATAAACTTGGTGAGCACTTAAGAATAGCTCCCTCCATCCTTATTTTCTCTGTCAGCACAGGTTTGTTGCTTCAGCTATTTACAGACTTGTGTTTTCTTATGCGCTGAATGGACATACAAGTACATAGTCTTGATTTGCCACCAGCGAATGAAATTAGGAATCCGAAAAATGAACCGAATACAAGAACACAAAGTCCGATTCAGAGGGAGCAAAGGGGCATCTTGTACATGCTGAGCTACAAATGGTGCTTTGTCCGGAGATTGTTGTCCAGACTTTTAATGTCCAATATTGACTACTCAGTGCTCACTTAAAGCTTTTTTGTTTATATATGCGTATGTAACTTGTAACAATTTACTGAAAACAAAACAGGTGTTTGAAATGGCAAGTTGGAGAAGTACAAACTTTTGTCTTTCCAAACCCATACAGAGCTCATCTTCTCTGTCTCGTGGACTCTGTCCCCTAAAGATGTAAAGCAATGTCCCAGACAAAAATTGCAACATAACCCAAACCCTGCCGTAGGCCAGTTTCTCTCCACCAATCACCATATCTGTTTACATACACAGATGCCTATCATTACATCATTTTTTCTATTTTCTGTCCACCCGGAGACGACATGTTCTTAGGCCGTCCGGCGCAACAGAAGGTCACGTTGCTGTTTATGACAGCATTATGAGCTCCAGCACTGTGGAAAAAGGACAGAAAACAATGAACAACAAGATATGACCTTCAGGAGAGGGGGGTCTCTGTAATCCGAAAAATGAACCGAAAACAAGAGCACAAAGTCCGATTCAGAGGGAGCAAAGGGGCATCTTGTACATGCTGAGCTACAAATGGTGCTTTGTCCGGAGATTGTTGTCCAGACTTTTAATGTCCAATATTGACTACTCAGTGCTCACTTAAAGCTTTTTTGTTTATATATGCGTATGTAACTTGTAACAACTTACTGAAAACAAAACAGGTGTTTGAAATGGCAAGTTGGAGAAGTACAAACTTTTGTCTTTCCAAACCCATACAGAGCTCATCTTCTCTGTCTCGTGGACTCTGTCCCCTAAAGATGTAAAGCAATGTCCCAGACAAAGATTGCAACATAACCCAAACCCTGCCGTAGGCCAGTTTCTCTCCACCCATCACCATATCTATTTACATACACAGATGCCTATCATTACATCATTTTTTCTATTTTCTGTCCACCCGGAGACGACATGTTCTTAGGCCGTCCGGCGCAACAGAAGGTCACGTTGCTGTTTATGACAGCATTATGAGTACCAGCACTGTGGAAAAAGGACAGAAAACAATGAACAACAAGATATGACCTTCAGGAGAGGGGGGTCTCAGGAATCCGAAAAATGAACCGAAAACAAGAGCACAAAGTCCGATTCAGAGGGAGCAAAGGGGCATCTTGTACATGCTGAGCTACAAATGGTGCTTTGTCCGGAGATTGTTGACAAAGACAACCATGCCCTTCTGGTGCGAAACTAGAAGTGACCAAAACTGCTAAACCAGTGGGACAGTGGCACAACATTATAGGGCACCATACAGATAGTCAGCAGAGGATTTAATATGCAAAATACTTTAAAAAAACAAGTTACAGTTTTTAGAAAATTCAGCATCTCATATTTCTATTATGCAAGAAACTACACTGTATTGTGTGTCATATTTACTCAACTTAACCTCCTTCATCCAGACTTTTAATGTCCGATATTGACTACTCAGTGCTCACTTAAAGCTTTTTTGTTTATATATGCGTATGTAACTTGTAACACCTGACATATCCAACATTTCTATATTTCTTTCAGTAATTGTATCAATACATTTTTCCAAAACATCCCTTATTTTAAGGGCTATTTTCGAACTTTGTTTGACAACATGAATTCAACCTGCTGAGTGTCAATGGATTACATCAAATTAATCAATTAGGATCATTGTCCTTCAGGCAGATTAGGGTTTAAAACAGGAAAAATAGTAAATCAAAATCTGTCAGATATCATAGAAAAGCTCTATATCATCTTAACTGCACTGCAAAATCGATGTGAACCAAGCAAAGATCAATAAGAAATCAGATGCAAATATACATCCATAAATGTTGTCAATGAGTTAACGGTTGCGTTACCATTCAAGCTCTAGTCCTTTAAAAATGTGATGGAGGAAGAGAGAATAGCTTTAAAAACAGACAAAAGAGAAGATAATCAATTGATTATCAATCAATAGGCAGGTAGGAGGGCCGGGGTAGGAAGGTTGGATGGCTCAAGCCTTCATAGATAATCGAAGATGCTAAGACAAGGGTCCCCACCCCCATCATACGTCTTTCTCCCCGTGGCTGTCACCTCCTCCCTGTTTATGACGATACCCCTCTTCCTCCTCTTCGTCTCTCTCTGTATCCCTCTCAGCCCTTCGGTCCCTTCTCCCTCTATTTCCCTCCACTATCAAACCCCTTCTCCATTTCGCTCGCTCGGTCTATCCCTCTCACTCCCACTCCACCTCTTTTCTCTTCCTCCAGTGCTCCCCCTCCTCTCTCCCCGTGTCTACTGCAGCAGAAAAGCCAGCACAGACACCAGCATGTGTGTGTTTGTACATGTGTGTGCTGCTACGGCAGATCCAAGAGCGAGCTTCACATGATCATGAGCAGAGAAGTAGGTGGAGATTTTTAAAAAAAAAAGAAAAAAGCGCCACATGCATGTCTAAACGCTCTGATCAAAACATTGATAGCTGATGCGCTACAGCCATGCAAACAAAAAACCTTAAATCATTAGAGGAATGTCTCTGCTCCCTGTCTCCCTTTATTTTCACTCGTCTCACGCTTCCTCTCTCTGTTTCTCTCTCTCATCTGTCTCATTGTATTTCCATATCAGCATCTCATTTTTTCCCCCCTGTCCTAGCCTCTCTCCATCTCTCCGTTTTTTTCTCTCCACATATAATTTGAGTCCCTCAAGACTGAAAAGACCAAGAGGTTCTGCCACGTTGGACATGATGCTTTCAGAAAGAGCGAGGGTGGAGAAAAAAAACAAGCGATCTGGGTCACAACGCTGTTTGACGTATAGCTGTTGCATATTAGACCTACAGAGAGAAACGGGGCTGTGTTCCCCCGCAAGAAGAGCTGCAGCCATTGAAATGAATCCAACCTACTACCTGCAATGTACCCAGCATAACCCCAACGTGCCGTCACAAACACAACTATCTGCAACCATTACACTCAATAAATGTTTTTGTATGATTCATGAGCTCTTGGCCACTGTAACCAGAGGATGTGGTGTGAAACTGATCATTACATAATATACAGCATTCTTGCAGCTAGGCAGCCGGTACAGTAGCTTGAATCCAAGGTATGTCATGTTAATAAGAATTTAGAATTCAGCACCAATTCCACTTCTGTTTCCATAAACATGTCAAGCTTCTTTTTTTGCCTTGCTCTTGTCATTACGTTGATGTAATTTAAAAATCCAAACCCTAAAGCTATCTCCCTCTCATGCAACACTTGGACATTCGGCAAATAACTACCCCACTATGAGTTGCATGGAGGGGAAGAGAGGGATGGGATGGTGAGAAATCAATCCGATTGGAATGAGAGTGACACTTAGAGAAACCCTTCCTGCCTGATCCCAAGTCCGGAGAGGCGGATCAGGTGGCCTGAACCAGACTGTCTGTCTGTCACAGCCCAACACTTTAAGCTTCCTTTGGAGGGAACTGGATCCAGGTATGCAGATCAATACCTGGTGTGTGTGTGTGTGTGTGTGTGTGTGTGTGTGTGTGTGTGTGTGTGTGTGTGTGTGTGTGTGTGTGTGTGTGGGAACAGAGAGTACGAGCTTGGGTGTGCAGCTATTGTATTGATAAGTGATTATAGATACAGTTTGTATTGCTGAGTGTGCAATGATTTATGTTTTAAGATATATTTTTTCAAAAACTATTTTAAGCACGATGGCATGAATCGGCCACTGCAGGTGTCAGCTGACCGTCTGGTTTTGCAGGTGCACCTACATGCATCCACACTATCCAATGGTCCACACACACCCTCATCACAGCAAAATAGTACTAGACAAGGTGCAAGACAGGGATGATCAAACTAAATCACTAAAACACAAATCAAAGCAGCTGTGATCAAGCAGCTGGTTCCGTCTGTAACTGGAGGGTCTGAGAAAAAAAAAAAAAAAAAAAGCCCACTCCAACTGTTTTCATGTACCACAGATCAAAAACACAGTCAGGAGTACTTGTTACTCGGACACCTGTATGATCAAATGCCATCAAACGTTTGCTTTTAAGAGATACATCATGAAGTATTTACATGAAGACAATAAAGGGTATTCCAAAATAGGAGCGAGTTGTGCGTAACAGCATTCAACTGGGACAGAGAAAAACAGCAGACTGTTGCAGTACCAAGGGCATATGTGGGGAAAGACATGCACTTCAACACTGACACATCGGCGTCGTATGAGCGTTTCCTAGTGCGATGCTACAATAAATAAGACTACCATGAAATACGGCGCATTGATGTGCATCGTAAACGGCCAAATGTCACCTATTGAAGGCGTTTGGATGCAGGACGCAGAGGCAGGTATGTATTAAAGCTTCACAGGTAGCAGGATACGACGATAGGAATTATGATAAGAATAAAACGGCATTCAGTGTGAATCAAGCTGGTCTGAAACATGCAATATATCAAGTATATGACATGGAGGTGACAAAACCTTTGGTTGTTGTATCAACCCATCTACAAATATATATATATATTTTCCATTTCCCCCCTCTGCTATCAGCATTAATTATTCAATACCAGTAGGTCTATATCCTGCCATTTAATGCAAGCTATCCTGTCGGGGATGACACACATACCGACAGTCAGCCTGCAGTTCATTATGACGGACTGGTTTCAATGATAATGTGGACAGAACATTACAACAACAACAAAAAAAAATCAAAGTTTCAAAAAACTTATCATGACTCATCATGGCAGTGAGACATCATGGAGCAGAATATGCAACAGCACATAAACAAGTTGGTCCCTCCAGGAGAGACGGGACTCACCCGGGCGTATTTGGAGGAGTACGGGTCTTCAAACAGAGCCCATATTCGTGGCTGCCAGGTTTTCCACCAGCCTGCTTTCCTCGCGTCCTCTTGCATGCACAGTCTTTTCAAGTCCCCGTCAGCACCGCCCAGCGCCGGCTCGTCGTCCGGTGCGTCCGGTTCTGGATTCTCAAAGCTGTCCAGCGCCTCCTCCGCATCCCGGTGCTGCCTGTAATTCATCCAGCAACACGCCTCCACGTCCGTCTCGTCGATGCCCCAGAAAGCCAGCTCCTCTTCGAACAGGGGACCGCACACATCGTTGGGACAGTGCAACTTCCCGGTGCGGTAATAGTTGAGGATGAAGGAAAACACCGACGGGTGGCGGTCGAAGAAGAACTCGTCTAATTTGGGGTCGTAGTCGAAGTTGCTGAATGCGTCCGGCTCGGTGAGCCACGACAGGCGGGTACCTGGTAAGGTTTTTAGGGTGCTCCGGTAGGTCTCATGCCGCACCCCCCCGCAGTTTATTACGATTTTCTCGCTTTCCGACGGACAAGTCATGTCTGCGCTGTAACATGCTTTGTTGGACGACTTGTTCCCACCCTTGCGCCCTTTAAAAGAGGATACACACACCGAACTGAGCATAGAGGACCGGGGGGAGGGAGAGGATGAGAGAAACCGAAGGGAGGAGGAGGAGGAGGAGGAGGAGGAGGAGGAGGAGGGAGGAGGAGTCTGAGGAGTCTGCGGGGAGAGAAAAAGGGCAGAATTTGTTTTTAGCAGAAGGGAGAAATAGACGTGGATTATCAACATTGCAATACAAATAAGAGTCTCGCAGTGAAGCCAGCTGTATGTGCAATTATTCACTTGATAATCAGCTGATGGAAGGGCACAAGACGACCTTGTGCAGGTGCAGTGACTGAGAGAGGGGGGGCTGTGAAAATGAGGGGGGGGGGGCAAAAACACAGCATCCCGGAGGAGCAGAAAGATGCCTTCAGCTTATTAGTGCAACATATGACAGCAGGTGGGTGAGCACATTCACGGGTCAGCATCCCCACAGGCTGGTTGTTGACACCACAGTGATGAGAAGGAGCCTTCAGCTATGGTGATGTGGCTGCTGGGGTCCAATCCCTTATGCTCTCTGCTGTACTGTTATTCCACAGCCATCACTGTAACGCTCAATGCTCATGTCAGTGTTCATTCAAATCCCCCCCCAGCAACCCTGCTATGTGCGTGAGGAAGAAAACAGTGACAGAAAGATGGATAGAAAAGAGGGGAAAACTGGGGTATCCATCTCCCTGCTTCTTTTCCCCCTTTTCCCAAGAATGCCTCTCTGACGTAAGGTGGCGCAGCACCGTGTGTGTATGTGTGTGAGTGTGTTTGTGAGTATGAGCATGTGTGTGTGTGTGTTTGTTAATTG
This sequence comes from Anoplopoma fimbria, assembly GCF_027596085.1. Classification (NCBI taxonomy): domain Eukaryota; kingdom Metazoa; phylum Chordata; class Actinopteri; order Perciformes; family Anoplopomatidae; genus Anoplopoma; species Anoplopoma fimbria. The sequence goes on from NC_072453.1 coordinate 7,321,704, forward strand.
CCTCCCGAGAGTGCGGTGTCCGTACTAATGTTAGATCTCCTCAATCAGCCGATGTGCGTGCTACACACACTGCTGCAGCCCCCTCCAACCGCACTGAGATTCATGCGATGCACAATTATGTCGATGCTCTCTCTGCCACTTCTCCCATGCACTGCACTGTGTGTGTAAAGTCATGCAGATAGAGAAGAGGTAGAGGGTGAGAGAGAGGGAAGTTGATGGGGGGAAGAGGCCATAAATCAGATTTTTAATGGAAGGATCGAACAGGCAGGACAATCAGGAAAGCCAGGCAGGCTCAGACAAAGACCTGAAGATGTGGACGAAAAGAGAGAGTGAGAGAGAGAGGGGGAGATGTGGAGGGAAAGAAAGTGAATGCAGCACACTCAAGGAACAGCTTGTGTTATATTGTCTCTCCCCCTATTGATGGAGGAAGGGGGTGGAAGAGAGAGTGCAAGGGGGGGTGGGGTGGGGGGGGAGAGAGCATCGAAAAGGAGAGTGCACTATAAAAGTGAATGAATTCTGCTGCAGTAAAAAGCCACAGTTATTTTCTCTCTCTCTCTCTCTCTCTGTCTCTCTATCTCTCTCTCTTCCTCTGTCTCTCTCTCAGAGAGGTCAAATTATTCGCCCGCGGGTTGCGTTTCCATCCTGGGGGGCTCACGGCGCTTCAAAAAATAACAACACACATTCACAGCAAGAAAGCCCCCTACATGCGCAGCATCTATGTTGTTAACCTTTTTCTCTATTCAAAGAAATGCACCACTCTCCTCCTCCCCTCTCCGCTCCTAGGAGCTCTCACTGGCCCTCCCCCTCTCCCTCCTACTACTCTCTCCCTCTCTCTCTCTCTCTCTCTCTCTCTCCTCCCTCACTTTCTCTTCCTCGCTCGCTCTCATATTCCGCATAAAGGAATCACATTTCATTGAAGGAGGAGAATCAAGGCTTCATTTCTTTACTCCTCTTCCTCCTCTCACATCCCGGTCCTATTCCCACTCATAGCCCTTCTCTCATTCTTATCTTTTTCTCTTTCTCCCCCCTTCTTCACTGCATTTTACTCTGCATCTTTCTGCCTTTTCGCTTCACTCATCCTCCTGTCCCATTCTTCCTTCACTTTGGGTCAACTCTTTCCTCCTCTTCCCCTCAGACTTTTGCTTCCTTTCATGTCCTTTCACTGCAGTCACTTTCTTTCTTACTTGATGTTGGTGTTTAGACTTTTGTTTTGATTTATTTCACTGCACTTTTTATCTAAAGAAACAACTTTTTGTTCAGGAAAAGTTTGCTGTCTTCCTTTTCTCTTCAGATCTTTTATTACCTTTAAGTTTCTTTGTTTTTTCAGATTTTCTTTTTTTTGTTGATGCAAATATATCTTTTTTAATTTTTGAAGCACCTGGACTTAACATCACTCAGGTAAGATCTACTAAGACCAAGGTTATATTGCATGGGTATGAGTTTGGAGACATCAAAGCACTAATATTTGGTACTGTGCGCAGCTGACAAAAATGTGTGTATTGTAAATGCAGAAAACTCAAGAAACTGAAGCCTAAAATGTCTACTTAATCTCAAACATCCAGCAGTATTTACAGTGTCTTCTGCAGCAGCATCAAATCTGCTTGCTTGACAAAAGATAATCCTGCAGTCATGAGGTTTTTTTTTAACTAAAAACTACAAAATCAGGACTACTTTAATTTAATAAGAAAGAAATGACAGGCAATATCATCTCCAACTGAACAACTTGGAAATGAGGTCAGGCAGTCAGAGAGTAAAACAATCTTCCTCTGGGGCTTTCCTGCAGGGACGGCTGGTGCTGTGGGATGGATGATATTTCAGCACCATGGACAGCGGCACTCTCTCTCACTCTCTCTCTCTCCCTGGGACAAACGCTCCTCTTACGGGATACTTAACTTTCTGGAGCAACTTCTATTATCTAACTGTGGAACTTTTATCCATTGGATGATTTTTTTTTTTTCTAGTTTCACTGTGTAACTCCCCTGCGCCTTTTACTTCTACTTCAAAGGCTTATTTGTGAACTGCTGAATATTTTATACACGGACAGCCACAAGTCTGTAACTGTGGTTAGAGGCCTTTTATGTTCCCTCTGAGTCATGTGTGGAGAGCGTATTGATTTTAAATACATACTTATGCATTCTTTAATAAAAACAAATAAGAGGTTCATTTGGATAGGGCGCTGTTAGGTTCTTCTACCTGTTCTCAGAACTAGTTTAAACTACTACTTTTTAAGTGTAAGATTTTAAACTTTGAAGTTTGAGTGAAAGTAACTGTGATGAGCTACTGATCTGATTACGGATCTTGATGAGCTCAAGGCATGTGAGTTCAATGCTCTGTAGTTGTGTTTCAGGAAAATGTCCGCAGTTTCAGGGTTGGGGGGAAATGGGGGGAGCACATCCCTTTAAGAGCCCGCCTCAGCACTTAGACACTCAATCACTGACAGCAGTGCAATTGCGTAGGAAAGAAAAAACAGAGAGTTGAGGGGGGCATGAAGAGAAGAGGTATGGAGGGGGGGACTGAAGCTAAAGAAGCTGAACAGGGGGTGTAGATCTAGTAGAGATGATAAAAGCACAGAGATGATAAGGAATGCAGAAAGGAAGAAGGAAGAATGTGGAAGAGGCTAAAAACTGAGGGAGAAGTAGGAAGAGGGGAGCAACAATCTGCACCACCGGCTCTCTTTCTCTCTCCTGCAGCATTTCCTGCCTTGGCCACCATGTCCTGCGCCGCCCTGATACTACTGCCTCACCACTGCAAATACACGAGGGGAGAGATAGCGAGAAGGAGGGTGGGAGAGGAGAGGGGAGGGGAGGGAGGGAGGGAGACGCATACATACACACACTCACCTGGCTGCAACAAAACAGGCTAAGAAAACCATTTTGAGGGGCGAAATAAGACTCGTTCATTCTGAACCTTTAGGGAGAGGAGAGGAGTTCTGCAGTGGATGGGTAGATAGATAGAGAAAAACAAGGTGGGGAGAGAGAAACAGCGTGCACACGACTTGTGCACGAAGGCTGCACTGACGCTAATATATATTAGCAGAAACACTGCAGCAAGAGGGGGAGGGAGCTCGGGATTATAGGATGCATTGACTGTGAGGTACCAGCAGCAGTAACCGGGGGAGGGGAGGAGAGCGCACGCTAGAGAGAGGGAGAGGGAGAGACAGAAAAAGAAGGAAAGGGAGGAATTTGGAGGAGTGCTGACTATGCGGAACAGACCCAGCAGTTGGCAGAAAAAGCTAAAACCTTTACCAATCACAGAGGGGTAGAGGGGATGGGAAATATGGAGAGGGAGATGAGATGGGGGGGGGAAGAAGAAGGGATGTTGGACAGTTAAGGAGAGAAAAGGATAGAGGCAGTAGGGGGGAAGTAGGTGAGGTAGAGGAGAGAGGAAAATGAGCAATCTGGGGGAAACGAAATGGGAGAAGAAAAAAAGGTGGGGGGAAGAAAGAGAGAGGACAAAAAAAGACCTTGCAGTGGCGCAGGATGGCACCTGAATGGATGTAAAGGTGTAGGAGGAGTCGGGGGAGGGAGGGGGGGGGTAGTAGGAATGGTGTGCAATAATGATAAGAGGAAAGGAGACACTGATGAAGAGAGAAGAGGAGAGGAAGGAAAACAAGTGTAGGGAAGATGTACCACTGGGGGAAAGGAGGGCTTTGCAGGCAAGTGTGTAATGTCTGAATGTGTTTGTTTGTTTGTTTGTTTGTTTGTGTGTGTGTGTGTGTGTGTGTGTGTGTGTGTGTGTGTGTGTGTGTGTGTGTGTGTGTGTGTGTGTGTGTGTGTGTGTGTGTGTGTGTGTGCTTGTAAAAAGGAGGCAGCAAGGATTACGTATGTGCTTCTGGTGCGCAGCCATTTTTTTCCCACCCGCTACCTCATCAAAGGATGTAACCACAAGGCTTCACGCTGTTCCCCCATATCACCTCCTTCCTTTCCTCATTCCTCTCCCCCTCATCTCTCTACCTTATCTCCCTCTCCTCTCCTCTCCTCTCCCTCACACTCCCCAGTGTTGAGGAGACCCCAACAGGAGAAAGCGAGGCATTGCAGCGCGGTGAAAGCACTGCGGTCACCTCCCCTTTTAGTGCAGTGTCACACCACACAGTGTCCTCTCCCCTCTCTCCAATTGTCAATGCACCTCATGGTGTAACTCTGATTCTGACAGGAGAGGAGAAGCCGGATAGATGTGTGCGAGTGTTGGGATAGTGGTGAGATGGTAGGTGGAATGAATGAATAAGAATGATAATGAGATGATTATCATGAATGGATGGATCAAAAAGACAGCTGATGTTCACAGAGGAGAAAAGAAACAAGCCATTTCTCATCACAACAAAGCTCACCAGGGGCCAATTCCCTGAACGTGAATTAAATAGCCAATCAATTAAGCAAGCAGGAGGGAAATTGCACCTCCTCTCTCCGCAACACCAGCGTGGAAATCTCCAGGGGCTGACCAATCCAGACATACTGCAGCACTAACACCCATTGGATGTCTTGTGCATACTGGTCAATAACCCCCAAACCCCCCCCCAGAGGCTCTTGCTATGATCCTTTTCAGCCACTTTCTTATGATAAAAAAAGAGTCATGTGCTCCTGGTTTGCTCCTTTTAGCTGGCTGGGGATGATTAATACATAAAGCCAGATTCAGGAATAGACTAGCAGAAATAAAGCCTGTGATACAGCTCTGAAAGCCCAGCAAGTGGCCATGACTAAATCCTTTCTGCCCACAGGAGGACACATGTTGAGGTTTTTTGGGGCAATGGGATAAGGTGTCATGTCGGGAAGGAGAGATATTTTTGGACCTGGATGAATCTGAGCTATTCCTCAGTATTTTAAAATCTGGTTCTTAGAGAATTTGCATCAAGAGCAAATAGCTTTCACCTGAACACCTCCCAACTGTCTCTTAGGTCATTTAAACCTGTCTGCTCCTAATTAATGATGCTCTTACTACATGATTAGGACCATTATGATCCAGCAGCGCAATGATGTGGTTCAGAGGGCCGGACAGACAAACGGGATAATGGAAGAAGTATTACTGCACTTAAGCCTGACCTGTGAACCCTCCAGCGATTAGACAAAGAGGAGGGGTAGGGAAGTCACGGATTAGACTCCCAACAGGAGGGAGAGAAGTTAGCTTTGAATGTGAAGAAATAAAACAAGAGGAGGAGAACAAAGGAGATGAGAAGGAATGAAAGGTGAGCTTGGAGGTGAGTCTCAAGGTCATGGATTTGAAACACAGGTTGTTTTTTAAAAGGAGAGTCAGCTCGGTCAGGTAAGGAAGTAGTTGACAGTTCTCTGATGTGAGGACGTGAGATGAGAGAGGAACCATCGTGGCCAAGGAGAGAGGAAGGGTCAGAGAACACAGACACAAACCCAGGACACGGCAGATGCGTAATTCAATCAAAGCCTCAAAATAGATTCATTCCCCCCGTTGCTTAAACAGCAGCGCCCTCCTTTTCGAGCCCCATCACTACTCTACCGATCCCATCCACTGACAGCGTGCCACTGTCTCTGGAGGGTAGGCTTCTTTTTCTTTTCTTTTTTTTTGTTGCTAAAATCAAAAGGGTATTTTCTGGGTTACCCTCGATCTAAAAATAGCGTCAGCTGTAGATTCATAATGCAGGATTGAGGAGGAGGGGGGGCAGAAAAGCAGTGAGAGCAAATGGAAGAAGAGAGTTCCCATCAGGGGAAGAGCACGCTGGAGCCAGTTGGCAGAAGAAAAAAAAAGCGAGGCATGTGCTGGAAAGTGAAGGAGGAAGAGGCGTTGTGAAACTACAGACATTGTGTGTAATGCAGTGGAATGGTGATGTCGTGGCAGGGGGGGGGGGGCTGTAGGGGATGAAGAGACCACGTCTAGACATTAAACTGCCCCCATAGACTTCCTGGATCTCAGTGATGCTATGTCCTTCCTGTGGTTCTGCTCCGATGCTCATCTCTTCCTCGCACCTTCTGCTCCTCTCCCTCTCTCACGTGTGTGTTTGTGTGTCAGCCCTCTCACCCTCCTCCTATGGTTCCTTTTCTCAAACCTCCATTTCAGGCCTTGACACTTACCACAGTGCTGCCACGCTGCATAAATACACACACACACACACACACACACACACACACACACACACACACACACACACACACACAACACACACACACAACAAACACTAAAGGCACATGCAAGTAAATCAAACACATGCAGACAAATGCACAAAGCCATGCATATGGAAACAGTTGCTCACGTAGACAGACACACAATGATGCCAAGAGGAATGCACACACACACACACACACACACACACACACACACACACACACACACACACACACACACACACACACACACACATTTCCCTCACAGGCAGTAAACTGCTCTGATCTAGAGGTGTAGATGGGGAAACACCCACCATTTGTGTAATGAAAAAATTTTTATAAAATGAAAAATGTAAAGCTTCATATCAGTGGATTAATCAAAAAGTACAGTTGTCTTTGTTTTTTAGCAGCCAGAAATAATAATTAAAAACACAGTTAAGAGGTTTATGAGTCCAAATTGAACATATTTCACACATTCTGACTCCTCAGGATATTGATCACAACACAAACAAGCAACAGAAGAAGAAAAAAAAATCGTGGATATTATTGTGGATATAACGGTACTTGTTGAATGTAGGCTAGACGCTTTTTTTTTTCTTTTTCTTTTAGAGCTGGCCAATAAATGCCCTGCTAATAGACGGATAAACGCAACAATAAAGCCACCGAGATACAGACACATACACAGACACGGTTAATACTCACTTGCTTTTGGTTCAGGTTCGTTTCGAGTGCGTGCAGAAACACGCACATCAAGGCTAAAGATCAATCAAAATGTAGTTTTCTTTGTTAGGTCGCTCTTTCCTATGATTTCAGACAGTATCCAGTTTTTTTTTTCGCAGGCATTCAGATGATCTGTTTGTTTTCTCTTCCCCGATTATAACAAATCAAAACAGCATTGCGCGCGTCTGTTGCTGAAGATCTCGTTTTGACACCGTTATTGGCGGATGTTACTCATGGTCATGCTGAGGATGGTAAAGGGAGATGAGTCTTTCGGATGAGATGGAGCAGAAGTCCCCCCCTGAAAACTGGCTTCTTTTTCTCTTTTTTTTTTTTTTTTTTTTTGCTATTTCCCTCGATTTCAGAGTCCCCTCTCCCACCTCTTTGTTATTGCCCCAACAAAAAAAAATGAATAATTGCCAGCCTTTGTTACAGTGTCTCTACGCTTCCAGGCGCAGGGTGTAGCTACCATTCAGCTCTTCCTCTGTCTCTCCCCCCACCCCCACCCACCCCCTTTTGCAAATGTTTCAATGGAGATGCAGCCTGTAGACACCTCTCTCTTTGCCTTTCCCTCTCTGTGCCTCTCTATTCCTTTGGAGGAAGCGTCACCTTCTGCACTATTTTTTTTTTTTTTCCCTCAGACGATACATGTGGGCGGATTAGAGAACAAGACAGAGGGGTGGGAGGACCCCGGTGAATACAAAGGCTAATTTATCATATGGCTGCTGAACTTCATAAAGACATGTGCTATAAAAAAAATAAAAAAAACACACACACACACCAGGGCTATAATAGGAAATACTGTGTTGTTGTTGTTGTTTTTATCATCTGTTTAACTGGTTGTCCTTCCCTCCCCTCCCCACCCCTCTTCTTTCTTCCCCACTTAGGCTACACAGCCCACACACGCTCACTCTGCTGGACAGACACACCATTTTGTCTACAGGTTCCCAGCCTTGACTCTGCCTGACATCAGCAGTCATGTGGGAGCAGAGGAGCAGGTGGATCATATGATAGTGAGTGTGGAGTAATATGTACAATAATAATGGTAGTAGTAGAAATAATAATATCAACGAGACGAAGAACAGGAAGCTTTGCTCCCAAGGCACTCTTTGCTCTCAACAAATAGGAATTTGTCTTATCTTTAAAAAAAAAAAATGTCACTATTTCATTAAAATTCCTGAAAACAAGACACTGCAGGAACAAAACCAGATTATATTTAAAAGTATAAAGATACTGTTTTTGCAGGAGGCCTGTAGGTCTGAGCCATATCCCAGTGTAAGTACAGTGAATAGCAATGTTGCTGATTCACTAATTGACAGGAAACTCTGGGTGAAGTGCAACACGGCCTCATAAACATTGCAACGGTTGCAAAAGGGCAAAAGGCTATTTGCTTAGGTGCTTTTAGCTTTTTCCTTTGACCACAAAATGTTCTTATAAGAGCAAAGTGCTGACAGAAAGAGGACGAGTAAAGAGGAAAGGAGATTATGTCACTTTTAAAAGAAGAATTTAAAGATGCTAAAAGGGCTGATTGTAAATATGTCTTTATACTGTTCTGAAGTTGAGGCTAATACAGGGCTAAACACAAAGCTACTGCCTTAATAACTCATAAAGCACTTTTTAAGGGAACCATATCTTTTTATAATTCTGACACGTAAAAATCTGAAATTGTGTCTGCTGGGAGGAAGAGTGTTGGTAGATCGTACAAAGTGAAAAATAATCTGTTGAATGATGAAAAGTGAGAGAAATTGAATATTCTTAATATTTGCACAAATGTATTCCCTATTTTTTCCATCTGCTTTCTATTAATAAAAATTGTGTGTAAACTATGCCACATGATTACAGGTTTGGCTCTATAAGGCTGTACTTATGCACATTGTTGACAAGGGCTTAATGCTAATATCAGCATGATAACATGCTCGCTGTGACAATGCTGTGTTTAGCAGATAATATTTACCAGGTTCACAATCTCAGTTTAGCATGTAAGCATGCTAACACTTGGTAAAATTGGTAGCAAATTTCATGGCAATCAATCCATTAGTTGTTGAGACATTCCCCTGAACCAAAAAAGTCAATCTGCTGGTGGCGCTAGAGGGAGAGTCAGGAGATCGCCAAAGTCATTAGGGTTTATCCTCTGGGGAACAACAATGTCTTCACAAAATGTCCTGGCAATCAATCCCAATGTTGTTAAGATATCTCTGCCGGATCCAAAGCAGTGGAACGGACCACTGACATTCACCCTCCCTTTACCAGAGCAGAACAGATGCAGCAGGAAGTCATCCACAGAAAGTAGCTGACAGTGTTTCTTCATCAAACTGCATAAATACTGAATGCTCAACTTTGTTTCGCCCTGAGAGTGAGCATTACACATCCACAGTCAGTCTCTCATGCATAAGAAATTAGTGAGCAGCAGACTTGAGGAGACTTTTTGTGGTCAAGAGAAGATTCTAAAGCACTGAGGTAGAAAAATGAGAGGATGTCCTCAGCCTCTTGGTTCACCATTATTTCCTGTAAATGTGATCATTGATATTGTATGGGAAGGCAAAGTATATATTGTACAAATGAAAAAGGATTGCAAGGAACAACACACAGCCACTAGCATATACTGTACTTGCTGTTAATCTACCATGTTGCATACAGTTGCACAGATGGGGATGTACTGTAGGGTAAACAAAGGATTGCTGTCCTTGAGGATGCAAAGACTAAATGACAATGAGAAACCAGTGGTTCAATGATCTATATCGATGTTGTCCATCACTTATCGAAAAACAGTGTCCACTGTATTCTTCCCGTGCTCAGAAATGAAAAAACGTTCAGTGGAAGCTAGTTTCACAGGGATGTAATATAGATTTTGATACAAGATGCACAAATTAAACTTTGAAGAGCTTCTGCTTATATGCTGCATGTTTGAGACACACAACAATCGTGAATATTGATTCTAATCACTTTTGAGACAAAGTGCAGTAGAATGAAAGACACTAAGATACATCTTATTGAATTATGAATCAAGTGCAATGCTAATAATAGCAGTGATGCCCCCAAACAGTTCACGAGATTTGTTAAACAAAGTCCTTTAACCATGTTATTTCCAGCACTGCAGTTATGAGGACAAGTCCAGAAAGCTAGTCAGTGAAGAGACGCTACAGTCCTCTGGCTTAATAATGTTATGCACTATCGAGCAGTATTACTTACCTGATTCATTTAAAAATGAAGACATATATACTCGAAAATGTAATCAAAACCTTGCTGTGAACATCGTTTATCGTACATCCCACTGTGTGCATAACAGACAAATATGATTTTTTTGATTGGTCTGCAGTTTTGACAAACAACTTAACAATGTTCTACAAGACTCCGGCTGCTATCACATAAAATCAAAACATACAGACCTTGAAAATCATTTTGAAAGGCACAAAAGGAAAAGGTAATGCCAGACGACATTGATGATGTTTCGAGCTCACTCATTTTAAAATCAAATGTCATCAATTTCTTTTTTAATAGACATGTTCTGTTGTGTTCGCCTTTGAGCCATCACAATGTTGAGCCATACAGGCAGCAAGAGGAAGAATGGAGCAACGGATGAAAGACTATTGTTACACTGTGTGGCTTACAATTTCTGAAAGATAAAATCATGTTTTTTTAAGTTCTCTTGAGTAATGCGTCGTTTTTCTTGAGGTCATTATCTTTGTGTGTTTGATTTCTGTACCAGTGGTTGAACCACAGCAGTATTTTGCATTCATTAATAAATGAGTTATTAATCCCTAGAGAGCATTGGAAGCGTTTCTTTCTAGGTTTCACATCTTTTGTTCATGGAGAACAGCCTTTCATACTACACTCAGTTGTCGGATTATTATGTACACTCAGGTAAAACTAATGCAGTCTAATACAGACGTCCTGTAATAACCCTAACTTCATGAAAGGTTTAATATTTTTGTTGAGTGTTATAGAAAGGTTTTGATTCAACTTCATGGCCATTTTGAAGAGAGCAGATAGTGGCGAGGAAATTGTTTACAATTTGTAAATTCAAACAAATTTAAAACAGACAAAACTGCTACACATATGAACCTTTTTAACCTCGAAAGTAAACTTGCATATTATGCATTTTTATAAAATCTTACTGAATTGTGTCTGTTTTGCAGCGCATTTTTTGTTGAGCACAAAATAGGTGTACCTTATTGAAAGAAAGTACTGATAGAAAGCTATTTCTTGAGGGTTGCATAACTATTCATGCTCCTATTATTAAGTCCAAACTTTAATGTTAGGACATAATAAATTACTTCTTGGCTTTAACTGTTTAACCACTAGGAGGAGACATCACATAGTTTAACAGGGGAAATCCAGTGAAGAGTTAGCTCTGCTTTTCTGTGGCACCACAATCATAACACAGCTGTACAAAAATACCCAGGGTTATCCAGAAAACAAAACGTTCTAAAAAAAGTATTTTATACGCCGATGAGTCAATTACCACGTCCAAATTTTTCCATCTAACAAGAGGGATTCACAGCGTCCATACAGAGCCAAATTTAGATTTAGAGCCTGCACACCAAGGGCGTCATCTTCACTTCAGCAATGTAGGGCACACTTTGCACCAGCCTCTGGGCAGCAAATCACACTGACGTACTGTTCCCACACAGGGAACCGAAGTCCCTCATATGAAATAAACTGTAACTCCATGACTCCAACAAGAAAATCCCAAATTAAAACCTCAAAAATTCCGTCACAAATGAGATTGTGTAAATTAACACTTAATCTAATCAAAATAATTATTAAAACTCTTGACAGTTTTTGTTGTTTGATGACGATATTATAAGTATATTCAAACTACCGGAGCAGGGTACGTTTGTTTCTGATACCAAAGGCAACCATAAAACACACTTTTGAAAAAAAAAAACAATAACATTTGAAGCAGGAGAGACAATTTATCCATCTAAGGATGAGGGTACTGGTCCTTCCCCTAGTGTTTTT